>NC_141686.1:121337043-121937043 GCF_964263255.1 Lissotriton vulgaris
CCCGAGGCACACAGCATACTCACACCTCAGCGGCTCCCCACATGCATTCTCACATTGACCTGATCCTCCTGCCTGCCCCTGATTGCCACAGGGTGACCAGTATAACTATCATTCCCCGAGAATCTCGGATTACTCCACCCTATCCTTGCGCCTGAGGGGGAGCTTCGACACAACCAGGGGAGTGTGGAGACTAAACGCATGCATGGTTCTGCAAGACAAAGAAGTCAAGATGGCAATAGAGGTGGAATTACGTCACTATTTTCTCACTAATCACAGATCGGTCCCCTCCCCGGGCACTCTCTGGAAGGCCAGTAAAGTCACTATCCGCAGCATGGCCAGGGGACTGGTACACGCAAAATGTGTGTCCCTCCTCGCGGCACAGGCCATAAGGTTGGAAACTGCCCAAATTGGGGCTGCTGATGCCCACTGAGACAGGCAGCTAGCGATCACTCGAGAAGAAATCAAACAGATCTCCTTGGAATCGACCAAGATGCTGTGGCGCTCGTCCGTGGCATTAGTATACAGTTGGGGAGACAAAAATTGAAGTCTGCTACACAGATTCATTTCCTACCCTCTCTCTAATCGGGTAATCCCGCAAGTCCAAGACCCCGTGGGCCACATCCAAGGTACCTCACTGGCCTTTTTGCAGGCATTTGCCGACTACTATGCCCAGTTGTACTCTGCTTGCACACAGAGGGCTGCTCTCCCGGACGTGCTCTACCAGGCAAGGGTCCAGCTTCCTCACCTCTCAGTGGCCGAGGCGGCCAACCTAGATCTCCCCATTACCCTGGAGGAGATACACTGCACAATCTCACTGCTTAAGGACAGAAAAACACCGAGACCTGACGGCTTTCCCCAAGAATACTATGCGACATAACGAGACTTGGTGGTACCCCACCTCGCGGACCTCTACCAGCAAGTTGCTGAGGTAAGCTCCTTCCCTTCTGAGACCGACATGCAAACTATTGTCGTTATTCCCAAGACCCAGTCGCCCTCTCCTCGATGTGCAGACTATCGCCCAATTTCTCTTATTAACATGGAGATAAAAATATACGCCACGGTCCTGGCCCAGCGACTTCATCCCTTTCTCCACAAGTTGGTCCATGCGGATCAGTGCAGATTCATGCCAGCGCAGAGCACCAGACACTGCCTACGTTGCCTCCATATGGCCCTGGACAGTCGTCGAAGCCTCACACTCTATCTTGTGCTCCTCCTTGTCGGCTTTGAAAAAACTATTGACACGGTGGGCTGGCTCTTCCTGGAGGAGGTTCTGCAGCTGATGTGTCTTGGGGAACAATTCTGATGCCTTGTCTGGGTCCTCTACTGCAACCCCAGCGCCAGGGTGATCACCAACGGAACCCTCTCTAAGGGGTTCCCAATCCAGAGGGGCACAAGGCAGGGCTGTCCCCTTTCACCCCTATTATTTGCGCTGGCAATGGAGCCCTTGGCCTGCCTCATCCGACCCCACCTGGCGAAATCAACACTGGTGCCCCTCCACCTCTCTAGGGAGTGCTATGACTGGCAGTCCACCTTCCCCATCAGAAGACAGTCCTTCAAATGGGTCTTCAAATGAAATTTCTTTCTGAGCTGGAATGGGCAATGAACATTGCCCCCCTGGTCCGCACAGCCAAAGCAGACCTCAAGCGCTAGCAATCCCTGCAGCTTAATCCTCTCGGGAGAATAGCGCTATTCAAAATGATGATCCTCCCACGTTTCTTGAACATCATTCAGAACACTACCTTTCACCTCCCGGGCTGCTGGCTTGGGGAGTTGGATGGGGTGATCACAAGATTCCTTTGGGGAGGGGCGAGACCCCGGGTTGCTCTGGCCATTGCAGGATCCCACCCTTCGATGGAGGCAAGGGTATTACTGATATCCACCTATACTACCTGGCCACCGGAATTCTTGTTATCCACAACTGGTTCACTAGGGTTTGGCTAACCCGGCCTACATGACAAAACTCAGAAACATGCAACTCCCTCAAATGCAAGCATATCTATATGAGGGTCCCATACCCAAAGCGATCCCACCGATAACCAGGGCAGCCCTGGTGGTGTGGCGTACGGCTCTGAGACACACGCAATGGGATTGCCGACTGACCCAACACACACCTTCCTGGCAGGGCACATGGCTTGGGGAGGTGGCAACACTCACAGGGTTCAAGCAATGGAACCACATAGGAACCTCTCTGCTGAGCGATGTTTGGGTTTGCGACCACATTAGGACATTCCAGGACGTGGAGGGCGTTATGCCCTCCATGCTTCACAGTTTTATAAATATTTACAACACCATCATGCCCTCAGTGTACCTATGTCCACAGGCATGTCTCTTCCCAAATTCAGACCATTAGTAGCTCAGATAATGATGGGAAACCTGGGGGGGGGGGTGGGTCTCCTGAATATACCGTACCCTTGTTAACAACGGACTGGCAACTCTCGACCCACTCTGGACCCGCTGGGAGGGGTGGGTGGTCCTCTAGAGGCAGAAGACTGGCATGACGCCGTTATGGCCCCTAAAACCATCACAACCTCAGCCAGACTCTGCCTTATTCAACTATACCACCTCCATGTGGCCTACATCACCCCAGTGCGCTTACACAAAGCAGGGTTACCTTCCTCCCCTAACTGCGCATGCTGCGGCCACGCACCAGCGGTCTTCTACCACATGATTTGGACATGCCCTAGCCTGGCCCTGTATTGGTCGGGAATAGAGTCAGAACTTACACAAGTCCTATGTTTGCCAGTACCCCATTATCCTGTGTGTCTCATCTTAGGGGTGATTGATGGCCTAGGCCCTAGATGGTTCAAGAGCAGAGAAAACATTTCTTGGGACACCACTCACGGTGGCGAAGCGAGACATTGGAGTACCTGGGCACAAGCCAAACCTCCAACCATGGCACAGTGGCGCAGGGGAGTAGATTGGTGTAAAGAACAATAAAAAACTTGAAGGTCTGAAAATAAAGCTAAGTCCTCTAGGTTCTCAATGAAAAAACTACAAACTGACAATGCGCTGAACCAGCCCCCAAGTGGTCGAAAGGCACTAAGTATTTGATGAAAGTCCTATCAGCCCACCCTCATGGCGGAGCCTCGTCATTTAGGACATCTAGAACCAGACTGGTGTATCCGTGCCCAGATGTATCGGCTGGATATCACACTGTTATGGTTCAAAGGATGAAAGTGTCCACGCCACTGGCGGTGCTGATACAGTGCAGTGCAGTGAAAGTTGAGTGAGTGATGTTAAAATGACGGTCAAGGCAAAAGAAAAATCCTTTTATGATTATTCACCTGGACGTCACATTAAAAAGGGTGAAAAACAGTGTGACAAAATCACTGTCTACTTTGCTAGGTGGTTAATAAGGCCAACATGTTTCTGCCATAAGGTGAAAGTACACCGGCATTCTTCAGGGCCACGAATATATAAGTGCTACTGCAAAGATACACTCTATTTATAGTGCATAAAAAGTGAAATGTAAGACTCTAATAAGTCTATCAACAGCGAATGTGGTCAATTAGACCATCCTACCGTATCCTCTTGAACTGTGTAATAATAGAGGATGCAGTCCCCAACTATGTGTGGGGATAAAGCCTCACCTCGCCCGGCAACGGCTCGGAGAATGAGGCCCCGCTCTCTCCGTCGGTACCTCTCGGCGTAGTCCTGAGCCGAAGGGGAGATTGGTGTGCCACACAAGAGAGACCCTTATTTGAAGCCTGGGGATGCCCAACCAAATACAACAAAGTCTGGGGCAAATGGCTGAACCTGCTGGACTAAGTGCGGAAATCCCCCCCCCCCCCTTTTTTAACGCCCTGGTGTAATGCTAACATGTCATGTTGGCGCTTCCATCTTCAACGCTGTCTGTACCCACAATTGTAATTGTGGTGAATGCGGGTATTAGTGATTGCATGTCCTGTGCTGGTAACGTGTTTGATCTTAAAATCAATAAAGTTGATTATCAAAAAGAATTCTACCAACGCTGACGTGCGGGGAAAGTTGTTGAGATGTTTATTTTTCCAAGAGGCTCCATTGAATTTTATTTCTTAGAGCAGAATATTTTTTCATCTGTTTGGGGGTTTGTGGGCAGTTTAACATCTTCGCTGCTGGGACATGCTGTGGTTTTTCCCATTGTTGATAGAACCCCTCCTATGCAGCAGTAGCCCTAGGCTGTGTGTTCATTCTGAATTAGGGGCTGTGACAGCCTATATTTTGCCCTTTGGGGTTGTGGCGTAAAATTGAATATTATATGTTTTTGAGAAGTTTGACTATATGTATTTTAGGTTGAGTGTTGCAGAGGTTTCCATGCTGTTATGCAGTGTGTTGTCTGTTGTATCCCTGGGTGTTCCTTTTTGTGGGATGAGTTGTACTTGTGGGATGGTGCGGTAATACCACCCACTGTTGCGGTTGTGTTGTCTTCCACTTTCATGTGGTTGTGGGATGGTGCAGTAATACCACCCGTGGGATGGTGCAATAATACCACCTACTGTTGCAGTTGTGTTGTCGTCTACCACTTTCATGTGGTTGTGGGATGATGTAGTAATAAAACCCACCACGGTGTTTGGGGGATGGTGCAGTAACACCACCCACCGTGGAGTTTGTGGGTTGATGCAGTAACATCACCTACTTTTAATGTTACGCTTGTGATGATTTGGGGTTGAAGGTGATGTCTTATTAGAAATTGATTCCACCCTTACCACGGGTTTGGGGGAAGAGCATGGTAGAAGCCATATGGTTGGTGTGGAGCGATGTTTCACACTTTCCAACCTTACTACAGGTTCGATGAAGGGCAGTGTAGATGCCATATGGTTGGTGTGGACTGCTGTTCCACACTTACTAAGTTTATTTGTTCCACACTTACTACGTTTATTTTTGCAGTTGTCTGGATGGTTCTCTACCGTGCCCTGTGGTCGGTACCCTACATACTACTTTTCTGTTAGCTTAGCCAGCTCGCATTTTGAGGTATCAGGGTTTGCATTGTGCTTGTGTTGTGTTATAGTGTGTGTGTTTTTGTTTGGTTAGAAAGGGAGATGATGTATGTGAGTGTATTCTTATTACTGTTTAGCTGGTTTTCTTTGCATGTATTATGTTATGACATGTTGTGCACATTTTTATTTATTGTGTTACGAAATGTCGTGCGTGAAATGTTTCCATCTTTATTTTCATGCATTTGTATCGATTCTTTGCTATATTTTTTGTACATCCATGCAATAGTTCTAATGTCTACTTTCAAGAGTTCCAATGTTATTTTGTGTAAAGAAAGGGGATGTGTTATAACTGCTGCTCAGCAAGCGTGACTGTGGTGGTAGAAAGTTGGTGTGTGAGGATTCTGTTGAATGTTGGTGAGTGAGAGAGTCAGTTGGGCTGGGCAGCAGGAAGGATGCTCCTGATGGGGATCTAGAATCTAGAGCCCCATCAGAGTCTAGATGATAACATCCATCTTAAATAAACAAACCTAAAATCTACATGGAGCCGCCGTCATTTATTCAGAACAAAGTACTTCCTTTATCTCTAGAGTGGGGTCCTTTTCCAGACCGGAGTACGACTTCAACAATTGAAAAACAAATGATCCAATTTTTCTAAAAAAAAATTATGTGTTGCCTCTTTGTCATGGTATCCTCTTGGCACTTACGAACTTTACTTACACTCCAGTGTCTGAGGAGTGTCTGAAACATTACTGACTGCATTAACAGCGAAAGGGGATACCATCTCAGGGGTTCCATAAATACTGAAGTTCATTAATTCCTCAGCCCTATGAAGCAAGTGCAGTACTTCTCCCTTACTTTATTCAACTATTTACTCTACTTATCCGGTGGCATGTTTTGAAACTGGAGCCATGGTGTGACATGTTCTCTCAGCGGATACAATGATAGAGTAAGAATATTGCCCAATTGGTAAAACAAGTGGGTATTGCTATGAAAGCTTATAGTTTCTCTGACATGTGGCAGGCTTAGCAGAGGCAGGAGGTGAGAAAAGTTATACTGTTGGTTCCAGAAGTCCCACTACAGGAGGCAACAGCAATCTAGAAGCTAAATGGTATGGCAAGGTTGAAAAAGGTTCTGTTACAGATGTGTAGGAGTTGGGTTAGTAATATTTTGCTTTGCTGCCCCTCTGACTAACACCTCATTGAATGTGGCAATATCATCAACTTGTGATATCCTAGATAGAAGCGATTCCATATAGGAGGGAGAATACCTGCTGAATGAGGAGCAGAAAATGACGTGACAGATTTGTATGTGAAAAGTGATGAGTATTAGACAATTAACTAGATTGTCTTGAATGATGTGAGTGAATCCTGGAATGTCTAGAATGATGCCCGATACTCCATAGTATGTGATTTTCTTCTGACGGTTGGTAACTTTTTTGGAAGATGCCTTACTAGAGTGGCAGGATGAGGTGAGAACAGTAATGAAATCACAGTAGGAGGAGGAAGCGGTAGAGTATCTGACACCACAGAGGCCAGTGGCGTACACATAAGTAACATAGGTGCAAGAGAAGTACGACGTCCAGGAGGGCTTCTTGCAGTTGGAGAAGTAGATGATAGACATACTATAGGTAAAGATTCACGGGTAAGAGAATCAGCCCTTGAGGAGTTAGGAAAATTCTGTTTTGTTCAACATACTTACCCACTCAGGAAAAAAGTGAAGAGACGTGAATGATTTTGATTCCTCCAATATTCCTTTAGACTTTCTCTTTGAACCAAACTTTGTCTTGCTCCCACCTCATTCAGGGGCAGATTTAGAAACCCGTTGCGGCACTTTTGCGTCATTTTTAACATGGGAAAAGTGACTCAAAAGTGGCAAAAGGGGCTCGTAAATCTGCCCCTCAGTGTTTAATGTTTTCTCACTGCTGTACCTGTCCTAGACAGTGAGCTATTGCTGTCCTCGGCATGATGGACTTCAATGTAATATGGTAACGTCTTTGTATTTCCTGATAAGATTTATTTTGATATCTACCTCTCTGCCGTCTTTAGAGACAGATGACGAGCAGTAATAGAGTGACTCCCTTTTCACACTCTTCTGAACTCCCTGGGTTGGACTGCACACACCACTGCTGGACTTCTTGCAAGTCAGGAAAGCAAATCTTCCCTGTTTCTTAACGTTCTTCTGAACATCTTCCTGCAGTAATTTTCTTGGCATTTCTGTCAAATACTTTTCTACCATAAAAGTGTAAACATGCTTTGAGTTTTAGAAGACAGGAAGTGAAAATTGAAAAGCAGGCTTAGGAAATATTTTGTGACTGAAAAAAATAAAAAAGCCCAAGCTCAGAGCTCCTGCATCCTGTTGCCAGGACCTGGAAAAATGAAGTAAATTAAATGCAATTCACTGGGCTTGATGGGATACTGGTGGAATGTGCTTCCTTGGAGCAGCAGAATCATGTTCCAGAAATTTTAGGTTTGAAGGCTATATGTCTATATTGCCCTGCTTTTCTTTCTGTTTGTTTTTTAAAGAGGTTTGTGAAATAGTTTTTCCTATCACAATTGCTGTTTAGAGATATGCCTTAATTAATAATTTGCTTCTTATTACAGCATATAAAATGTAATTCGTCCAATGTGGCCAACAAATAAGCCTACAAAAACAAACACGCTTTCCTTCAAAATGTGAACTTTCTGTTAAAAAGCGTTATGTACACATGTATACACATAATATATATTTGAAGTGATCCAGGATCCTGCGGGTGTGTGCAACTAAATGCCTATGTCTATTAATGAAGATCCCTTGAAGGAGAACAATGAATTGCCACGTTAAATCTGTGTTGATCGCTTCCCTCCTGTTATATAGTCATCATACTTCCAAGGAAAAGGTCCAAACAAAAGCAAGTAAATACATAATTCGAAACACTACTTCGCAAGCTCAATTTCTGGATCAAATAGAGTGTTCCTGAAGTTATCAGATGACCTCTGATTAGTGCAAAAACGAAATATGCAATTATTTAGTTGACAGATTCTTGTATTAACTTTAAATAACCTAATTTAAATCACATCAGGGAATAGCCAAAGTAGCATGAATGGTGACATACCCTGAAACCGGTCCCAGATGCTTGTTTCCGGTCCAGGGAGGACCCGGCCTGGCAGTTCTGGACCCGGCCTGGCAGTTCGGTCTGGACTGTTCCCATGAGGCACAGGGTCAAGACTAATTTGCATATGGCGGGGTCCAACCTGGGGTGGCGTAGTGGGCAAAAGAACGATGGATTTAACCCAGATCTTATGACATTGAGAGAATATTTCCAATGTCAGCATTCCGTCCATCAATTGTTTGCTGTAACACTTTTCGCCCTAAGTGAGATGGGTATACCCAGACATGGGTCCCTTGCTCACTGGGCCACAGGATTCAAGCTAGCCTGGCTAAAGAATGGTAACATACCTTGAAACCGGTCCCAGGATGCTTGTTTCCGGTACAGAGAGGACTGACCAGGCAGTTCGGTCTGGACTGTTCCCATGAGGCACAGGGTCAAGACTGATTTGCATATGGCTGGGTCCAAACTGGGGTGGTGTAGTGGGCAAAAGAACAATGGATTTAACCCAGATCTTATGACTGGGGTAAAATGTTTGCATTGTCAGCATTCCTTCCATCAATAGTATGCTGTAACACAAAGTAACATGAATGGCTGTGCACCTATCCTGCCACAAGAAGGCTACGAATATCAATAGTGGATTGTGTGGGTTCCTGAAATTCATGCAGAAAGAAGTTTTCACTTTACCTTTTTCTGCAGCTTCTTCAGGGCTACACTAAAGTCCTCAACAGCAGGAGTGTTCTTCTGAGGAACATAAGTGTTCAGATTCCTTGAAGGTTCCAACGTATGTTCAAGTGGTTTCTAGTGAAAGAAAACAAAGACATGGTTATCTGTGTAATAATGTAGTAAATGGCTTGACTTTACAAAAAGAGGTATATTGTGCAAAGAGTACAGGTATTCCCTTATCAGTGGACAAGGTTTTGCTCTAGCAAATCCAAGGTCCTCTGCTAGGGGAGTAGTGTGGTTGAGCAACTTTAGGCTTATCAGAGAGGAGTGTTAGACATCTGCAACAAATGATGCACATGACTAAATAAGGAGATCCACACCAATTTATACAAATAACACATATCTTTCTATATGTTTAGGCACCAGGATTAATACAATCAGTTAAGCATATTTTGCAAGAGAAATATTTTACATTTTAAAAAGTCAACAATGCATTTTTCAGAAGCTGCAATGTTATCCAATGGGAGTAAAACAAGTATGCATTCAAGTACACTACAGTGACATACAAGACAAAACTCCTGGAATTAAGTTGAGTATGGGTCAAGGTCCAAGGCAGCGCCAGCAGGTCAAATCAAATCAAATCAAATCAAATCAAATCAAATCAAATCAAATCAAATCTATTGGTTCAGCTTAAAAAAGCCCTACAATAATAAAATGTGCAAAACTGAATACAGATTAACAAAACCCAGGCTTGTGGAATCGCTATGGTTCATTCCCCTGACTATACAAGAAACTGTAAGTTGGAACTGGGAAGCGACTGTCACCCAAGGTGATATAATTATAAAAGAAATCTTAAATGACTAGGTAATCAATACTAATATATACTTTCATAGGCCATAAAAATTGTATAATTTTTTTTAAAGTTAATTATAAAATCCTTATAACCACATTAAATGAGGGTTAAGAAAGAAAGGGGCTGTCTTGAGAAGCAACAGTTGGGGAAGGCGCACATGCGATTGTCAAAGGCCAACTAAAGGCTACTGGCCTTATAGGCTTGTAAATACAGCAGCCACAATGTGCAACTAGGCACAAACCGAGTTAATTAAAAAAGTCTTATAGGACCATATAACATACAAGATAAAGTGCTATGTGCAGCTGCCAACGTTATCTGGATATAAAATGACTACTAATAGGTATTTCCTGAAGATAATGTGAATAAATGTAGGGATATGTAGCAAATTAGCTAAAAAAAAGAAGAATCTTTGGAACCTCATAAGAGAGTTTAGGAGGGCAATAGCCAAATAGGAAATCCAGATTGCAATTGGACAACAAAATTGTAGCATTCGGCTTCAGGGAAAGGAAGCCAACCAGCTATTGCTATGGATTATACACTAAAGTGCAGCCACAAAATGTACGAAAGTAATTGATTAATCTTACATATATATGCAACAAGTGTAATAACATAATATATACGATTGGCGAAACAAAACATTCCCATCCAGCAATCTGCAGATGCAAATTAGGTCAATAGTAACAGTTTATGGAAGTTGATCCAAAATGTCCAACTCATGCTCTGAACATACATGACATAGGACTGTAAAAGTTTTTTAAATTGTTGGTGCTCCATGATTACAATTTTAGGAAGTGGCACTCTCCTTTGCTTGTGTTATAGCCGGTTTTCTACGTTTCCAAGTGATGTATATGTGTGAATCTAAAGCCTGGTAGATCTACGGTTGGTCAGTTCTATAGATTAATAGGAGAGCATCTTTACAGCTCCTTGTTCTATATTTTAGAAACAAGAGACGAAGGCATGTTCTATGAAGTGCCAGAGAGTTTTTACAGACTAACTAAAAGTGCATCAAAGTTTCTTGGCCACCCAGTGAGCAATTAAAAATTCCATCTCTTTTACCATGGCCTTTGGACCAGTATTCAGCATATGAGTAGACATGCAAGGGGCCTAGTTTGAATCTGAGAAAAAGAGCCCTTTTTTAGATGGAAAAATTGGGTCACTCTAAGGTTCTCATTGAGCTTCAGCCATAAGAACTAGATATTTAGATAACAATACACTACTTGTGTCTGCACATGTTTGCCACATAAAGTCCCACTATTTCCTTTTTACCAGTGGCAGTGTTTGTTTGGTTATATTTTCTGGTTGAGACCACAGGTCTGAGCAACTGTTAGACCTGGCCCTTTTGACAGGTTTATCCCCAAACATTTTGCCTTTTGCCCCCTATTTTTCTGACCCTGTTTTTGTTGGCTATAGGATTTTGGGCACTTACCACTGCTGAACAGTGTTAAAGGGCATAAGTCCTCTGTATACATTGTGACAATAAATGGTTATCCATGATTGGCATATTTGATTTACTGGTAAGACCCTAACAGAGTGCACATTGTGCTCCAGGGTATGTAAATCAAATGGAATTTGTGGGCTTGCAGCACTGGTTGTGCCACCCACGTAAGTAGCCCAGTAAAAGTGTCTCAGACCTACCACTGCAGTGTCTGCGGGTGCAGTTGTGAACTGCCATGTTGTCCTGGCAAGTGCAACCACTTGCCAGGTCTAAACTTTCCCTTTCCTTACATGCAAGGCACCCCTAAGGTAGACCCAAGGTAACCTGATGGGCAGGGTGCAGTGTGTGTGAAAGGTAGGACATGTACTAATGTGTGTGACATGTCCAGATAGTGAAATACTGTGCATTTTGTTTTTTTACTTTTGAAAGGCTCTGTGTCCCATAGACTTATCATTGGGGTTGCACTGTAACATTTTTACAAGTGTAACTTGCAATAGGGACAAGATAGGAAAATGAAATTTAGACTCTCTGAGCTCAGTATTTATTAATGCACCTTTTGGTAAAGGTATTTTTTTAAATCCCGTGTTTGAAAATCCACTTTTATAAAGTGGGCATTTTCTTACTTTACTATTCTGTGTCCCTTTGGCTGTTTGTGTATTCAGCATCTGGTGTGTGAGTGACAGGAGCTGAGATGTGCATTCACTCTAGACTGTCAAAGGGGGTTGAGGTATGCCCTGCCTTGCATGGGTGACTCATCGCAGGACTGAATAGACCTTGTCTGCATTTAGAGTGGTGGGAGGAGTTTCGTTTGCACCTGAATAGGCTGTGTCTCCTTTTGCAAAATGCAGTCTCCAGCCCCTGGGGTCATGCTGCACCAGGGAGGACAGGACTGGTTTGGGCTGTGTTCAGAGACCCTTGCCTCAAGGAGAACAAAGACATTTTGGAGTATAAGTATTAAACCTAAAACCCCAGGTCTTTAGATTACTTCAAGAAACAAGAGGATTCTGCCAAGAAGAAGAGCTGAAGAGCTGTAAGGAGGAGTAGTGACCCTTTGCTGTGTGAGTTTGACATGCAGTTGCTGCTTCTGTCCATGGTGGAGGAAAAGGACTGACTCTTTTTGCCCTTTTGTGGTATCCTGCTTGTGAAGAATCTCCAAAGGCTTGTGTGTGATGCCCTCCTGTTGAACGTCTCAAGGAGACAAAACACCTACAGAAAGATACTGGCTATATTCAACCTGCCTGGAGCAGGAGAAAGGACTGGACTGTTCTTTTATAAAGTGGTCAAATAGAGCCTGGTGAAAGCTGGGTTCTTCCTCCCTTGTGCTGTGGAGGTGTTTGTGTATTTATTGGGGAATTACCGGGCACTGTATCTGCTGAAAAAAAAGCACCCGGGCTTGTCTGGCTGGAAATCATCTCTCCGCTCCCTTGATTGCACCGCAGGAAGGCCAGGTGTTGCTGAGCAACTGGCGAAGTGAGTGCAGTCCTGCCCGATTCCCTGGAGCATTAGGCTGCACTGTCCAGGAGGCAAGAGGAAGGCCGGCTGCTTGGCAGAGGAGAAGACTCACCGCCGTTGCCAGGGGCCAACTCAGCCAACTGGAGTTCCTGACGTAACTGTCAGGAAGCTGACCTGGACCGCAGCATGGCACGGAGACACAGAGAGGGATGGCGCAGACTCCCTACGCAATGCGGGCTGCCCCCATCTGCCGGAAGCTCGTGTCTGTCATCAGGAAAAGTGGGAGCTTGCTTCACAGCCGCTCCGCATAGACATGGGCGGCTGCCTTGAATCCTTGGTCGCAAGGGAAGACTGAGTGAGGTCTTCCTGCATTGCCCATTATTTGGTGTTCTCCCCTTCGGCCGCTGGAAGCACCTGGGGGGGCGAGCACCTAGGTGACTTGGCGGGTGCTAGTGCCAAGTTGTTGTTGCAGGATGGGTTAAGACCTCACCAGAGGTCCAGATCCTGTTTTGCAAAATTACCGTAAAACCCATTGTAGATGCACAAGTGTTCCTTTGGCCTATGGGCTAATATTGTATTACTTGCATTCTGTGGTGATATTTTGGAGGGATCTATGTGGTTGTCTCCCCTACCTAATGGGCACATTCATGTCCTGATGTTGTGGGGTATGGCGTTTTCTGCCTGGCAGTGGCAGGGTAATGGATATTAGCGCAAGGTATACAGATGTGGTACAGTAGAATCTGTTTATGACATGTGCAACATATTAGTGGTTGCTGTATTGCACTAAATGCAATATGATTACAATTGCCTTATGGCAGAGTGATCTAGATGGTCTGCATGTATTGTGTCACGTGCCTAGTGGCACAGTATGTATGTGAATGATGGCCTATGTGTTTTACCTACTACCAAGGAATTTATGTTCTATGTGGCATCATGACAAGTCCCTAGTGGCACAGTGATTTATATAAATCTGTGGTCTAATGTGTTTTTAAGTACAATACAAACAATATTTTTAACATAACCTTGTGTGGAGTCTCCCTATTTGTAGTATGCCTAGTGTGTCACTGGTGTGTGTTTGTGTTGCGCAAACGCTTTGCACATTGACTCTGGGATAAGCCCTACTGCTCTGCCAAGCTACCAAGGGGGTAATCAGGGGTTATGTTTGGTGTATAACTCCGTTACCCTGACGAGAGTGGTGTTTTCTGCCTGGATTAGGTGTATGCCCTAGCCAACCAGAAACCCCATTTCTACCAACAACCAATTGTCTTTAAATGTACTCCATATGTCTGAACCACAACAATTTTTTTACAAATCATCAGACCAGAAAGTCACGTCCAGCGCTAATAGGGCAGCTAGGTGCAGAGGGGCAAAATAGCATTGGGTGCCTAATGTTAGTCAATCAGGCTCGCTCTGTAGGAAAACAAGCTGTAGATTTGGATTGGGAGGCCTGTCGAGCTTAACCAACCAGAGGATGCAAGTCTTGCGATGATAGGGGATTTAGGGATACCAGTGGTCCTGTTCTCCCTGGGCCCGTGAGGCCAGGTGTAGAGGGTCTTTGAAGTGACGAGTTTCTACATAAGAGAGCACTTGCGGATGAGGGGGCCTATACACAGAGGCTGCAGGCGGCACCGGGGACATCGAGAAGGGCAAAACCAAAGTGTACTTTGTCTCTTGAGGGCTTGGGGACCACACTGATATTGTTGGCTCACTTCAACTCGGGTTGGGGGCTCCGGTGCAGTGGTGCTAGGCGGCATTGGATTTCTGCAGGTCTGAAGTCCTCACGGTTTTACTTGGGTTGCCTACAGGATGCTGGAGTCCACAGGAGTCCAGGTTCTTAGTTGAAGACAGGCAGACTTCCCAGGCTTTAGGAGGCATGAGAGCTGCAGGACAAGACAACTTTGGTGCAAATTCAATGGGAACAGCAGACAGGCCATAACCCTGTCCTAGATTTCCTAAGTTTGCCATCACTAGCCTGAAGGTGGACACACCTACTTGACTATCTAATTTTCCACCTGTCCAGTCCAGGTATTAAAAGGCTCTGGACAAAGGGGGGGGCAGCATTTACCTACCAAAGGGGGTGGGATCTTTGAAGCTCCCCTGCCTTGGATTCCTAATCTTCAGGTCATACGGTGGATGGGGGTGTGATCACCCTCAGCCTGAGCAGGCCTTGTTTCTGACTTCCTGAGAGCAAAATCCTCACCCTCGAGGGTCAGAAAATTGTCTCTGACAGCAGGCTGGTAAAAAACAGTTAGTCTGCATACCAGTAGCTGGAAGTTTTCTAGGGTGCACTTTTGAGGTGCCCTCTGTTTGCATTACACTGGCATCAGTGCAGGTTTATTAATATGATATGTTTGATACCAAACAGCCCTATTTTCAGTGACGCTAAAATGTAGCTGGACAACTCATTTTCACCAGTGTTCAGTGCATACTTTTAAAATGGCTTCCCTGATCACTTGTACTGACAGCAATAGAGCTGGATAGCACTGGGGCATATCTGCTCATGCAGATATATCCACTCGTGTAGTATAATGCACTCTGCCTTAGGGCTGTATTACCTGCTGTAGGGGTGACTAGCCTAAACTGCATGCAGTGTCTGCTCCACGGTGTGTTTTCACTTTTGTCTGCACCAAGACACACAGTCTGCAATGGCAGTCTTGTATGAATTTGGTGAGTTCTCCCTTAGGGTGGCACACTTTGTGTTGCAACCCTTAGGGCACAGCTTTCCAAACTTTTCATGTTGGTGACACACCTTTTTGTGAAAAAAAATTCAGGGACACGGTAACGTGAGGAAGTACAGCGAGCGAGCCCGAACCACCTATGGTGTGTTCAGGCCCCACACCCCACACACACATACCCCACCCCACACACACTCCACACACATACCCCACCCCACACACAACCCCCCAGACACACCACCCCACACACACACCCCCACACACACACCACACACACACACCCACACACACACCCCACACCCCCCCACACCCCACCCACACACAACCCAACACACACCACCCCACAGACATACCACCCCACGCACACACCCCACACAAACCCACACCCCAAACAACCCCCCACACACCCCACACACAACCCAACACACACCACCCCACAGACACACCACCCCCACACAGACACCCACACACACAACCCCACACACACCCCACACCCCCCCACCCCCTCCACACACACCCCACACACACACACCCACACACCCCACACACACACACAACCAAACACCCCCCCCACACACACACCGGGGCCGGTTTGTTACTGGGGGCCGGGTTTGCAGCTGTGCTGCAATATTGCCCCCAGGTTACAAAAGCAGTATACAAGCATTTCCAGCCTGCCAGGGCAGGCAGTGCTTTCCCAAAGGCCAGGGAGCCAGCCAACCCAAGATATGAATTTTTGTGACCTTGATGCTAGTTGACCCTTGCCCACTAGATGGCAGAACGAGCAAATAAATCAGCATTACGCATTTTGTTGCAAAGGAACTAAACTAGGGCCGGATTTACAAAGCCGTTTTGCTTTTGCCAACTCTGCGACCTACGAAATCAAAGGGTTTGTTTTGCAGAACGGCTTTTAGCCATCATCTTACCCCTTTTTGAGAATCAGTAAAGCTGTTTCTAATTGCACTGTGCTTTTACGGACTCATACCTATACTGCCAATTGCAACAAGGTTTATCAATAGTTTGTGAGCACAATCATAGTTGCAATTCCATTAAAAAGTTACTAACTCCTGAAAGGAGGTGGGCCCCCAATTAACCTAAAGTCTCTGAATGTGTGGTCTCAGGTCCCCTCACCACTACTATGGCTGCCACCTGTCTCACGGATAAATACCAGACATATGTTTCTTTTTTTTAAGATTCTGCAAAGGTGAGGACACGATACCTGGACTTAACTTTATATAAAATCGTCCGTGTTCATTTTCACATGGCCTTTTTGTGTTTTTGTTTAATTTAATGATCAGTCAGGAATCACCAAGGCAGCTGTAGAGCACTTTTTAAAGAGCTTTCTTTATATAGTTACTGTTTTATGTGGAAAATACTGACTGTGTGATTTTATGAATCCATGTATTGGCTGGGACATTAAAATACTGCTCATGCTAATAAAAAAATGCTAAGTAGCAAGTGCAACCCAAGTGGGGGCCGAATCTCCCCCCATTGGCATCACAGGGCTTCAGCCCCCAATCAATCCTCCCCCCCCACCCCCGCCTACCCCGTCGTGTGTGGCATCCCAGGCCCGCTCACAGCCGCACCCGAGCACTTCACAGGTCGTTAAAGACCTTGTGCATGTTAATGGGGCTTTGTTGTTGTTTCACCCCTTCTAAGAGCCCCTGCAGCTCCACTCTGCCGATTGCCGGCAGAAGTCATCTCATCCCGCGACACACCTACGGCTGGGGCGCAACACAGCAATGTGTCGCGCCACACAGTTTGGAAAGCTGTGCATTAGGGACCCTTTTCAGTACCTCAGGGCAGATTTGCCAAGCGAACCATTCACCAGGGACTTACAGACGGCAATAAAGGTATTGCCGGTATTGGAAACAATTATACAGTTTCAGGAAAGAGATCTAACACTGGGGACTTGGTTAGCAGGAATGCAATGCTAACCAAAATCACTTCAGATATCAGTCAGAAAGTGGGGGTGAACATGTCAAAATGGGACAATTTACTACATAACTCTCTCCTAAATGAAAGAGAATGAGACTACTTTCCCAAGAAATTCTTCATCTTCTAAGTGGAAAAACCTGGCAAGACCATCTGCATTGGCATGGTCAGTCCTGTGTATGTGCTCCGTGTACAGTCTATACCCTGTAGGGAAATGGACCACCTCAACAGTTTGTTGTATCACCTTTTATTTCCATCATCCATTTGAGACGCCTGGGGTCAGATTGAATAAAGAAGTGAGAGGTACACAAATATGGCCTAAACTTCTTCAGGGACCAAACCACAGTAAAGACATTCCAATGCTGCTCTCCAGGGAGTAATCTTCTGGTAATGAAACCAGCAAGTTGGTCATGGCTATTATTATTGGTTTGGGATAGGACCACTCCTTTCCATGTTCAGAGGAATCTGTCTGCATTATGAACTGTTTTGAATAATCTGGAATTTTTAGAATGGGTGCTGAGCACAATGCTTCTTTTAGAGTGTCAAAAGCCTTTTGACAGCTCATTGTACAGTTCACTTTCTTTGGCATCTTCTTAGAGGTCAATTCTGTGAGAGGGTCACAATGGACCCATATACATTCACAAACCTCCTGTAGTACCCAGTCAAGCCAATGAATGCCCTGACCACAATTGTTTGTATCTTTGGTAAGGGTAAGGGTTGAACTTGGTCAAGTATGCAACAGAGCCCCGCCAAATCTGGCACTTGTTTGCCTTTATTGTGAGGCTTCAACTCTTCAGAGCTACAAGGACGTTTCTAAGGGGGATCGGGTGATCCAGGCAAGTGGAGTTAAAGACAGCAATATCGTCAAGATATGCTGCACTAAAGGACTTTAGGCCAGCAAGGACTTTGTTCACCAATCTTTGGAAGGTTGCAGTGGAATTCATTAGTCCAATGAGTATAACAGTGAACTGATAATGCCCATCTGGGGCTGAGAATGCAGATTTCTCTTTTGCTCCTGGGGTCAGACGAATCTGCTAGTAGTCTGATCGCAAATCAGAGGTACTGAGAAACTTGGCTGGCCCTAACCTGTCAATCAATTTGTCAGAACTAGGGAATGGGTGTGCATCTGCCCAAGTTACTGCATTGAGGCCCTTATAGTCCTCACAAACCCTCAGCTCTGTTTTACCACAATTGGTATGAGGTTTGGGGTCTAAGACAAATGGGCTGGCCCAGGGTCTCTCAGAGGGTTCAATGACTCCCAATTCCAGGATCTTACTTACTTTAGCTGTGATGCTCTCTTTGACATGAACAGACTTTCTGTAGAATTTATTTTTCGACAGGCAGGTTGTACTCAGTGTACACATTCTGTGTACAAAAATTGGTCTGACCAGGTATCAAATGGAAAAGATGAGTGTACTGGTGCAGGACTTGCCTGCAGTCAGCCTGCTGTTAGGCAGAGAGGGCATCTGAAAAGACAACTCCTCCCACTGAACCATCTTTAGGTTTGTGAGTGAGGTCAGGGAGAGGTCTGTTCTCTTCTTCCTGATCCACATCAGTGACCATCAGCATAGCCACATCAGCCTATCTTGATAGGTTTGAGGCAGTTCACATAGATGACCCTTTTGGCTTTGCTGCAGGTGCCAAGCTCCACCAGATTGCTGACTTCCCCTTTTCTTTCTAGGAAAGGATAGGGTCCACTCCATTTTCCCAGAGGGCCTTAGGAGCCACATGCTCCAATTCCCACACCTTCTGCCCTGGTTGAAATTCCCACAGTGCTGCCTTTTGGTCATACCAGTGCTTTTGGAGCTCTTGGCTGGCTTCAAGGTTTTTAGATGTTTTTTCAATGTACTCAGCCATCCCTAAACATAGGTCAAGCACATAATCTGCTATGTCTTACTTAGGCTCTTTGAGATGTCTCTCCCAGCCTTCCTTCATTAGACACAATGACTCCCTTACAGAATGATCAAACAGAAGTTAGTAGGAGGAAAACCCTACTCCATTATGTGGCACTTCTATGTAGGAAAATGCAAGCTTGGCAGTAAGATATTCCATCTCCTTTTGTGTTTTTCAGAAATTCCCATGATCTTTCCTTTCATCGTTTTGTTGAATTTCTCAACTAAACCATTTGTTTGTGGGTGATACGGAATGCGGAAATTGTAAGTCACTCTACATTCAGCCCACATGTGTTTCAAGTAGCCAAACATGAAATGTGTACCTCTGTCTGATACCAACTCCTTTAGGGACACCTACTCTGGTAAAGATACCAATGAGGGACCTGGCCATTGCCTGGACATTGCAGGAGCAGTAGTAGTTAGTCCTAAGGGGTATTGCTTCAGGGTGCCTGGTATCATGATTCACTACCACAGGAATAATCTGTACTCTGTTGCTGTTGGAGGGTCTGGGGCCAACAATACCAACCCCTACCCTTTTGAAGGGAACCCCAACCGCTGGAAATGGATTAAGGGGGCCTTTCGGTGTTTGACTGCTTTCCCCTGGCTTGGCAGGTAGCACAGGACTTGCAAAACCCCTTTCTGGGACATACCTAGCTAGTAGAATGGAGGGATTAAACAGCCAAAATTCCCAGCTAAGGGGATGTCATGAGCCAAAGTGAGCAGGCACTCTCTATTCATCTGAGGCACTACCACTCACCTAGTGGCACAAGGTGTGAGGTCTCTGGCTTCAGTGTCAAGGAGTCCTTCCTCCCTAAAGGTTCTATAGGAGCCACTGACATCTAACCTTTGCCTGATCACCAGCTTGCTGTCTCAGGCTTTCAAAAGTAGGACAGGTCTTCTGTCCCTGGCACTAATCTTCCCTAGAGGGTTCCACTGAGCATAGGAGTTCTGCTGTGCAAGGCATAAGTTCCTGGAGCTCAGTTCCCTCCGGGGCTGCCAGGTCTTCTCCTTGAAGAGAGGGGACCTGAGCTTGTGTCTGTTCAGAAGCTGGTTTCACAAAATTCTTGTCTTTTTTCTTTGAGGGGTGGGCGATCATTCCAGACTCTAACTCCTCTGCTTCACAGTGGGATTTGCACTCTACTCTGGTTTTCACAAACACCGATACAGGTGTACCTAGCTAAGCTGCATGGTCTTTTTTTCAACCTCAGCCCATGCTGAGGACTCCATATTATTGCCTACCAGACATTTTACAGGAATTGCAGAGGATACTACAACCTTCTTTAACCTAGTAACCCCTCCAGATTCTAAGGCCACCATTGCCATGGGATGGACCTTAGCCTGATTATCAGCACTGAGGACGGTAAATGTCTCACCAGTCAGGTATTGTCCTGGGGATGTATATACAACAAGAGAGGAATGGAATAACGGCTACTCTCCCACCCTTTATTTAGATATCTATCATCAACAAAAGAGCGCCAGTGGAACATCAGTGAAACCCTATATCACAGTGAACACAAGGTGGAAACTATCTAAATGTAAATGGTCATTAAATAATATGAGGGGGAAAATGGAAAATTAATTATTTTCTAAAAGAACCCTCACTCACCCTAGAGGTGACATGCTTAATCATGGGGTTCAGTCACAGGGGGGGCCGACTACCCCCACCTGTGTGCTACCATGCCTGCAAGTGCAGCGGAGCTGGTGTGTGTGAAGGAAGTGATCAGTGAGAAGGTGTGTGTTTAAAAGATCACAACTGTGCCTCAACAAACTTTATTAGGGGCCAGTTGTTCACATTAAAAGCTATGAAGTCACTGGACTTTTTAATTTTTATCCAGGGACCTAAAAAAGTGACTGGTCAACATGTTTCTGCTGTTAGTGCTATAGTCAGCTCAGCTTTCTTCAGGACCAAATTATAAAATGAAAAAAATCCTACGGGGGTTCAGGCACGCTAAGGCCTGCCCACACCGTTAGGAAATGGAAATGAAGGTAGATAAAGAATTTATACTCTCCTCAGGATAACTCACGGTTTTACCCGTCCATAGGACTCCTGCTATTCGTCAGGTAGAGTTTCTGTAGATAAACAGACATTACAAATCTTATAACATATAACCCTTATGAATTACATGACCATTATCAAACATATTCATTTTGTTTATAAATTGTGTATAAAGTGTCCCCTTAGTTATTCACCAGAGAATTCAAGTGAGTGACATTTACCTTATAATTAGAGGTAAACAAGATTTAACATTTCCTACATTCATTGGTGTAGAATGTATCTAATTCCAAAATGGTTCAAAAAATTCAAAATTTCTATTTTGCAAACAATTCGCATTGACAGCATAGCATTATCAGAATATGGGTCTCAAGATCCATCAGTAGTGGCCAGATGGCCAATAGAAGTGTAAGTTTAAGCAGTTTTAAGGAAATGCATTACACTTACATTGTCTTAGGGTGCAAACCGCTCCATGGGCTCAAAGGGTTAGGCAAATCTTCACTCACAGTCAAACCTGTTTGAACCCAAAATTGAGCTGTTCAGTTGCCATGTATATTTCAATTAATGATCAGATTTTAGCGTTCTCAAATCAGGGATTACTACCCTCTTGAGCAGTCAGCCATATTACATGCATTACTCACTTAAAGCTGCGAGGCTCGCCGTATTTCCACCTACTCGGTATCACCCTGAGGCCCGGATCGCGCTGTTTCAGCGTTCCCCGTCCGTTATTATTGTTTCCGTGTTGGAAGACGTATGACGTCACGCGTCACGGAACGTAAACTGGGCACGTGACCGGTAGGGATTAGTGCTCGCGTGTGTTCTATCTGAACTATTAAACGATTTCTCTTACTTTTTCGGTTGTTGTTAACATAACCCTATTGTGTCTGGGCAACGGTGGTCGCCTGTGGGTCGTTTCGCTGATTTGTTAACGCGGACATGATTCCGGTTAAAGTTATACACCCGCTTCCGGGTTGATCATCTTCACAACTAGACCGTCAACCCCTGACCAATCACGGGGTGAGTTGGCAAAATGGTGTATAAGTTGTATGTAATTGGCTTCAAATCATTAGACAATGACAGTGAATATGCCCCTTGGAGTCAGAAAGATTATTGAAGTCTATACAGGTCGAGGGTTTGCCTTCTGAAATTGAGAACAATGTTGGGTAGTGTTATCTCAAAACGCTACCCCAGGGGATATCATCATTCAATCCCACATGGTGGGATGACAATCGATGTATCCATCTTTGTTCTAATTCGAACAACCTTTGCTCATTGGCCCCTAATGGATGTTCTATAATGGTCCAATGGAAACTGTCCTGGGAATGTTTGTGCTCTAAGAAGTGTGAAGTCATTTTGGTGTTATTCTTGCCACAGCGTTGGAGTTCTGGACTTTTTGGTTCCGTCCAGAGGTGTCAGGGTACAACACCCAAAGACCCCGGAGTTCCACCTGCCTTGGTGCACAAATGAACAGAAACACGGGCTTCTCGATGGTGGCGTCAAAGACCAAAGGTTTATTACTGCAGGGACACAGAAGTCACAGAATCTACACACGGGCAGAATCTAGGAGCCTGTTCGATTTGTACAAAGTGGGTTGCTCCTTATATACTAAAAATTGTGCTCTAGGCAAATATTTCACATGTCGGTACATTCCCAAACCTTTGTGTCTCTAAACAATAAATATTTGACGTTACACAGGAACCGTCGATAAAATCTGATACCAAACATCTACGAAGAGGGGTTCCCACTAGTTCATCACAATCCCCTGTCAATATTGCTTTCAGGACCCGGACCGCCTCATCGTAAAGTTCGTTACCTCCCCCTAATAAAGATTCAGAAAGAAAGAAACAGAGCCAGGTGTGGAAGATAGAAAAGTGGGATAAGGGATGTTTGTGGGTTGTAAATGGGCAAGGCTACCGGCTTCGGCCGCCTAATCATGATCAGGTACAATGGACACGAAGACCAGTTTGGCAAGACTGGCCTCGGGCAGAGGAGGCAGCCTTTGTCGAGTCATGCAGCTACAGCGTGATCTGGTTTAAGGTGCACGTGTCATGCAAGAGGTGAATCTCCGGCTAAGGCTACGTGTCCTTAATCAAAGTGGAGTGAATGAAATGATCAGAGGCTATTGCATATGTGAGGGCAAGGAAACACAAAATGGCGGCCATGATCTAAGATGGATGCCGTGGGTATATCAGAAATATGTCAATGGAAGGAGTGCTCTTGCTTGTAGCGTAGCGAAGACACTAGGATATACTAAATGGATCATTTGCGGTTCACTGATACCAATATTATGTATTTCCGATAAGCTTGAAAACACGGGTTCAAGTCGTCACGGAACCGTCACGGAACCTCACGGAACCTCAGACCCTCCTTTTGCCCTTACATAGGCAATTACTCAGTCTATGTCAGAATCTAGTTCTATGCTCATCAGATCAGTGACATGTTGTTGTATCATCATCCTTTCTCGTGTCTTTTCTCCAAACGCAGGTGGTTTTCTGAGACAAGTCGTAGCACAAAGACTACACAGAGCAGGACCACACTGGATAATCAGACAACATGAGAATAGGAATGCTAGGATGACACCAATGACCATTAGAACTTTCCATCCCCACGCTGAGATCAGAGTCCAAAACCACTCCATGAAGGACCAGTTTCCCTTGTCTACATGAATGGAGTCCGAAATCTTGTGCAACTTAGAGATCGCCTCGTAGACTGTTGGAGCATTATTAGGAATAAAGACACAGCAGCTCGATTGGATCATTCTGCATACCCCACCTCGATCTGCAAGTATAACGTCTAGAACCATACGGTTCTGCAACGTCATGAGCCTATCCGCCTGAAGCTCAGCTGTCAGATTGCTAAGGGCACCAGCAGTTTCAGTAATAGTAGATTCAACTACCCGTGTTAGCTGACGTATGTTTCTACTATTGGCCATAGGTCCCCAGAACGGAAGGAAGCCTTTGAAGAAGTCTCCAGCTTCCTGACCAGCGGTATCTTCCTTGCTGAAGACACCTCTCGCTACTCTTGTTCTGTGGTAATCAGGTGAAGCAGTGTATGTCGGAGGCAATAATCGAGCAATATAACATGATCCTGAGAAGTCGGCAGGCAACCATGTATAAGCTCTGTCTCGACAAATGAAATAGGTACCCCTAGCAGTAAGAAAGGCAGGGGAAGAGTTAGCCGGAAACACATAAGTCTCTACGCACTCACTCCTCCCTAGCTGAGCTCTCGGATTTCTCCCATTACCTTGCAAGCAGACCTGACCTCGGTGAGGTACGACCCAGATTGGAGTTGAGCTTTTACGCTTGCTTTCTCCTAAACTAAGGCGATACTCTGAAGTATTCCAACTTAAATATACTCGCAATTCGTCTCTAGGGTATGATGGAGTATTATTGACGTCCTTGACCATGTCAATAATTCCCTGGAGTAAAGCTTTGTTAGCAGAGTTGTATTTAGTGGAACGTGGGGGACGTGGAGGATAAGTTTCTAGGGCATAAGCAAAGATGGTTTGGAAGGCCTGAAATGATCCATTATAGCTGTAAGGCAAAACCAGATATGGAATACCTTTATCCATAGTGTGAGGTATCAAGCCACATACCCAGCAGTCTGTAGTGTTAACTACCAGTTGGTGTTGGTGCAAGAGCTGTACAAAAGTGTTGTTGGTGAATTCTGAGCGCCTGGCTTGCTCATGTTCCGGAAACGAGTGAAAAGAGTGCATAGAGGAAACAGTAGAAATAGCAGGATCAAGGGGAGGTACTGTAGAAACTGGCACAAAAATCAAATTTATGCTAAAGACGATTCCACCCACCAATGTTGCTAAAACAATCAAAAATGTAACGGCACATTGCATCAAGAAACATTTGCTGTGAAGAATTCTATTAAGTCTGTTTCTGCGAACGTAAATCACATTCTTTCGTTGCAGCGCAGGAAGCTCCATCTTCTACAATCCGCTCGCGACCACTGATGATGTGTACGTAGATGAAAATGCCTCTATCAGCCCTGGGATTTCCCAGAACCAACAGAAAGATCGACCTTGTGTCAGACCCCTGCAAATTCAAACTAGGCACACAGCCACGACCCTACGGCTACCCAGACGGCAAGGCAATTTTAAAAACAATAAACAATAGCAAACTTCCTGGCTGAAGGCAAAAGTTCAATATATATAAATATATCAAAATCACAATATGCAGTTGCCTGCTTTATTAGTCCTTTTTATGGCTTCTAAGGTTGTATCTCTTCTTCGCTGGTACTGTCTGATCGGAAAATAGTGTATTACTAGCAGCTGTTGCAGAGTTTAAATTCGCAGATAGCAAAGTTTCTTGTGATGCTGGAGACAAATGTTCAGTGTTCAAAGGAGTCCTTTCAAGAGGAGAGTCAGGTTTCAAAGTGTCAGTGATCAAATCGGCATCGCTGAAAGGGACAAATTTCGGAGTTGTTTCAGCTTCGGAGGCACCAATTCCCTTCTTCACCCAGTCGTCGTAAGGCAGCGGCAAAGGAACACGCTTTACATGAGAGGCGTGAATCCAATGTTTACGGCCAGCGACACGTACAGCTGTCCTCGTTGCCAGTAGGACCTGGAAGGGGCCGATGTAGCGAGGCTGAAGATTCTTTGTCCTCGCAAAATTTCTGACCACCACGTGGTCGCCGGGTTTCAGCTGATGCCCTGGACTCTCCGGAGGTTTTGGCAAAGCATCGAAGACCTGTTGATGAATAAGACTCAATTTAGCAGTCAAGTCGTAAAGGTAGTCTATCAACATAGGATATTCAATGGAGCACAATTGTTTAGGCCTTGGCACACCCCAGATATTTGCCGGGCGGCCAAACACAATCTCATAGGGAGAAAGCCCTATTCTAGAATGCACTGTTGCTCTTGTTGATAACAAGGCCAAAGGAAGTGCGTCTGGCCAGGCTAAACCTGTGGATGCTTGTATTTTGGCTATCTTAAGCTTCAGAGTGCCATTGTAACCCTCGACTAAACCAGCAGATTGGGGATGGTTTGCACTGTGGAATTTTTGTTTCACTCCTAGACCAGCACACACACTCTGCATAACTTTCCCTATAAACTCACTTCCGTTATCTGACCATACAATCCGTGGCATTCCAAACCTAGGAAAAAATTCCTTGAGAAGAATTTTGGCAGTTGATAGGGCAGTGTTGTCCTTTAGTGGGTATGCTTCTATCCACCTGGAAAAAGCACAAACTACCACCAGGACGTATTTTAAATTGTTGCAGCGTTCCATGTGAATGAAGTCTAACTGAATCACTTCAAAGGGGCAGGAAGGAGGAGCAAAATGACCAGCTGGAGTTGGAGTTCCCTTGCCAGGATTATGCATCAAGCACACCATACAATTTTTCACCACTCTCTCTGCACACTTACTGATTCCCTCATTCTTCCAAACCGGAGCTAACATCTTACATATCCCTTTAGAACTTATATGCGCTACTCCATGCGCCATCGTCACTACTGCAAGCACATATGCATCAGGCAACATCCAACGCTGCTGTTCTGTCAAATCAATCCAACATCCATTCGAGTCCAACTTGCCCGTACTTTCTCTCCATACACGTTTCTCTTCCTCAGTCGCTTCTTTCTGAATCTCTTTCACACTTTCCATAGTGTCCTCACACATTCCAGACTCAGCAATCCATCTTGCAGACGTAGCAACGTACATTCTACTCATCGTGTCTCTAGCTGTCTGTTTAGCAGTTTCATCAGCAAAGGCATTCCCACGACCAACATCATCCGTGATTGCTTTATGAGCACTGCACTTCACAATCGCAACTTCAGTCGGCAAGGTTAGAGATTCCAACAAGTCGTTAACTAGCTGACCATGTTGGATCTTAGTCCCATGGGACGTAATGAAACCTCTTTCTCTCCACAACCGGCCAAAACTATGGGCCACGCCAAATGCGTACTGACTATCTGTAAACACATTCACTCTCTTTCCCTTAGCTAAAACACACGCTCTCGTTAGAGCTATTAATTCTGCAGCTTGGGCAGAATTCTGACTCACTCTTGCAGTCTCCACAATCGTCTTCAAAGTCGTTACCGCGTAGGCAGCAGTCACATCACCATTCTCCAATTTAAAACATGACCCGTCCACATATAGCGTACCATCTGGGTCGGACAGGGGAGTATCTTTTAAATCGATACGTCCTTTTGTCTCTTCCTCCGTTTTGAAATAACAGTCATGTGGCTCAGAATCACTCGACTCTTGATCAGTCGGCAACAATGTTGCTGGATTCAATACATTGCATCTTTTGATCTGAATATGACTCGCTAATAATGTCAGCTCGTAACCAGATAATCTCGCACTAGTAAGGTGTTGAGTCTTCGTTCGGTTCATGAGTGTATCCACTGCATGAGGAACCATGACCACTAGCATATTGTTCATCACCAAACCAGCAGATTGTCGAATGGAAGCTGCAGCTGCCGCTGTAGCCCTCAAACAACTAGGTAACGCTCTGGCTACCGGATCTAATGTTGATGAAAAATACGCACAAGGGCGTTGTTTATCACCAAATTTCTGTGTCAGAACACTCAACGCGCAACCTTCTCTTTCGTGAACGTAGAGCGTGAATGGCTTGCTGTAATCAGGTGTACCTAATACAGGAGCTGAACACAATGCTTTTCGTAATTCAGTAAAACTCTCTTGGCATTCATCAGACCATGGCACCGGACTTGGAACATTTTTCCCAGTCAAAGCTACCAACGGTTTTGCTAAAAGAGAAAAATTTGGGATCCATTGCCTACAGTAAGAGGTAATACCTAGGAAGGCACGTACTTCTCTCTGTGTGCGTGGAACACTCATCTGCGTAATTGCTTTTATTCTTTCTGGGGTCAACTTCCTTCCCTCCTTTGATAAGAGGTGACCTAGGTAGGTTACCTCTTGGCAGCAGTATTGCATCTTGGAAGGAGACACCTTATGATTCAAATTGGACAAATGATGCAATAACGAAATTGTAGCTGCTTTGCAAGTTTCCTTGTCATCGGCAGCCACTAAAAGATCGTCTACGTACTGCACTAGAGCCGAACCTGGAGGAAGGACAAAAGAATCTAACTGACCTTTTAAAGCTTGACTATAAATGGATGGACTTTCACAATAGCCTTGTGGAGCGCGTTTAAATCTGAAACTGCGGCCTCCTAAACAGAAGCCAAAAATATCCCTACTTTCTTCGGCTATCGGAATGCTAAAGAAAGCATTCTTTAGGTCTATAACTGAGAACCATGTAGCTGTAGCAGGTATCAATGTTAACAAGGCAGTAATGTCTGGCACTACAGGAAACTGCGGAATTACAATCTTATTAACTTCTCTAAGATCTATGACAAACCTATAAACTGGAGGTTTTGTAGGGTCAGTTCGCTTCAGAATCGGTAATACAGGACTGTTACAGACATTTCCTCTAGTTTCTTCAACTACACCCTTCTCAATCAAGTCTTGCACAATCAATAAAAGTGCACGCTCACCTTCACTCGATATTTTATACTGGGGAATTCTTGGAAATTTCACATTTGCTTTCAAAGTCACTACATACGGTGGAATTTCTAGGAGACCTACATCATTAGGACCAGTCGCCCAAAGAGAATCAGGGAGTGAACGGAGCTCCGGCGGGAGTGCGTCCATTGACAAGTACATCGGAGAGGTGATGTTTTTACCCAGTGTAAGCTGTACTCCTTCCGGAGAACAGTACAATGTCGCATAGAGTCGTTTTAACAAATCTAAACCAAGCAGATTTTCATTACAACCTGTCGTCAAAATCAGGGGTGCTTTCAATTGGCACGGTCCAACAGAAATAGACAAAGGACCAGATATCGGATTGTACACAGGGGCGCCTGAAAAACCTACGGAAACATTTGTTGAGCCAGACAAAGGTGCGCCAGGGAGTTTCGCATGCATGATAGAACTTTTTGCGGCACCAGTATCCAACAGAAACGGTTCGACTACACCTGATGTTGCTACTGCGACATAAGGCCCACTCTGATCCACTGGAACTGATACTACTCCCTCTCTCTGTCCATGGCTGTCCTAGTACCCATTTTGTTGAAAACCCTCTTCTACTTCACAATAATCTTCAACAAGATATTGCTGAGATCTATTTTGCTGAACAGATTGTCCATTTCGTTGATCAAAGTGATTGGATGGACGATCATTAGTTTGTGGAGGCATAGCACCTCGTCCTCGTCCTCTAGAATTCTGCACAAAACCACCACGACTTCTCTGAGCTGCTGTTGCATTATTTTGCGCTAAGATCGGACATTCATTTTTATAGTGACCCTCTTTCTTGCAGTACGCGCATTGATTCCATTGATATTGAGGTCTTGATGTACTATAATCTGCCCTTTGGTATGAGTTCTGCTGCGTATTAGTCTGGTTCGTGCGAGGCGGATACGCCTGCTGCAAAAGAACTTTAGTTTTTAAATCTTTCGTTTTCTTTTCTGATTTTTCCTTCTCCTCTTTATCTCTATTCTCGTAGTACTGTGCAGTCGCAAGTATTTGCGCTGTCGTAGATACAGCCCACGCACTTTCTGAGTCTTTTAATTTATTGCATAATTCAGGTAACAAATTATGCACAAATTTATCGACAAACAATCTTTGCCCTCCTTCTGTACTCATGTCCTGACCACTATGATCCACAAAAGTCTCTTCGAACCTCGTGAAGAAGTCCGAGACACTTTCGTCTTTCTTTTGCCTACATGCTGACAACTTGTCCCAATTAACACGCAATGCCGGCATCAGAGTCTTCATTAGATCAATTATTCTACCTGGCAGATTAGCGATCAAAGGTTCGGGTTTCGCACCACCTATTTGTTGACCATCTGCTGCAGTGATAGCTGCCCAATCACCACCTAAAGCAGCCTGATGATCCTCTCTACGAATTTTAGCCCACACTGGTTGCGGAACTACGTTACCAAATAACATATCAATGTCGGCTAAGTTCATTATACAAGCCTCAACTGTCTGTGTTAATTCCTTGTAATATCCGGCTGGATTCTTACGCGGATCTGGCAAGGCCTGCTTCACTGCTAACACTTCTGCTCGCTTCCATGGAATGTGTATCCACACTCGTTGGAACTGCGCTGGAGCACCTGCAATACCAGCATTATCATCACGTGGCACTGCTTCGCGCCAGATTGGAGGAACTTCCCTCATAGGATATTGGCGACTTAGCTTCATTTTACCTTTCTCTAAATCTCTCGGAGAACGAAGAGATGGATCATTCCTAAAACTTAAAATGAGTTCCATCGCTTGCTTTATTTTCTCACCCACTATCATTCCAGCAGCAAACTCCTTTTGAATCCTAATTAAATCTTCCAAATCTGATTCGACATCGTCTTCTTCTATCTCTTCACGTAACAACGAGCACATCTCATCAAAGACGTATCGTTGCGTTGGTTCTCCCCACTGCATAAATGTGTCTAACACATCTCTCGTACTATATCTTCTACCCTTCGAAATCCATCTGAGAGCCGTGGAGTCTAAAACTCCCCGTTCCTCAGTACTAGGAAGCTGACTCCGTCTCTGTACAGAGTCAGAAGTAGGAGTCTTAATCAGAGTTTTATATATAGGAGACAGCATATTAGTAACTGAATCAGTGATTCTTCGACGAACAGAAAGTGGAGTTAGTACACTCGCAGACATAGAGAATGCAGTGGAGGTAGGAATAGATGAGGAAGCAGTAGGAGTATCGAGGAAAATAGCTTCCGGAGCAGTAGGTACAGAGGTAGGTATAAGAGTTGGCAGTGTAGGAAGAGGAGGAGCTGTAGGAACATTCACATTCACCACAGGAAGTACAGGAACTTGGTTCTGAGGGACAGGAGCAGGAGCACCAGGTTGTCCAGCAACCGGCAATTGAACATTCGGGACGAGCGGAGCCGTAGCACCTTGTGCATACGGTGGAGGTGACCGTAACAGATAAGACAGCAGGGGATCGTTTTCGGAGTCCTCCAATATCTTAGCCATTTTCGATGGCAAGGCAGGATAGCACTTGTCAATCGCTAGGTTATGCTCTCTAATGGCTACATCTATGACCTTCTCACACTCGTTAGCTTGCAACTGTTTAGTCGCTTGCTCTAGAGTTAACCCTTCTTGTTCTTTCTGTTCTTTCTTCAACCTTTTCATTTCTCTCTGTTTGGATTCTTTCCGCCAATAACGGAAGGAATCAAACATTGCCGGCCGGGCTTTCTTCTTGAACAATTTCGCTTCTAAATTGTCGAGAATCTCTTGCTCAAAACTACCATGCAGTGGCCAACTAAGGACACCATCCTTCTTACAATAGCGGACCCATATCTCATTATAAGTTATAGGACCCACGCCATACTTACAATATAAATCATATAGGGGAGTCCCAATCGGAGGAACCAGACAAGAGTCCTCCAATCGCGAGTCACTGTTGCAACTAAAACAAGACAACATTTTCCGACTTACCATTTTCAGTCCGAAACACAAAACAAACAAAACACGGAACAAATATGTGCACTCGAACCAAGAACTTAGGCCTACCAAAACGAACTGATGTATCGATACCCAAAACTAAACCAAATAGATTATCGTAACTAGAACAACCAATGATAATCTAACAAAACCAAACCAAACCAAGAACCGATCAAGGATTTTTAACAATCCTCACAAAGTAACCAGCTAGCTATCACTAAATACTTAACTGAGGCACTGAAGACGTCACCAAGGAGAAACCCGTCACGTTTCGCCGTACTAAGGACTGCACCACTTCGGGTCCAAGACAGGGCGACGGTCAGGGCAACGGCCCACTGCAGCCGTCCTGAACGGGAAACCCTCGTGGAAGAGAACTTCGGGCCACTTTTGCGATATGCCGGGATCGATGAAGTGGGGCGCCTCCCTCAGGAATCTTCACACGAAGCTTCTCGAACTCTTCAGGCTTTTGGACCGGTACCGAATGACGTCGCCCCACGTTGGGCGCCAATTGGAGTTCTGGACTTTTTGGTTCCGTCCAGAGGTGTCAGGGTACAACACCCAAAGACCCCGGAGTTCCACCTGCCTTGGTGCACAAATGAACAGAAACACGGGCTTCTCGATGGTGGCGTCAAAGACCAAAGGTTTATTACTGCAGGGACACAGAAGTCACAGAATCTACACACGGGCAGAATCTAGGAGCCTGTTCGATTTGTACAAAGTGGGTTGCTCCTTATATACTAAAAATTGTGCTCTAGGCAAATATTTCACATGTCGGTACATTCCCAAACCTTTGTGTCTCTAAACAATAAATATTTGACGTTACACAGGAACCGTCGATAAAATCTGATACCAAACATCTACGAAGAGGGGTTCCCACTAGTTCATCACAATCCCCTGTCAATATTGCTTTCAGGACCCGGACCGCCTCATCGTAAAGTTCGTTACCTCCCCCTAATAAAGATTCAGAAAGAAAGAAACAGAGCCAGGTGTGGAAGATAGAAAAGTGGGATAAGGGATGTTTGTGGGTTGTAAATGGGCAAGGCTACCGGCTTCGGCCGCCTAATCATGATCAGGTACAATGGACACGAAGACCAGTTTGGCAAGACTGGCCTCGGGCAGAGGAGGCAGCCTTTGTCGAGTCATGCAGCTACAGCGTGATCTGGTTTAAGGTGCACGTGTCATGCAAGAGGTGAATCTCCGGCTAAGGCTACGTGTCCTTAATCAAAGTGGAGTGAATGAAATGATCAGAGGCTATTGCATATGTGAGGGCAAGGAAACACAAAATGGCGGCCATGATCTAAGATGGATGCCGTGGGTATATCAGAAATATGTCAATGGAAGGAGTGCTCTTGCTTGTAGCGTAGCGAAGACACTAGGATATACTAAATGGATCATTTGCGGTTCACTGATACCAATATTATGTATTTCCGATAAGCTTGAAAACACGGGTTCAAGTCGTCACGGAACCGTCACGGAACCTCACGGAACCTCAGCGTATGCTGCTTCTATGTTCACACATACGAAGTTTCACCATTCTTTTCGTCATTCCCACATATTTTAGACCACATGGGCAAGTTATTAAATATACCACGTTGGTAGTGTTGCAATTCGTGTGGGTTCTTTGTTCCCAAACCTTATTGGGTTCTAGAGTCAATGTTTTGGAAGGGCTCGTGAGTGGGCAAACACTACAATTACCACATGGATAGTGGCCTGTCACTGGTGGTAATCCCCACATATTCAAGACATTTTGGGTGGGTTCCTGTCTCTTTCTGGGGCGGGTGTGGACTAAAGCATCCTTTAGGCTTTTGGCCCTTTTGTAGGAGAATAGAGGTTTCTCCCAATTGCAGGAATTAGATGTCAGAATCCTCCAGTGTTTGGAAATACTGCGTGCCACCATGTTCGAGGCTCTGTTGAATGTTGTTACACAGGTAAGTGGTACCTCGTTGTTCTCAGTTTGAGGTTTATCCTCCAAAAGGGCATCTCGATTTTGATTCCGAGCCCTTTTGTAGCTGGTTGTTAGGAGCTGTGTAGGATAACCCCTGACTTGCATTTTTTCTGTGAGATCCTGGGTCTGTGTTTTATAATCATGTATATCTGAGCAGTTTCTCCGGATACGGAGAAACTGCCCAAAAGGCAGGTTCTCCCTTAGTGGGCGTGGGTGAAAGCTGGTGTAATGTAACACATTGTTCTTACTGGTAGGTTTGTAATGGGTTTTAGTTCTTAATTCATTTCCTACCCTTTGGATGGTCACATCTAGGAAAATTACAGTCGATTCACTGTACTCATGGGTGAATTTCAGATTTACATCACACTCGTTGACCCATCTGAAAAACGAGATCAATCGTTCTTCATCTCCTCTCCAAATTAACAGCACATCGTCTATGTACCTTTGCCATAGAACGATGTTCTCATGAAAGGGGTTTCCTGATGACAAAATATGTATTTCTTCAAAATTGAAAACGTACAAACCCGCTTCACTGGGAGCGAAAGTGCTCCCCATTGAAGTTCCGGTAGCTTGTAAGTATAACCGGTCTTCATATTGGAAAAAATTCTTTTTGAGGGCCAGGGAGGCACATTCCACTACAAAGGATTTAGATGTATTGTAATCCCATCTGCTGTTGTCAAGTGTGTGGGCAATTACCTCTATGGTCGCATCTTGCGGAATGCAAGTATACAGGCTTTCTATATCCAGTGTAGCTAGAAAGCATTGTCCTTCCGGTAAAGTTATTGATTTTAACATCATCAATAAGCTTTTGGTGTCCTTGATGTATGTACTGGTAGATTCCACTATTGGTCTCAAAAAGAAATCGCAGTATTTGGACAAGGGTTCCAACAAGGAGCCCAAACCAGAGACAATTGGTCTTCCCGGGGGTGGAAGAATCCCTTTGTGTGTTTTTGGGAGGGTATAGAAATAGGGAATTTTGCCCTCAGATGTTGTTAAGAAGTCAGCTTCCTGCTTCGTGATTAGACCTTCAGACTCTGCTGATGTGACTAATTCAATAATTTCAGATCTCAGCCTGTCAGTCGGATCTTCCCTCAGTAAGATGTAATTTGTCTCATTATTCAGTAGGCGTCTGCACTCCAGGTCATAAGCTCTTTTATGTTGGATGACCACACCTCCACCCTTGTCTGCACTCTTTATGACTATTTCAGTGTTATTCTGTAATGATCGTATTGCCTTGAATTCTCCCGAAGTTAGCATTTTATAGGGATTTGGTGGTGCTAAAGATTCAATCTCTTTGACCACGGCTTGCTCAAAAGCCAATATTTCTGGTGGGACACTGTGTGGTGGTGGTTGAAAAGTAGATTTTGTTCTAAAATTGGTATCACTCTGTTCCCTTGGGTTGATATCAGTAGTTTGTTTCTCAAAGAAACTTTTAAGTCTCAATTTTCGAAAAAACTCAGTCAACTCACACCATAGTTTAAAAATATCTAGGTTAGGAGTCGGAACAAAACCAAGACCTTTCTCTAAAATACTTTTTTCATCTTCAGTAAGGGCAATATCAGTTAGGTTAGTTATTAAACTCTCTGGTTGCTTGGGCCCGCCCTCTGGTCTGCGGTTTTGCTTCTCGTATTGTCGCCCACTGAGTCCGTCTGTTCTCAGTGTACCTGATTCTGCCCCTTCCGCTTGCCCCTGGAACCCCGGCCTCTCCCTAAAAAAGGCGGCTGGAACATAGGTGGTTGAAAAAATGGCTGTTGTATTTGGCCAAAGGGTTGATTCCAACCCATCATTGGGGGAAATGAAGTCTGAGGGGGGAAGGCATTATGGAAACGTGGGCCGTTTTGTTGATAAGTTTGCCAATATGGATTAAACATTCCTCTCCCTCTGCCTCTTCCTTTATTTCTCCTATTCCCACTTCCTGTACTGGAACCACTTGACTGGGAATCGTCAGAGGTATCTGAACTGTAATCCACTTTCGTGGGAGGTGTATATTCTGCTACAGAGTAGGGATACACTTTGTCATATGACCATTTCTTTAGATCTTTTTGTAATTTCTGACCTTTAGATTGGGCGAGATTTTCTTTATACTCATTCATTTCTTTATTCAAGTCCTCCAATCTTTTCTTCCAACCTGTCAGAGTTGCTTTGAAATGTGCCTCTGTGGTTTGTATTTCCAGTTGGATGGCTTCTGATAGTCTTAAAGCAGTTTTAATAATTAAAACCGCCCAGTCACGAGTGCAGTGCCAGGCTATTTGGGCCCACTCCTTTCTGAACACTGCATCCTCCAGAAAAATTCTCGGTGCGTTAGTTACTAGCAACCCTTTGGGTGCTGTGTTTTTTAAGAGATATTGTTTTAACATTGTGCCATGCAAGATCGCTCTTATACGGCTTCTTTTCAACTCACCCAGTTTGTCCCACTCCGGTGTTTGGGAGATCGTTTGTGATATCGAGGCATCTGCAAATAAATTTGCATCCCCCAATAATGCGTCAACTTCTTCTCTACTAAAGGAGAGACCCACGTCCTCCATCTTATTGCTACGCTGTAAAACTTTTGTTAGAGTACTCTCGCAGCTGGGGATATCAGTGTTTTAGTCACCATAGTGACACTTGCACCAGTATCCCTCAGAGCGTCAACTCTAATACCATTTTTGTGAGTCTATTGTTTATAATTCTCCAGATTACTGAGGCCAGACAACCAAGGCAGCTACAACCACCCCATCCTCTGAGACTAAAGTTGCTTCCATGTGCTCTCTGACATATCCAGGGCTCACGGGGATACCATCAGGAGACCTACCACTGAATGTACTGCAGGTGCTGTAGGTGGACACTTTTTGTTGGGACAGCTAAGTCATTTAGTATAGTTCCCACTGGCCTTGAAATTAAAACACCAAGTCTCCTTGGGATCCCTGTTCTGACTCTGATACCTACCATTTGAATGTGTATTGGCTCAGGCCTACCCTCCTGAACAGGTTTTTGGGGGCATTGAGAAGACTATTGATATTTGTTTTTCAACAGATGGTCTGTCAAAATAAGATAACAAAGCCCAGCATAGTCTTGCATATTGTTACCTTTAACATAACCTAACGTGTACTTGTAAAGTGCTCGTTCGGCCATGGGTATCTTGGCACTGAATAACAGATGTTTATTGTTACCCAACTCAATGGTACTCATTTTATTGACCTTAGATGGATGAAAGGTTGAGTGGACCCATCAGGACTTGAAACTGTGACTATGAGGTCAAACACAGGCCCCTGCAGTGGACGCATTAGTCCACTGAGCCACCAGACCTGGCCTTTCAACCAGCCACATAGTGTTTTCACTAAAAAGCAGTGCTTAATTTGAGCTGGTGGTTTCTGGTGCTCAACACTGTTGGCACCAGCACTTATGACAGTCCACCACATGGTGGCGCTGTCTGTTTAATTTTGAAATAAGCACACAACAGTTGTTTAATAATTATTCATACATTAAAAACGACTAATGCCAGCCACCCAAGCGATTCTTATAGCTTTGGGCAGCCTGGAATAGTCCAAATTGTCACCCTTGTAGAAGTGTAGTAATTGGTATTGCCAGTGCAGGCAGGGACAATGGGTGGTGCAACTGCAGTGGCCTCCTGACACGGGCACTGGCACTTCTGTCTTTTTTTTTTTTACAAATGAAGCACGGCAAAAGTCAATAAAATCTACCCAGGTCTGCCTCTGGGTTTTTTGAGTCTCCCCGAAGTGGATCCTGTATTCCTTAGTGGTGAGTCTACAGCTCTCGACAGAGTGTCCTTTATGAGAGCTTAGGATTCAGCATCTGCCTCATTCAGTGCCAGGAGCCTATCCAGGAGCGTCACCAGCCGACTGGATTACGGGAATACCCTTTTCGCCGGAACCACAGCCAAACTCCAGAAAAGACTCCAGCGCATTCAGAACGACTCAGCACGACTCATCATGGACATCCCCCGACACAGCCACATCTCCGGACACCTGAGAGACCTGCACTGGCTCCCCATCAGCAAGAGGATCACGTTCCGACTCCTCACCCACGCACCCAAAGCTCTCCACAACCAAGGCCCAGATACCTCAACGACCGCCTGACCTTCTACACTCCCACTCGCCAACTCCGATCGACCACCCACGCCCTCTCCGCCGTTCCTTGCATCCGAAGAGCCACAACAGGAGGAAGATCCTTCTCCTACCTGGCTGCCAAGACGTGGAACTCCCTCCCCATCAAACTCCGCCTGACCCAAGACCACATCTCCTTCAAGAAGCGACTCAAGACCTGGCTGTTCGAGCAGTAGAGGACCACCCAAGCGCCTTGAGACCCTCTGGGTGAGTAGCGCGCTATCTAAATGCTTTGATTGATTGATTGATTGATCCCTACACTTTCCCAAGAACAGCTCCCAGAGAAGGCAGTCCCAGTACCTTTGGTTGAGTTGCCTCACTTTACAATACCTCTCAAACGCTGTAAACCATCGACATATTTGCGGACAATACCTTTGGGGATTTTAGGTTAAAAGCTTCTTCTTTCTCACTATTTAATATTTTGCTGCCACCAGAGATGGGTCCTATTCCCATCTCGATTCTTTCCTTTTCTATAGCTAGGATTTTGGCTTATAAAGCAGCCCTCTAGCTAGTTTCTGGAGAATGAGTTCCTACTTTTGAAGGTCCTTTCTCTCTAGGAGAGTAGGCTCCAAGCTCTCCTCGTTTTACACAGTCTACGGTCTGAACCTCAGGGAGATCATTTTCATTCTCTGGATGGCTTTTCTCCTACTCTGCCAAGAGCTCCTGGAGCTTTGCCTTGGTATGAGTTGAGCCTGTTGTTACTTTATATGTTTAACAGACGATCCTAAACTGCTGCATTGAAAGATGCTGGTAAGAGGCCAGGTTGAGCTCCAGAACCAGATCTTTTGTAGAAGACATTGAAACTAAAGTTGAGAGCTTTTTTAAAAAAAAAAAATCTAAAATAGACTTTTGGACCTAGCTCGTAGTAAACTTTTTAAATTCTAAACCGTTTGAAATGGGGGACTTAACACACGGATCTAACTTAAATTCAAACAATTTAGAATAAAATCACAATTGAAAAAATGCTTTTAATCAAAAGACAATTTTGAATTCCTTAGTTGAATCTCTTATTAATCGAGTGGTACAGCAGATATCAAGTCTTGTAACCCTAATGCTGAACCACAAATGTAGGAAGCTGGCTCTTTATGTAGTATACCAAAATGAGGTATACTATGCAAAGAGTCCAGGTTATCCCATATGAGTGGACAGCTGCCTGCTATAGCACTCCCAAGGTGCTCATCTAGAGAGTAGTGTGGCTTATCAGAGAGCAGTGTTAGACATCTGTAAATACACACAAAATTCAATAAATTATGCACATGGCTCATAAGGAGATCCATGCCAATTTATAAAAATAACATGCATCTTCGTGTATGTTTAGGCACTGGGATCACTATAATCAGGTACGTACGTTTTGCAAGAGAAATGCTTTATGTTTAAAAAGTGGACAGTGTATTTTTCAGAAGCTGCAATCTTATCCTTTGGGAGGAAAAACAAGTACGGCATTCAGGTAGAGCACTGCGACTTACAAGACCAATATCAATCTCTTGGACTTAAGGTGAGTATGGGTCAAGGTCCAAGGCAGTTCCAGCAGACCACCCGCAGCAGCACTAGGGCAGCAGGGTGCAGTGGAAAAAAACAGAATTGGGTGTCCAATGTTAGTCAATGGAGATCGATCTGCGGGAAAATAGGCTGCAGGTTTGAATTGGGAGGCCATTCGGGCTGAACCAATCAGAGGGTTCGAATCTTGCTCTAAGAAGACACCTGGGTAAGGCTCTATGAAGACACCTGGGTAATGCTCTATGAAGACACCTGGGTAAGGTTCTATGAAGACACCTGGGTAAGAGTCGAAACAAGTGCCAGCACGGTGTACTCTAAAATTAACACGGAGAACGGGCTGAACCAAGGTTGCGTGCTGGCTCCCAATCTTTTCAATCTATGCAAGGCGGATCTGGGGGAAATCCTAAAAGGAGCTAGCCTAGTAACACGAAGACAAGGAATCACAAGTCTGCCAGTGCTTCAATACGCTGACCATACCGCCATAATGGATCATACAAAGAGCCCTAACTGCATTAAATCACTTTAATAACATCAATAATCTGACAGTAAACCAAGGAAAGACCAAGGTTGTCATCTTTGAGATCTACCATCAGAAAAAGAAAGCACAAAGGCATTTGGGCAACTTGCAAATCAAGACGGCGGAGTCATAAAATTACCTAGGGGTCTGGCTGGGAGAACGGGCTAAGGCGACTGCCCACTTGAAACATCAGAGAACCAAGGCCAACAGGGTCATATATCTACTCAAGCAACTAAACCATCATCTGATCAGTCCGACTGCCGGCCCAATATTAAAAGCTATGAAAGCGAAACTGCTACCAGCAATCAGCTATGGCCACCAGGCTTTCCACGGGTCACAGCATGCCTGGCTAAATACAGTGCAATCTAAAGCTTATAAAACAGTGCTTCAAATCCCAAGGGCAGCAAGCAACGCAAGGCTTAGGCTGGAGCTAGGAGTGGCAATGCCAGACTTGATGTGCCAGGGTGACATCATAAAACTCTCTCTGAGGATCTTAAGGGCTCCAGCTAATTCCTTAAAACACCAATTAAGATCAATCTTCAAAGAGCCTTGCATGCCCTGGCACTCCGCCCTTGATAAACCGATCGAAACATTGAATATAGTGGAAGAACGCATATTGAGGCCGGAGATCCCCCTGATCCCCCTGAACACATGGAAAAAAGTGATAAATAAATAAGTGAGCGAAATCTCATTTGATCTGGACTGCAAATACCTCCATTGAAGTCCACTCTTAGACCTGCTGAATAGTTCTTACACAGCAGGCAAAGCCCAGGCTTACCTAAATAATGCTATCACGCCATCAGCTCGAAGCAAAATTCTGTTCATGAGACTTATCACCTCAGGAATCGCAGATTTAATCCTGCGTGGGCTCGTAGAGGGGAAGCAACTAAATGCAGGCTCCGCCCATACAAAGGGAATCGTGGCTCCACCTTCTATGCTGTTGCCCCAATCTTATCAAGGAACAAAGGCGATTACTACATCCGATTTGCTTCATCAACGGAACAAAATCCTGTAGCGAAGTGTCAGCCATTTGTTTTTCCAAGTCTAGCACGATCACCCTAGCTAGACTGGGGAAATTTATCCATCATATCAGGACTACTCTAAAACTGGCAAATGAACGAAAGAAAACTCTGGAGAAGTACATTACAAAACCAGCGCAAGGGTGTTGAGGTGGCCTTGAACGTGCATCGAGGCTTGTCTGCAGTTCTAGTATCCTCTCCAGGAAAGCCCCCCTCATTGTTAATGGTAGAGGCCAAGGGGAATGAATCATAGCTCTATAATGCCAACTATATAACAACACGTGATTCCGGACTGCCACCAAAGCCACACCTCCATAAACACAAACTTTGGGGAAGATTGACTTTGGTGTAATTGGGGGAGGGGAGACAATCTTCTTTTTTTAATCAAAATATATTTTAAACCCCTGTCACAAATATCAGTTTTTATCTATCTGATCTAGCTGCAATATGATGAGCACTTTTACTGTAATGATTTTAATTAATTGTACAGTTAATAAATAGATACTAAAGTCTTGCAATTCTAGGGACGTAGGGACACTAGTCAGCATGTTCTCTTTGGGCCAGGGTGGCCAGGTGCAGAGGGTCCTTGAGGTGTCTGGTTTCTTTGTCTGGGAGCACTCATGGTTGGGGGGCCCTGCACACAGAGGCTGCAAGAGGCACTAAGGAGTTCACGAGAGGCAAGGAAAAATTGTACTCTGTCTCTTGAGGACTTGGGGACCACGCTGATACTTTTGGCGCACTTCAACTCAGGCTGGGGATCCTCGGTGTAGTGGTGCTTGGCGGTGTCAGGTTATTGCTTGTCTGAATCCTCATGGTTCTTCTTGGGAAGCCTTCAGAATGCAGGAGAACAGCTCCACTGCTCCATGGGAATCTGGGGTCTTTGTTGAAGGCAGGCAGTCCTCCCACTCTTTACAAACCACACCAGCTACTGCACAAGATGACTTTGACGCAAATTTGATGGGAACAGCAGACAGGCCAGCAGGGTGGGTGGCAAGTCAGCTGCTCTTATTCAGTCTTTGTTTTTGCGGCACTTGGGTGTCCTTCTTCTTAGGTCATCAGGATCACCTACTCTGGTGCCTGGCACTCCCCTAAATACTGAATTTAGGGGCTGTAGGGGAGTTTAGGGTAGTAATCAATAGGCTATTTACCAATGGGGTCCCTATGCCCACTATAAGAGCGCTTGCTAAGGGAAGTTGGCATAACCCTGTCCCAGAATTCCTAAGTTGCCATCACCAAGATGGCCAACTCAGAAAAGTCGTATTTACTTAACGTAGCTTATCTTAGAGGTGGTACTAGCCTGAACGTGGACAAGCCTACTTGACTATCTAATTTTCCTGCCTGTCCAGGAGCCAAAGAGCTCTGGACAAAGGGGGGTTGCATCCTTTACTGTGAGGGGCAGCCAGATTTGCATACCAAAGGTGGTAGGCTCTTTGAATCTCCCCTGCTGTGGAATGCTAATCATCAGGTCATTCTATGAGAGGGGGAATAAACACCTCCGCCCTGAGCAGGATTTGCTTCTGCCCTTCTGAGAGCAACAGCCCTAACCCTTGGGGGTCAAAAACTTGTCTTTGGCAAAAATCAGTTAGTCCGCACACTAGTAGCATATAGGTTTGTGTGCACATATTAATAGATCCAACACTGCATCAGTATGAGTTTATTAATACAAGGTGTTTGATACCAAACATTCCTATTTTCAGTGATGCCATCATGTAGCTGGTGGACATGTTTTCACCAGTGTCCAGCACATGCAGTTAAAATGGATTCACTGCATGCTTTGAAAATGATTTCCCTGATCACTTGTACTGGCAGCAATAGAGCTGGCCAGCACAGGGGCATGTCTGCTCCTGCAGCTATGCCCACACATGTAGTATAGTGCATCCTGCCTTAGGGCTGTAAAGGCCTGCTGTAGGGAAGAATTACCTATACTGTGTGCAGTGTCTTTGGAAATGGCATGCAGGGGTGGGTGCCATGTAGTGTTTTCACTTTTGTCTGCACCAAGGCACACAGCCTGCAATGGCAGTCTTGCAGGAGTTTTAGTGAGTGGTCCCTCAGGGTGGCACAATTTGTGCTGCAGCCCTTAGGGACCCTCCTTAGTACATCAGGCCCTAGATACTAGGGGTACCGTTTACTAGGGACTTACAGAGGGTACTAAAGGTATTGCACATTTGGGAAAGAATTGCACAGTTTTGGGAACGATCTGGCACTGTGAATGTGGTTAGCAGCAACCCAGTGCACCTCCACATCAGATACCAGGAAAAAGTGGGGGTGGCCATGTAACAAATTGACACTTTCCCACAAGGATTCATAAAGAATACCAGTAGAAATATTGTTTGGTTCAAGTAAAACTCTAAGACCACCTTAATTAGTTAAGCAAGACTTTTCCTCAAAAACCACTGTGGATGAATACTGTAAGATTCTACTGCTGAGAAAAACCAGAAGTTCACCAACCCTCTTTACTGATGTAATTGCCACTAAGAAAGCAACCTTCCAGATGAAAAGGTGGTGCAAGGAGGAACTATGTATAGGCTCAAACAGAGAAACCATTAATTTTGACAGAATCAAATTAAGTTCCCTTGGAAGGCTGCCATCTTGGAGGAAATATTTTCTTTAACTCCTCTAGAAAAACTTTTATTACTGGAATTGTGGAGGACTATCTCTGGATAGACAATTTTCTGTATGGAGGGATGGGAGTAAAGAGGACTGTAATAGACAAAAACTGAAGATCTGAAACTACAAAATATAGATCTGAGGTTCCGTGACAATTGTAAGTGGTGTTTTCGACTCGCACGAATATGGTCGAGTCTGGTATCTATGAACCGCAAATGACGAGTTTAGTAAGTGTGCGCAGTTTCGCTGTGCTAACTTAAACCGTTCGTTTGTTATGTGGGTTTTTCATCTGTACCCACGGGTTCCATCTTAGATACGGCATCCATTTTGTCTCTTGCCCTCAAGTAGCCAGCGAACGGACGTTGTCCGCTTCGCGACCCTGGGACTCCCAAGATATCTGCGGAAGACACATGTTCTTTGTGAGTGTCTTTATGACGAGGGGGTTGCTACTGTAAGGCAGATGGCGCCGCTCGAGGCTCATCTTGCCGCACGGACTTATTGTCTCAGCCGTGCATCTCATTAGGCACGTCCCTTTGATGCCTGTATCTCGTGTTTCCCGACACCTCCCCTTTTACACCCTTTCCGATCTCCCCACTGTCTCCGTCTTCCTCTACACCTGTCCTTGTTCCTATTTCGATCTGTTTTACTGCTGATTGGAATTTGCTAATGGTGGGAAGATGGTTTTTACAGTTGGGAACCGCCAAATGTTTCCGCACTTATGTTCCGGACCTCATGTGTTTCAAAGTGACCAAAGCGACCCCTCTGGGGGATAATGGTGGGAACCGGGTTGTAAACTCTTGTGTTCAATATAATCCTATGGGTAAAAACTGTATAAAAGGAGCGATCCACAGAACCAATTTGAAGCAGTCTCCCCAAGTTGCACGCTGTGTACTTGCCGTGATCTCTGTGTTCCCTGCAGCAAATAAACCTTGAATCTTTGACGTCGAAGGAAGTGTCCCGTGTCTCTGTAATTCGTACGCCGGAGCAGGTTACCCACGAAGGTTTCAGGTGTTGTGCCCTGGCACCGCTGGGTCTTAAAGAACCCAGTCCTTCAGTTGGCGCCCAACGTGGGGCTGCATCAGTGGTACCGGTCCAAGCCCGACGATCGTGAGGAACTTCGTGTGAAATCTCCGAGGGAAGGTGCACTCCGCTTCATCGATCCTGTTGTCGAAATAAGTGGCCCGAAGACTTTTCCCGCGAAGATTCCCGCCTCCGGACGGCTGCGACGGACTGCTGCCCTGACTGTAGACCTGTTTTGGCGCCTGGCGTAGACCTTGGTATAGCGAGACGATTGACGGGCCTTCCTGGTGACGCCATCGATTTTTTTGAGTTAAGTATTTGTGGGTCGCTCCCATAGTTCTTGGTTGTTGACACTTTAGCGAGTGTCTTTGTTGTTAGCGCTGTGTGAGTGTTTTTGTCGGTGACACTTTGCTAGCGTACTTTGTTGTGTTGTTTGACGACTGCAGCCGCCAAAAACCGAGGGTTTTGTTCTTTGCTGGGACTTGGTAAATCCCGTAACCCTTGAAGTTTGTGAAACTCGGCTAGTGTGCAAGATGCCTGGTCGCAGTACTTTGTTTAGTTGTTTCAAACCTTGTGGTATGGATTCCCGACTGGAGGACTCGTGTCCGATACCTCCGGTTGGAACTCCCACGTATGAGCTCTATAGTAAGCATGGGTTAGGCCCAGTTACCTTTAACGATTACTGGATTAAATATACGAAAAAGGACGGCGACCTTCGTTGGCCGCCTCATGGTAGCTTCGAAGCTCCGATCTTAGATAATCTAGAGATTAAATTGTTCGAAAGAAAGTCAAGGCCGGCCATGTTTGATGCCTTTCGGTTGTGGCGTAAAGAAGCCCGACAGAAAGAAATCAGACAGACTAAACGAAATCAGCGAGATAATGTTGCTACTATAGTGAAGAAAGCAGAGCAATTTCAGCGAGATAAGGAGGTTAAGGATAAGGAAGTGTTTGACCGATTACAGCGTATGACTGTAGATAAATGTTACCCCGCTTTACCAACGGAGTCGGAAAAGAAGGAAGAGCCAGTTGAGGATCCCTTAATGTCTTATCTTATGAAGTCGCCACCTCCGTACGTACAGGGTACCGCAGCTCCTGTGGTCCCTGCCGTACCTGTTCTTCCGCCTATTCCTCCTCCGCCTGTTCCTCAACCTGCACCCGTTCTTCCGACTGTTCCTGCTTCTTTGTCTGTTTCTATTCCTACTGCTCCTCCGCTTCCACATACTCCTGTTCCCGCTACTGCTCTTGCTATTGCTCCTGTTTTGTTAACCCCTGCTGTTGCTACTGTTTCTACTCCTTCTCTTGTTAGCCCTGTGTCTTATTCTTCTCCCTCTACTCGTAGTCGCAATTCTCCTCTTGCGGCTAGCTTCTTTCATTCGCTCGGACCTGTTCATGGGTCCGCTGGTTCCGATGGTCCTCAGAGACGTAGTCAGCTTCCTGGAAACAGAGAACGCGTTGCGCTGTATAATATGGCGATGGGTTGGATGGTAAACCCTCAGAGAAGTCCACCCCGTGTTGTTCTCGAAACATTTTGTCAATTCAATATACCAACACAGAGATATGTGTTTAACGAAATGTGTAAGTTCCTTTATGATCAAATAGCGGCTGATGCGCCTGACGAGGTGCTCACCGCTCTGTCTGATCTCCAGCTTCAGTTCGCAAATGGGCTGATAGTGGATACTAACGTTCGACGTGCTGTTGAACGATTGCTATCTCTTCGTCCGGCTCCCATCCCTCATGCATTGTTCGTTGAGGATATTGAAAAACAAGACGAGTCTGGCCAATATCCTATGCGTGAAGTTCCGCCGGTTTGGATACCAGCGAATCCAAATGCTCAACCTCCGACATTGGCGCACTTCCAGAGAATATGGATACATCTCCCATGGAAACGCTCGGAAGTGTTACAGGTGAAGCAATCTTTGCCCGACCCACGCAAGAATCCTACAGGGTATTACAAAGAATTATCACAGCTTGTAGATGCTACGGTTATGAATCTTGCCGATATCGACATGTTGTTTGGCAATGTTGTACCGCAACCGGTATGGGCAAAGATTCGACAGGAAAATCACCCGGCTGAATTAGGTGGTGCTTGGGCTGCCATTGTAGCGGCAGACGCCGGACAAGTAGCTGCTACTAAACCCGATCAGTTGATTCTCGACCTTCCTCAAAGGATTATTACGCTAATGAAAACTCTTATGCCAGCTATGAAGGTGAACTGGGACAAGTTGTCAGCCTGTAAGCAGAAGAAAGATGAGAGTGTATCAGACTTCTTTACGAGGTTTGAGGAGGCATTCATCGACCATAGTGGTCAGGATATAGGCACGGAGGGTGGTCAGAGATTGTTTGTGGATAAATTTGTTTCGAATTTATTGCCCGACTTGAGCAATAAATTGAGAAATTCGGAAAGTGCATGGGCCGTTTCTACTTCGGCTCAGATATTGGCTACGGCACAATACTATGAGAATAGAGAGAAAGAAGAGAACGACCGTGCTGATAAAAAGACGAAAGAGCTAAAAACTAAAGTGTTGTTGCAACAAGCGTATCCTCCGCGGTCAAATCAGAATACTTCGCAACAGAATAGATCACAGCCACAATCGAACAGATCCCAAACTCGTAATGACTCCTCCTCCCAAAGATCCTCGTTAGGGTACAATCAATGTGCTTCTTGTAGACAGGAGGGACACATTAAATTCAATTGCCCTGTTTTAAACGAACGTAATAGTGGTAACTCATCTAGAGGAGGTCGTGGTGGTTCGCAGCAAACATCACGTGGTAGAGGTCGTGGTGCTCAGAACGATCGCTCAGATAACTCATCCACTTCTAATAATTGTTTCGATCAACGTGGATCATCGCAAGGACGATCTGCGCAGTACAATGTAGACGATTATTATGTCGATCAGGGGATTGACGACAGTAATTACTAGGACAGCCAAAGACAAGGAGAGGGAGTGGTATCAGTTCCGGTTGATCAGAGAGGGCCTTACGTCGCAGTTGCTACATCGGGCGTCGTTGAGCCTTTTCTGTTGGACACTGGTGCAGCGAAAAGTTCTATCATGTATTCGAAACTCCCTGGCGCACCTTTGTCTGGCTTAACAAATGTTTCCGTTGGATTCTCTGGCGCCCCTGTTAGCAATCCAGTTTCGCGCCCTTTGCCCCTTCAAATTGGGCCACGTGAGCTAGAAGCTCCTTTGATTTTAACCACGGGTTGTGGCGAAAATCTTTTGGGCCTGGATTTGCTTAAACGTTTGTACGCAACTCTGTATTGTTCTCCTGCGGGTGTAAAGCTTACGTTAGGAGAAAGGGTTGTCTCTCCTATGTATTTGTCCCTCGATAAGCTCCCACCGGAATTGAGTTCTCTTCCTGCGTCTTTGTGGGCAACAGGTCCAAATGACGTGGGCCTGCTTGATATCTCCCCTTATGTTGTTCAGTTGAAATCTAATGTGCGACTGCCACGTATTCCCCAATATCGTATCTCCCTTGATGGTGAACGAGCACTGTTGGCGATCATCTATGATCTGATCGAGAAAGATGTTATTGAAGAGACTCGGGGAAACGTGTGCAACAGCCCTGTGCTGCCCATTCTTAAACGTACTGATCCTTTCAAACCGCCTGTTTATCGCTTTGTTATCGATTTACGGGAGGTAAATAAAATTGTGGTTCCTCAATTTCCTGTTGTGCCTGACATCACGGCGCTACTGACTCTGATTCCAGCTTCTGCATCATGGTTTTCGGTGATTGACTTGAAAAATGCGTTTTTCAGCATCCCGATTGCCGAAGAGAGCAGGGACCTTTTCGGTTTCTCTCTCGGTGGACGCAGCTTTCGGTTCAAACGCGCTCCTCAGGGCTACTGTGAAAGTCCATCTATTTACAGTCAAGCCTTGAAGGGCCAACTGGATGCATTTAGGTTGCCGGGTGGTGCGGCTTTGATCCAATACGTCGACGACTTATTGGTGGCTGCTGATACTCAGGACATTTGTAAAATTGCTACGGTGTCGTTGCTGCAACATCTCTGTGAGTTAAATCACAAGGTGTCACCTTCTAAACTCCAATATTGTTGTCAAGAAGTAACCTATCTAGGTCACTTATTGTCAAAGGAGGGAAGGAGATTGACCCCAGAGAGAATTGCAGCGATTGCGCGAATGGCTGTGCCAAAAACCCAAAGAGATGTGCGTGCCTTTCTAGGTATCACGTCGTACTGCAGGCAATGGATTCCTAATTTTTCATTGCTAGCGAAACCATTGGTGGCTCTTACGTGCAAGGATGTTTCAACTCCTTTACCATGGACGGAAGAATGTCAGAAAAGTTTTTCTGAACTGCGTGATTCATTGTGTTCGGCTCCTGTGTTAGGTACCCCTGATTACAGTAAGCCGTTTACGTTATATGTTCATGAGAGGGAAGGTTGTGCTTTGAGTGTCTTAACGCAACCTTTTGGTGGTAAGCAACGTCCATGTGCATATTTTTCCTCGACCTTGGACCCAGTAGCTAGAGCGTTGCCGAGTTGTCTACGAGCAACAGCGGCAGCTGCGGTCTCCATCCGACAATCAGCAGGATTGGTCATGGATAATATGCTTACGGTGATGGTTCCGCATGCAGTTGATACTCTTTTGAATCGAACAAAAACTCAGCACTTGACGAGTGCGAGGTTGTCTGGGTACGAATTGACGCTCTTGGCGAGCCACATTCAGATAAAACGTTGTAACGTTCTGAACCCGGCAACCTTGTTACCAATTAGCACAGAGTCAGATGAAGTAGCAGAACATGACTGCTACTTGAGGACTGAAGAGGAAACAAAAGGTCGAGTGGACCTTAAAAACACCCCATTGGAAGATCCGGATGGCACTTTGTATGTGGATGGGTCATGTTTTAAGTTGCCGAATGGCGATGTGACTACTGCTTATGCTGTTGTAACATTGAATACTGTTGTTGAGACTGCAAGGTTGAATCAGAATTCTGCCCAAGCTGCGGAGCTGATTGCTCTTACTAGAGCATGTGTGTTAGCGAAAGGGAAACGTGTGAATGTGTTTACCGACAGTCAATACGCGTTTGGTGTTGCTCACAGCTTTGGACGATTGTGGAGAGAGAGAGGTTTCTTGACGTCGCACGGTACGAAGATTCAGCATGGCCAGCTTGTGAATGATCTTTTGGATGCATTGACTCTGCCTACGCAAGTTGCGATTGTTAAGTGTAGTGCGCATCGTAAGGTGACGGATGATGTTGGTTGTGGTAATGCGTTTGCGGATGAGACTGCTAAGGAGACTGCCCGGAACCTTAGCACTCGAATGTATGTGACGAGTTCGGTTAGGTGGCCTACAGAATCGAGTATGTGTGAAGACACTATCGAGAGTGTGAAAGCAATTCAGAATGAGGCCACCGAGACTGAAAAGACGAAGTGGAAAGAAAGTACGGGAAAGTTGGATGCGAATGGTTGTTGGATTGATTTGTCGGATCAGAAAAGATGGATGTTGCCTGATGCGTATGTGCTGGCCGTTGTGACCATGGCACATGGGTTAGCACATATTAGCGCGAAAGGTATTTGTAAGTTGCTGGCTGCTGTGTGGAAGAATGATGGCATTACGAAATGTGCTGAACGTCTGGTGAAGAATTGTATGGTGTGTATAATGTACAATCCTGGCAAAGGAACCCCAACTCCTCCTGGCAGTTTTGCTCCCCCTTCGTATCCCTTTGAGGTGATTCAATTGGACTTCATCCATATGGAGCGATGCAATAACCTGAAATACGTTTTAGTTGTGGTTTGCGCATTCTCCCGATGGATCGAGGCCTATCCCCTCAAAGACAATACTGCTTTGTCTACTGCGAAAATCCTACTGAAGGAATACTTTCCTCGGTATGGAATGCCTAGAGTCGTGTGGTCAGATAACGGAAGTGAGTTTGTTGGAAGTGTGATGAAGAGTGTGTGTAAGGGCCTTGGAATTAATCAGAAATTCCACAGCGCCAATCATCCCCAGTCAGCTGGATTGGTTGAGGGGTACAACGGCACCCTTAAACTAAAGTTAGCGAAGATTCAGGCTACGACTGGTCTTTCGTGGCCTGACGCTTTGCCTTTAGCATTACTGTCAACTAGGGCGACTGTACACTCCCGAGTAGGGCTTAGTCCCTATGAAATAGTGTTCGGCCGTCCTGCGAATGTGTGGGGGGTTCCTAGGCCAGGAATGTTTTCTGATCTTGAGTACCCAATGTTGATCGATTATCTACATGACTTGACTGCTAAACTGAGGTTAATTCACCAACAGGTTTACGACGCATTGCCGACGCAGACAGAGGGTCCAGGCCACCAGCTCCAGCCCGGAGACTGGGTGGTGACAAGGAACTTTTCACGCAAAAATAACCTGGACCCGAGGTTCACCGGACCCTATCAAGTGCTCCTGGCCACGAGGACTGCCGTTCGTCTTGAGGGACGTAAGAATTGGGTGCATGCTACGCACACCAAACGAGTCCCCATCCCTTTGCCGGCAGACCCGTGGGTAAGGAGAGGCATTGCGTCATCTGAAACAGAAACATTGCCGACGTTTGTGCCTTTTAGCGACGCACAGCTTGTTGAAGAATCCTCAGCGCAGCAGAAAGACACTGTTGAACAATTAGCATCAATAGACTCAAGACCAGAACACTCAACTGATCAGCAGGACGCTGTCTCTTCAACGGATCCTTTGTTTGACGAGCAGACACGTCCTGGGAAAACCCGATACTTTTTGCGATCTCGCACTAAGGACAAATAAAAAGATCTTGCCTTGCCGTATCGACAACTGCATTATCCCGTTTTCCGTGATCAGTTTTGAACTTTCGTATCACTGTAATTATTTTTGTACATATATTTTGAGCTTCACTCCTTGTACCTTTTTTTGCCTTTACAGCTGAGAGACTTTGTTTTTGCATACGTACATATTGTACATTGAAGGCCGTAGGGCCGCGCGCGTACTTCCTTCTGGACAGTAGGTCTTGACACTAGGTTAAAGGACGTCGGTTCCTAGGAACTCCTAGGGATTTACTATTGCTGCACAGAACGAAGTGCGTCAAGAAACGTTGCGGACGGTCGTAGGGAATGGCATTCTCGAAGCTGAATGATTTGGAGGGGGCTCAAGTCCACAGATTCAAGCTGCAGCAACTCAGTCGTACCAAATGTTTCATATTCCAACTGTTTGTATTGTTTTTGACTGCTTCTGCATTATTGGCGGGTGGGGTGTATTACATGATGACTTACTTCTTACCTGCTACACCTACTCCTACTCCTTACCCTAATCTTACCTCTACTGCTTCTCCCCATTCCTTTCATATCTTACCTGAACACGAGCAGGCTAGACGTGTAGAATTCCGCAACAATTCCTTTATTCAGCTCCTCCATCAGCATCAGTTAGTGGTTAACACTACTAATTGTTGGGTGTGTGGGTTGATGCCACACACTACGGATAAGGGAATTCCATATCTGGTGTTACCGTATAGTTCCCAAGGGTCAGCTCGAGCATTTCAAACAATGTTTCGAAGCGCACTGGGTTTCCACCCCATTCGAGAACCACGTTCCCCCTACTCTGGTCCTACCTCGTATCAAAAACCTTTGTCAATAGCAATAGAGGATTTAGATAGTGAGATCTATGATCCTTCGCTTATTCCCGAAGAAGAGGTACAGGCCTATACGGTCCTAAGTAGAGGTGAATATAGTGTGTTCACTAGCGAGAAGCAGCTTAAAAGCTCGCCTCCGATATGGGTCGTACCCCATACAGGTAATTTTTGTCTTATGGGTCGTGGCCGAAGATCGCAAGCCCGACTTGGAGCAAGTGCTTGCACTGAAAATTACATTCTGCCGATGTTCTCGTCCCCTGTGTTTCTGGCTGCCAAGGGTACATACTTTATCTGCTATGATCGTGCATACACATGGTTGCCCGCTGACTTCATGGGCTCATGTTTCATTGCAAATCTGTTGCCTCCGACGTTCACTGTAGATGCCGATTATCATAAGACTAGAGTCGTGCGAGGCGTAATTAGTGAAGAGGATACTGCCGGTCAAGAGGCAGGAGACTTTTTCAAGGGTTTCCTCCCGTTTTGGGGACCTATGGTTAATAGTAGGAACCTGAGACAGTTGACTCGAGTGGTAGAATCGACAGCTAACATTACTGCCAGTGCCCTTGGTAATATCACCACAGAACTTCAGGCGGAGAGACTTATGACGTTACAAAACCGTATGGTTTTAGATGTCATCTTAGCAGATCGAGGTGGGGTATGTAAGGTGATCCATTCGAGCTGCTGCATTTTCATTCCAGATAATGCTCCTACTGTCTATCAAGCCATCTCGAGGTTGCATAAGATCTCCGAATCCATACACGTGGATGTAGGGGATTGGACGCTACTTGGATGGTTTTGGGGCCTGATGTCGACTTGGGGTTGGAAGATTCTGATGATCATCGGAGTCGTTGTAGTGTTCCTGTTCACGTGTTGCCTTTGTGTACAGTGTGGTCCTGCCTTATGTGGCCTCTGTGCTACAACGTGTATGAGACAACCATCTGTTACCAAGGGGACTCGGTTGGACAGAGCTATGCTACAGCAACACCTCGATGGTCTGATGAATATCGAATATGATTCCGACTAGTGCTTGCCTACATGAGGGCAAAAGGAGCGTCTGAGGTTCCGTGACAATTGTAAGTGGTGTTTTCGACTCGCACGAATATGGTCGAGTCTGGTATCTATGAACCGCAAATGACGAGTTTAGTAAGTGTGCGCAGTTTCGCTGTGCTAACTTAAACCGTTCGTTTGTTATGTGGGTTTTTCATCTGTACCCACGGGTTCCATCTTAGATACGGCATCCATTTTGTCTCTTGCCCTCAAGTAGCCAGCGAACGGACGTTGTCCGCTTCGCGACCCTGGGACTCCCAAGATATCTGCGGAAGACACATGTTCTTTGTGAGTGTCTTTATGACGAGGGGGTTGCTACTGTAAGGCAGATGGCGCCGCTCGAGGCTCATCTTGCCGCACAGACTTATTGTCTCAGCCGTGCATCTCATTAGGCACGTCCCTTTGATGCCTGTATCTCGTGTTTCCCGACACCTCCCCTTTTACACCCTTTCCGATCTCCCCACTGTCTCCGTCTTCCTCTACACCTGTCCTTGTTCCTATTTCGATCTGTTTTACTGCTGATTGGAATTTGCTAATGGTGGGAAGATGGTTTTTACAGTTGGGAACCGCCAAATGTTTCCGCACTTATGTTCCGGACCTCATGTGTTTCAAAGTGACCAAAGCGACCCCTCTGGGGGATAATGGTGGGAACCGGGTTGTAAACTCTTGTGTTCAATATAATCCTATGGGTAAAAACTGTATAAAAGGAGCGATCCACAGAACCAATTTGAAGCAGTCTCCCCAAGTTGCACGCTGTGTACTTGCCGTGATCTCTGTGTTCCCTGCAGCAAATAAACCTTGAATCTTTGACGTCGAAGGAAGTGTCCCGTGTCTCTGTAATTCGTACGCCGGAGCAGGTTACCCACGAAGGTTTCAGGTGTTGTGCCCTGGCACCGCTGGGTCTTAAAGAACCCAGTCCTTCAGATCATAGGAAATAATCACATCTTCTTGACAGGTAATCTACACATGAAGCTTTTGGAACCATGTAACACATCCCTTCCTTTAAAGTTGCTGGTTCTTCTGGTAGAAGCGTGTTTAGCTTTATTCATAATGTTCATACAATCCTGAAGGAAGTTTAGGAGGTATATTGTACAATCTCTTTTTGACAAATTCAAGTATTTTCACTTGAATTCTTGATAGTAGATTTGATCTTCATGGCAGTTCCCCGTGTGGGTTCAATGACAAATGAAGAGTTCTTGCAACTACTGTCTCAGACACTCCGGGGCAATAAGAAGCATCAAGACATGGGAATATTTCAGCTTCATCAGCACTGATGGAATCAGAGGCAGAGGCGAGAAAGTGTGAAGATATTTGAAGGACCAATTCATCAAAAGGGCATTACCCTTGGATCCTGGTTTCTATACTCTTGTGGCAAGCTTGGGGATTTCGTGCTTGACCTGTGGCAAAATGGTCTATTTGTGGAAATGCTCAGTGTTGAAAAATATCCTGCAAGACACCATGGGCTAACATCTATTCATGGTCGACTACGAAGTGTCTACATAGGAGGTCTGCTTAACAATTTTAAAGACCTTGATGGTGCACTGGTGATTGGATAGCTTCCTCTGTAGAGGCCAGAGTCAAATTGCTTTCAGAGATAGTATACTGGATCTGGCATACCCCAGATTCCTTATGTAGTGTCTAATGGTTCTGTTTTCTGGATCAGAAGACTCTCTATTGTTATGGACAGTAGGAAAACCTTCAGAAATAGATGTACAACTTTCAACTCCAGAACATTATGTGATAAAGCTGCTGTTTATTTTATCACATACCTTGTACAGATAGAATTTGTATATGGGGTCTCCATCCCATCAGGGCCACCACTCTTACAATAGTTTGTGAAGGCAGGTCCTGATGAAGCAGGATTCTTTTCAGACGACTGGGTCTTCTGCAGCTCCATTGAGAGTTTGCTTGGCCTTGTTCAGTACAGTTGATTTTATCTTCCCGGTTGCCTTCCCACTTAGACCCTTATTCACCCATGCATTGTTGGATAGGACTTATGTGGGGGTGTGCATTGGGTACCTGACAGATGCATAAAGTGTTTAAATCCAGCACATCTGAGACTTGGAGTGCAGTAGGTCAAGATATTAGTAAAAGTTGAAAGCATGTCTGTAAAATGTTAGATAATCTGTCCTCCAAATTAGACAGTTCTGCTTTTTTCTCTGTTTAGAGTTGCTCCCAGATAGTTGAGATACTGCACATGTGTCAACTTGATTTCTCAAAATGATGTAGCAATTGAACAGTATTGTTGAAAATCCTGTCGCACTTATTACGAAAAGTGAACCAAAAACACTCCTTTTTACCATTGTTTTGGTTAAAATTCCAACATAGGTGTCAGTGCAATACTATGAAGCAGGTCAGTTTTTACTGATGTTTTCTTTCTGGAAATGCCAAATAAAATCAACACAAAGATTACATTTCAGCAGCTAGCTGTAAAATGTGTCATTTCAGTAGCAGTCAATCAATCAATCGATCAATCAATCAAGGATTTGTGAAGCTTGCTACTCACCTGTGTGAGGGTCTCAAGGCACTGGGGGGAGGTGGGTTATCGTGCAGCTCCGTCTCATCCAAAGAGTAGAAGTAACCTCCAAACCCCCCAAACCCATAAATTACAGTGAAAGAAATGATGGAAAATGCTGCCTGTCGAGTCAAGAGTACACAATGTTGGGGAAAAAAACACATTGCTCTTTTATGGGGCCAGCAGGTATCAACTCCTAACATGTAATGCCTCAAAGCCTCAGCTCTTTTATCCGGCAGCTGCAGAAAGGATCTTTTTTCACCTTATGTTTAAGGAATTGTCCTCCGAATGTAACTTTTGTGCCTTTCATTTAACATTTCCTACATTTGAGAAGCATTGTCCTTCCCTCTTCCTCACTTTTTGAGGAGAGGTGTGAAATCCAGGGGTGATGTGGACAGCTATACATTTCTGAATTCAGCAAGGGGGCTATTTGTGTTGCTCAATAAAATATTGAAAGTAAGTAAAAATAAATAGCTAACAATAGGTAACAATATTGTCATCTGTAATTTTCTGCACTGCCACCTGATCTATACAAGGAATATTCTGTTGTTTCACACGGGTTGCAACAATTTAATATGCCAGATGTTTTGATTTTCAACCGCCAGTTTTTTAACCTCTATGATGGGTGAGCCTCACTACCTGAGTCTTACTTCCATTCATTTCATGGACTGCACATGTTTACCTCCACTGGCTGCATTTTAAGGTAAAGCCGCTGCGAAACAGCTAGGTAAGTGGCACTGGGTGGGTTACACGTGAACACATGTGAGCACGGGTGCAGGCTGCACATCAGAGACAAGAAAATAAGTTACTTACCTGTAACTACAGTTATCCAGTGTTGGTATCATTCATAGATTCACATGCCTGAATCATTCCCTATCGCCGAGGCGGGAGTCCACGGTAATAATAAATACAAAAGTAGTGCCTTAGTAAGAAACTGTAGTAGGCTGACAAGACAAAAGGACCAAAAAGTCCCAAAGCTTAGCAGCCTATCTACCTCATTGTATGAAAAGAACAGAAAAATAATTCCAACCAATCAGATGCCCGCACCCTCTAGAACCTTCCCAGCAGAGGCAGCTCTCCTCAGATTTTCTTTTCACAAGTGAGAAGTATGTATCCCCAATAGAGAATTGCCCTGCAGGGGAGGAGGGTGGATGCATGCAAATCTATGAAAGATACCAATACTGGATACCTGTAGTTACAGGTAAATAACTTATTTTATTATCCAGTAGATTCACATGCCTAAATCAGAATAGCAAGCAGTAAACTTTATAATGTCGTTTGGGGAAGGTGGGAGACAATGCGTAAATCTACATATCCCCCACACATCTGGAAGGTTATAGAGCACTAGAATATGTAAATACATGCCCATGCAGAAACCCTCTGAAATGAAATAGTTATAGCCATTTAACATACTGCATATTAAAAAACAATATTATATAACCAGAAACATTACAGTGAATATGATCATACTTACACATCATAAATGCAATATGAGAGATATTTAAAAGTCTAACCTTAATGAAGCAGATGTTGAAGTACAGCTTGTCCCACTGCTGCATCGCCCTGCGGCGCACACTGTAAGCAGTAGTGTTTCGTGAACGCGTGGACATTCTTCCATGTTGCAGCACGACAAATATTCTCCAGTGTGACCCCAGCAAATTAGGCTGTAGAAGCCGACATAGATCTGGTGGAATGTGCTTTGACCTTTCTCTGCAAAGGTTTGTTGGCTTTATCATGGCAAACTTGTATGACAGAAGACAGCCTTTTGGCTACAGTTGCTTTTGTCACGGCCTGTCCTAATGTGTCTTGACCATAAGGAACCAACAACTGATTAGATAGTCTGATATTCTTAGTCTTTTGAAGGTAGAACTTCAAGCAACGTTTTACATCAAGAGAGTGCAAAGCTTTTTCCGCCGGTGTAACTGGATCCGGGAAGAAAGTTTTCAGCTTTACAGGTTGGTTTAGATGGAATTGAGACGGTACTTTAGAAATTAATTTTGGATTTGTTTGTAACATGACGTAATCTTTAGTGAATTGCAGAAAAGGTTCCGAAATTGTGAAAGCCTGGATTTCACTAACCCTCTGGGCTGAAGTGAGAGCTAATGAAAATGCCACCTTCCAGGTTAGGAACTTGAGCTCGGCCTTGTGAATTGGCTCAAATGGCCTCCTCATTAATTGCGATAAAACTGTATTGAGATCCCATTCCGGAGGTGGAGGTCGAATTGGAGGAAAAGCTCGAAAAAGCCCTTTTAAAAATTGTTTGATAAGTGACGAAGAACAGAATGATGGTCTGTTAGGACTCTTTCTGAATCTAGAAATTGCAGCGAGATGGACTTTGATGGATGAGAAAACTAGACCTGCTTTAGCTACGGATAATAAGTACGGAAGGATATCCTCTGGTGGAGCCTGGAGTGGATGAAAGTTATTTGTTTCACACCAATGACAAAAACGCTTCCTACTTACCGCGGCCACCGCCAAGAGTCACGGAAAGCTGCCAGAGGTACCAGCCGCCACCGCCAAGAGTCACGATGCCTACAAACACTGCGCCGCCGCTCCGGGGACTACAACACCCGGCAGGCCTCGCGGCGGCGCGTAGCTGCTGACGACAGACGCGGGGAGAAAGCGCCAGGAGGCGCAATAAATTCCCTGACACCCCGGCAGAGCGGGGGAGACCTACTTACCGCCACCACCGCCAAGAGTCACGGAAAGCTGCCAGAGGTACCAGCCGCCACCGCCAAGAGTCACGAAGCCTACAAACACCGCGCCGCAGTTTTAGTGAGTGGTCCCTCAGGGTGGCACAATTTGTGCTGCAGCCCTTAGGGACCCTCCTTAGTACATCAGGCCCTAGATACTAGGGGTACCGTTTACTAGGGACTTACAGAGGGTACTAAAGGTATTGCAAATTTGGGAAAGAATTGCACAGTTTTGGGAACGATCTGGCACTGTGAATGTGGTTAGCAGCAACTCAGTGCACCTCCACATCAGATACCAGGAAAAAGTGGGGGTGGCCATGTAACAAATTGACACTTTCCCACAAGGATTCATAAAGAATACCAGTAGAAATATTGTTTGGTTCAAGTAAAACTCTAAGACCACCTTAATTAGTTAAGCAGGACTTTTCCTCAAAAACCACTGTGGATGAAGACTGTAAGATTCTACTGCTGAGAAAAACCAGAAGTTCACCAACCCTCTTTACTGATGTAATTGCCACTAAGAAAGCAACCTTCCAGATGAAAAGGTGGTGCAAGGAGGAACTATGTATAGGCTCAAACAGAGAAACCATTAATTTTGACAGAATCAAATTAAGTTCCCTTGGAAGGCTGCCATCTTGGAGGAAATATTTTCTTTAACTCCTCTAGAAAAACTTTTATTACTGGAATTGTGGAGGACTATCTCTGGATAGACAATTTTCTGTATGGAGGGATGGGAGTAAAGAGGACTGTAATAGACAAAAACTGAAGATCTGAAACTACAAAACATAGATCATAGGAAATAATCACATCTTCTTGACAGGTAATCTACACATGAAGCTTTTGGAACCATGTAACACATCCCTTCCTTTAAAGTTGCTGGTTCTTCTGGTAGAAGCGTGTTTAGCTTTATTCATAATGTTCATACAATCCTGAAGGAAGTTTAGGAGGTATATTGTACAATCTCTTTTTGACAAATTCAAGTATTTTCACTTGAATTCTTGATAGTAGATTTGATCTTCATGGCAGTTCCCCGTGTGGGTTCAATGACAAATGAAGAGTTCTTGCAACTACTGTCTCAGCCACTCCGGGGCAATAAGAAGCATCAAGACATGGGAATATTTCAGCTTCATCAGCACTGATGGAATCAGAGGCATAGGCGAGAAAGTGTGAAGATATTTGAAGGACCAATTCATCAAAAGGGCATTACCCTTGGATCCTGGTTTCTATACTCTTGTGGCAAGCTTGGGGATTTCGTGCTTGACCTGTGGCAAAATGGTCTATTTGTGGAAATGCTCAGTGTTGAAAAATATCCTGCAAGACACCATGGGCTAACATCTATTCATGGTCGACTACGAAGTGTCTACATAGGAGGTCTGCTTAACAATTTTAAAGACCTTGATGGTGCACTGGTGATTGGATAGCTTCCTCTGTAGAGACCAGAGTCAAATTGCTTTCAGAGATAGTATACTGGATCTGGCATACCCCAGATTCCTTATGTAGTGTCTAATGGTTCTGTTTTCTGGATCAGAAGACTCTCTATTGTTATGGACAGTAGGAAAACCTTCAGAAATAGATGTACAACTTTCAACTCCAGAACATTATGTGATAAAGCTGCTGTTTATTTTATCACATACCTTGTACAGATAGAATTTGTATATGGGGTCTCCATCCCATCAGGGCCACCACTCTTACAATAGTTTGTGAAGGCAGGTCCTGATGAAGCAGGATTCTTTTCAGACGACTGGGTCTTCTGCAGCTCCATTGAGAGTTTGCTTGGCCTTGTTCAGTACAGTTGATTTTATCTTCCCGGTTGCCTTCCCACTTAGACCCTTATTCACCCATGCATTGTTGGATAGGACTTATGTGGGGGTGTGCATTGGGTACCTGACAGATGCATAAAGTGTTTAAATCCAGCACATCTGAGACTTGGAGTGCAGTAGGTCAAGATATTAGTAAAAGTTGAAAGCATGTCTGTAAAATGTTAGATAATCTGTCCTCCAAATTAGACAGTTCTGCTTTTTTCTCTGTTTAGAGTTGCTCCCAGATAGTTGAGATACTGCACATGTGTCAACTTGATTTCTCAAAATGATGTAGCAATTGAACAGTATTGTTGAAAATCCTGTCGCACTTATTACGAAAAGTGAACCAAAAACACTCCTTTTTACCATTGTTTTGGTTAAAATTCCAACATAGGTGTCAGTGCAATACTATGAAGCAGGTCAGTTTTTACTGATGTTTTCTTTCTGGAAATGCCAAATAAAATCAACACAAAGATTACATTTCAGCAGCTAGCTGTAAAATGTGTCATTTCAGTAGCAGTCAATCAATCAATCGATCAATCAATCAAGGATTTGTGAAGCTTGCTACTCACCTGTGTGAGGGTCTCAAGGCACTGGGGGGAGGTGGGTTATCGTGCAGCTCCGTCTCATCCAAAGAGTAGAAGTAACCTCCAAACCCCCCAAACCCATAAATTACAGTGAAAGAAATGATGGAAAATGCTGCCTGTCGAGTCAAGAGTACACAATGTTGGGGAAAAAAACACATTGCTCTTTTATGGGGCCAGCAGGTATCAACTCCTAACATGTAATGCCTCAAAGCCTCAGCTCTTTTATCCGGCAGCTGCAGAAAGGATCTTTTTTCACCTTATGTTTAAGGAATTGTCCTCCGAATGTAACTTTTGTGCCTTTCATTTAACATTTCCTACATTTGAGAAGCATTGTCCTTCCCTCTTCCTCACTTTTTGAGGAGAGGTGTGAAATCCAGGGGTGATGTGGACAGCTATACATTTCTGAATTCAGCAAGGGGGCTATTTGTGTTGCTCAATAAAATATTGAAAGTAAGTAAAAATAAATAGCTAACAATAGGTAACAATATTGTCATCTGTAATTTTCTGCACTGCCACCTGATCTATACAAGGAATATTCTGTTGTTTCACACGGGTTGCAACAATTTAATATGCCAGATGTTTTGATTTTCAACCGCCAGTTTTTTAACCTCTATGATGGGTGAGCCTCACTACCTGAGTCTTACTTCCATTCATTTCATGGACTGCACATGTTTACCTCCACTGGCTGCATTTTAAGGTAAAGCCGCTGCGAAACAGCTAGGTAAGTGGCACTGGGTGGGTTACACGTGAACACATGTGAGCACGGGTGCAGGCTGCACATCAGAGACAAGAAAATAAGTTACTTACCTGTAACTACAGTTATCCAGTGTTGGTATCATTCATAGATTCACATGCCTGAATCATTCCCTATCGCCGAGGCGGGAGTCCACGGTAATAATAAATACAAAAGTAGTGCCTTAGTAAGAAACTGTAGTAGGCTGACAAGACAAAAGGACCAAAAAGTCCCAAAGCTTAGCAGCCTATCTACCTCATTGTATGAAAAGAACAGAAAAATAATTCCAACCAATCAGATGCCCGCACCCTCTAGAACCTTCCCAGCAGAGGCAGCTCTCCTCAGATTTTCTTTTCACAAGTGAGAAGTATGTATCCCCAATAGAGAATTGCCCTGCAGGGGAGGAGGGTGGATGCATGCAAATCTATGAAAGATACCAATACTGGATACCTGTAGTTACAGGTAAATAACTTATTTTATTATCCAGTAGATTCACATGCCTAAATCAGAATAGCAAGCAGTAAACTTTATAATGTCGTTTGGGGAAGGTGGGAGACAATGCGTAAATCTACATATCCCCCACACATCTGGAAGGTTATAGAGCACTAGAATATGTAAATACATGCCCATGCAGAAACCCTCTGAAATGAAATAGTTATAGCCATTTAACATACTGCATATTAAAAAACAATATTATATAACCAGAAACATTACAGTGAATATGATCATACTTACACATCATAAATGCAATATGAGAGATATTTAAAAGTCTAACCTTAATGAAGCAGATGTTGAAGTACAGCTTGTCCCACTGCTGCATCGCCCTGCGGCGCACACTGTAAGCAGTAGTGTTTCGTGAACGCGTGGACATTCTTCCATGTTGCAGCACGACAAATATTCTCCAGTGTGACCCCAGCAAATTAGGCTGTAGAAGCCGACATAGATCTGGTGGAATGTGCTTTGACCTTTCTCTGCAAAGGTTTGTTGGCTTTATCATGGCAAACTTGTATGACAGAAGACAGCCTTTTGGCTACAGTTGCTTTTGTCACGGCCTGTCCTAATGTGTCTTGACCATAAGGAACCAACAACTGATTAGATAGTCTGATATTCTTAGTCTTTTGAAGGTAGAACTTCAAGCAACGTTTTACATCAAGAGAGTGCAAAGCTTTTTCCGCCGGTGTAACTGGATCCGGGAAGAAAGTTTTCAGCTTTACAGGTTGGTTTAGATGGAATTGAGACGGTACTTTAGAAATTAATTTTGGATTTGTTTGTAACATGACGTAATCTTTAGTGAATTGCAGAAAAGGTTCCGAAATTGTGAAAGCCTGGATTTCACTAACCCTCTGGGCTGAAGTGAGAGCTAATGAAAATGCCACCTTCCAGGTTAGGAACTTGAGCTCGGCCTTGTGAATTGGCTCAAATGGCCTCCTCATTAATTGCGATAAAACTGTATTGAGATCCCATTCCGGAGGTGGAGGTCGAATTGGAGGAAAAGCTCGAAAAAGCCCTTTTAAAAATTGTTTGATAAGTGACGAAGAACAGAATGATGGTCTGTTAGGACTCTTTCTGAATCTAGAAATTGCAGCGAGATGGACTTTGATGGATGAGAAAACTAGACCTGCTTTAGCTACGGATAATAAGTACGGAAGGATATCCTCTGGTGGAGCCTGGAGTGGATGAAAGTTATTTGTTTCACACCAATGACAAAAACGCTTCCTACTTACCGCGGCCACCGCCAAGAGTCACGGAAAGCTGCCAGAGGTACCAGCCGCCACCGCCAAGAGTCACGATGCCTACAAACACTGCGCCGCCGCTCCGGGGACTACAACACCCGGCAGGCCTCGCGGCGGCGCGTAGCTGCTGACGACAGACGCGGGGAGAAAGCGCCAGGAGGCGCAATAAATTCCCTGACACCCCGGCAGAGCGGGGGAGACCTACTTACCGCCACCACCGCCAAGAGTCACGGAAAGCTGCCAGAGGTACCAGCCGCCACCGCCAAGAGTCACGAAGCCTACAAACACCGCGCCGCAGTTTTAGTGAGTGGTCCCTCAGGGTGGCACAATTTGTGCTGCAGCCCTTAGGGACCCTCCTTAGTACATCAGGCCCTAGATACTAGGGGTACCGTTTACTAGGGACTTACAGAGGGTACTAAAGGTATTGCAAATTTGGGAAAGAATTGCACAGTTTTGGGAACGATCTGGCACTGTGAATGTGGTTAGCAGCAACCCAGTGCACCTCCACATCAGATACCAGGAAAAAGTGGGGGTGGCCATGTAACAAATTGACACTTTCCCACAAGGATTCATAAAGAATACCAGTAGAAATATTGTTTGGTTCAAGTAAAACTCTAAGACCACCTTAATTAGTTAAGCAGGACTTTTCCTCAAAAACCACTGTGGATGAAGACTGTAAGATTCTACTGCTGAGAAAAACCAGAAGTTCACCAACCCTCTTTACTGATGTAATTGCCACTAAGAAAGCAACCTTCCAGATGAAAAGGTGGTGCAAGGAGGAACTATGTATAGGCTCAAACAGAGAAACCATTAATTTTGACAGAATCAAATTAAGTTCCCTTGGAAGGCTGCCATCTTGGAGGAAATATTTTCTTTAACTCCTCTAGAAAAACTTTTATTACTGGAATTGTGGAGGACTATCTCTGGATAGACAATTTTCTGTATGGAGGGATGGGAGTAAAGAGGACTGTAATAGACAAAAACTGAAGATCTGAAACTACAAAACATAGATCATAGGAAATAATCACATCTTCTTGACAGGTAATCTACACATGAAGCTTTTGGAACCATGTAACACATCCCTTCCTTTAAAGTTGCTGGTTCTTCTGGTAGAAGCGTGTTTAGCTTTATTCATAATGTTCATACAATCCTGAAGGAAGTTTAGGAGGTATATTGTACAATCTCTTTTTGACAAATTCAAGTATTTTCACTTGAATTCTTGATAGTAGATTTGATCTTCATGGCAGTTCCCCGTGTGGGTTCAATGACAAATGAAGAGTTCTTGCAACTACTGTCTCAGCCACTCCGGGGCAATAAGAAGCATCAAGACATGGGAATATTTCAGCTTCATCAGCACTGATGGAATCAGAGGCATAGGCGAGAAAGTGTGAAGATATTTGAAGGACCAATTCATCAAAAGGGCATTACCCTTGGATCCTGGTTTCTATACTCTTGTGGCAAGCTTGGGGATTTCGTGCTTGACCTGTGGCAAAATGGTCTATTTGTGGAAATGCTCAGTGTTGAAAAATATCCTGCAAGACACCATGGGCTAACATCTATTCATGGTCGACTACGAAGTGTCTACATAGGAGGTCTGCTTAACAATTTTAAAGACCTTGATGGTGCACTGGTGATTGGATAGCTTCCTCTGTAGAGACCAGAGTCAAATTGCTTTCAGAGATAGTATACTGGATCTGGCATACCCCAGATTCCTTATGTAGTGTCTAATGGTTCTGTTTTCTGGATCAGAAGACTCTCTATTGTTATGGACAGTAGGAATACCTTCAGAAATAGATGTACAACTTTCAACTCCAGAACATTATGTGATAAAGCTGCTGTTTATTTTATCACATACCTTGTACAGATAGAATTTGTATATGGGGTCTCCATCCCATCAGGGCCACCACTCTTACAATAGTTTGTGAAGGCAGGTCCTGATGAAGCAGGATTCTTTTCAGACGACTGGGTCTTCTGCAGCTCCATTGAGAGTTTGCTTGGCCTTGTTCAGTACAGTTGATTTTATCTTCCCGGTTGCCTTCCCACTTAGACCCTTATTCACCCATGCATTGTTGGATAGGACTTATGTGGGGGTGTGCATTGGGTACCTGACAGATGCATAAAGTGTTTAAATCCAGCACATCTGAGACTTGGAGTGCAGTAGGTCAAGATATTAGTAAAAGTTGAAAGCATGTCTGTAAAATGTTAGATAATCTGTCCTCCAAATTAGACAGTTCTGCTTTTTTCTCTGTTTAGAGTTGCTCCCAGATAGTTGAGATACTGCACATGTGTCAACTTGATTTCTCAAAATGATGTAGCAATTGAACAGTATTGTTGAAAATCCTGTCGCACTTATTACGAAAAGTGAACCAAAAACACTCCTTTTTACCATTGTTTTGGTTAAAATTCCAACATAGGTGTCAGTGCAATACTATGAAGCAGGTCAGTTTTTACTGATGTTTTCTTTCTGGAAATGCCAAATAAAATCAACACAAAGATTACATTTCAGCAGCTAGCTGTAAAATGTGTCATTTCAGTAGCAGTCAATCAATCAATCGATCAATCAATCAAGGATTTGTGAAGCTTGCTACTCACCTGTGTGAGGGTCTCAAGGCACTGGGGGGAGGTGGGTTATCGTGCAGCTCCGTCTCATCCAAAGAGTAGAAGTAACCTCCAAACCCCCCAAACCCATAAATTACAGTGAAAGAAATGATGGAAAATGCTGCCTGTCGAGTCAAGAGTACACAATGTTGGGGAAAAAACACATTGCTCTTTTATGGGGCCAGCAGGTATCAACTCCTAACATGTAATGCCTCAAAGCCTCAGCTCTTTTATCCGGCAGCTGCAGAAAGGATCTTTTTTCACCTTATGTTTAAGGAATTGTCCTCCGAATGTAACTTTTGTGCCTTTCATTTAACATTTCCTACATTTGAGAAGCATTGTCCTTCCCTCTTCCTCACTTTTTGAGGAGAGGTGTGAAATCCAGGGGTGATGTGGACAGCTATACATTTCTGAATTCAGCAAGGGGGCTATTTGTGTTGCTCAATAAAATATTGAAAGTAAGTAAAAATAAATAGCTAACAATAGGTAACAATATTGTCATCTGTAATTTTCTGCACTGCCACCTGATCTATACAAGGAATATTCTGTTGTTTCACACGGGTTGCAACAATTTAATATGCCAGATGTTTTGATTTTCAACCGCCAGTTTTTTAACCTCTATGATGGGTGAGCCTCACTACCTGAGTCTTACTTCCATTCATTTCATGGACTGCACATGTTTACCTCCACTGGCTGCATTTTAAGGTAAAGCCGCTGCGAAACAGCTAGGTAAGTGGCACTGGGTGGGTTACACGTGAACACATGTGAGCACGGGTGCAGGCTGCACATCAGAGACAAGAAAATAAGTTACTTACCTGTAACTACAGTTATCCAGTGTTGGTATCATTCATAGATTCACATGCCTGAATCATTCCCTATCGCCGAGGCGGGAGTCCACGGTAATAATAAATACAAAAGTAGTGCCTTAGTAAGAAACTGTAGTAGGCTGACAAGACAAAAGGACCAAAAAGTCCCAAAGCTTAGCAGCCTATCTACCTCATTGTATGAAAAGAACTGAAAAATAATTCCAACCAATCAGATGCCCGCACCCTCTAGAACCTTCCCAGCAGAGGCAGCTCTCCTCAGATTTTCTTTTCACAAGTGAGAAGTATGTATCCCCAATAGAGAATTGCCCTGCAGGGGAGGAGGGTGGATGCATGCAAATCTATGAAAGATACCAATACTGGATACCTGTAGTTACAGGTAAATAACTTATTTTATTATCCAGTAGATTCACATGCCTAAATCAGAATAGCAAGCAGTAAACTTTATAATGTCGTTTGGGGAAGGTGGGAGACAATGCGTAAATCTACATATCCCCCACACATCTGGAAGGTTATAGAGCACTAGAATATGTAAATACATGCCCATGCAGAAACCCTCTGAAATGAAATAGTTATAGCCATTTAACATACTGCATATTAAAAAACAATATTATATAACCAGAAACATTACAGTGAATATGATCATACTTACACATCATAAATGCAATATGAGAGATATTTAAAAGTCTAACCTTAATGAAGCAGATGTTGAAGTACAGCTTGTCCCACTGCTGCATCGCCCTGCGGCGCACACTGTAAGCAGTAGTGTTTCGTGAACGCGTGGACATTCTTCCATGTTGCAGCACGACAAATATTCTCCAGTGTGACCCCAGCAAATTAGGCTGTAGAAGCCGACATAGATCTGGTGGAATGTGCTTTGACCTTTCTCTGCAAAGGTTTGTTGGCTTTATCATGGCAAACTTGTATGACAGAAGACAGCCTTTTGGCTACAGTTGCTTTTGTCACGGCCTGTCCTAATGTGTCTTGACCATAAGGAACCAACAACTGATTAGATAGTCTGATTTTCTTAGTCTTTTGAAGGTAGAACTTCAAGCAACGTTTTACATCAAGAGAGTGCAAAGCTTTTTCCGCCGGTGTAACTGGATCCGGGAAGAAAGTTTTCAGCTTTACAGGTTGGTTTAGATGGAATTGAGACGGTACTTTAGAAATTAATTTTGGATTTGTTTGTAACATGACGTAATCTTTAGTGAATTGCAGAAAAGGTTCCGAAATTGTGAAAGCCTGGATTTCACTAACCCTCTGGGCTGAAGTGAGAGCTAATGAAAATGCCACCTTCCAGGTTAGGGACTTGAGCTCGGCCTTGTGAATTGGCTCAAATGGCCTCCTCATTAATTGCGATAAAACTGTATTGAGATCCCATTCCGGAGGTGGAGGTCGAATTGGAGGAAAAGCTCGAAAAAGCCCTTTTAAAAATTGTTTGATAAGTGACGAAGAACAGAATGATGGTCTGTTAGGACTCTTTCTGAATCTAGAAATTGCAGCGAGATGGACTTTGATGGATGAGAAAACTAGACCTGCTTTAGCTACGGATAATAAGTACGGAAGGATATCCTCTGGTGGAGCCTGGAGTGGATGAAAGTTATTTGTTTCACACCAATGACAAAAACGCTTCCTACTTACCGCGGCCACCGCCAAGAGTCACGGAAAGCTGCCAGAGGTACCAGCCGCCACCGCCAAGAGTCACGAAGCCTACAAACACTGCGCCGCCGCTCCGGGGACTACAACACCCGGCAGGCCTCGCGGCGGCGCGTAGCTGCTGACGACAGACGCGGGGAGCAAGCGCCAGGAGGCGCAATAAATTCCCTGACACCCCGGCAGAGCGGGGGAGACCTACTTACCGCCACCACCGCCAAGAGTCACGGAAAGCTGCCAGAGGTACCAGCCGCCACCGCCAAGAGTCACGAAGCCTACAAACACCGCGCCGCCGCTCCGGGGACTACAACACCCGGCAGGCCTCGCGGCGGCGCGTAGCTGCTGACGACAGACGCGGGGAGCAAGCGCCAGGAGGCGCAATAAATTCCCTGACACCCCGGCAGAGCGGGGGAGACCTACTTACCGCCGCCACCGCCAAGAGTCACGGAAAGCTGCCAGAGGTACCAGCCGCCACCGCCAAGAGTCACGAAGCCTACAAACACCGTGCCGCCGCTCCGGGGACTACAACACCCGGCAGGCCTCGCGGCGGCGCGTAGCTGCTGACGACAGACGTGGGGAGCAAGCGCCAGGAGGCGCAAAAAATTCCCTGACACCCCGGCAGAGCGGGGGAGACCTACTTACCGCCGCCACCGCCAAGAGTTACGGAAAGCTGCCAGAGGTACCAGCCGCCACCGCCAAGAGTCACGAAGCCTACAAACACCGCGCCGCCGCTCCGGGGACTACAACACCCGGCAGGCCTTGCGGCGGTGCGTAGCTGCTGACGACAGACGCAGGGAGCAAGCGCCAGGAGGCGCAATAAATTCCCTGACACCCCCGCTTCGAGGGACGCGAGCGGGATGCCCGGGGTGAAGCCCGGGCAAAGGGCAGGCCCTCTATGGCCCTCATCGGCAGGAAGAGACAGGGGCAGGGCCCAGACCGCTGTGCAAAACTCCCAAGTAAGTCATAATCTCCCAAAAATAATTGTATGTGTCTGGGATACCACCTTGAACTAACACCTCACGGACCCGCATAGTCGCTACTTGGAAAAGTTGCTTATTAAAATGTCTAAAACTAAATCAACAGTCCCCATTAATACCATAGACAATTATATGGTTCAGAAAGTTGTCAAAATCAACCACGACAGAAGATCATCCCTGGGATTGAGTTACTCGCCAGACTTGCTTATCGATAACACGCCTTTATCTACTCCCGCTCTTGATATTAGCAATGAGGTGTTCCAGACCCCAGATAACAATCCATTGACTCAGCTCCTAGTAGCCATCTCCGAACCAGCTCCTGAGAGCATACAGGACAAAGAAATTATTTCTCTAGAAGAGGAGGCCCCTGCACCGGTCCCTGCTCCGAGAGTAACAAAGGGGGGGGGGAGAAGAATATATCCAAACGGGGCGGCCTCCGATCAAGTAAAAAGCGTCCCGCAGCTTCCCCTCAGGAAGGAGATGATACAAGGGGTAACTTAGGAGGGAAGGTTCACTTGGATGAAGATCAATTCAAGAAGTTGCTTAATGCCGTAGATAATAAGATCAAAACTATAACCAAACCGCTCATAAGTAAAATAGACCAGCTTACAGAAGAGGTGAGCAGGCTGGGGGTTCTCTTGCAAAAATCACTAGAAGAAAAAACAAAAACCCCCCTGCCAAAAACACCTAGAGTCAATCAAAATCTACTCAAATTGTCCCTAGGTCAGATCTATTTGCAAATACTCCCTTGAACACCATGGGGAGTACAGCTCCAGGGAGGGGGGACTTGAGAGACTCAGATCCAGATATTAATAAAGGGGACTCTGCAGGGCCGAGTTATAGAGGCAGAAAAGAAGATGATAATCTAGAGAAGGGGCCCGTTGAATTAATTGTGGAGGCTTCTCCATTAATATTGGTCCTAGCAAACGTCCCCCAAATAGAATCAGGGCAAATAGAGAACATTCCTTCTTTGATAAATAAATCACTCCATTGGTTATCAAGGAACATGGCTTTTAATCCGGGAGGCAGGGATCAGTTGGCACAGGAAGTAGTTAAAGCTAGAAGAGTTGAATGGATCGGGGGTGGCACCAAAAAATTTAAGGGGGATTGTGTGGTGCTACATCTTTCCGACCCCGAAGTTTTACCAAATATTCTAGCTAATATATACCCCCCTCTGAGTAGATCAACTGAAATAGTGCCACTAACGTTGGATTTCTTTTATGCAAAAAAAGGCAACACCCTAAATCCAACAATGTTGAAAACCAAGTGGAACCCTGTACTAAGAAAAGCCAAAACCCTTTGTAATAGAAATAACTGGGGCATCTTGACGGAAAATTGGTTCTCGGCCCTTTCGGGTCTAAGTGAATGTGATTAACTGGAAGAATGGAGGAGCTTAGGAAAGGTTATAGCTGTAGAGGTCAACTACGGAAACGATGGTATTATAAATAACCTAGAAACAAATTGTAGTGAGGGTAAGACACCCGACCATAGAGAACATTCTCCTAGTATAGTAGAGTACACCCCACCAACTACCATACCATTGTAAGCAATGAGGAAAGTACTTCTTTATCCCTCTTGCTTCCCCTTAATCAGGGCACACCTTTACAAGAGGGGAACACTGAGTTGAAAGGTAGCATTAAATTCATTTCATGGAACATAGCGGGAATCCACCATAAACTAGAAACTCCCGAATGGTGCGAGTTCATTGACCGTCATGATGTTATCATGTTGCAGGAAACATGGGCAGTGGCATCAGTTTTTCGCCAGGGCTTCTTAAATTTCTATGTACCTGCGAAAAAGAATACTAAGGGGCGGCCTTCTGGGGGTCTAATCATTTGGATACGTCAATCCTTACAATGTACCATCAAACAGAGACATATTAACAATAGTGACCTACTCCCTCTAGTGCTCACCTGGGCTGATGGCCATAACCTGGCCTTTTACAACATCTATGCCAGGGGAACCCAAGGGGGTACAGCCTCTGATGTGATAGGTGCATTAGATAACGACCTAGAGATTCTACCTACGCAGTACACTATCCTGGTGGGGGGGAGACCTGAACACAACATTCGAACCACTAGGATGTGAGGATAATGATCTGGCCCAAGAGGAAGATACCAAATGGGGAATCCCTCAATTAGATCTCCCGCTGGTAAAAAAGTGGACAGAAGTGGCAATACAGGTTAATAGCCTATGTCTGTCCAGGGGATTGAGGGCAGTAAATGGCCGCACCCCTTCTGACCCACAGGGTAAGCACACCTTCGACAATTTGAGGTCAAGTAGCAGGATAGATTACATCCTTATAGATGTTAGAGACTGGCATAAAGTGGTAGATATGCAAGTGATTCCGAGATTGGAGAGCGACCACATCCCATTGTGTTTGCTCTTTAATCTGGAACAAGGTGTAAACTCAATTAACCTGAACAGGGATCTTACGACACTAGACGTTGTTCCAACCAATAATCTCCGTCACATTAAATGGGCAACCTTGGTAGATAAACCTGGGGATATGCAGGCCCTAGAGGGGATAGTTACTGAAGAGGTTACCAGACTGCAGATTTTTACTAATGAAATACATTTAATCAATTGATTGAAGAGTCACAGCCAAAGTTTTTTGCTAATTTACAGAAGTTATTTTTCAAAAAAACTCAGCAGAGGAAGAGTACTAGACCACCAATAAAAAGAGGGTGGTATGACCATTCCTGTAGAAAAGCGCGACAGAAACTCAGTATAGCGCTGAGGTCTAAAATAGGAGTTATAAAGGCCAGGGATGAGTACAGGAAAGCACAAATTAGGGCAAAAAGATTGTGGGATGAGAATATATGGTTAGATCTGAAGAAAGCATGTGCAGACAAACACCAGAAAGAGTTCTGGGCCATCCTAAAGTGGGGCAGTGGGGGAATAGCAGACTGCCCGAAAAATCATGTAACAAAGGAGGCTTGGGTGGACTTTTTTAAACCACAATATGCAGACAATTTGCCTCCTCAAACTGAACTTCCTCCAGAAAGGGTATTCTATACTCATGAATTATTTTCATTGAAAGACGCAAGCGAGGCAATGGATGGAGTAACCAGAGGAAGGGCGCCAGGAATTGATGGAATACCGGCGGATGTGTTTTTATCGGACAGGGCCAACTGGTGTAAATATTTTGTATGGCTTGGTAACGCCATCGCACAAGGAGCAATGATCCCAGCAGCATGGAAAGGAGCGGAAATAATACCTGTTTTTAAAAAAGGGGATAAGGCTTTACGAAGTAACTACAGGCCCATTAGCCTTATTGACTCTGCACAAAAACTGATGGGCAGGATGATACAAAACAAAATACAAGCCTGGATAGATGATAAGGATATCCTCTCCCCGTACCAAGCTGGCTTCCGCCCTTTAACTAGCTCTGTCGACCAGGTATTCCATTTTTTAACTATGTACTGGAAAAATGTAACCCTGACAAATGGTCCATTATTTGCTATTTTCGTTGACCTGAAGTCAGCGTTTGACTTAGTTCCCCGACAAAAACTTTGGATCGTCTTGCGGGATCTTGGAATAAGCCCTGAATTGCTGTCTTTGCTCGTGAGGATGCACGAAAACAACTATGCCCGGATTAGATGGGGTGCTCAGGGAGACGTCACTGGATCCTTCCCTGTGGATAGAGGGGGTAAGGCAGGGCTGTGTCCTGGCCCCCACCTTATTCTCCCTCTACATCAACGGCATAGTTGACTTTTTAAAGCAATTTCCGACAGATGCCCCAATACTAGAAGGGGAGGGGGTCCCAGTATTAATGTTTGCAGATGACACCTTGCTGGTCTCGCGGAACCCTAGCGGACTGCAAAAAACAATAAACGCTTTTGGTGACTTCTGTCGGATCCGGGGCTTGGAAATAAATACAACAAAGACTAAGTTTATGAACCTGAATCCTGTCAAGAAATTCAAGGGGAAAATGCATTTTAATGGGTCTTCACTGGAGGAAGTGAATGCTTTTACCTATCTAGGTATTTCTTTACAGGCCAACATGAACTGGAAATCCCAAATGGACTCTGTGGTGCTAAAGTTTAACCAATTGGCAGGGGCAATTTTATGAGCCATAAAAGAACCCTTGCCTCCCTGTCCCTGATGGTTTTGGCAGGGAAGGTCCTACAAATCCTACAATCCTTAACAATATGGTTAGGATGTAGACAGTAGATGCAGTCTTTATGCTGATCATCTCCATGGACCCTCTTTTTATCACAGGTCCTGCAATCTTTGAAGAGAGCTTTCTTTTCAGACATCCTGAAGAGAAAAATAAGAAAGCTGAGTAGGCACTCAGGGAGACTGCCTTCCACACGACGTGCGGTGAAAATCTGAGGAGAGCTGCCTCTGCTGGGAAGGTTCTAGAGGGTGCTGGCATTTGATTGTTTGGAACTATTTTTCAGTTCTTTTCACACAATGAGGTAGATAGGCTGCTAAGCTTTGGGCCTTTTTGGGCTATTGTCTTGTCAGCCTACTGCAGTTTCTTACTAAGGCACTGCATTTGTATTTATTATTACCGTGGGACTTCCGCCTCGACTACGGGGAATGATTCAGGCTTCTGAATCTATGAAAGATACCCCAATACTGGATAACAGTTGTGCGTAGCCTGGTTACTGCACACAGGTAACCTGCCTGAGGCAGTTTTAAACTGCAAATCTGACCTATCAAAATACCTCTTTAGACCGGCCTAAACTTTCCTTTTAAATAATAGGTCCCCACTATGTAGGCCTTATTTTCCATTAAGGCAGGGTGCAGATATTTAAGAAGAGGACATGTAGGAATTAATATTAAGCATATTCTTACAGGGAAATATCCCCCAATAGGCTGGCTCCTGCCATAGGGAATCATTGGGCTACATTGGTACATTTATGAAAACTAAGTTTGGATCGATAGCAGCTAGAAAAATAATTCTTCCAATCTTATGATTTGTGATTTAAAGTTCTGGAAAACGACCTACCGCTAGTGTCCTGGCTGAGTGGCTGCCAACACCAAACATGTTTCTGGACCACTGGGTCGAGAGCCTGCTAATCTTGAGGTCCTGAAACAAAGCACATCCCGAGACGAGGTGCTAATCCTCATCTCCTGGGACAGGAAGGGTGCACGAAGGAGAAGCTTCAAAGGTTTGCAGCCTTTGTGAGCTACCCCAGCAATTTCCTGCTCCCAGCAACTGGTCCCCACTGGTTCTGACCTCCACTTTGGGTGGGAGAATCAGCAGGAACACCAAGTTAGGAGGGGAAGGCGAGGAGAGGTAAAATGAAGCACAACTCTCAGTCCCTGCCATCTTGCACATGGGGGTACCCAGCCAACCAGAGTGAGGCTTTTGCCTCCTTCCAATGGAGGGTGGCATAATAGGGGGTGTACCCACCCCAAAGAAGGGACCCATTGGTCCCAACCTGTACCTACCTGAAACACCCCTATATTTAATATTTAGGGGCAACCCTGAAACTTGCCTCCTCAGACAAGAAGGGAGAAGAAGAAGGACCAAAGAAGCTGTGAAAGATGAAAAGGAGGACACCAACTGACTTGGACCCCGCCCTACCGGCCTGTCCCCACCTTGACCTGCTTCAGCGAAATCACGGTGTATCCTGCAGCCAACAGCCCCCAAGAACCCGGAGGACCTGCCCTGCCTTTTCAAACCAGACTTTGCCTCCCATGAGCACTGGATTTTCTCACTCACAGACTCTGGTTCCGGCCAAATTCATGAGTTAGCACCACTCTTCACCCGACGCCCACGGCCTGAGTTCAAGTGCTTCAACACCCTGAGGAGGTCTCCCCGTCAACCCTGACCTGATCCCTGCCCTGCCTCAATTCTCCAGCTGATGACTGCATCCCCTTTATGGAGGATTCTCCCTAACAGCGACCTGAGCCGGTAAGCAAAACCCAACTTCAAAAGACACCCCTGAACTCAACGCCTTGGGTGGCCCAACGGACGATGTCCCAACATCCTCAGGCATCCCAACTTACATCTCCAACTGGTTGTCACCTCCAGAAGATCTTCGTCCCCGAATCTGTAGTGTTTGTTGCAACCAGAGAATCCCCATTGAAATCGACGCCAAAACAGTACCCTGCACACAGCCGCCCCAGTGCCGCTGTGGCTGCACCTGGTGTGCTAAATCAGATCCCTCTTTGCCCTGAGCCAAACACCAGGAGATTTGCTTCCACAATCTTGTGCCCAGCTCGTGAGCAGTCACCAAACGTAGGCCCCCAATCCTTCTCTGGATAATATTGGGCATCAGCACTGTGCACCGGGCCGCCCTAGTGCTGCTGAGGGTGCTTTGAAAGTGCATCCTTAACCCTGGGGGAACCTTGGTTCTAACCCCAGAATACCATCTCTAAAACCTAAGTGCTTACTGTTAAACCAATAACATTGATTTCTTCTATAGGATTGCATTGACTGCTTTCTGTGAAAAATTGTTCTAAGTGAGGAGTTCGTTGGTATGAAAATCTAAGAAACTGCAAATGTACAAAAACTTAATTATTCATTTTTCTCTAGGACTTGTCCCAGTGTGATATCTAGGCATATCACACTAAGTAGACAAAGTAACTTAAAAAGTAATCTGCAAAGTAATCTACACAGTAATCACAATAGTAACTGAAAAGTAATTTTGACTGTTGACTTACTTGTAAACAAACCAAATGCATTCTACTGCTTTTCAACTATTTTCATCTCACAATAAAAGCTTAACACTACCCTCTGATAAAGCCTTACTGCTCGCCCACCTTACCACAAAAAGAGAATAAGGTATTATCTACTTTTACCTCTGCCTATCTTTTGGGGTACCACTGGACTCTGTGCACACTATACAGAGCCAGCTTCCTACACTGTGCCTCTAAGTTAAGTGTGCCAAGTGTAGGACAGTGGCACTTGTTGACAAGGTCAGCACCTTTTTTTGCTCACTGGTACTGATATTTGTTATTTGTTGTGCACTGGGTACCTGCTAACCAGGCCCCAGTGCCAGTGCTCTTTCCCTTAAAACAATACAAATGAGCAATTGTAACCCAATTGGCAAGGATTTTAGCACCCCTGTAAATCCCTGGTAAATGTTACCCCTGGAACCTAGGGTATGGTTACTAAAGTGGGTCCCTAAGAACTGCAGCAGATATTATGCCACCCTCAAGGACACACACAAACTGCATGCAGATTATCATTGCAGGATGCATGAAATGTTGCAAGCCATTCCAAAAACACGACTTGGCACACTGCATGTACTATATGCAGCTATTAGAGTCCTGAAACAGGGTGCATTATATTACATGTGAGGAAACACCAGCATGAGCAGACTAGTCCTTGTAATGCCTCGTTCCATTGCTAGACATTGCAAGTGATAAGAAAGCCACCTCAAGGACCTGTAGTAGGCACTGGCCATTACGAGTTACCGAGCTACCAGATGGCTTCACTGAAAGCAATCTGTTTGGTATCAAACACCTTGTCCTAATAAATCTATGGTAGTGCCAGTATCAGATTTATTATGACATGCACCCAGAGGGCACGTTAGAAGTGCTCCCCGAAGCTCTACTAGTCATAGAATGTGCTAGCTGACTATTATCTTCCAGCCTGCCATCACAGACACGTTTCTGACCCCCTGCAAGGGAGACCCCATGGTCTCAGAGTTCAGAAACAATGCCACACTTACTCCAGCAGGCTGGCTAGCAGATTAGCATCTCAAGGACAGAGGCTTTAAAGTTTAAAGCCTCTACCGCCTTTGAAATACAACCCTGGTTTCCCCCAGACCTGGGGAATGGCACTTCCTGCCATGAGGTTCATTTGGCAACATAACAGGTGGCAAAATAGATAGTCATATGGCCTGTCACACTTACAGGCTAGGCACACCCCTAAGGTGTGCCACCTGAAGTGAACAGTCAAAGTAGGATTTCACCATCTTGTTTTGGGTGAAACTTGTAACTCGCAGTCAAGAATATGCCTACTCCTTGTAGGAAATGGTCATATAGGGGCTGTAGATACCCCAGGGGTAGGTAGCCCCTAAATTCAGAATTTGGAGGTCCCTCTGACAGCAGAGAGACAGATCGGTCTACCTGGGAACAGAAGAAGGACAAAGAGACGTCTTTGTGAGAATCGAGGACAAACACCGAACTTGGCCCCCAACCCTTCCTGGCTGATGGCACCTTGACAATTGCAAAGACCCAACTGGTCCAAAAGCTGTGCATCTTCTCAAACCATTGGAGGACTGTCCAGTCCTTCAACAACAACTTAGCATCTCCTTTGGGGTGGAGGAGCCATCCCCTGCATCTGAGGGACTAACTGCACTTGTGCGGCACACCATTTTGCTGGCCATTGGGACCTACAAGGGAGCATCATAACAGGAAGCATTTTTTGTGGTTCCAATAGGCCAGCCCCATCTTCCACCGAGTTTCGAGATGCAAGACCCTCTCGGAGCCCCCTTCAACAATACCCTGGGTACACAAGCACTTGCAGCAACCAAGGCGTGTTGAGTGTCCAGCCTGGACAACTCCGCCGACAAGCTGACTTGCACAAAGAGGGACTTCACGATGAATGAGGCTTATGTTAACATTATGTTAACATTATTTATACAGCGCACAGCTGCCCCAGCAAAGGGGCGTCCTGGCGCTTAGACAGATACTACAACATAACACGCAGGAAGAGAGAAAAAGGAGGAACGACTACCCAAGTACAGGAAACAAAAAAGTTTTAATAGCACGCCTGAAGGCGGACAGATTATTCAAAGCTCGAATGTGCACTGGGAGTGAGTTCCACAACCCCGCGGCAAGCACTCGGTAGGAGCGGCCACCCATTCTGCTGAGTTTAAAACGGGGACAGACCGCAAGATGAAGAGCCTCCGATCTCAAGGATCTCAAAGGAATGTAGGGGATGAGCAGGTTGGCAAGTGCAGGCGCCGAGGAGAGCTTCATGATTTTAAAGGCCAGACAGAGCGATTTAAACTTAATCCTTTGTCTGATCGGCAGCCAGTGAAGGGCAGAAATTGTGCTGGAAACAGAGCAATGCCTAGGAAGACCAACAATGGCCAGTGCCGCAGCATTCTGTACCCTTTGTAGCCTAGATGCCTCAGCCTGGTTTACCCCCAACATCAGCGCACTTCCGTAGTCCAGCCGAGATAAAACCGAGGATTGGGCCACGAGCTGCCGGGTGGAAGGGTCAAAGAACTTGAGGACTGGTCTTAAACCTCGCAGGATACCATAGCAGGTGGCTGCAACCTTCTTCGTATGGCCCGTGAAGGTGAGCGCCGGATCCAGCCAGACCCCTAAGTTCTTTACTTCGGAAGCTGGGATGGGAGTGATGCCCAATTCTGGAGGCCACCGCTGGTCTCCCCAGAGCTCAGCATGTTTCCCCAAGACCAAGACTTCAGTTTTTTTGGCATTCAATTGTAAGCAATTGGTTCTTAACCAATTTGCTACTGCCACAAGTCCTGCTCGGAATCTGGGGACATCCACTTCAGGGTCTCCACTCAGTGTCACCGCCAGCTGCGTATCGTCTGCATATGAGGTCATCGTCAAACCCCACTGTTTGACGATTGCAGCTAGCGGTTTCACATAAAGGTTGAACAAGGTAGGGCTCAACGAGGAGCCCTGTGGGACCCCCAGATCCAAAGGATGAAAGGTGGACTGGCAGGGTGGTATAGCCACCTTAAAGGTTCGATCAGAGAGGAAAGATCGGAACCACTGAAGGGCGGTCCCTGCTACTCCAGCTTCCTCCAGGCGCTGAATCAACACACGGTGGGACACAGTATCGAATGCAGTGCTCAGATCTAATAACAGGAGCGCCGCCGTTCATCCGGAGTCAAGCACCAGACGTAGATGCTCGATCATATAGAGCAGAGCGGTCTCGGTGCTGTGTCCCGGCCGGAAGCCATTTTGACTAGGGTCTAGTATCTGATTACGAGCAAGGTGATCAGACAGGATGGAATTTACATGGGCTTCGGTGACTTTAGCAGTCCAAGGAAGAAGATATATGGGGCGGTAGTTCTCAGGCAATAGAGGGTCTGCATTTGCCTTCTTCAAAACTGGGGTGACTACCGCCTGCTTCTACGAGGAGGGGACCATTCCGGTTGACAACGATAGGTTGATCAAGGTAAGTATCGGAACCCGACACAGAGGGGAAAGCGTCCTAATGAGAGGTGGCTTCAGCGGATCCAGAGGAGAGCCTGATTTAATGCTGGGGCTCAGTTTGTCAAACGCCTCCATAGACAAATCAGGCAAGAAGGTCAGAGTCTCATAGCCCAAGAGGTTAGGGCCAGCTAGCTCTGGATCCGGCAGAAACAGGTCAAATCCTCGGTATATAGTCTGCACTTTCTCCAAAAAGAAGGATGCCAGATTCTCGCAATGAGAGTCGGTGCAGATCTCTGCCGAAGTGGCTCTTTTATTTGTAAGGTCTTTCAGGACCTTGAATATTAATTTAGAGGGGTTGGTACTGGTTTGGAATTCCTGGGCGTAGAATGCGGCACAAGTTCTGCAAATTGCCCTGTGATAGATCTTAAGTTTGGCAAAATACGAGGATTTCAGGACGGGATCGTAAGACCTCCTCCATTCCCTCTCAGCTTTCCGGCAGGTTTTTTTAAGCTCGGCAAGGGAGTCATTATACCACGGGCTGGGTACCTTAGAATGACCTTTCGACCAGCGCATGGGTATAAGGGAGTCAAGGGCATCCGAAATCCATTTGCAAAACAGTTCGTAACCTCGATCCACATTCAGAAAAGGGCTCAGGGGTTTCTGCTCCAGTAACCTGTAAAACTCCTCAAGTTTAAGCTTGTGCCAATGTCTTTTAAGAATCAGCCTATCCACAGATTTGAATGGCTTATCGTCAATAGGACAGAAGACTTCCATCAGCAGATGGTTGGTCCAGCCCACCGAAATCGGGTTTGACACCTTCACCCTCTCAAGAGTGGTAAAAAAGGGATCGAGAATGTGTCCTCCAGTATGAGTGGGAAGTGTAACTAGTTGGACAAGTTGCAGTGCTTCAAGATCCGCAAGCAAGGTGTCTATGGCTGTGGACGACATGCCGTCAAAATGAATGTTGAGGTGGCCCGTGATGTTGAAATTCACACAGCTAGGCACAAGAGAACTTACCATATCGGCAAGAGCGAACTTGAAGACTGTATCGTTGCCAGGAGGGTGGTAGATAACCAAGAGTGGCTTGTTGTCTTGTTTCCCTCCTCTCTACAGGTCAAGACAGAAAACTGTGAGAGTCTCCAATGCAAGTGGCCAGCCAACCAAACACCTCTGCACCTGAGCCCCACAGCCTTGGTTGGTTCACAACAACCAGCTGTGACCTCTTGCTCCAAAGGCCCTCACAAGCTTAACACCCCACCCCCTATCGGTTTTGCCGGACTTGTCCCCAAGTCCTGCTTGCTGACTTTCCTTTTAGTTGACCATTGACTTCAAAGGTGTTGCGCTCAAGGCTACCAGCCCGTTCAGCACCTCTGCACCCATGCACTCCAAGGCAGGTAAATTAAAACTGCTGGCAGTTCTTTGGACCTAGCCTCTAGCCCCTTAAGTTCCAAAGGACTCCCGAACTTCAACTACAAGTATATGTTTGCAGTATATGTCTTTCCTCCTATTTGAAAACATTACCTAGTTCGAGGCTCATATGTCAAAAAACTTTATTTGTGTATTTTACTGTTTTATTGGAAAATCCACAACTCTACAAGTATCACCTGATTCTGATGATCTTGGTGCCTAAACATATAAAAATAGCTGTGCTATTTTTATCAATTGGTCTTGGATTTCTTCTTGAATGTGTGTACTATTTATTTACTCTGTTTGTGCAACAAATGCTTAACACTTCCCTCTGATAAGCCTAAGCTGCTCAACCACACTACCACAAATAAAGCACTTGGGATTGTTTATGTAAACCCTGTAAACCAAACAGGGTCATCTGGACTTTTTGCATGGTGTGCCTTTACGTCCACTACATCAAAAGCCAGCTTCCGACATTGGTGATTCAGTGATGGGATGCAAAACTTTGCATTAACTTATACTACTTGGTCAATAGATGATCCCATAAAAAAAACGCACAATTGACATTAGTCAAAAATATTTTTTCAAACTGTTTGATTGTTTCGATTTTGTCTAAATTCTCTAATTTGAACTGTTAGTACCTTGTGTTAAGCCCTCTAGTCCATTGCTCTAGGAATTTAAGAAGTGTGCTGGTCAGTAAGGCCTTAAAATTCTTTTAGAATTTTTATCAATTTTCTAAAGAGATCCCAACTGTTCAAAATATGTCTGGCACAGAGGACATAGTGCAGACACTCAAGCTGACCACTTATCTGTAGCTTACTATGCAGTGGTTAAGGAACTTTTGTAAAGCCCCAAAAGTTGCTACTGGCTCATTCCCTACCTAAATAAGCCTCCAGAAAGCCCTTACAGAATTTGATTACGCCCAGTGGAGAGAATGCCTGGCACCCCTGAAGAAGACGTGGACAGTGACAATGAGACTGAAGTCAGTACTCAAGGGGGTGCCGCCGCCTCTACCCCATCTTAACTAGAGAAGACAAGGAACCCAACAGGAACCTCTGCCCTAAGCATGTACCTGGAGTGCCTTCTCCTTCTGGGGGTAGTTCAGGACACTCAAGGCACATAGGAGAAATAGATGATCAAGGCGTATATCTTGAGAGACTAGCCAAAACAGCATTCCTTGAAGTCAAAATCCTAACTATAGAGAAAGAAAAGGCTTAGGTGAGTCTAGAACCCATGAGTGGTGGCAGCAACAAAGTAAATAGGGAGAGAGTGGAAACGTTTAACTCCAAAATCCCCAAAGGGATTGTCGCCGCATATGTTGAGCGTGATACTATTACAAAGTAGTTTACAGCCTTTGAGAGAGCTTGTGAAATGAGAAATGTACACAAGAGACACTGGGGCTCTACTGTGGGAGTTATTCTCAGGAAAGAGCAGGGATAGACTCCTGACACTTAATGAGGAGGAAGTTGTGCCACCTTGTATGTTGAGGCCAAGTACAACGTTTGCAGCCTAAGATCCAGACTAATATGGACTGGGTAGTTCCAATTACCCATACTCACGTCAGGGCATTCTGTGGCTTGACTGAGTATTACAGTAGGTTTTTGAAGGGGTATTGTACTTTTGTGTCTCACCTCACAGTACTGACCTCCAAAAAACAACCCAATAAAGTAAGTGGACAGTGAGCTGTGAAAAGGCTCTTGACACTCTGAAGGAAGCAATGTGCACAGCACCCATTCTTAAAGCTCCAGAATATACAAAGCAATTCATTGTGCAGACTGATGCCTCTGAACATGGGATAGGGGAACTTCTATCCCTGACCAACTATGATAGCATGGACCAGCCTGTAGCTTTTACTAGCAGGAGGTTACACCCCCTCCCGGGTAAGAGCACTGGGGCATTGGAGTGCCATTGGGTTGGAAGCATTTGCTGTGGTTTGCACCCTACCTGTTTGGGACTCTCTTTCTTATTCAAACTGACAACAGGCTTCTCAGATGGCTGACGCAAATGAAGGGGGCAAATATAAAATGTCTGAGGTGGTCTATCTCCCTACAGGGTATGGACTTTAGAGTGTAACACAGACTTGGAACTGACCATACCAATGCAGATTGAGCCCACCCACAAGCCCCAGGGACCGCCACCTCCCGGGGCACTAAGTTGTTAATTTGGGGGTCCGTTATGGACCCCCAAGCCCCGGGGACCACCACCCCCTGGCTTTTTAAAGGATGGAAAGGGGGCTGTGTGGCCCCCTCCGGGAGTCCTTGATGGCCCTGGGGACCGCCACCCACCAGGGCCGGCTGCTGCAGTGTCCCGGGGTGCCCACTTCCGGGACACAGCCGTTTGCACACCCTTGGTCACCAGGTACCTCCAGTAAGTGCCACGGAGCTGCGTTGCAGAGTGTTGTAAAAAGGGGCGTGGCCTCTGAACACCTCTCTGCAACGCAGCCTCCTTGTGCATACTGGAGGTACCTGTTGGGCTGGTTGGCCCCAAGGGACCCACAGGATTGAGGGGGAATTAATTCTCTAACTTAAAACGCGCCACAGGGCGTGTTTGCACGCATATCACCTCAGGCCACGCCCCCTTCCTTCACCACTGTGCAAACATGCCCCGTGGTGCGTTTTAAGTTGGGGAATTAATTCTCTTTCAATACTGAGGGTCCCTGAGGGCCAAATAGCCCAACAGGTATCTCCAGTATGCGCCAGGGAGCTGCGTTGCAGACAGGTGTCCATGCCCCTTTTTACACCTCCCTGCAATGCAGCTCTCTGGCGCTTACTGGAGGTACCTAGTGGGATAGTTTGACCCTAAGGACCCTTAGGATTGAAGGGAACTTAATCTCTCAACTTAGAACGGTGACATGGCGCGTTTACACAGTGGTGAAGGGAGGGCCAGAGACCTGACATGATGTGTGCAAACACACACTGTGGCGCGTTTTAAGTTGGGGAAAAAATTCCACTTCAAACCTGAGGGACCATGGTGGCCAAGTAGCACACCAGGTGCTTCCAGGAAGCGCCACTACGCTGCGTTGCAGAGAGGTGGTGCAGACCGTGCCCCTTTTTACATCTCTCTACTACACAGCTCTGTGGCGCTTACTGGATGTACTATGAATTCCTATTTACTCACCTGTTATAAGGAGAGACCTCAGTGCTGCATCTTTGAGCCCAGTACTGATCCTGAAAATTCTAACCAAACTTACCAGTAAATTGAATTTCCTTCGATAGGCTAACATTGACTGGTTAGACTTGGAAATTCTTCTAAGTGTGGAGTTTTGGAAGTTTTAGATATTCATCTAAAATCATCCGAACAACGAATTCTGATTTACTCACCTGTTATCAGGAGAGAACCCAGGGCTGCATCTTTTAGCCCAGCACTGACCCTGAAAAGTAATTCTAACCGTACTTACAAGTAACTTGTCTTTCCTCCCATAGGAATCCATTGTCTGGTTTTCATCAGAAAAGTTTCTATTTTCACAATCTAAAAATACTCCTTAAAAATTGCCTGTATGACTTAAACGCATTCTTTCAACTGTTTACAGGAGATGCACCTGTGCTGGATCCAGGATCCACCACTGAGTAAGAAAAGGTAACGATAACATTACTTACCTGCTAAGTGAATTTCCTCCCATAGGATAACATTAGTGATTCTATGTGAAAAAGTTTCTAAGTGTCAACTTTTAAAATACAATAATATTCCTTACAAATCACTGTTGTAAGCAAAAAGCTTTTACTCAACTGTTTACAGGAGATGTCCCAGGACTGAATCTAGGATCCAGTCCTGTGGTTAGAAAAGTAATCCATAAAGTAACTAATTGCATTTAACTAGAAATTCACATTGAGCTCAATGTTGCATTGTGTTTGAAATTGAGTTGCCCATTGCAACAACTGTAACTACTGTACTTAAAAGTCTATTGCCTATTTGCAAAGTATTTAAACTGAAATAATTAATTCTAAGAAAGTATATTTTGTAATGTAATTGGAGAACCGTAGCCTTAAGGCCTGGCGGCGCAGCGTACGCCTGAAATCTCCGGGATTCACCTGCCTTGTCAAATACAGAGACACTGACTCTTCGTCTGGCGTAGAAGATTGTATTTATTAGCTGCAGCTAGTACAGTGGTCTTAGAAGTCGTTGGTATAACGAGTTTCAAAAGAGACAGCCACTTAACTCCGTGGCGCACAGGTTTATATACGTTATAATACAATGTAAAATGCAATCACACAAGAACATGAGACATAGGCAAACGCTACAAACAATGCTTGAAGTCCTAAGCAACTCAAGTTCCCGGTTCATGTTTATCATTAGACCCCTTAAGCAAATTACAAACGGATCCACACAATTCAGTTTACGAGTAGAGAAAACACAGCTGTAGATTTGAGAAGGACAGTCGTGAAACAGGAGAATGCACGAGACGTGTAGCGAAGGACAACAGATAAGATAACTTAAAGGAAAGAATGGTGTGAACCAAAAAATAGTCCGGACGAGGATTAATCAGCTCAGACAGGAATTAGTGTACTCAGCCAGACCCTGACACTCGTTAGTAAACATAGGCAAGGAAGCCACCTGACACGTAAATGCAGAAACGACAGAAGCATCGCGCTCGCCGTGCTGCAGAGTGAGGGCAACACAAAATGCCGGCGTCTACAAAATGGAGGCTGAGCACGAACGAATTCGTAATTTACAGAAACTCATAATATATAATGTAATTATAATGTAATTTAAAAAATAAAATGTCTAAAAATAAATAGTTTAAAAATTGTAGTAAATCAGTATCAAGAAAATATATATAACAATTAATACATTTAAAAATTGTCATTAACAAATCCTTTGAAATTCACTGAAAAAAACCTAGGTTTCAGATATGCTATAGTTAGGAGTTAGCATTTAAAAAACCTTTGAAATTCAGTGAAAAAACCATAGGTTTTAGGGGTGTTATAGTTAGCTGAACATTTCACTCATACAAAACCATTGAAATTCTTCCGATATAGTTAGTTGTACTCACTATATCTCACGCGACCGCAACCCACTGCTGATGATCTCACATATTATATCATTCATGACATGGTGCGTCTTGGGACTCGCCTGTTGCCGCTGGGGAGCCCGGGTGGAGGGCTGCTGCCTTTCTCGACCTGCTGGGGTTGCCGCCTGCCTCCCTCTGCCCGCTGCCCGCTCCCACTTCCATCTGGGGGAGCGCTGGCCGCCGCGTGGAGTGCAGGTCAGGGAACTGCAATCCCCAGCAGCCCAGGGAACCACGTGACCGCATTGTAGCGCCAGGAGGCGCATAAAACTTTCAACAGCCCTGCTGAGCGGGGGGAGCGTCTTGGGACTTGCCTGTTGCCGCTGGGGAGCCCGGGTGGAGTGCTGCTGCCTCTCTCGACTTGCTGGGATTGCCGCCTGCCTCCCGCTGCCCGCTCCCACTTCCATCTGGGGAAGCGCTGGCCGCCGCGTGGAGTGCAGGTCAGGGAACTGCAATCCCCAGCAACCCAGGGAACCACGTGACCGCATTGTAGCACCAGGAGGCGCATAAAACTTTCGACAGCCTTCCCTCATCGGGACGCGAGCGGGACGCCGTGCTAAGCCCGGGCAAAGGGCGGGCCCTCTGTGGCCCTCAGAGGCCCGAGGAGGACGGGACGGGCCACCCCCCTTGGCATCACAACAAGAGGAGGTAAAGAGACTTGGGCTTTCTTACTTACAGCCCTCCTCAAAGGTTTTTTAGTTTGTGAACTTGGTTATTACCAGATCCTGCTGCTGTTTTGGTGCTCACTGTTTTTAATTTAGTTACATTATGATTCGTAAGGGGGCTACCAAAAATGCCATCCCCCAGAGGGATTCGATGAACTGGACACTTGAACATTATCTAAGTAGGACAATATTGCCCATACCCCGTGAAACAGAGAGACTAGAACGATCCCCGTCCACAGATAGTACACCTAACAAGCAATCTCCCTTACAGGTAGCCGACATAGCACAAAACTTGTCTCTGCTGGAGGAATTAAACAGTATATGTAAAACAAAGTATGCTTCGCTGGAACCAAGAACTAACCAAACTGGCGCCCTTAACTGTCCTACAGCAAGCACTAATCCCCAGACTAGTACACCATTCCACCAAAATGATAGTCTGTTAGGTACCCCCCCACTCACTATCTGCAAAAGCTATCACCCTAAATATAGGATCCCCTGGCTAAAAGAAAGCGAAATGGGATTACACATCAGGGAAGCCAGGCAAAACAACTGAAATTGTGCTCAAGCCCCCCTTTGGCCATCACCACCTCCCCGCCAGCCCCAGAGGTCGCCTGCAATTCAAATTCAAATTCAAATTAAAAAAATTCAAATTCTTTTGCACCTTCCATCGATGTAACCCTATTGGTCCAGATCGAACACCTGGTCAAATCTATAATATCTCCAGTGATAGAAAAAAATGAACATTCTAGGGGATAGGCTCACGGGATAAGTGGAAACAATCAAGGCCAATTCGACACTCATAAAAAGCATTACAAAATCTAACCAACACCAGTCTCTCGCTACCACAGAAGTGCCTAAATCATCTGCACAAAGTACTAAGGTCCAAATCCAACCAGTAGCCTCACTCACGCCAGTTCTAAATACTCCTAGAGTATCCATTAACTCCACATTAGTACAGTGCACTTTCGCCAGAGTAGGATGGAGCAAAGAACCAACATTCCATAAGGGGACAGTTCCTAACCATGGCAATATGCCAAGATTATTTAATCACATTCACCTACCACCGGAGGCCGCTCCATTTGTGTGCGTTCTCCCGGGAGTGCCAGCACTCATAAGTGGAAAAGTCGAAAGGCAACAGGAGCTATTAAAAAAGGTTACTTTTTGACTAACAAAAAACAGACCCCTGCCCCCCACTATAGATGGAAGATACAAGAGTGTTAGAAGGGTGGGCTGGCTAGGATTCCTCCCAAAATATATCACCGGTGACCTGGTTCTAGTAAAATTCAGTAACAAACACGTTGTCCCATATCTTCATACTTGGCAGCCCCAAAAAGGAGATGGCCCTATATCCACCTGGGATCTACATGACTTTTACCCTACTACGTCATACCTTCGCTCATTAAGACCAATCGCTAAGTATAACCACCGGATGGGCAGAAGTGTCCGCGCATTGAGTGGCAGTAATATCTCCACTTTTAACCATTTTTAACCATTGTATAACAGCTATCCTTGACTTACATATGGAAAGGTTTCAATAGATTCACCTTGCTTGTGATTAATTGTTTTAATTAAGGGACAACCAGCTCTAACGGTATTGTCTCAAATGCTAAATCCTATGAAATGAACATAATTAGATAGGAATTTGCATCCAAAGGGTGGGCTCATATTTTAACTTGTAGATATTTTTGTTATGTATGTTTTATGATTGTTATGCTTTTATGATTTGAAAATTTAAATCGAATAAAGCTGTTACTGACTGACTGACATGGTCAGTGACATCACTGCTGACATCTCAAATGACATCACTGATGACATCATCCACGTGACAATCAGATACAACTCATCATACACTAGTATAACCTTTCATCACTCACTGTAAAATACAGAGTACCCTATTTGAATCCATTAACACACCAATACAAGTTTCTAAAAACCCACTCAGTGTTTCCTAGATTTATACACACATCTAATCACTTACCTACAGATTCACTCATACATCCTGTCAATGATCAATAGAACACTATCAAATATACTTATACACCTATATCGAAACTGCACACAGCACACATCCTATTCACTTATGAAGTCATCCTACTCACTTATGCAAACAATGAATGATGCTTACATTTACTTAGTTACACACATACAAACACCACTTCATCTATTCATATAGATAGTAACTCATACTTAGGGGCTCATTAGGATTGCGTTTTTTCCGCATCCTCGGGACCGGGGGAAGCCACCGCCGGCCCAGAGGATGCGGAAAAACCGCAGCGGACTGACCAAAGACCCACCGCCACATTAGGATGGCTGGTGGGTCCTGGCTTACGTCCGCAGCTTTTCCGCCGCGGCTGGCTTACAACCGCGGCGGAAAAGCTCTAATCTGGTGACGGTGTCTCTCAGACACCGTCAGGCAGATTAGGATGGGATGTAAAACATGCTTTTCCGCGGCGGCTTTTCCGTTGCGGGCCCCCTAGGTGAAGGGGGGTTGGGGGGTGCACATGGGGGGCTACCTATGGTACCCCCTTGCATTTCTATGCAGAAAGCGGCAGGCACCGCGAGGTGCCTGCCTTTTTCTGCATGCAAATGCAATGACTGCATTTTTAACATTGCCGCGGGTGCAGCTTGAAGCCGCACCCGCCGCAATGGTAAAAATAGAGGATGTGACCGCCAGGGTGGGGGTCACATCCTAATCGCACAGGAGGGGACTTCGCAGCCCATGCGGACGTCCCCTCCTCCTCAGTGATCTCGGACGGACGCAAGTCCGTCCGCGATCATAATCGGCCCCTTAGTGTGTTATAAAACCACTATTACAAGAATACAGTTATCCATACAGTCACTCATACAATCACAGAGTCTTATGTATACTTATTTATATACCACAACTGACACATACACTGCCTTTTATTTTTCTAGTTTGTTGGACATGTACCATTGAGATATATATTTGCTCATCACCACACCAATAAAGATATTTACTCACCCAAACAACTGTTACACCATGCCTCAAAGTTCAACCTAAAAAAATTAAAATGGCGCAGGGAAGGGTTGGAAAAAATTCAGGCCACCGTAAAAGCTCAAATGTCCTACCTAGGGCCCCAAAAAGATGAAGAACTGGTAAGCAACTGGGAGCAAATGATTCTAGACCTACTTCAAAAGTTTCCAGCAATGCCAGGGAACCAGGGTAATTTAAATCTCAAGAAGGAGCCTTGGTTTAATACGGAATTAAGATAAAAAAAAGAAAGGTCACTAAAGAGGTTTGAACACTTGCCCGCCAAAAAAAACGGGGGTTAATGGTAAATAAAGGTAATCTGAAGGAAGCTAGGAGCATTTACAGGAAGTCACTGAGGGTTGCGAAGTCCTCCTACAAGGAAATGCTCTGGAACAAACTTCTAAGTGCAGGAAAACAACCTAATAGTCTGGTTTTTGGGGGAATTATTTACAATTTAAACAAAGGGATAAAACTCCATCAGGAAGCAGGGGTCGGTGCTGAATCTTGGTCCCTGCATGTACAAACCTTATATTGTGATACAGCCCCAGGCCTCGTAAACGGCTTACGGGGAACAAATGCAATTGAGCAGAAAATAAACGGAACAAAGAATAAGGAAATCAAAGGCTTACAGTCTGAGGAGGATCGAAAAGAGCTCACCGAATCGATCGACTTAACCACCAGATACGAATTGCGCAACATAATATCAAGATTGAAGTCAGAAGGTGCAGCAGGCCCGAATGGGCTGCCAAACGCGATCTTCAAACATGATCCGGCTTTTTGGGCAGAGACCCCAACGCCTCTTTTTAACCACATTTATAAACAAGCTGAGGTCCCCGACTCCTGGAATGTCAATATTATTCATCTAATATTTAAGCATGGAGACCATCGCAACCCCACAATCTATAGGTTGATATCCTTAATAGATGTAGAGGTTAAGCTCTACGCCTCTTGCATTCTATCAAACCTACAAGACTGGATAGGAGATACGAATATAATCTCCCAGTTTCAAACAGGTTTCAGGCGTAGAATGGGAACAATAACAAACCAGTCCTGTCTGTCTCTTTTAATGGATATAGCGGTAGCCAAGGAAGCTCGGCTGTACGCTTGCTTTGTCGATATTAAGTCTGCTTTCGACCGGATCAATAGAGAGCGCTTGTGGGGAAAACTAAAGAACTGGGGCATGCCGAATCAACTTTTAAAGGCAATAAAAGCACTATATAATAATACTTGGGCAAGAGTGAAACTGGGAAATAGAGGCTGTACAACGACAAGTATACCAACGCACCAAGGTCTAAAACAAGGTTACGTTTTAGCTCCTACCCTTTTTAATCTCTTCCTTTCTGACCTCTCTAGTGACCTGGAGTCGGCTGAAGTTCACTCACCATCATTGGCTAACAATCCAATTCCTTGTTTACAATATGCAGATGATATTGTATTGCTGAGTAAAACACCAATCGGCTTACAAAGAGCAATAAATAAACTAGCAGCATTTTTGAAACAGGAAGGGCTGGAATTAAACAAAGAAAAAACAAAAGTGGTCCGTTTAGCAGATCCACAAAAGCTCAAGTACAAATGGATGGCTCATGAGGCCACGGTGGAAGAACAAGGGTCATACAAGTACCTTGGAATAATAATATCATGGAGCGAAACACACGGAGCACAAAGCAGCAATACAAGCAAAAGCCCAATTTTTCATTTTCGCTTACCGTTTACTAAAAGCAAAAATGGACTGCCCTAATTACAAGCACCTGTTAAAAGTTATGGCGCCCCAAATTTTACCCACCCTATCCTATGGTCTGGTTACTTGGTGTGGCAAGGAAGCCGACCTATTAAATGATCTACAGATTAAAACCTACAAAGCTGTTTTTAACCTTCCAAAATCTGCCTCAGCGTCGCAAGTCAGGCTCGAATTGGACTGCAAAAGCAGAAATTCCGGAGCATGAGCGGCTTCGTGAAACTCTGTCACAATCTTAGATCTGCAGACCCAGATACAATGGATTGGCTAAGCTGGGAAGAAATTAAAAATCAGGGGGACACCGGAACCCCAAGCACCTGGGGAAAGCATTTGAAATCCTGTCTGAAAGAGTTGGAGCTGGAATCAGCATGGGAATCCGGGGTTAATAAAGCAGGCCTAAGCAGATCGGCCAATGTAGCAGCAAAAAGGAAATCCTTTCAAGAAAATAAATACATACTTGCAAAACGTTGGCACGGCTGGACTATTACCAACTCTTTTACAGCAGTAAAACCACACGCTTACTTAACTTCCCACTTTAGAGAGTATCTAAAAAGAGCATTTATAGAGTACCGGATGGGATGCACATTTCGAAAGATCTACCACCGTCCTGGAAAGGGACCAATCAGACGGAGCAATGTCGTCTCTGTGGTTAAAAAAACGAAACTCTAGCCCATTTTCTTTGTGTATGCCCGGCATTTAGTTCAGTTCAGTTCAAAGTGCTTTATTTCGATAAAACATATCTTAAAAGCATAAATACACATCTTATTACATAAAATTCAAAACATTTGATAAAACATTTGATAAAATATCCTTATCGCCCAGTGCAAAGTTTCAGTAGCTATAAAATACATGAAAATCGCCCTATGCGCTTTGCATAATGTCAATTAGGTGGGACATTAGGATTCAATTCATTAACACAGAATTTAAAAAGTAGATTAAATAGTAACTTTAAGCCTTTGAGTTCTGATAGACCAAGCCCAACTTAAAAACTTAGCGAGGCCTCAAGCATAAAGTGTACGGGTATCAGATTTAAAGATACGTAGTGCCACAGAATGTTGCCTTGTCCCCAATTCTTTACAGAGAGGCTTAAGCCAGCGCCTCCTTGGCAATTGATACAATGGGCATGCAAACAGAACATGGGCCATTGATTCCACCCTCGTTGTGCAGAAGGGGCAATTGGGTGTGGTCTGACGGGGAGGCGACCAAAAAGCTGTGAACTCACAGGGCCCGATTCACAGAAGGAACTTAAGACTCTATCCTAAACTTACTACTATTTTGGTATTCACAGAATGCACTTACTACTTTTGGCATTCACAGAATGAACTTACTACTTTTGGTATTCACAGAAGTTTGGATTTGGTCTTAAGTCTGTCTTAAGTTTGTCTTAAGACAAACTTAAGACAAAATCCTAACTTCTGTGAATACCAAAAGTAGCATGTTCATTCTGTGAATGCCAAAAGTAGTAAGTGCATTCTGTGAATACCAAAATAGTAGTAAGTTTAGGATTGAGTCTTAAGTTCATTCTGTGAATCAGGCCCACAGATCGGTAGAGTACCAACCCTGATTTTTTTATTTTTTTTATTTATTTTTGTTGGCGAGGATAGTAAAGAAGGCACAAATCATACAGTCATCAAGCCAGTTGACATATAAGGAACAGGTAGGCCAGGTCCAAAGGGAGTACACAGCCAGGCATGGCCCACATCCCGGAGGCAGGGCGGCGTCAAGGTGAACCTATTAAGCGAGTAAAGGGATTCGCACTTGTCCTTCAAAGATCAAGTAAACAATATCAATATCTACGCCAATTTTCATTTATGATGCAGTTCCAAACTAAACAACAGTATAACAGCAACGAAGAACCCCATGAATGGCATTTTTAGCGCTGATCCGATCACATAAGGAGATGAAGGCAAGGGCCAATTAGAACGCGGTCCTCACAGTACAGTGTGGTCAAATGGGAATCACAACTAAAGACAGATGAATGCAACAAGGAATATCGGCATGGCACAGGGGACTGCTACACTACCTCCCGACACCCCGCCCCAGATCCCCTCCCATCATCATCAGACTCCGAGGAAGCGGAGGAAAACAGCTCAGCGCTGGTGGCGTCTGAATCATCCCCCTCCATCCCCTCGATACACATGGCTCTCCAGGCGAGTAAGTCATCCTGGAGTTTCTCATCCCTGCGAGTGCGCTGCATATGTGTCTCCTCTGCCAAGGCCCATTCCTTGGCGTCCTGTAACCAACGAGGGATTTCAGGTGCCCTCTGGCCCATCCAGGTAATGACCACCCGTCTCCTTGCCAGTACCAGCAGAAGTTGCAGTAATTTGTAAGACAGACCCTTCTTCCTGGGTTTGGGCACTAACGCTAATAAACAGTGAAGCGGGTCTAGTTGCAACTTAAGATGTGTGACCCGGGTAATGTGAGCTACCACCCTATTCCAAAAGTCATGAACCAAGGGGCATTCCCAAGCCAGGTGAAGGAATCCCGCCCTTTCTGCACCACACCTAGGGCAATTATGGCTTCTATCCGAGGAAATACGGTGGAGGGAGGCAGGTGTCATATAAGTGCGATGGACAAAGTTAAAATGGATCAATTTGAAACGCGCATTGCAAGATACTTTACGAGTCAATAGTCCAATTCGCTTCCTCTGAGCCGGATCCAATTCAATCCCCAGGTCCGCCTCCCAAGCCACCCAAGCTGGCGCCAACGGGGGAGTCGAGTCTCTGCGCATGGCCGAGTAAAGGAGGGAAGTCAGGCGCCTACCTCTACCACAGGACAAAATGATGTCCAGGGTATTAGTGAGCTGGGGCACCTCTGGGAATTGGGGCCACGTCGTCCTGGCCACATCCCGAAGACATCCGTAATGCAAGTACTGGCCCTCACGGAGTCCAAAGGAGTCCGCCGCTCTCTCAAAGGACACAAAAGAGTCGTCCGGATAAAGATCCGCAAGGGTCTCGCAACCGCCCAGTCGCCACTCTCGGAAAGACATATTTGCCTCCATCTTGAGTATCGGGGCCAGGATCCAAGGGGAAAGCTCCCTGTGAAACGGCGCACGACGCAGAACCCTCTCAACGAACCGCTGCCAAATATTAGCCGTATGCCTGACGACATAGGGCAGAGTGGTATCAGCGCCCCGACCTTGCATGAGAGCCTCCTGTAAGTCCCCGTCCGAAGCCACCCCCGCCAACAATGCCCATTCCCAGTTCTCGTCGTCAGCGAACCACCTGGCTGCCGGGAGAAGCTGCGCCGCATAGTAGTATAGGTCAAACCTCGGGGCCTCTAGGCCGCCTTCATCCCGACACTGCGTCACCGTACGTAACGTGACCCTGCTGCGTCCACCCGCCCAGAGCAGGGATGTGAGGAGTGAGTTCAGCGTACGAAACAACCGGGGAGGCAATGGGCATAGGGTATTTTGCAGAACATATAGGACTCTAGGAAGCATCACCATCTTGGCAACTGCCAGTCGTCCCATAAGGGAGAGAGGGAGTGTGTTCCAAAAAGCAATGGATTTACGGAGGGCCACAAGAATTTTGTCTATATTATGAGCCAAGAGAGCCTCATCGGAGGCGGCCACTTGAATACCCAGGTACCGGAATGCCAGGCGCTCGCACCGGAGGCCCAAATAGTAAGAATCCGCAGCCGGGTATAGGACACCAGGAGTCAGTGGGAACACCAGGGACTTATTGACATTCATGCGCTGTCCAGAGGCTGCACCAAAGCGGTCCAAAAGCCGCAACAAAGCGGGGAGGGCCTCCACCGGAGAAGTCAGGTAGAAGAGCGCATCGTCGGCGTAGAGGGAGATGACATTGGTAGTGTCCCCCACCACGATACCCCAGTCATGCAACTCCTTGCGGGCAGATACGGCCAGGGGCTCAATTGCAAGAGCAAATAGAAGGGGGGACAAAGGGCAACCCTGCCGGGTACCCCTCCCCAACGGCCATTCATCGGAGCGGGCTGAACCCAGACGCACCCTGGCCCGGGGCGCTCCGTAGAGGACCCGGATCCAGTTTCGAAACCCGGGACCAAATCCCATCTTTAAAAGCACATGCATCAGATAACCCCAATGCACCGTATCAAAGGCTTTAGCCAGGTCAACAGAGACCAACACATGGGGAGCCTCTCGCCCCCGTACCTCATGAAATATGTGATTCAGGCGACGCAAATTCATCGCTGTATTACAACCGGGGACAAAGCCACACTGATCTGGGTGGACGAGCTGGGCCACGTGCGGGGCAAGGCGATTGGCCAGCAGCTTAGTCAGGATTTTTGCGTCTGAGTTTATCAATGTGATAGGACGGTAAGCAGCGGGGTCCGTTTTATCACCACCCGGCTTCAAAATCATACAAACCTCACCCTGATTTAAGGTGGGTGGGAGGGTGCCCGTACGCAAAGCTTCATTGTAGACCTGTAGAAGGAGGGGGGCCAGGGTATGCCCGAACACATGGTAAAACTCCGCAGGGAATCCATCCCCGCCAGGGGTCTTGGCCCGGGGGAGGGCGGCTATCGCCGCAGTAATTTCACCCAACGTCAGCTTGACATCAAGTTCCTTCGCCGCCGCCTCTGGCAGGGTCTGCAGGCCTAGGTCTTCAAGGTATAAATGATAGACCTCCTCAGATATGGACAGGTCAGCCTCATACACAATACGCAGATGGTCTCGCAGGACTGCGAGTACATCGGCCTCCGAGTGGACCATATCGCCACTGGGCGTCCGTAGGGCCACTATACGTTCGGCCGTGAACTCACGACGAAGTATCCAGGCCAACAAGCGTCCAGACTTATCCCCCTCACGGTGTAGTCTCTGTCTATATTGGCCCAGCGTGAATTTATCGAGCCTCGTGAGAATGTCGTGGACCGACACCAGGGCAAGGCCCTCCGCCCGTTGATCCGACGCGTCCGGATCAGGCCGGGTTTGAACGCGCAAAAGCTCAGCCTCCGCAGTCAGCAAGTCAGATAGCAGCTGTTTCCTGACCCCGTACGACAGGCCCATGCACGCTCCGCGGACGACCGCTTTCAGCGCCTCCCACTTAGTGGAATAGGACAGATCTCTCCCCGCCCAGTTGAGTACCAGGTAATCGGAAAGTGACGATGCCACATGGTCCCGGGCCACCTGGTCTTGAAGCAGGTCAGTCGGCATTCTCCACGTGCGTGGACGCTCCGTCCGATCAGGCCATTGTGCCACGCACGTGACCGGAGCATGATCCGATAGGTATCGGGCCTGGTGTGTAACCGTCAATGTGAGATAGGAGGGGAGGTTGGCTGCTAGCACTCTGTCTAGTCTACTATGAGTACCATGTGTCGGGGTACAACATGTGTAAAGCTTCTGTGCGGGGTGACAGGCACGCCAGACATCCACTGCCCCTATGTTGTGCATCACTTCCTGTAAGCACGCCGTCATACGGGGCTTAGTGCCCGCCCTAGGTGGATGACGGTCCAGCTCATGATGTAGCACGCAATTGAAATCCCCGAACCAGAGGAGGGGTGCGTCCAGGCCCGGAGCCACAAGATCTTGCATCTGGGAAAAAAAGGTCGGGTCATCAACATTCGGTGCGTACGTATTAAGGATCAGGAGGACTTTATCGTCCAATCTGAGTTTCGCCAATATGTACCTGCCTTCCACATCCGCATCTATATATTGGACAGCGCAGGGAACCCCAGGGGCCACCCAAATTAGAACCCCCCTAGCATATGTAGAATAGGAGGAATGGAAAATCTGGCCTCTCCATTTCTTGGTCAGTCGCTGCGCACCGTCTTCATCTAAGTGGGTCTCCTGTAAACAAGCAACTGAAACCCCATGGCGTTTGAGGAAGGTAAGGACCCTGTGTCTCTTAGTGCACATACCCAGGCCACGCACATTCCACGTTAAGAATTTAAATCCCATGACCACCAATCACGCCCAACCGGGTAACAGTGTAAGCACAACCTAGGTCATTGTCAGTAGGCCCCCGCCACATAGAATTCTAGGGATGCATCGCATAGGACAAGCACCCAGCAAATCGGAATCAACATGCGCAAAATGCCAGTGTCATCATTGTCACAAACCCAGTCCCACCCCCCAACAACCCCAACATATGAAACTTTGACTTGAACCCCCTCAACCCCACCACCCACGAGCAATAGGATAGCAACAACCAAAACCGCCACCCCGCCCTTCCCCCGCCAGTGCCAGGACGTGCACAGCCACCCCATTCAACACACTCCACACACACACACACACAGCAAAACAACCCCACCCACCCACCCTACCAGCTCCCCAAAAGACCCAGCGGATCTGTTATACGAACCCGGTCACATCTCCCTCTCCGAGTCAGCAATGCGGGAGGGACAGCCCCCACCCACACCTCCCACCTCCCGGAGCACACACAACTCAGATGCCAAGCACAAGGTATCAACCAGTGTTCAATTGCCCCGAGCATCAAGGATAAACAGTCATGATTTTAAAGAGTTGCCGGGCCATAGGGAACTACACAATAAAGGCAAGCTCACAGTGGAGTCAATGGAGGCAGGGCAAGGATCATTCCAATTCTGGCGCCGGTAAGGCCGTCTCTGGGACCACTGGCGCCGCAGAATCCGTGTTCAGCGGCGTCTCCTGCAAAGTATCCGGTACCAAAATGTCATCAGGGGCGGCCGCCCAGTTCGGACTTGATCCAGCCCTCGCAGGCGAGTCGTCCATTAGGATCGCCCCATCCGGCCCCACCGTGGGTCGAGCCTCAGGAGGACCACGGGATCCAGAACAGCGATTTCTCCTGCCACGCCGTCGTCTTTGCGGCCTGGTCCCCCAAGTGTCTCGCGAGCCCCCTCTCTCACCCGGGGGCAGATCATCTCCTCTGATCTCAAGCCACTCCCAAACCTCCGCTGGCGTCTCAAAGAAGTGTGCCCGGCCCTGGGAGAGCACCTTAAGCTTGGCAGGGTATAGAAGCATGTACTGAAGCTGCATGTCGCGTAGCTTTTGTTTGACTCCCAAGTAGGATTTCCTTTGCTCCTGCACCTGCTGGGTGTAGTCGGGATACATTGAAATACGACTGTTCTCAAACATGTGGGGCCCCGACTCCCTCGCCGCCTTAAGAATGCAGTCGCGGTCCTTATAGTTCAGGATTTTCGCGATGAGGGCTCTAGGGGCTTCCCCAGGTCGTGGAGGGGGCACCAGGGCTCTGTGCGCCCGTTCCACAATGAAGACGCTGGACAATCCACTCGGACACAGATGTTCACGGATCCAAGTCTCTAGGAAGCGCTCAGGGTTCCCCGCCTCCAGCCGTTCCGGCACCCCCAGGACCCATATGTTACTTCGGCGCGCCCTACCCTCTTCATCCTCGGCGCACCTCTCCAATGCACGGGTAGTAGAGGTAAGTTGGGAGAGTGACTTCTGTAGGGACGCGACCTCCCCCTGTAGTTGAGTGATATTGCCCTCCGCATTCGAGACTTTATCCGCTACTTTGCGAAGGTCTGTCCGCAAAAGGTTCACATCTATGGAGACCGTCTCTATTTGGCGTTCCAGGGCAGTGTGTGAACCCTGTATAGCATTGAGAAGTTCCGCTCTGGACGGCTCCAGCGGTTTCCCATCCCTATCTTCAGCGCCCGTCTGGCGCGTGATCCTCTGCGGCTGCAGGCGAGGGGTAGTGTACTGCATAATCGTGTTAGGTTGGGTAGCCTTAGGGCCACGACCAGAACGGCCCGCCATAGCAATTGTTAGAGGTTCGCACGGCTCAAGCAGGAAGGGCCCCTCAGAAGCCACCCAAACAAGGTAGAGTATGCGCACACCACAGCGCTCGAAGGATATAGGGCAAGTGGCGTCTAGGTCCAATCAAGCGAAGAGGCAAGACAGCATAGGATCAGGTCCCGTCCGCCCACCCCTACTGGGGGACCAGGAGGCAGGGCCCCGGCAAGACAACAGTAGGCAGCGCAGGCCACAAGTCAGGTCCCACCACTGCTTCACGTCGTGCTCTCCACCTAGGCTCCGCAGGACTGGGCAGCGCGGAGCACAGATGCACCCCGCTACCGGCCGCCACTGACCCTCAAGAGGCCGCTCGACACCGTCTCCAAAATGGCGGATGCGTGGGGGAGGGGCGCCGGTCGTCCACAGGCCCAGCAACACCACCCTAAGGACTCCTCCAATGTCCGACAGTTAACGAGAGTCCAAAGCCCCCTCAAGGTGCAGGATGCAGTCCGGCGGGAGGAGGTACAGATGCGGCAAAAGCTCCGCAGTCACCACGAGAGAGCCGGACCCAGACAGGCACACAACAGTCCGGGGCCCCCGCACGCACCCCCACGTCTTAAAGGGGAGCCATGGCAATCGGCATCCACATCCCCCACTTCCGGGTGTAGGCGCCCCGATGATCGGGCGCGCAGTCCTCAGCACTAGTGAGGGGGGGGGGGGCCCTCAGCTCTCCAGCCTAGCAAGTCCGCCCAAAATGGACCGCGCCTCCGTCTCGCTCCCCTCCTCAACGCACACCAGGAGATTCCTGTACCTTCGGCACTTCAGTCCTCCGGTCGCGGGTCGGGATCTTCAATCAGGTCACTGGCGGTCATCAGAGGGCGCACTCAGGTCGGGGATCCCTGTATGCCTCGTCCGCTTTCCGGCCCAGTGTGCAGGCCCAAGCCGCGGCGTAGCGTGAGGAAGCACGCCGGTGCCGCCTCCAGCATCAGTCGGTCCAGCGCCCACGGCGGATTGACGGTCACGGGTCCGTTCTTCCGGGCACAGGAGTCCCGGCGGGGTTACCGCTGCCCCTCCGACACGCTTTCCAGCGAACGGGAGAGCCCGGGCAGGATTTTAAGGAGGATTCAGTTGGTCTTCGGGACGGAGCTGGTGGAGCTCACGTCCTGTCGGCCATGCTGCTTGGCCACGCCCCCACCAACCCTGAATTTAAAGTACAGTGTCCGGTCAAAGGGTTTCAGGATAATATCCAGATAGGGTTTACAAAGTGCTACATCTTTACTCTCCATGAAGTGTTCGGTAAGCCTGCCTAGGTTAGGGTTAGAACGTTGTTTGGACGCTACCCAGTTCCAGAAAATTCTCTTTAACACTACTTTAGGGGGGGGCGGATTTAGTTGCCCAGGCGTCCTTAAGGCCCAAGTCACATAAAAGTGTTTTAACTTGCTTGAGCCAATTAATTTTGTGCCAACCAACCATAGACATGACTTCTGACAAACCCTCTGCATACTTAGTTAATTCTGGGGCACGCCATAAGCGAGCCCATAATATAAGTGGTCGGAGTTTGGCGGGTCGGATATTGCATGGCAACCCAGATCCATGTGCAAGGGCAACATGGGCCTGCTCTGGGAAAACGCCACTAGGTCCCTAAGGACCTTGTTTTCCGACCTCGTCTACAAGTCCATATTGTCCAATCCCCATAGCTCTGCACCATACAGGGCATAGGTCACTCCCTTGGCTTTGTATATAACCATCACAGGGGCTATAGGTTTCGATGTTGTAGAACGCTGTTCTCGAAGAATTGCCCCCCACACTCTTTTGTGGCACAATAACATCTTCTGTAGATGGGATGTCCACTGCATATTATCGGAGATGTGAATGCCCAAATAATCGAAAACAGTGACCCTCTCCAGTTGGACATGGTTTAAGACAGGAGCTCTAATATGTTTTTTGGGGGATTTATTACCAGGTATTTAGTTTTATCTGTATTTATCACTAAGCCTCGCAGAGTGCAAAATGCTTGGAAGCTATCTAGGAGGGTCTGCAGGCCAACCGGGGACTTAGAGATGAGCAGAGTATCGTCGGCAAACAGGAGAGTTGGAATCTTTTCGCCCGCCAAGGATGGTGCATCAGATGGAATTTGCAATAAATGCTGCACCACCCCGTTTACATATAAAGAGAACAGGGTGTCAAGACACATCCCTGGTGGATGCGCCTATTCACCGGGATTCTGTCAGTCTTTTGTCCCTACTGGCCCCACCTTACTTGCTCGAAGTTGCCTTCGTGCATCCTCACTAATAGCAGGAGGAGGTAGCGGGGAATCCCCAATTCCAAGAGAACTCTCTAGAGGCGCTCCCTAGGGACCAGGTTGAAGGCAGTCTTTAGATCTATAAAAGCGAGGTAAAGACTGCCCCTGCCCAGAACGACCACTTTCCAGTAAATTAGGAGCAGGCGAAATGCCTGGTCTATGGTCCCAGTTCCTGATCGGAAACCTGCCTGGTAATCGGAGAGGACTCTACTGTCTTCCATCCATTGCTGAATTCTCTGGAGGATCACCTTTCCCACGACTTTTTGTGAGGAGTCCAATAAACTTATTGGTCGATAGTTGGCGGGGTCATCTCTATCTCCCTTTTTGAAAATGGGGATGACCTTTACCCCTTTCCACGAAGCAGGGACCTGAGCACCGTCTACCATGGCATTAATTAACATAGTAATAACCTTTGCCCATTTTGGTCGGTCCAGACGGATTAGGTCTCCTGGGATACCAGCAGGACCTGCCGCTTTACGGGGAACAATGCAGTCAATTGCCCTTTCTACCTCCTTTTGTGTGAAAGGATAAATATTTGGGTCCTCCTTGATTCCTAGGTAATTTAACTCATTACACTGCGAAGAAATGTTCTGGGAACATGAATAGAGTTTTGAAAAGTGGTTGAACCATCTTTGGGCAGATATGTTACAAGTTAGCAGGGTTCCATCTGGCCTGTTCCTTTCTCTAATAATAGTCCAGAAGCATCCCGCATCCTTCCCCAGACTTGCCTCTTTCAATGCATCCCAGTACCGATCTTCCGAAACCTTTTTGGCTGATACCACAGCCCGTTTGTACTCGCTCCTTGCCAGTTTGAGCTGATCTACCTGTCTTGACTTGACTGCCTTAACTAGCAATGATTTCTTTTTGCGACACTCTGTATTGTACCAGCCTTTTTTGGTAATCGCCCTTTGGGGATTGCTTCTCTGTGCCGATGGTATTTGAATAAGGAAGAGGTCTCCCAGGGAAGTGATCATGTTCTGGAAGATTTCAGAGACCCTAGGCAAGGCGGATTGGTCAGATAGATCAGCAAGTGCTGATACTAGTATTCTCTCAATGCCCATCAACTTGCCTTCATCTAGAGCAATTCTTGGCCATCTCAGGCGCCTTCCACAATTGGATGGGTGTACATCTTTATTTGGCCAAATTGGAGGCACAAGTTTGGGATCTCCAGTATTTGGCCACAGTGAGTTAACATGAAGCGATAGAGAATTACGATCGCTGTCAGTAGTAGGAAGGACTATCATATCTTTCATTGATTGCCAGAGTTTAAAATCAAGAAAGATGTAATCTATTCTAGAGGTATGATTCGCTCTATTATAGGTGTGGGCCCCCATTTGATCTGAAGGTGATCTCCCATTTACTGCTCTCAGATCGAATTCAACGGCCATCGAATTCAACAGCGTCCACCTCTCGGCATTTATGGCACAGAGGCAACTACTTTTGAAACCCATCTTCAACGAGCTAAACATCCGTTCCTGCAGACATGCTGCACCAAGTTGGTTGGGCTACAGTTCTCTAATTCTGGCATGTCGGGGAACCAAATTCCTGGCAGAGGTGAAAAAACGGCTAGGTCAAATCGAACAGGGGGAATGCCAAGGAGACAGGACATTATGGCCACCCTAAACCCTGGGATTTTCAAGAAAATCATAAACTGTAAAAACAGACTGAGACCCCGAGACGGCTGAAGTGCCCCGGACAAAAGTTTTAAATATTGTCTTACTATTTCTTAGTTGTGGAGCAGCAACAATTTTAGTAAAACTTATTAATTTTGCACTACTATTTTAATATGTGAAAATTGTAATAATGGTAAATTAATTATGCAATAAATCTTTTTGACTTTGACTTTGAAGTAACTTATCCTTCTCTTCCAGAGGATACTCATCATTAGTCATAAGTACTGATTAGAGTAGCAAGGCCATCCGTGGACCCTGCGGAAAAATACCTGTGTATATTCTGAATTAAACAATTAGCAAAACAAATTCCTCAAGGATGCTTGCCCAAACTGAGCATCCATTTGATTATCAGAATCTAGGCAGTAATGGCGGCCAAAGGTGTGAACCAACCTCCATGCAGCTGCTTTGCATGTCTCCTGAATAGGTACATTTTTAAGCAGCGCAGTAGTAGCCGCTTTACCTTTTGTAGAGTGAGTCCTTGGCTTGCCAGGAAGCTGCTTATGTGCTAACTGATAGGCTAATGTGATGCAAGACACTATCCATTTAGAAGAGGGAAAACCAGTGTGCATTGAACAATAGTTAACAAAGAGATGGTCAGGCTTCCTTAGTTATATCCTTAATTCTATACAGATAGAATTTTAGCAGCCTTTTCAGATCAAGTGAGTGCAATGCTCTTTCAGTAGGCATGGTAGGATTAGGAAAAAATCTGGGTAGAGTGATAGACAGATTAATATGAAAATCTGAAATCACTTTAGGTAGGAAACTCGAGTGAGTCCTCATGACCGCTCGATTCGCATGGAACGCGAGCTAAGGATCTGCGGAGTATAAGGCCTGAATCTCGCTTACCCTACAAGCTCAGGTAATCGCCACTAGAAAAGCGAACTTCCAAGAGAGGTGCTGTAGAGAAACTTTGTGGATGGGTTCAAAATGGGGACCCATTTATTTAGAAAGGACCACATTAAGTTCCCAGGTAGAGGAAGGTAACTGAATTGGAGGGTAGACATTTTTAGCCCTTCAAAGAAGTCTTTGACAACTGGCATTTGAAAGAAGGGAGCCTGAGTTGGAGACTTTCTATAAGCTGTAATTGCTGCCAGATATACTCTGATAGAGGCACATCTTAAGCCTGCTTTAGCTAGGTACAAACGGTATAAATATAAAATAACCTGTTCTTGACCCCGATAGGGTTATGACCATTACCTGTACACCACAAATAGTAATGCTTCCATCTGAAAGCAGGTGAGTTTCTTGTCACAGGCCTTCTCGCTTCCTTTAAGATCTGCATACAGAATTGCGAGAGGCCTAGGTGACCATATTGTAAGACCACAGGAGCCATGCTGTCAATCTGAACAATGGGAGGTTGGGATGGAAAATATTCCTTCCTGACAGCAGATCCAGAAGGCATGGCAACATCCTCTGCTGTGTCTTGGAGAGGTGTAACAGGTCTGTGTACCACCACTGGTGAGGCCACTCTGCTGCGATCAGGATCATTTCCGGCCTGGATTTGTAGAGCTTGTTGATCACCAGTGGTATGAGAGGGACTGGTGGAAAGGCATTAAGAAATTTCTCTGACCAGTTGATCAACGGTGGATTCCCCCTGGAGCCTGGTTGGGGGTAAATGGATGCAAAGGCATTTTATGTTTGCCGCTTCTGCGAATAAATCAATGTCTAGAGAACCCCATGTCCGAAAAATGTCTTGTGCTATTTCGTCTTTCAGCACCCGGTTCGACTAAGTTTTAGCTTAGGTCGTCCTCCTGTGTATTGAGGGAGCCTGGAAGGTGGACTGCAGATATGGACATGTTCCTCGCCAGTAGCCATTTCCAAATTGCTTGAGCCTCCAGAGTCAGGGGTCTGGATCTGGTCCCTCCCTGCTTGTTTGGGTAGTACATTGTTGCGGTGTTGTCCGTCTGAACCAACAGGGAAGGCGACTCAATGGAAGGGAAGAATGATTTGAGAGCCAGATGCACAGCTCTGAGTTCCAACATGTTAATGTGGTATGTTTTTTCCTTGTCCGACCACATCCCCTGTACCTGAAGAGATCCCATGTGAGCACCCCCAGCCCTAGAGAGACGCATCTGTGATGATACTCTGTTTGGGAATTTACTGATGGAAAGGAACTCCTAGCAGAAGATGAGACCCTTGCATCCACCATCTTATTGAGATTTGGACTGAGTGAGGAAGTGTTATGATGTCCTCCCAACCATTGGAAACTTGGGACCACTGGTTCTCTAGAGTTTGCAGTAAGGCCCTCAATTGTAACCTGGCATTCAGGACAATGAATATGCATGACGCAATTGAACCCAGCTGAGATGATACTTGTCTGGCTATAGGATGATGTGTTTTTAGAATATTGCGACCTTTGTGTAGTATTGATAATCGTCTCTCCTCTGAAGGAAACGCTCTTTCGATGCAGCATCTAGCAAAGTAGTAAATTCTTTGAGTAAGATATAGAATAGACTTTTTGCTTTTTGAAGTTCATACACAGGCCCAGTCAATTTAAGATTTGGATACAGTAACTCAGATGATTCTGCTGGAGACTGGGAGAGGCACTCTTGAGTAACCAGTCGTCTAGATAAGGATAGACGAAGATTGGTGCGAGGAGCAGACTTGAGTCCAAAAGGACAGACTTTGAACTGGAAATGGTCTGACTCTATCCTGAATCGAAGGAACGTCCTATGTTTTTGAGAAATGTGGATGTGAAAACAAGCATCCTGAAGGTCTATGGAATACGTCCAATCCCATTGATGGATGTGTGGGATGATTTGATATAAGGCCAGCAGCCTGAATCTCTCTCTGAGAATATATTTGTTTAAGAGTCTGAGATCTAGTATTGGACTGAACTTCTTTTTTGGACCTATCTTTGGAACCAGGAAGTAACATGAATAAATCCTCTGTCGATGTTGTTGCCAGGGCACCCTTTCAGTGGCCTGTTTTTGTAGCAGGGTGGATACCTCCTCTTGCAGCAGATCTAGCTGACTGAGTGGGATTTTTCGAGGGTGCACAGATGGCGGTGGAGACTTGTATCTCATTGAGTACCCATTCCGCACAATATTTTATTTTATTTATTTTGTTGTTTTTAGTGTTTTATAGAGCGCGAACTTGACCCATGAGGGTATCAGAGCGCTTTACACTGTTTACAGAGGTAAACAGATGAAAAGCCTTTGAGTACAGAAATATACAAAATGGTTGGAGAGGGGCAGGGGTGCTGGGACCATGGGGGAGAAGAGGGACACAAGTGTAAGGTTACAATTACAGTTAGAATCATTAAAAACAAAAGCTCCTCCTTTTCTAGGTGGAGTGAATTGGTGATCTGAGGAAGAGGTGATAGTCTTAGATTAGTCAGGCACACTGTGGTGTTGAAGGCAGGCCTTAGACTAGGAATTTACCCATGAGGAAAGTTTTGGCCTCCTTTTTGAAGCGTGCTAGAGAAGGGATTTTTCTGATGGCGGGTGGTAAAGAGTTCCAAATTCCTGGTGCTGCCCCAGAGAAAGTCCGATTGTAGGTTCTTTATTTCAGAAACTGGACAGGTTGGAGCAAGAGGTTTCTGGCGGACCGGGAGTTCCTGCTTCCTCCAGATACCACTAGTTTCTGGGCCAGATAAGTAGGGAAGTTTGCGTTTAGAGCCTTGTGTGTAATGCATGCCAGTTAGTTTCAGCTGTATTCTGGCCTCTAGAGGGAGCCAGTTCAACGCCTTCAGATATGGAGAGATGTGGTCGAATTTCCTAGTGCCAGTAAGTAGTCTGGCGGCCACATTGAGGCAGGTTTTTAAAGGTGTCAAGGAGATCTTGGGTAATCCTGAGAGGGTGGGATAGCCATATTCCAGTCTAGAGATGACTAGTGCTTGGACAGCCGTTTTTAAGTCAGGAGCATCGATGAAAGCTTTCAGCTTCCAAAGGTAACTCAGATGGAATCTGGCTGATTTAGCCATTGAGTTAATGTGGTCTCGCATGTTCAGGTTACAGTCGAAGATTATACCCTGAGATTTGGCAGAGTCCACAATGGTCGGCGGGCAGTTTAAGGCTGTGTGATGGCCTTGATCCACATCTGTATCTCCGGGTTGGCTTTTGTAGGGGAGATTAGGAGAAATTCACTTTTCTTTGCGTTGAGTTTGAGTTGATTAGAGGCACGCCATTGGACAGTCAGTTTCAGGGCATCGTTCGGGGAGAGGATCTCCTCGAGAGATGAAATATTAATGTACATATGGTAGGAGATGTTAGCGGTACGAAGAACTTTGGTGAGTGGCTTTAAGTAAAGATTAAAGAGGGTGGGGGACAGGGTTGAACCTTGAGGGACTACAACCATGACCGGGGTGGGAGCTGATAGGTTGCCAATTCTGAGGAAACTCTGAGATCGGTTGTGGAGGAAGGACCTGAACCATTCTAAGACAGCGCTGTCCTAACCCATCCTGAGTTTGAGGCGTTTGAGTAGCTTTTTATGGTTGACCATGTCAAAGGCTGAGGATAGATCAAAGAAGTTTAGAAGGCAGGTTTTGCCTTGGTCTAGGGCTTGGAGGGCATCGCCCACGATGTGGAGCATAGTAGTTTCAGTGCTGTGGCCCTGTCTGAATCCAGATTGGAACTCATCAAGTAGGTGGAAGTTGTTTATGTGCTGACTTTGTTGTTGTTGTACACACTTCTCTAATACTTTGGCTAACAGAGGGATATTGGAGATAGTTCTGAAGTTGTCAGGGGATGCTGGATCCAGCGATAGTTTTTTTTAAATAGAGAGGACTTGGCCGGCGTTCAAGGGGTCCGGAATCGATCCCTGCTGGAGAGAGGCGTTGATTATAGCAGTCCAGTTAGGAACAATGGATTGGATGGTAGCGGGTCATTAAAGTGGTTATTTTGGTTTAAGGTAGGATGGATTTTAGAGATGGAGTCTTCGTCATAGTATTCAAAGTCAGTCCAGCATGCTTCGTCTTTAGGTGAGGCCAGTGGGGGTAGTGCGCAAAGTGGGGGCAGGACCGGAAGGGGTTGAGTACCACTTTGTCCTGCGTTATTTGTATCCACTCTTCCAAATGAAAACATATACTTCCTCCCACCAGAGCGGGTAACAGAGTTGGAAGCTGATGGAAATGTAAACTCTCATGGTGTTGTTGCGAGGACCAATGATTTTGAATCATCTGCTGGTATTGACGACGATCATAGGGTCGGTAACGACGTCGAAAGTCCTTCTTTTTCTCCAAACCAACCACCTTCAAGGTATCCAACTCGGATTTCATCCTTGACATCTCATTGTCCACATGGGAGTCAAAAAGAGATGTACCATTGAAGGGAAGGTCGGGTATTCTATGTTGAGCCTCCGGTTTCAGTCCTGTGAGTCTCAACCATGAGGATCTCCTAGCACAAATGCCATGTGAATAGCCATAGGCAGCAAGGTCTGAGGCAACAGCTGCCGCGCTGATGACCTGATTCGCTATGAGACCTGCTTCATGCAGAATCTCCTGAAAATCTTGCCGATCTTCCTTTGGCAATTTTTATGTAATACATGAAAGGGAGTCTCACAGCAAGCGGTCATAATGACAGAGTAGAGCAGATGTGCTTGCCACCTTCATAAAAGAGGCAGAGGTGTTGTACATTTCTTTCCAATGGCGTCTGTGGCTTTGCTGTCTTTATCAGGTGAAACAGTAGATGATGAGGCCCCACCTGTGATCTTTCCTTGCAGCAGATACAATAACAGAGTCTGGTGGTAAATCGGACCTCAGAAAAAAAGGGTCCTGCGTTAGAGCCCTCGATTAATATCCTCGATGGCACCACCAAAGCTGGTGTCAGGAAAGTGTGGAGAGCCAGTTCTAGCAAGTGGAAGATGCAGAGTCTCGAAAATTACAGATGTTGATAGAACAGCTGTAGGCACCTCAATGTTGAACTTTGAAGCCCCTCTACACAACACCTTGTTAAATGTAATAATATCATCCACTGGCGACACTCTAGCCGGTGGAGTGAATGACATAGTAGGAGAGTAATTAGCCTAAGATCATGAAGAAAGCCTTTGTCTTTGCTCTCTAGTTGAACTCTACCTAGACCTGGGATGAATAAGGGGGGATCTTTATCTGTGTCTCCTCAAGGCTTCAAGGCTGTGGACTTTTGAGGTGTAGTATGTTGCACTTGCCTGTCAAGCGAATGAGAAGGCAAGTATATTTGCGAGTAGTCTGAACCAAGGGTAGTTTTCTCCATCTTCCACTTACACTCCCCAAGCATCTTGGGTAGAGGTTAGTCAGAGGTGTATAGTGTACTGGAACTGGAGAGCCCTCCAGCGTTACCTGGACAATTTGCAGTTGCCGAGAGGAAGACGCACACCTCAATGCCAGCTCATTACCAGTCAAATCGTGGATCTCCCTCTACGTCGATGGATCCCTCGACGTCGACACTGGTGAGCGATCTGTTCGCAGCCTTTAAGTGGAAATAGGCCTCAACGTAAAACTCCTCCACGCCGACCTCCTCCACGTTGACCCCGCCGGTGAAATTCTCAGTTCAGTTCAGTTCAGTTCAGATTAGCTTTATTCGATTTTGATACATAAAATCATAAAAGCAACATTCATTATATACACATCATTAAGAACCATTTCATTACAATAATTAATATTAAGTTAAGACATTATTAAATCAGTTCAAACGAATTGCTAATCACTAGATACCACTGGTAAAAACACTTCATGGAAAATAATTTGGGATGGGGTTGTTAAAGCCATTCTGGACATACACACTCCGATCCGGCCGATAATTAATCTCTAAACTAATTCTTTCTGGAAAATTGTGTTTTCTCTCTAGTCTTGTAATTAAGGGCCGAGGGTAGCGGAACCTAGGGTAGAAATCATGGAGTCCCCAGACAGAGATCGGGCCATCCCCTAATTGTGGAAACCAAGTTTGTAAATAAGGCACAACCCGATCACTCCAAAATCTAACTAACACCAGGTCGCCTGGGAGATCTTTTGGAAGGGGGCCGAGCCATCCCACCCTTCTAATACTTCGAATAGCACCATCAATGTTCACTGGCAAGGGTCGGTTCGTAGACAGCCAATAGATGACCTTGTGTTTTAGATCCTCTGATCTCTCGGTTTTTCCCTTTGTAAGTGGTAAAACACCGGCGAGAACACAGACAAAGGGGGCGGCCATTGGAGACAAATGTATATGTTTAGTATAATCTAGGTTAGTAGCTTTCTCATCATGAGTTGTGGGAACGTTTGGCTCCCCTACATCAGCGATGATACTCTTGGTGGTAGTGGGCTCGATGTTGGATGACGAGGAGATACATGGGCGGTTCTGTGGGACCGTAGGTCTGTTGAGAGGGATGCTACTTCTTTGAGGAGCTAACTTAGAAACCACAGTAGCGGGTAAGGGCTGTGGTTGGCTAAGTCCTGCCAGGTTCTTATTAGGTTGAGTTGGTGCCCTAATTGAGGTCTCTATATCCCTTAACCTATCCCCTAGGGAGTTGATTCTTGCAGTCAAAGGGGATATTAGAGAGGTGACCAGGCGTTCAATCAGGTCCAGAAGAGCTGCCTGGTAGGGGGGTGCAAAGGATTCAATGTTATCGCAGGCCTGGGAAGCTGTAGGTAGGGTGCTGACGGACGGTGAGGAACTTGTGCAAGGCTTTAGCAGTTTTGCTTCCCTCCCCATGCAGTTATCCCCGGAACGCTTTCTTGTGACCGTAGGAGTTTTAGGGTTCCCAAGTTGTTTAGTGTTTGCTTTTACTGACGGGGATAAGGGAGGGGCAGCCAGACTGTTATCGTTTGCGTTCCATAATGAGCTAGACTGCAAATGTACTGGAAGTATTGGGCTGGAAAGGGCTTGGGGTGGGTCTGCTGTGGTTTCGACTGGTGCATATCGAATGTTCCTCCAAACAGGACAAACTTGATGCTGTGTTGGCTAGCTGCGCCTCAAGATGTTTGCAGGCTACGCTATGTGAGGGCAAACGAGTTTCTGGATCTTCCAAATCATGAATAACGGGTAATAATACCCTGTTTACATAGCAGTCTAACCTCCCCCTACTAGAGTCACTTGGGGGGATACTGGGTTTGGGAGCCCTCTTAAGAGGCATGGCGAAGGTGCAGCAAACAATGTCCCGGAAAAAGTCAATGAAAATCCCAGTGTCTTGAGGCGACAGTATGTGCAGAGATGTAGGTCGAAGTCTCACTATACCTTGTTCAGTAGGAGCCAAGGTGGGTGGCCCGTCCCGTCCTTCTCGGTCCTCTGAGAGCCACAGAGGGCCCGCCCTGTGCCCGGGCTTAGCCCGGCTGATGCCCGCGCGCGTCTAGCGGTGCGAGGGTCCCACAAGAGCTTTATGCGCCTCCTGGCACTGGGGCTTAGCGTGTGCGCTCCCTGGAGACTTGGGAGTTGTAGTCCAGCAGGCAGCAGCGGTGCCCTGCAGGCAGCAGCGGAGGTGGAGTGGGGCCCAGCACAGCAGCAGAAACGGCGGAGTGAAGCCCAGCCCAAACACCCCCCCGACAGAGCAGAGCCCGGTCAGTGTGCAAGGTTCCCAAGTAGCTCGGCACCCACAAGAGCTTTATGCGCCTCCTGGCGCTGGGGCTTGACGTGTGCGCTCCCTGGAGACTTGGGAGTTGTAGTCCAGCAGGCAGCAGCGGTGCCCTGCAGGCATCAGCGGTGGTGGAGCGGGGCCCAGCACAGAAGCAGAAACGGCGGAGTGAAGCCCAGCCCAAAGGCACCCCCGACGGAGCAGAGCCCAGTCAGTGTGCAAGATTCCCCTCTCAACGTCGGAGATTAACTTTTTCTCGATGTCAGAGGTGACGTCCTCGTGGGTGACTTCCTTGAAGTCGACCTTCTCGGTGGCGATGCTGGCCCTACATTCGGTGATGAAGCAGTTGAAGATGAAGCACTATGAGTGAGTGCCGGCTTGGCTTCGATATTCTATGTACCTTTGACGTCGGTGGTGTTCTCGAAGTCGGAGCTGGGTTTCTCGACAGCGACCTCACCTGTCAGCGATGTGTCTTCCATGTCGAGCGTCTGCCTTCAACCATCATAGGTGAGCCTGACTAGGACCGCCTGCGAGAGGGTGTCGACATTGGTCGGCGAGAGGTATTAGCCGTACCTGTATTGATCCCCTTAGATGACGAAAAAATCTTTGACGTTAGTCTTGGCACAGGGGATTTCGACGCTGAATGGTGAATTTGACCGATATCTTCGTTTTTCACCTTTTTCTTGTGCTCTGGTCTGGTGGATCAGACTTTGCCATTTTCTTCCCACAGAAAGGACACTTATTAAATAAGGTAGCATTCTGACAGGAACAATAGCTGCAAAGTCAGAAAATATAATGAGAATAGCACAATAAGTACTTAAAAACGTTGAGTGAAGACAGAAAATTGCACTTGAGAAGATCAATTAGTCACAAAAAAACACTAACTCAATGCTCCAGGATCCTCACAGAAGGAGCCGGAAAAAAGAACTAGCTTAACTGTCACCTGTGGGGCATGATGGAAGCCTGGAGGTCCTGGAGTTCTTAAAGGCACAGTGCCAGTTTTTTCTGAGTGTTCTATATGCAGCATTCTAGGCTAATCTGCCTGCTATCACCTTGCCTTTTTCTCTTTGAAAATAAAAGCTATGTTAAAAAACAAGTTGGAGGTGCATTTTGTTTGGCATGAAAATGTTATTTTATATGTTTTTAAGTATTTCAAACTTGAACATTGAATGCAATATTGGCATATTTGAGCCTAGTATTATGGTTTAGGCTGCATATTTTTTATACATGTGTGTATATTTGAAATGCATGCATATTATATATATATGGGTAACCCCTATATATATATATATATATATATATATATATATATATATATATATATATATATATATATATATACTCCTCCAATCCTGCTTGTTTCAAAGACAGGTCTGACACATGCTCAGGTTTCCCAAAGTAATTTATTCCAACCGGTGCACAATTACAAGCTTTGTTTCCACAATATCAGCGTCCGGCAGACGTGTTTCGGCGTGTGCCTCATCAGTGCCGGTTAGGTAGCTGTTTGTGCCAAGGTGAGTTTGTCACGCAGCTGCAGTTTAAATTACTGTCCAAGTGATTTCATTGGCTGGGATTTGTTCTCTCAACAGCGGACTGGGAAAGTTCCTTTGCTGGTAAACACCGCTGTTCCTCCTGCCGATAGACCACGGACATGGTGCACCACTCCCGCAGTAAGGAACCAATGTACAAACAAACAGTCGGATTTCAGGTACAGTGACCCAATCTTGCACGCGATAATGCCCCTGTTGCTTTTTCTCGGTTCTTACTTGCGGGAAACACAGGTCGGCTTCCATCACTTTCGGGAACACCTTTAAGCAAACTCTATGTTTGCTCCCTCTCCCAAATGCCTACGAGACACTCCAGGTTGGGGGGGCGCCGCATTGTGCCTTCCAAGCACTTGTAGCCAGAAAAGTTTGTTGGTTGTTATGCGGAGCTCCAAACCGAGGGGCGTATCAGATGCGGTAGAGTCGACCTCCACCGTAACATACTCCTCCAATCCTGCTTGTTTCAAAGACAGGTCTGACACATGCTCAGGTTTCCCAAAGTAATTTATTCCAACCGGTGCACAATTACAAGCTTTGCGTCCACAATATCAGCGTCCGGCAGACGCGTTTCGGCGTGCGCCTCATCAGTGCCGGTTAGGTAGCTGTTTGTGCCAAGGTGAGTTTGTCACGCAGCTGCAGTTTAAATTACTGTCCAAGTGATTTCATTGGCTGGGATTTGTTCTCTCAAACAGCGGACTGGGAAAGTTCCTTTGCTGGTAAACACCGCTGTTCCTCCTGCCGAGAGACCACGGACATGGTGCACCACTCCCGCAGTAAGGAACCAATGTACAAACAAACAGTCGGATTTAAGGTACAGTGACCCAATCTTGCACGCGATAATGCCCCTGTTGCTTTTTCTCGGTTCTTACTTGCGGTCGCCAGTAGGTATATATAGTTAGGATTTTTTTGAATAGGGATTTTTGAAAATTCTATGTTGAATAACTTTAGCGTTGATGGACGGAATTGGCTGAAATTTTCAGGAAAATGGCACATTTTGTTTCTGAGCGTCCCCTGAACCTTTGGGGGGGTTTCGTCAAGCGGGGGCCGAGAAAAAAGGGGGGTCCTAAAACGTGTTTTTAACATTGAGTTTTCCATAGGGCAGTTGGACTCACTTTTAGCTCGAACGGCTGAATGGATTTCCACAAAACTTTGCAAAATTGTAGGGACTGGTAGCCCGATGTGCCTTTGCTATATCTCAAGATATATGCTCCAGTGGTTTTTACGAAAATTAACTTTGAAAAATATATAATGGGCTACATTGGGCTATATATATGTTAGAGCCCAAATGTAGCCCAATGTAGCCCAAAGATGGCCACCAGAGACAAAAAAAACAAATGTAGCCCAAATATCAGCCAGATGTAGCCCAACTATAGCCCAGTGACAGAATGTCCCAGAGTGTTCTAAAGAACAACTAGAGCGCTAGCAGTCTTACTTATGACAAAAGTATGGCACACCTGATGTCATCTTAATTGGAATAAAGTATTAACACTAAGAACATTTAATTTGCAAAGGAACAAAATGAGGGGGTTCATTTTGCCATAGAAATTATGATTAGTGCTGAAGAAAGAAAAATTAGGGCACATTTTGAGTGACTTCTCAAATCCTCTTATATTTCATTAAAAAAATTCTGATATGCAGTCTCCCAAGATGGCCACCAGAGACAAAAGAGCCCAAATGTAGCCCAAATATCAGCCAGATGTAGCCCAGCTATAGCTCAATGACAGAATGTCCCAGAGTGTTCTAAAGAACAACTAGAACGCTAACAGTCTTACTTATGAATTTGAAAAGGAACAAAATGAGGGGTTTCATTTTGCCATAGAAATGTTATATATATATATATATATATATATGTATATATATATATATATATATATATATATGTATATATATATATATATATATATATATATATATATATATATATATATATATATATATATATATATATATATATATTACCTACTGGCGGTCGGTATATATAGTTAGAATTTTTTTGAATAGGGATTTCTGAAAATTCTATGTTGAATAACTTTGGCGTTGATGGACGGAATTGGCTGAAATTGTCAGGAAAATTGCACATTTTGTTTCTGAGCGTCCCCTGAAAGTTTGGGGGGGGTTTCATCAAGCGGGGGCCGAGAAAAAAGGGGGGTCCCAAAACGTGTTTTTAACATTGAGTTTTCTATAGGGCGGTTGGACTCACTTTTAGCTCGACCGGCTGAATGGCTTTCTATTAAACTTGGCAAAATTGTAAAGACTGTTTGCCCGATGTGCCTTTGCTAGGTCTCAAGATATGTGCTCCAGTGGATTTTGAGAAATTAACGTTAAAAAAATATATATATATCTGTGACAGCGTCCCGGTTAGCGCCCCGGTTCGTGTACCAGGCACGTAACGGAACTTCGCGAGGAGAAGCGGATTGGCTCTCCGGTGACTGTCAACATTCTAAACAGTCCAAAGCGGCCGCCATCTTGTCTCTCGGTAGGATCGAGAGACAAGAGGTGGAAATAAGCGAAGGGGGAAATGAATGAAAGGGGGCAAGGTAGACCCCTCCTAACCCCCTAGGATTGATGTGGGGGGTATTAAAGGGCCCCGCGGGGCAAAAAAATAAAATACATTTTTTTTTTTTTTTCGCGGTGGAAGCGCTACCCGGTACGCAAACCGGGTAGCTCACCGGTAGCGTAACGGGAGTCCGCCATCTTGTGTTTCGGACGAATTTAGTCACAAGATGGAGGATAAACAATGTTGGGAATGGGTATAAGGGGGCACGGGAGACATATCCTGACCCCCTAGGTTTTCTGAGGGTGGCTGAGGAGGCCCATATATGTAAAAATAAAACACCTTTTTTTTTCTTCAAATTTTCGCACGGTTAGCACCCGGTCCGCGCACCGGGTAGTGTTCCGGAAAGCGTAACAAGGGGAAAACCAAAGGAAATAGTAAAATAATATTTTAGAGTGCTTTGAGGTAGGGTAGCTCTGAATAGAGCTGTTGTGTTGTGTGGGTGATGTAAGTACCAACATGTAGGTACCAATGAAGAGTCTAAAATTCAATGTACACCGTCTCCTCTGTAGATATTTTGTATGTTCTAATATGGGTTATTTAAATGTAAATGTGTGGAAAAGCACTTCATGCTTTAAAGCAATTGTATTTTTGAACTGATCGTTCTTTCCTCTTAGTCCTCCTCTTTGGGTTTTTTCCCCCACACTTTTCTTCAGCATGATAGTTGATTCGTTCCCTCAAAAAATTTATATACATAAAAAAATTATATTAAATACATATAAAATATATTTTTCCTTTAAAAGAAGAATATATTTTACAGCTTTTGATATTTGCTATTAAAAACCCATTGAAATTCACTGAAAAAACCATAGGTTATAGACCATATATAGTTAGGAATTAGCATTTACAAAACCTTATTTTACTCACACAAACCATTGAAATTCGCATATATAGTTAGTTGCACTAACTATATATCGCGCACCCGCAATCCACTGCTGATCATGTCACATAATACATCATTCATGACATGGTCAGTGACATCACTGATGACATCACTGATGACATCTCAAATGGCATCACTGATGACATCACTGATGACAACATCCAGTGACTGTATGTTTCTGTAAAGTTAAAATATGTCTTACATATTGAAGAATGAGTGGATGTATAAGTGTCTGGATGAAGGATTTAGTAGGTGCATGACTGACTGTATGAGTGAGTGATTAAATGTGTCTCACTGAGTGCATTGGTTAGTGACTAAACTGTCTTAATTTGTGCATCATTATGTCTGTTGTTCTATAAACTGCTGCATGTGTTGATCAGTAGCTATATGAGTAACTATATGGGTTATTGATTGGTTGCCCAAGTATTTGTATGGGAGACTGAGTGTGTGTGGGTGGCTGGGAGGTGTATGACTCTGTGCATAGATGTGTGAGCAGTTGATTCACTAGATGTATGGGTTCAAAAGTTCATGTGGAAACAGCTGTATGGGCGGTTGACTGTGTGCATGAGTGTATTGGTGAGTGAATGGATATCTCAGTGCTACATGTCAAAGTAAGTACATATGTAAAACACAGTACATGTGAGAGTTGACATATATAAATAACTGTGCATAAGAGCCAGTGAATGTGTGAGTGGCTGTATGGATCATGGTGAACTTGTTTCAGGGATTGTATAAGAAAGTAAATATGTGTTAGTATATGTTTGAATAAGTAAGGTGTGTATAACTGTATAGTTGAGGAAATGGAGGTGTGATTGATTCTTTGCATGACTGACTAGTTGTGTGAGTAACTCCATGGATGAGTGACAGTCTCTGAGTGTCTGTTTACACTGAGTGTATCTAAGGTTATATTAGAGTCTGAAGAGGTTCATCGTATAATCACATGAATGATGTCATCAGTGATGTGATCAGTAATGTCAAATGAGATGTCATCAGTGATGTCATCAGTGATGTCATTTGAGATGTCATCAGTGATGTCATCAGTGATGTCATTTGAGATGTCATTAGTGATGTCATCAGTGATGCCATTTGAGATGTCATCAGTGATGTCATCAGTGATGTCACTGACCATGTCATGAATGATGTAATATGTGACATGATCAGCAGTGGATTGCGGGTGCGCGATATATAGTTAGTGCAACTAACTATATATGCGAATTTCAATGGTTTTGTGTGAGTAAAATAAGGTTTTGTAAATGCTAATTCCTAACTATATGGTCTATAACCTATGGTTTTTTCAGTGAATATATATATATATATATATATATATATATATATATATATATATATATATATATATATATATATTCACTGAAAAAACCATAGGTTATAGACCATATATAGTTAGGGATTAGCATTTACAAAACCTTATTTTATTTGCACAAAACCATTGAAATTCCATATATAGTTAGTTCCACTAACTATATATCGCGGACCCGCAATCCACTGCTAATGATGTCACATATTACATCATTCATGACATGGTCAGTGACATCACTGATGACATCACTGATGACATCTCAAATGACATCACTGATGACATCACTGATGACATCATTGATGACAACACCCAGTGACTGTATGTTTCTGTAAAGTTAAAATATGTCTTACATATTGAAGAATGAGTGGATGTATAAGTGTCTGGATGAAGGATTTAGTAGGTGCATGACTGACTGTATGAGAGAATGATTAAATGTGTCTCACTGAGTGCATGGGTTAGTGATTAAAGTGTCTTAATTTGGCAATCATTATTTATGTTGTTCTGTAAACTGCTGCATGTTTAAATCAGTAGCTATATCAGTAACTATATGGGTTATTGAATGGTTGCCCAAGTATTTGTATGGGAGACTGAGTATGTGTGTGGGTGGCTGGGAGGTGTATAACTCTGTGCATAGATGTGTGAGCAGTTGATTCCCTAGGTGTATGGGTTCAAAAGTGTATGTAGAAACAGCTGTATGGACAATTGACTGTGTGCATGAGTATATTGGTGAGTGAATGGATATCTCAGTGCTACTTGTCAAAGTAAGTACATATGTAAAACACACTCCATGTGAGAGTTGACATATATAAATAACTGAACATAAGAGCCAGTGAATGTGAGAGTGGCTGTATGAATCATTGTGAACTTGTATCAAGGATTGTATAAGAGAGTAAATATGTGTTAGTATATGTTTGAATAAGTAAGGTGTGTATAACTGTATAGTTGAGGAAATGGAGATGTGATTGATTCTTTGCATGACTGACTAGGTGTGTGAGTAACTCCATGGATGTGTGACAGTCTGTGAGTGCCTGTTTACACTGAGTGTATCTAAGGTTATATTAGAGTCTGAAGATGTATTATCACATAAATGATATCATCAGTGATGTAATCAGTAATGTCAAATGAGATGTCAGTGATGTCATCAGTGATGTCATTTGAGATGTCATCAGTGATGTCATCAGTGATGTCATTTGAGATGTCATCAGTGATGTCATCAGTGATGTCACTGACCATGTCATGAATGATGTAATATGTGACATCATTAGCAGTGGATTGCGGGTCCGCGATATATAGTTAGTGCAACTAACTATATATGGAATTTCAATGGTTTTGTGCAAATAAAATAAGGTTTTGTAAATGCTAATCCCTAACTATATATGGTCTATAACCTATGGTTTTTTCAGTGAATTTTCAAGGTTTTGTAAATGCTAATTCCTAACTATATATGGTCTATAACCTATGGTTTTTTCTGTGAATTTCATTGGTTTTTTAAAAGCTAATATCTATAGCTGTAAAATATATTCTTTATTAAGTGACGTATCACGTAGCCCGTGAGACGCCTCATGATGCATCGCATAACCGTGACGTATCATCTCTGCAGCGCAAACCAAACCCAAAACGTAAGCGCGCCAGAACACGCTTAAAGATATATATATATTTTTTTAACCTTAATTAGACAAAATCCACACGTGCACATATCACAAACGTTCAAAAAACACAATATGTCGGACTCCCGTTACGCTGCCGGTTAGCTGCCCCGTTAACGTACCAGGAAGCACCTTTACCGCGAAAAATCGCAATTTTTTTTTCTTTTGCCCCGCAGGGAACTTTAATAGCCCCCTCATCAATCCTAGGGGTTCAGGAGGGGTCTGCCTTACCCCTTTCATTCATTTACACCTTTTTTTTTTCCACCTCTTGTCTCTCGATCCCACAGAGAGACAAGATGGCGGCCGCTCCAGACTGTTTACAATGTTAAAAGCCAGTCAGCTTCTCCTCAGACTCCCGTTACACTGCCGGTTAGCTTCCCGGTTAGCTGCCCGGTTAGCTGCCCGGTTCGCGTACCAAGACGCGTCTCTACGGCGAAAAAATCGTTTTTTTTTTTGTTTTTTTTGGCCCCGCTTGGCTTTATAATATCTCCCTCATCAATCCTAGGGGGTCAGAAGGGGTCTACCTTGCCCTCTTTCCTTCATTTCCCCCTTTGTTTTGGCCTCCTCTTGTCTCTCGATCCTACCGAGAGACAAGATGGCGGCTGCTCCAGACTGTTTACAATGTTGACAGCCAATCAGCTTCTCCTCAGACTCCCGTTACACTGCCGGTTAGCTTCCCAGTTAGCTGCCCGGTTAGCTGCCCGGTTCGCGTACCAAGACGCGTCTCTACGGCGAACAAATCGGAATTTTTTTTTTTTTTTTTGGGCCCCGCGTGGCTCTATAATATCCTCCTCATCAATCCTAGGGGGTCAGAAGGGGTCTACCTTGCCCCCTTTCCTTCATTTCCCCCTTTGTTTTGGCCTCCTCTTGTCTCTCGATCCTACCGAGAGACAAGATGGCGGCCGCTCCGGACTGTTTAGAATGTTGACAGACACCGGAGAGCCAATCAGCTTCGCATCGTAAAGTTCCGTTACGCGAAAAGTACGCGAACCGGAGCGCTGCCCGGAGCGCTGTTACAGATATATATCTTATTTTAAACGTTAATTTCTCAAAATCCACTGAAGCACATATGTTGAGACCTAGCAAAGGCACATCGGGCTAACAGTCCCTACAATTTTGCCAAGTTTCGTGCAAATCCATTCAGCCGTTCGAGCTAAAAGTGAGGCCAACCGCCCTATGGAAAAATGAATGGGAAAAATGCGTTTTGGGACCCCCCTTTTTTCTCGGCCCCCCCTTGACGACCCCCCCCAAATTTTCAGGGGCTGCTCAGAAACAAAATGTGCCATTTTCCTGAAAATTTCAGCCAATTCCGTCCAAAAACGCCAAAGTTATTAGACATAGAATTTTCAAAAGTTCCATAGAGAAAAAATCCTAACTATATATACCTACTGGCTATCGCCAGTAGGTAATATATATATATATATATATATTCACACGTGAAATCCGGCGCAATCCTTCCCCAGTAAATCTAAAGGAATCACACAGGAGCCGTGGCCTCTATTTCGGTGCAGATTTATTCAGACACAAACGTCCTACGCGTTTCGGAGTGGAACACTCCTTCGTCACGGGCAAACTTTGTGCATTTCATTTTGGTTAATAAAGTTAATCAACATGTCACGTGATTTAGTAAACATAAACAAAATACTTCTTCATATTGTACATCATATGAGTATTTGCAATAATAAAACGTTTTTACAAGGCTTTTTAAATATCAGCGGAAGGTAAGTGACTAGCATTTCTGGAACAGTATTTTAGCACGTTTGGGAGCTCCCTGCTTTGTACATATAGCGTTCGAGTGTCGCATTCAACTGGCACTTGTAAACTTCAAACAGTTAAAGACCATCTTTCAAATGATAAATTCAATATAAGGAATGGTGCTCAAGTCTGGTTGACATAAATACGGTTAAAGTAAATACCGTGTAAGTAAAATAAAAGTCAGCCGTTTAAAGATTCGAACCCCTGTTGGTCAAAAAGTTGAGCAGTGGTGTATTAGTCCACCGCGCCACGGGAATACTGATTCATATCTTTCCGAAAAAGTGCTGCTTAAGTTAAGCTTGCTTCTGTAAATGGTATAGATACCTGCTGCAACCAGTTTCAAAATTTAGACTGAAACTCTGCTTCATCGTTTTTAAATGCCCCAGTGGGCAAAACATACCATGTGCGTAATATCAGGTATCAATTAAAATATGTGAATAATACTGATAATTCTCAGTATCTATCGAAAAACAATCTCTATCAAACACAAACATGACTGTTTGTAATGGACCATTCAATTTGTGAAACGAAGCCCTTATATAAGTAAATATCAGCACATAATTTACGCATTATTTGCCTCAATATCATACAATCTTAGGAACATGGGGGTCCTGATAAATACACATGTTATGATGAGCACAGTTCAATAATGCCCCAGTGGGCTAGATCAAATGAAAGAAAATAGCTGGCGTGTTGCCCCAGAGTGCAAGCTGTTCGGAGGATAGCCAATTCATCATTTCTTCCTCAAGTATCTGTTACCTTGAAAAAAGACAGAACGTCTATTAAAATCTTTGTATCGTAACAGAAGTTACTAAAGAAGTTACACAAAATTTCTAAAAACAGCAAGTAGTAACAGCGGCAGATATGCATCAACAAATTGAATCAAATATGCATGTTAATGTAAATGTACAGATAACTCTTCATCCATATTCAACCCATGGGGCACCATGGTGTTGAATCTAATTATGAATTTGGATTCTAATTTTCTGAGTTCTAGCAATCTGTTGCCACCTCTTGTATTAGGAAAAACACAATCAATGGCAGCAAACTTAATAAGATTGGCATTACTGTTGTGTTTCTCTTGAAAGTGCCGGGCCACTGGATATGTTTTATCATTCTTGTTGATAGCCCTTAGGTGTTCTAACACTCTTTTCTTTCCTGGATGGATGGTGCTTCCTATATAATACTTAGAACATGGACACTTGAGAATGTACACCACATATTCCGTATTACAGTTCAGGTGTTTTTGTATAACCCACGGGGCATCGTTATTGTTGAATTTCACTGTTTTAATGCTGCTACTGTATTTGCAGGCCTTACATTGATTGCATGTGAAAAACCCTTTGACTGCATTTTCTTTTTTGGGGGTTGGGATCATGTTGTTACATAATTGGTCTCTTAAAGACTTGGGTTTGCGAAAGGTCAGAGATGGATAATCTCCTATACAGTCTTTCAAATCCTTATCTGTTTTTAGCACTTCCCAAAACTTTTTAAGGCTCCTCCTAACCTCCCATGCATGAGTGCTATAGGTAGCCAGGTTGCCAGCCACACAACCTCAACAGTCTACTACATGCTGACAGTTGCCATCCACACAACCTCATACAAAGCATACCTTTTGGTGAGCTTCTGCGGGCTCGCAGAAATTGCAGTACCATCAGCAAATTTGAAAAAGAAAAAAACATCATGCAAGAGCGTTTCCTAGCACGTGGCTACAGTGCAAAAACTGTGACTAAGGCGATTAAAAAAGTAGAAGCTTTCAATCGCCATGAATTATTGTTCCCTAAGGAAACTGATGTAGTCATCAAGCCTGAAGAACCTATAAGGTTTATCACTACCTATAGCACTAATGCATGGGAGGTTAGGAGGAGCCTTAAAAAGTTTTGGGAAGTGCTAAAAACAGATAAGGATTTGAAAGACTGTATAGGAGATTATCCATCTCTGACCTTTCGCAAACCCAAGTCTTTAAGAGACCAATTATGTAACAACATGATCCCAACCCCCAAAAAAGAAAATGCAGTCAAAGGGTTTTTCACATGCAATCAATGTAAGGCCTGCAAATACAGTAGCAGCATTAAAACAGTGAAATTCAACAATAACGATGCCCCGTGGGTTATACAAAAACACCTGAACTGTAATACGGAATATGTGGTGTACATTCTCAAGTGTCCATGTTCTAAGTATTATATAGGAAGCACCATCCATCCAGGAAAGAAAAGAGTGTTAGAACACCTAAGGGCTATCAACAAGAATGATAAAACATATCCAGTGGCCCGGCACTTTCAAGAGAAACACAACAGTAATGCCAATCTTATTAAGTTTGCTGCCATTGATTGTGTTTTTCCTAATACAAGAGGTGGCAACAGATTGCTAGAACTCAGAAAATTAGAATCCAAATTCATAATTAGATTCAACACCATGGTGCCCCATGGGTTGAATATGGATGAAGAGTTATCTGTACATTTACATTAACATGCATATTTGATTCAATTTGTTGATGCATATCTGCCGCTGTTACTACTTGCTGTTTTTAGAAATTTTGTGTAACTTCTTTAGTAACTTCTGTTACGATACAAAGATTTTAATAGACGTTCTGTCTTTTTTCAAGGTAACAGATACTTGAGGAAGAAATGATGAATTGGCTATCCTCCGAACAGCTTGCACTCTGGGGCAACACGCCAGCTATTTTCTTTCATTTGATCTAGCCCACTGGGGCATTATTGAACTGTGCTCATCATAACATGTGTATTTATCAGGACCCCCATGTTCCTAAGATTGTATGATATTGAGGCAAATAATGCGTAAATTATGTGCTGATATTTACTTATATAAGGGCTTCGTTTCACAAATTGAATGGTCCATTACAAACAGTCATGTTTGTGTTTGATAGAGTTTGTTTTTCGATAGATACTGAGAATTATCAGTATTATTCACATATTTTAATTGATACCTGATATTACGCACATGGTATGTTTTGCCCACTGGGGCATTTAAAAACGATGAAGCAGAGTTTCAGTCTAAATTTTGAAACTGGTTGCAGCAGGTATCTATACCATTTACAGAAGCAAGCTTAACTTAAGCAGCACTTTTTCGGAAAGATATGAATCAGTATTCCCGTGGCGCGGTGGACTAATACACCACTGCTCAACTTTTTGACCAACAGGGGTTCGAATCTTTAAACGGCTGACTTTTATTTTACTTACACGGTATTTACTTTAACCGTATTTATGTCAACCAGACTTGAGCACCATTCCTTATATTGAATTTATCATTTGAAAGATGGTCTTTAACTGTTTGAAGTTTACAAGTGCCAGTTGAATGCGACACTCGAACGCTATATGTACAAAGCAGGGAGCTCCCAAACGTGCTAAAATACTGTTCCAGAAATGCTAGTCACTTACCTTCCGCTGATATTTAAAAAGCCTTGTAAAAACGTTTTATTATTGCAAATACTCATATGATGTACAATATGAAGAAGTATTTTGTTTATGTTTACTAAATCACGTGACATGTTGATTAACTTTATTAACCAAAATGAAATGCACAAAGTTTGCCCGTGACGAAGGAGTGTTCCACTCCGAAACGCGTAGGACGTTTGTGTCTGAATAAATCTGCACCGAAATAGAGGCCACGGCTCCTGTGTGATTCCTTTAGATTTACTGGGGAAGGATTGCGCCGGATTTCACGTGTGAATATTTTGGGGGTGGCTACCCCAGCCGTGAGCCCGTCGAACCAGTGGCTTGGGACCAGCTACGAACTTTGTGTTTATATATATATATATATATATATATATATATATATATATATATATATATATATATATATATATATATATATATATATATGAGTATTTGTGTCACTGTTCAACAATATTTTCGCAGGAACATCATGAACATGGAGCAAGGTCCATGACTTCCCTAAGCCACCTATTGCACTCAACAAAGTCAAAGTGTCAATGGTAACCAGGGGAAGAAGGGAAACAAAGGAAGGAAAAAAGGGACAAAATCCCACGTCGCAACCCAAGTGGCACAGGACCCGGCAGGATAAGGCAAAAGGCTGTGGGCAAGGAGAGAATCGCAGAGAACAAATTAGCATGTAGGATGTTTCAACATCTATTCCTTTATTCTCTTTATAGTACTTCTCCCTACCTTGAAATATCCCTTCCTCCATGTAATGAGTTATTGATGTATAGAGCTTGTGTCTGGTGCTGGAAAAATAATGAGGGTTACTTGAGAAAGGAGCTGAAATTTAATAAACTATGCAGGTGTTAAAACCTACCTGTAAGCCAGGTGTAGCTCGTGAAAATAATTCCCAAAATGTTACTGTTTTTCAACAGATCGAAAATAACAAAAATAAACCTTGTGTTTAGGTAAACTAATTGTTCCCTTTTCTATCCCCACAATAGATATGTCAAAAAAGGAACGGATCCTCACAGCGCCAGGAGCAGGATTAGGTAAGTAGCAACAGACAATGTATAAAGAAAATTTCAGCTTAAGAGCACTGTTACCATCTACATCGGTAATGCAGGTTTGGCTTGTCTTTCCCCTTTTCTTCTTTTGCAGGTAATAGGGCTGGTCCCTGAGAGACGCCACCGAGAGATGACTCGGGCAGGAAAAACGCCACACCAATGCCGGACCCACACAGAAAGCACGGCGTCCCGGATGAGAGAAGGTAATAAGAGAGTGCAAACAATTCCCGACGCAATGAACGCAAAGCGTCACTGCTTGAGGGAGGCTGGGCTTTAACTTGCCCGACCTTCCAGCGCATGCGCGCCCTCGGCGGCGTCCAATATTGTAGTTCGCCAGTCCCAGCAAAAGTGACAGTACACCCCCCACGGACCCCGTACCAGCTTGAGTTTTTCAGGATGCCGTCTGTGAAATAAGCGCAACAACCGAGGGGTGTGTATCTGACTGGCTAGCTCCCAAGTATATTTCTCAACAACCTAACCTCTATAGTGTACCAGATATTGGAGTTTGCGTCTTACTCTATGTGAGTTAATGATTGCCTCTATGTGAGTTAATGATTGCCTTCTGCTTCACCTTCCACCATCACAGGGGCTGGGACGTTTGGGAGATGCATACCCGGTTCTACCTGTTTCAGAAGAGAAACATGAAATACCGGATGGATTTTCAGTCAGAGTATATGAGCTCCAGGCAATAGGACTATCCTACAATCAAAGGACCTATGAGGTGGGAGGCTAGTGGCTTTTTCACTATCAAACACTTCCTAGAGATCCTGATAAAAGAGAGGTAACTCAGGTTCCTCAATACTGGTGATAGCACCGACCATCTCAGGACAGATCGCGTCATGAAGAATTTGTTCTTTACAGCAATCAGAGTTAATAGCAAGTGTCATTGCTTTCCAATCAATAGGTGGACTATGTTGACATAACCAGGGTAACCCTAATATAGCTGGAAACTGAGGGGATCATATAAGATCGAATGCAATGAGCTCATGGTGCCTTTCCTGAATGATTAATATTATGTCAATAGTAGCATGTGTAATGAGGCCAGACTTCAGCTTACTACCATCTATAGTGGTGACCTCCTGCCATGAATCTTTAGACACCAAAGCAATTTTCTTCTCCTGACCCCACTGTGCATCTATGAAGTTGCCCAAAGCACCAGAATCCACCATTATTTGTACATCTGCAACTTGGTTTCCCCATATAAGGCTTGAGGAAAGTAAAAAATGGCGTGATACAGAAGCTGTTTGCGAGACAATCATTCCTGAATTACCAGATGCCTTTGTCTCATGAGACTTCGGGCTTCCTAGTTTTCCTAATGCCTTGCCTGTCTTGGGTTTACAGGACATTCCCTAAGGAAGTGACCCCGCTTTCCACAGTATAAACACAATTTCTTGTCCCACCTTCAGTGTTTTTCTTCTTCGCGAAGAGGCCCCCTTAAGCTCCCTATTTGCATTGGTTCAGGTTCTTCGGTTGTTTTCTCAGATTCTGTTTTCTTCTCTTTGTAAATAAAAACTTGTCCCTCTGACCTGCCTCTTTCTCTCTTTCTTTCAGTTGTCCTATGGTCCAATTTAACCACAAGGTCTATAAGGGCCGTGCAAGACTCAGGCAGGTCAACTACCTGTGCTAACAAGTCCTTCAATTCGCTCAACCCACGATAGAACAGGGCACTACGCTTCTCCTCGGGCCACCCGGCTTCTGCCACTAACCTGTTAAATGTGGAGATTTATGTAGTTAATTCCTTGGCTCCCTGTTTTAAGTTCAGAAGCTCAGAGTCCACTGAGTGTACGAAGGAGTATCTATCGAACAATTCCCTTCTTTCTTTTTTGAAAGCAGTGTAGTCCTGCAATAGTGGATCATTTCTTTCTATTAGGGGTATGGTCCATTTGGCGGCACCTCCCAAAGTAGGATATAACAAATGCCACTTTTTCTTGATCCATTGGAAAGCAAGAGAACTTACACATGAAGTGAAGTTGACACTGACTAATGAAGGCCGCAAACTTGGTAGGATCCCCTAAAAACCGCTCAGGGGGGCCAATGGAATGGACTGTGGTGTAGTGTCTTGTATTACCGGAAGGCTAGTACCAGGAGTCTGAGTAGAAGGAGTGAACAGGGTCCTGACCATATTACTTATTCAAGGTTCAGATCTCAGTCCTCGCTGTATAGTATCCACCCTTGCTGAAAGGGGCCTGTGTTTCTTACTGCATCTACCTACCATGTGGAGAAGTGTGGCTCAATGGTTAGAGCGGCAGACCTTGATGCAGAGCGCTGGCCAGGGACCAGGGTTCGATTCCCGCCTCAGCGGGATCGGGCTTAAATTCCTCTGACCGGATATTCTCGCCTCAGTGCCGAATCTAAGCATGGGCCCCATGCTGCAACTCTGGGCAATAGCTTGCTTAGTCTCCACAACGGCCCCCGATACACAAGGGATGCCTGGTTTCACCATGGGATGCCCAGGAGTGGACACCTCACAAGGAAAAGCCAGGAGGGGTTCCCTTGTGGTAGGAGTACAAGCGCCGGGATGCTTACGGGTTACTGTTCGTGCTATACAAATACAACACATTTACATGTGGGCTAGGTCTGTAAGAGTCACCTGACTCATCTCCATGACGTTCGGGCAAAAATAAAATTATTTTCTATTGGGCTTCGTGTTCTGTCAAGGTTCAACAATATTTTCGCAGGAATGTCATGATCTTGAAGCAAGGTCCATGACTTCCCCAAGCCACCTATTGCACCCAACAAAGTCAAAGTGACAATGGTAACCCAGGGAAGAAGGGAAACAAAACAAGGAAAAAGGGGAAGAAATCCCACGTCGCAACCCAAGTGGCACAGGACCAGGCAGGATAAGGCAAAAGGCTGTGGACAAGGAGGGAATCACAGAGAACAAATTAGCATGTAGGAATTTTCTACATATATCCCTTTATTCTCTTTATAGGACTGCTCCCTACCTTGAAATATCCCTTTCTCCATATAATGAGAAATTAATGTATAGAGCTTGTGTCTGGTGCTGGAAAAATAATGAGACTACGCTGAGCTGATGGTTACTTGAGAAAGGACCTGAAATTTAATAACCTATGCAGGAGCTAAAACCTACCTATAAGCCAGGCGTAGCTCGTGAAAATAATTCCCAAAATGTTACTGTTTTTCAACAGCTCGAAAATAACAAAAATAAACCATGTATTCAGGTAAACTAATTGTTCCTTTTTCTATCCCTACCATAGATACGTCAAAAAAGGAACTGATCCTCACAGCGCAGGGAGCAGGATTAGGTAAGTAGCAACAAACAATATATAAAGTAAATTTCAGAGCGAGAGCGCTGTTACTGTCTACATCGGTTATGCCGGTTTGTCTCGTCTTTCCCCTTTTCTTCTTCTGCAGGTAATAGGATTGGTCCCCGAGAGATGCCGCCGAGAGAGGACCCGGGCAGGAGAAACCCAGCACCAACGCCAGACCCACACAGAAAGCGCAACACCCCGGAAGAGAGAAGGTAGGAATAGAGTACAAACAATTCCAGACGCAATGAACGCGAAGCGTCACTGCTTGAGGGAGGCTGGGCTTTGACTTGCCTGACCTGCCCTCGGGCATGCGTGCCCCCAGGCGGCGGCCATTATTGTAGTTCGCCGGTTCCGGCAAACATGACAATATGCAGATATATTTTTGTTAATGCTCTGGGGTCTCAGCACGTGGGCGGAACTATTCAGAGCTTATGACTTTGATGAGTATCCCCTGGAAGAGAAGTGCCCCTTTTGGTCACAGTCACCCCCACTTTGTGCCAATGGTACTGATGGTTTTAGAATGACGTGCACTGGGTCCCTGCTAACCAGGCCCAGAGCCAGTTTTCTTTCACTAAAAACATAAAATAGTCTAATTGTACTCCAATTAGCACACAATTTAGCATCCCAGTAAGTCCCTAGTAATTGGTACCCATAGTATCTAGGGCATGGGTACTAAAGAGGACCCCTAAGGATGCAGCATGTATTATGCCACCATAATAGACACACACACAAATTACATGCAGGCTGCCATTGCAGGATGCGTGACAAGGTGCAAAGCATGTGTGAAAACAAGGCATGGAGACATGGCATACTCACTGTATACCGTGCCAAAGTCACTGCGCATAGAATATGTACGTCAACCCTACACCAGGCGTTGTAGACCTAAGTCAGGGTGCATTATATTACATGCAAGGTCATACCTACATAAGCAGCTATTTCAATCACTAGATGGTACAAGTAAAAAGGGAAGCCATCTTAAGGGTATGTACTGGGCACTGGTCATTACGAATTCCCCAGCTACATGATGGCTTTACTGAAACCTATGATGTTTGGTATCAAACAACTTATCTTAATACATCTGTCCTGTTACCAGTACTATATTTATTATGGCATGCACCCAGAGGGCACCTTTGAGGTGCCCTCTCAAAAACTTACCAGAATCTAGTTTGCTGGCTGACTGGTATGATCCAGCCGGCCACAACAGACATGTTTCTGACCCCCTGGAGGTGATAGCCCATGTTCTCTGAGGCTTGAGACAATGCCTTCTCCAGAGGAAGGTGTTCACACCTCCTCCCGCAGGATGGCTAGTGATTTAGCCTATTAAGGCCAGCGGCTTCATTGTCCCTGCTGGCTTTGATATATGACCTCAGCCTCCTCACGACCTGAGAGTTGCCACCCACTGCTCTGGGTTCCATTTAGCACCAGGACATGTGGGAAATTAGCTATGCATGTTTCACCTCCAGGCTAATCACACCCCTAATGTGAACTACCTGATGCGCTCCATGAAAGAAGGGTTCCACCATCTGTCTTTTGTTGGAGTTAGTAACTCTGGGACAGGGTTATGTCCCCAGGGAGATGTCATAGAGGGGGTGTAGAGATCCTAGGGGTAAATATCCCATTGGCTACTATCCCTCACTCCCCTTAATGCCCCTACATTTAGTATTTAGGTGGCCCCTTGCCACCAGGAACTCAGATAAATCTGCGTGAAAGAAAAAGGACAAAGTAAAGCCTAAGACGTGAGACCTGTGGACCAGCACTGAAATTGGTGCAAAACCTTGTCTGGCTGCTGCTCTCCTGACAATCACTGACACGCCATGTTCAGAAGTGGAACAGCCTACCCAAACCCTTAGAAGTCTGCCCAGCACTCCTTGACCAAGCAATATCTCCCTTGGAGTGGAGGAACCACTTCCCAGCACCAGCAGAGACCAACTGCATCTGCCCGGAACAGCTTTCTGCCCACTCCCGGGGCCCACCAAAGGAGTAGCACCCTAAAAAGAGGTCTTTGTTGCACCAGGAGGTCATATCTGTCTCCTTGCCAAGTGTTGAGAATACAGGACCCTGAGGAGCCACCCAGCAGCAATACCCAATGTTCTGGAGTCAGTTGCAAGTACCAAGGCTTGTTTGTGGTCAAGCGGAGCACTGCCAAAACTTATCTGCACATCGAGGGACTTTGAGAGCGGCCAGCTTCCCCTGAGAGGGACCCTGCTGTGTTTCTTTTCCCTCTTCTGCAGGTACCCCAAGAACCGTTAGAGCCTCTAACTCACCAACCCACAGGACAAAACACCTCTGCACCGGAGCTCCAAACCCGGGCCCAAGTAAATTGATGATGTATCGGTTGTTCTGAGACCCTCAAGAGCCGGCCACCACATGGGTTCTGTCGGACTGGTCCCCCAGTCTCGAATTCAGCCTTTTTCTTAAAGGTACTTTTCCCATTGACTTTAGAAGGTGGCATTTGACGCTACCACCGCATACAGCACCTCTGCACCCGGAAACCCCAGGGCAGGTAAACTCAAACAGTTGGTGCTTTCTTGGATCTTGGCCCATAGTTATCTTTGTTCAGATGAACAGTCCTGTAAGTTGTCTGTAAGTGTACCCATGCAGTGTATGTTTCTCCCATAGGATAACATCACCAAGTTCAAGACTCATGCCTCACACCTTACTACTATAATTTTCTGTTATTACTGTAAAAATTGCTAATGTCTAAAGTAGTCACCTGATTCCGATATTCTTAGTGTCATAATTTATATAAAAATCATTATTTTTCTAAATTTGTCTTGAGTTTCTTCTTAAGTGTGTGTCTCATTTATTGACTATGTGTGTACAAAAAATGCTTAACACTACCCCATGATAAGCCTAAATTGCTAGCCCACCCTACCACAAAGAGAGCACTTTTGGATTATTAATTTACGTCCTGTAAGCCAATAAGGATCGTCTGGACTTTCAACATAGTGTACCTCATTTTGGAGCACTAAGTAAAAAGCCAGCTTCCTACACTGACAACACTCAGTTGATGTTTTCCTATGAGAGAAACTCAAATACCAGCAAGGAGTCCTTCTCAAACTGCATGAGAGCAATCTTAGTCTGGCTCAAGGAAAGTCAACTACAATGTAACCTGGATAAAATTGGAATCTTTTGTTAGGGTCTAACCTCCAATCCGGATTGATCTGACGCTTGGCCAAATGATGGACCTACTCCTCCTCTGCCAACTCAAGCAGGAAGAAATCTGGAAGAAATATGTGACAACAACTTATCCTTCAAGACCCAGCTCCACTTAGTTGCCAGAAACTGTATATGGATCCTAAATGCACTCAGAAAATTCCTCCCTCTTCTTCCATGAGAGGCAAGCAAAATAGTAGTTTGAGCAACACATCTTTTCAGATTGGACTACGCAATCGGCTTGCATTTGGGTCTACCTGCATACTTAATTAGTCATCTACAGGTAGCCCAAGACACAAAGGTTCATTTGCTTTTCAACCTTAAAAAAAGTACACATACCTCACCTTTCCTTGCCAAGTTGCACTGGCTCCCAGTCTGCCAAAGGATTACTGTTAAAGCACTATATCCAGCACATCGGGCCCAGAATAACGCTGGCCTCACCTATCTGAATAAAAGAAACAAAGGGTACCAGCCAAGAAAACAAGTTACTTACCTGTAACTTAGGTTCCCCAGTATTGGTAACGTTCATAGATTTCCATGCTTTGTATCATTCCCCGTCGTCGGAATGGGAGCCTCAGTAAATAAAAAATATCATAACCGTAGGTACAAAAGAGAAAATCATGCCTAGGCCTCATCTCATTTTGTAGCATATCACCCTCTTTGTGTAAAAGAGCCAAAATTGTCTGCAACAACCAATCAGGAAAGCCTCACCCCATAGAACCCTCCCGAGAGAGCCTCAGAGCCTCAGATTTTCGTAGCCACTATCTCAGTAAAAAGGCAGAGCTTTCCCAGGGGAGGAGGGTGGGGGCATGGGAAACTATGAAAGTCCAATACTGGGGAACCAAAGTTGGAACTTTCATAGATTCCCATGCTTTGTATCAGAGTAGCTAGCAGTAAGCCATAAAAGCACATTTTGTTACAAGAATCTCTTGACATGAGAACATAGCTATCCTCCTAGGAAAAAAATCATAAAATGTTACCACAGAAAGAACACGATAGCTGATACAAAATGTGACAGGAAGGAGGGATTGTAGGGAAAGCTCATCTCTTATTGAAAAAGATTCCTGAGGACTGATTGTCCAACAGCAGCGTCATCCTTCACTGGAGACTCTAGGCAGTAGTGTCTTGGAAGGTATGTGTACTGCTGCACGTTGCTGCCCTGCAGATGTCCTTTATAGGACATAGACAGAAAATAGAGCCACCGAAGATGCCACTGATCTTTTGGAATGTGCACGGACTTTTCTTTCAAGTAGTTTGCCCTCTCCTTGATGGCAGAACTGAATAGCACTGGAGATCCAGCGGGAAATGCTGGCTTTGGTTAGCGGAAATCCCTTCCGCAGGGCGCTGTAAGACACAAACAGGTGTGAGGATTTCCTAAAAGGTTTAGTACGCTCTAAATAGAACTTTAAACACCTTTGAACGTCCAAAAAATGCAAGAATCTTTCTGTTGGAGAAGTAGGTCGCGGAAAGAATGACTTTAAAATGAATGGTTCATTCAGATGGAATTCAGACGGAACCTTTGGGTTGAACCTCGGATTTGTTCGAAGGATCATGACATCCCGCTTAAACTGAAGGAAAGGTTCCACTATAGACAGCGCCTGAAGCTCACTAACTCTCCTGGCAGATGTCAATGCCAACAGAAGAGCTAGCTTCCAAGATAGGAATTTAAGGTCCGTTTTGTGGATGGGTTCAAACTGAGCTTTCATTAGCTGAGCTAACACCAAATTAAGCTGCCAAATCGGCGGCGGAGGACGGACTGGAGGATACATCCGAAACAGGCCTTTTAAGAACTGCTTGAACATCCTAGCAGACCAAAGAGAAGGACCTGAAGATGTCCGCCTGAATCTTGAGATGGCCGCCAGATGAACTTTCACAGAAGAATGAGCCAACCCAGATTTAGCCAGCGACAGGATATATGGTAAAACCTGATGTGGAGCTGAAGAGTAAGGGTGAAGATGTTGTGCCTGACACCATAGGCAGAATCTTTTCCATTTTGCTTTATACGTTTTGTTTGTACTTGGAGCTCGAGCCTGAGACAAGACAACACTCCTTGGGGAGGTTCAAATCTCGGAACTCCCTGTACTCAGGAGCCACGCCGCCAAGTGAAGCGAGCTCGGGTCCGGATGGAGTTGCACTGGCTCCCAGTCTGCCAAAGGATTACTGTTAAAGCACTATATCCAGCACATCGGGCCCAGAATAACGCTGGCCTCGCCTATCTGAATAAAAGAAACAAAGGGTACCAGCCAAGAAAACAAGTTACTTACCTGTAACTTAGGTTCCCCAGTATTGGTAACGTTCATAGATTTCCATGCTTTGTATCATTCCCCGTCGTCGGAATGGGTGCCTCAGTAAATAAAAAATATCATAACCGTAGGTACAAAAGAGAAAATCATGCCTAGGCCTCATCTCATTTTGTAGCATATCACCCTCTTTGTGTAAAAGAGCCAAAATTGTCTGCAACAACCAATCAGGAAAGCCTCACCCCATAGAACCCTCCCGAGAGAGCCTCAGAGCCTCAGATTTTCGTAGCCACTATCTCAGTAAAAAGGCAGAGTTTTTCCAGGGGAGGAGGGTGGGGGCATGGGAAACTATGAAAGTCCAATACTGGGGAACCAAAGTTGGAACTTTCATAGATTCCCATGCTTTGTATCAGAGTAGCTAGCAGTAAGCCATAAAAGCACATTTTGTTACAAGAATCTCTTGACATGAGAACATAGCTATCCTCCTAGGAAACAAATCATAAAATGTTACCACAGAAAGAACACGATAGCTGATACAAAATGTGACAGGAAGGAGGGATTGTAGGGAAAGCTCATCTCTTATTGAAAAAGATTCCTGAGGACTGATTGTCCAACAGCAGCGTCATCCTTCACTGGAGACTCTAGGCAGTAGTGTCTTGGAAGGTATGTGTACTGCTGCACGTTGCTCGGGTCCGGATGGAGCACTTTACCCTGAGACCTTGACGACAGGGAAGGAACCAGTCACAGGCGAATGAGATGATCCTGAGAGAGCAAGAGGAGTTCCGTGTACCAAAACTGCCGGGGCCACGCTGGTGCAATCAAGATCACTCTGCACGGTTCCACCTTGATTTTCCTGATTAACATCGGGATTAGGGGTATCGGAGGAAAAGCGTAAAAGAATGCGCCATACCAGGCAATCGAAAGCGCGTTCCCCAAGGACCCCGGATGGTGATCCCTGTTTGCATAGAACCGGCATTTGGTGTTCTCCGGAGTTGCAAAAAGGTCTATGGTCGGGGTCCCCAAGATCGAAAACACCTCCTCTAGAATGGTTTGGTCTAACTCCCATTCATGATTGATCGATTTGTGATGATTTAGCGCATCCGCTGTTACATTGAGCGAACCTGCAAGGTGTTCTGCTGTCAGAGCAATTTTGTGAAGAATCGCCCAATCCCAAATTAGTTGAGCTTCTTTGGATAGAGTTTGAGATCTTGTTCCCCTCTGTTTGTTGAAATAGTGCATGGCCGTCATGTTGTCCGTCCGGCCAAGCACTGAATGATTCCGAATCCGTGGCAGAAAAGCCTGCAAGGCTAATCGGATGACTTTGAGCTCCAACAGGCCGGTGTGGCACTGGCATTGACCTGGATCCCAATGTCCACTGACTTATAGTTCCTGGAGCACCGCTCCCGAGCCTTCTAATGAGGCGTCCGTGGTGAGAACCATGGGAGACGGAGGAAGCATGAAAGTCAATCCCTCTGCGATGTTGCTTCTCACTAACCACCATCCGCATGCCTCTTTCATATCTGATGTCACAGTAATCCTGTCGTCGAAAGAGCCCACTGCTTTGTACCATTGTTTGTCGAGCTGCTCTTGCAGCGGCCGCATCCGCAGCCTGCAATGCGGAATTAATGGTATGCAGGATGAAATCGATCCAAGCAGGGTGTAGTGTAGTTCCTATTTTCCTAATAGGCCCTGCGCATTGGAATAACATAAACAGTAGTATCGACGTAGAAGTGCGGATCTTCCAGGCCTCTACTGACTATGCTAAACTTAATTGGGTTTGTTACCAACTAGCTCGGAGGTCACTGGAAACTTTCTTGACTGAATAGGAAGTGATCAGCTTCCCTGGTACAGACAAGAAGGGATTCAGTTTTCCAACAACCTTGCAACATGACAACTTTGCTCCTCAGATAAGAGTCAATCTCTGGGGTCGTGTGAAACAATAGACAGTTATTTTATTCAGTCAGTTGTTGTGCAGATTACTTTTACAATATGTAGAGAATAGAGAGATGGGCTTTTTCAATAAAGGGTAACATTTATTGAACAGTCTTTCTTCTCATACAAGAGAAATGAATTGCCACAATTGCAAGACTTGTTATTATAAAAAGTACGTACAGTAAGATGAGTATTGCAAAATAATACTGTAAAAGCATTGATATGGTTTATTAGCCGTACAATGGTTTAAAATGAATAAAACATATATACATTCATATATACATTAGGCTAAAATACTCAACTGGTGCTTCTAACTACGCCTACCCCAGTGTACCTGACCTAAGCCTAATACTTGGGAGGGGAGGAAGTAAGTAGCTTTAAGTTAAGTTGGTTTTGCCAAGGTTTGCTTCAAGAATTCTCTCTAAGGGTTTAGTCAACACCATACCTCTGGAATAGAATGATGGAGGTCTGGTATCTCCTTCAGGGAACTCGATATCCCAGTCACTCGCAAGAGTGGGCTGGAAACGCTGGATCTGGATTTCTCTGCAGGAGAAAAGACAGCGTCTCTCTCAGCGCGTCGAGGAAGAGGAGGGGCAGCGTCTGCGGGCAGCTTGCATCTGCTGGGCTCTTGCAGGGGGACGGCTGTTCAGCTCCTAAGTTCACCACACCATAGTTCGCTCGTTAGCAGTGATAGCAGTAGCAATAGCAGCGATGGTATCATCAGAATACAGCAGCAACTTCAGCGTTTGCTTAAGGCAATGTTGGTTGTATTTATACCTGAAAGGTGCTTTGTTTGACGTAAGTTTTTGGACATAAGACGTCAATAAAGATGTCACTAGGAAGTGATCATCTATCAGTGCTCATTAGAGTTCTATTACTAATCAAAACACAGCAAGCGGGGCTTTCCCAGGTTGCTGAGTTTTTATCTTGTTGAAGAACTCGGAGTGTTAATCTAGGAATCTTAGATAGTAACTTCTGCTATGTCATTGCACTAATTAGCTGCAAAGGAAGTGGCAGAGGAAGCGATTCTGAAATGTGGCTCTGTTCGTGTGAGGCCAGAGACGAATTTCTGAATATTGCATGTGATCGGTTATGCCAATATAGGGGAATAAGGGGATTATAGCCGTATAGGGGCATAAGGTCACAGTATCGATCAGGGTCCTAGATTAGAACACAACATCCACTCCACGAATTCATGTCCATCAAATTACTAAAACTAGAGCAATAAGATGCATGTGTAACATTGCCCACCCCAAAATACATATATGCATTTGAAATAGGCGTATTTGTAATACGTGAAAATATAGGTACTGTACGTTTTTGAAGCATAGAAATCATTCAAAATTATAGCATATGCAATCAATGAACGATTTTTGCAAAAAGAATTACACATGAAATATCTCTGAATACAGAAAAAAAGGGCGAGATAATTTCATCACATATAAATGCATTGCAGTAAAGTGTGCTAGAGGCTGGTGTAAAGTCATTATGTCTCTAGATGTATCTAAAGAATAGAAGTAGAAGCTTCTGTTCTCTATGAATAGTTCAACTTTAAGCAAAGAATTTTTTGTGCCAAAAAGGTGAATATTTAAAAGTGTTCAATTCAAAAGAATTTTTGCTGAACAGGGAAAATAGAGTTCCAACGCTTTTAGCAGTTTTTGTTGATCAAAACTGAAGGCCGAATTCAGAGTTCATGGGAACGCTGTGTGTCGGAATGCTTCTCTAAAGTTATTGTTTCTGTTCGGGTGAGAACATCATATCAGACAGGCTCTCAAAGAATTGGTCTATAAAATCAGGTGACAGTTCGACCAAATTCGATAGTGCTGTAACTTGGCAAGTGTGAGAATGATTGCTGTCATCAAAGGCTGGATCAGCAATGTTCACAGAAGGTCGTACCTGGGTCTGGTGATGTTGCTTTTGTCACTCGCTCCACTGTTACCACCTAGTCGTAGTACAAGAGTCTCAACGAATGCCGTCATCAGGATTGGTAGCCGCTAGGGACAACACAATGCGTGAGCCGTTATCGGACTGAGCAAAGTATCGATATCCATTGGTACTGCTGATGGAAGTGCAAGACAGGTGTCCAACACGCACTCATCTCCGCATAGCATACATCGTAGTACAGGTAAGATGCAGTTTTGCCATATAGGTCTGAATGAAAGGAACCAGGTCATGTTTAGATCTCTCAGCCTGGCCAATCCAAGGACTCTAGTTATTCTGTCCCGGTAGCGCACTGCTAGGATTGTTTCTTCCATTCCCATAGGAGTCATGTCTGAGCTGTGGCTTGCCATATCGGAGCAGGAGGGTCAAAAATAAAATCCCTGCTACAAGTCCCAAAAATAGGGGTATGCCGCCAAAGACTGAATGGACAAAATTAGGAATGATTCCCAGAATTGCTTGAAATGGTGTTAGCAGTCCCATAAAAATCGTCTTAAATATGCCTGGGATGCCTGTGGCACTAGACATGTTAAGGAGTTGGCTAAGCATTTCTACGAAATGCACGGGGCAATTTGTTGATAAAAGGTCATGAACCTCCGTAGCTGTCCTTGCAACTAGGAGATCATACGTCTCTTTTGATGACGTGATGGGCACTGTTGTCTGCAAAAGCACAGACTTCATTTTGCTTAAAGTATCAATTCGTATAGAAGAGAAATGCAGACGAGGCCAGATGGGAGTCTCTATGTCTCCAGGGCCGCTCGGAAACAATGCTTGCATACAGCATTTGACCATGGATGTTACGCTTACGAGATACGCTTTTCCTGGCAAAAGGCCACAACATCTGTGATCCGTTCTTAGAATGTAACTCCCATTCGCGAGTTGCATAAAGAAAGGCTCTATCTGCGTTGCAGGTGTGACAAGCTGGTGGCATGAAAGGTTGTTAGAATTACCTTCACAGGCTCCGTGTAAATTAATACCCTGGCACAAAAGTATACCGCTAAGTGAACGTTTACAGTTTTCACCACTAAGAAATACATTTTTGTCGCTGTCACTGTAGCATGAATGTGTGTATGGTAATTTCCATGCTGACTTAACATATCCTTTACCTAATCGTTCATACTGGCCAGTAGGTATGTATTCAAGGCACTTTTTAAATCGGAAAGTTGTTATCGGAATTGTGATAATCCCGTGTATTATCCATTCAATGACAGGACTTTCTGACATTGTCAATGGTAATCTCTCAAGTTTTTCGATGCTCAGGATTGTATAGTCTGCTCCTTTCTGTGCCAAGCTGATTTGTTTATCACTAAGGTTAAAAATGGAAAATAATGACGTTGTGTTGATTAAACTCCAAGGCACATAGCCTGAACAAAGATTTTGCAGCGTCCAGCCTAATTGTACAATAGAACGTAATTGTGACTGGCCATGCTGTAACATTAGCAAGTCTCTGTCTATTATATCAAAGGCAGAGGATACAATATTGTCCAACGAATATATTCTGGAGGACAGAGTCATTAACCCATTGTCCACTACAGAAAGTGATTTTTCCAAATTAATACGATCAATTTCTCATCTTTTTTCAGCTGTTTCAATTTGTGTGACTTTCCAAGCCTCGTTGTATGCAGGATAGATACTGGTCGCTATGAAACGCTTTTGACGCTGTTTGCGTGGTCCCATAATAAAATTGCGCAAATCAGCATCCTCTTTAAGTAAAGACAAGTGTTGCTTAATTTCAGCCAGTGTGGATGATCCTAGCCATTCAAGGCAGCGTTTCCCTACACTGTATGTTGTTACTATCCCTGGATGTTGTCTCTGGGAGTATCTAGGGTCTTTTCTGGTCATTCTTAACCCCTGTGTTTTATTCAGGAATCTATCTTGATGGTTGTTTGTGTCAATAGGCCAGATTAACCACTTTTTCCAATCAGGATGTGTTCTGTTTAAATGTAAAATTTTAGTTACGTCTATCTCAATAACTATTGTTGTATTTTCAGGTATTGGCTTTGAAATAGACGGTTTGTTTAGGTCTTTAATCTTAGCTAGACCAAGACAGGATGTTTGGTGAATTGTGTCATTTAAAAACATCATTTGTTCTGGGATCATGCAGGCTCGAAACAGTGCTTCTAGGCATTGTACCTGCCAATCTTTTGTACCCCAAATGGTTTTTGTTTCAATGTTATTTTTCCAATAATCAAAACCAAATGTCGTCATTTTTTCATAAAATAAATCCATCAATCAAAGATATTTATAGAGCGCACTACTTACCCGGAGGGTCTCAAGGCGCTTGGGGGGGGGGGGTGCTGCTACTGCTCGAACAGCCAGGTCTTGAGCTTCTTCCTGAAGGAGAGGTGGTCTTGGGTCAGGCGCAGGTCGGTCAGGAGGGAGTTCCAGGTCTTGGCGGCCAGGTAGGAGAAGGACCTTCCTCCTGTTGTCGTTCTTCGGATGCGGGGGACGGCGGCGAGGGCGTGACTGGCTGATCGGAGATGGCGTTTGGGAACGTAGAAGTTGATGCGGTTGTTGAGGTAGCTCGGGCCTTGATCGTGTTTGGCTTTGTGTGCGTGGGTGAGGAGACGGAAGGTGATTCTTTTGTTGACGGGGAGCCAGTGCAGGTCTCTCAGATGTCCGGAGATGTGGCTGTGTCGTGAGATGTCGAGGATGAGTCTGGCTGAGGCGTTCTGGATCCGCTGGAGTCTCTTCTGGAGCTTGGCGGTGGTTCCAGCGTAGAGGGCGTTGCCGTAGTCCAATCGGCTGGTGACGAGGGCCTGGGTGACCGTCTTCCTAGTCTCGGTGGGGATCCACCGGAAGATCTTCCATAGCATGCGCAGGATGTTGAAGCATGACGAGGAGTCGGCGTTGACTTGTCTGGTCATGGTGAGGGAGGAGTCCAGGATGAAGCCCAGGTTGCGTGCGTGGTCTGTCGGTTTGGGTGTGGTGCCCAGGGCGGGGGGCCACCAGGAGTCATCCCAGGCGGAGGCCGAGGGGCCCAGGATGAGGACCTCCGTCTTGTCTGAGTTCAGTTTCAGGCGGCTGGTCGTCATCCACTCGGCTACGTCTTTCATCCCTTCGTGAAGGTTGGCTCTGGCGGCGGCGGGGTCGTTGGTCAGGGAGAGGATCAGCTGGGTGTCGTCAGCGTAGGAGATGATGTTGAGGTTGTGTTGGCGTGCGATGGCCGCGAGGGGGCTCATGTAGACGTTGAAGAGGGTGGGGCTCAGCGAGGATCCTTGAGGGACGCCGCAGATGACTTTGGTGGCCTCTGACTTGTACGGTGGTAGACGGACTCTCTGTGTTCTTCCGTCGAGGAAGGAGACGATCCATTCCAGTGCCTTCTCCTGGATTCCGACGTTGCTGAGGCGCTGCACTAGGGTGCGGTGGCAGACAGTGTTGAATGCCGCGGAGAGGTCTAGGAGGATGAGGGCCGCTGTTTCTCCGTTGTCCATCAGGGCTCGGATGTCATCGGTGGCAGCGATGAGGGCGGTCTCGGTGCTGTGGTTGGCTCGGAAGCCAGACTGTGAGGGGTCGAGGGATCCATTCGTCTCGAGGAAGGCGGCCAGCTGTTTGTTGACGGTCTTCTCGATGACTTTGGCTGGAAACGGGAGGAGCGAGATGGGGCGGTAATTCTTGAGTTCGGTGGGGTCCGCTGTAGGTTTCTTTAGTAGGGCGCTGAGTTCGGCGTGCTTCCAGCTCTCCGGGAAGGTGGCGGTGTCGAAGGAGGTGTTGATGATGTCCCGCAGGTGGGGTGCGATGACAGCGTCGGCCTTGTTGAAGACGTGGTGAGGGCAGGGGTCGGTCGGAGATCCGGAGTGGATGGAGTTCATCATGCGGACGGTGTCTTCGGTGCTGATCGGAGTCCAGGCGCGGAGGGTGGTGGTGGGGGGCGGTGGTTCGGTCGTGGCGTGCGTCGGTTGAGTGCTGAAGCTGTTGTGTATGTCCGCGATCTTGTTGTGGAAGTAGGAGGCAAGGGAATTGCAGAGGTCTTGCGATGGGGTGATGTCGTTGTTTCCGGCATTGGGGTTGGAGAGCTCTTTCACGATGTTGAAGAGTTCCTTGCAGTTGTGTGCGTTGTTGTCCAGCCGGTCCTTGAATGCGGTTTTCTTGGTGGCGCGGATCAGTTGGTGGTGCTTCCGGGTGGCAAGCTTGAGGGTGGTCATGTTGTTCGGTGTTGGTTCCCTTCTCCAGGCTTTCTCGAGGGCTCGGCAGTTCTTCTTGGAGCTCTTGAGTTCGTCGGTGAACCATGGGGCCTTATTGCTGCCGGGTCTGCTGGGTGGGGTCCTCAGTGGGGCGAGTTCGTCCGCGCAGTTGCTGATCCACTTAGTGAGGTTGTCGGCGGCCTAGCTGGGGTTCGCTGAGCTGGCAGGAGGGTGCTGGCTCAGGGAGGCGGCGAGCTGGTCGGCTGTGATCTTGTTCCAGCTTCTTCGAGCAACCTGTTGCTGGTGGTGGTGGATCGTCGTTTTTCTGAAGGTGAAGTGGACGCAGCTGTGGTCCGTCCAGTGGAGTCCAGTGGCGTGGCTGATTAAAATGCTTCTGAATATATCAATTTAGTATTTGTCAGCATTGTTTTCAATCCTGTTTCATCTAACAGTTTGTAATAAAACGTTTCTGCATCACTGGTGTTAAACCCTGAGAAGTACTTGAATTTCTCATAGAATTTTTTAGAACTGCTTTTAGGTGGTGTAGCACAATGTTCCCATTGGTTATACTTAAAAACATTTCTAGGTTGTGCAGATTTATGCAAATAATGATCGCCATAATGTGTAAAGGAGAACATCTGTTCATAACTTGACGAACCTTGTAAATAATCATGATCTGTGAATCTAGCTGACATTACTAAATCAGACATCATATTATTAATACTGTCAAAGTCCCAATCATCAGAGAATGTACTAGGTTTTACAAAGTCACTTAAGGAAACCTTGAGTTGATGAGGATACTTCAGGATCTCGACCGGACCATAGATCTCATAATCAGTTTTCTCCCATACTACCCCACCGGGTATTGGAATGGCTGTGACATTTACTGTTGACAGTTCTCTTTTCTTCACGTGGGATGATCTGTGTGGTTTGAGGACTAAGTTGATGTTCTGACTTGCTGTGTCCATTGTACTATATTTTCCCTCAATGAATTTTCCCAAACATAGTACCATGATGAGCCAAAGCAGGAGGAAAAATATACCTAGACCGAACCATAACTCTAACCATGGTGAAACAAGATAAATATCCTTTAGTTGATGAAAGAGTTCTGTTGCTTTTTCTTTAAAAGTCTTTTTTGTTTCTTGCATCACTTCGGGGTTGCTTTGATCCTCAGAAAAGTTGTCGAAGTTGATGAAATAACCAGAGGCAGTTCTGTCAATTGTTGGAATTGTTCTTTCAATTTGTCTTTCGGTAGCACTTTCTGATGCCACATCATTGTAGACTGGTGTTTCTTGACGAACTGTTTCAATCTGTGTCTCAAGAGGCACGAGTTCCATGGCATTATTGCATAGTCCCTCTCTGTGCAGTGCAGGCTGATCGAATGTGATTAGTCTTTCAGTTTGAACCACTTGGATTGTTGCAAGTTTGGGTATTCTGTTGTTTCTTGGGAGTCCACTGGGCCTACTGTTGATTATAGGCCACATGCTTGTGGTTTTACCAGGTCGATTGATACAACTCTGTTCTCCTTTTTACCAGCAAGGGGCGGTAGTACTACTGATCTTGTTCCGGTGACTGCCAAGACAGGTACTGCTTTTCTGTAAGAAGGCCCAAATTCCTTCTTCACCACTATTTTTTCTCTGACTAGATCCCCAATCTTTGGAATCCAGACAGGCCTTGCTGGGGCTGTTGTTGGTGGTGCCTCGTCAGTGGTAGCTGGCTGTTGCTTTAACTTTATGTTGCTTAAGGATTTTCTTGTTTCATTCAAGTCCTGTAAAACAGCCAAACGATCTTTGATGTCAAAGTCTGTTTTCTTATCTTGTACCACTGATACCTGACTATCTAGGTCCTGAACTCGCATTCTAGTTCCGGACAATAGTTCGTATGGGCTGAAACCTTTTAGAGAATTTCTTGGCAAATTATTAAGACTGATTTGGACACATATTAAATGTTTGACCCACCGAGCACCCGAACCTAATACTTTCGCTGTTATAGATCGCTTTATGTCCCGGTTTTTTCTTTCTACCACACTATTCCCTTCGGTGTGTGATGGACAAGAATACCGCAACCCAACTCCCATGCTGGCCATGGCCTCCTTATAAGCTTGAGAGCTAAAAGCAGGACCCTGGTCAGAATGGAACATGGCAATTGCGTATGTGCCGATAAAGACTCGCAGATCTTTTATAACCGTTCTGGCGTCAACCGAGCGCTGGGGCCACATTTTTTAAGTGCGTTTAGCCTTAATGATTAATAGGATGCAGGATGGGATGTAGACAGCGTTACGCTGGTTCTGATTGGTAGCCGGTAGCATAGTTCACTACTGTGATCCCTGTTGCAGTTTTCACAGTTGTTTGCATATATTTGGTGTTGCACACTCATTCCCGGCCACCAGTATACTGATTGTAATTCAGTCAGGGATTCCTTCATCTTTCTGTGCCTAGGACCCAAACCCATGTGTGCATCGGCTATTAAAAATATTCTCCTGTTCATGTTTGGAATTACCCTATCCCCCACTCCAGGGATTTGAGCAAAAGGAACGGAGTTTGCATCAATTACGTATGCATAATTGAGTGGATAGTTCACGGGTAGTGCTGCACAGTCGCCTTTTACGGACGTTTTGACTGCCAGCATGGTTTCCCCGTCGATGTATTTTTCTGCACGCTTTTTTGTGGCTACGGAAGCCGGTTTAGTTGCTTCCGCTGTGGCTGTATTAGCCAATGAATTCCCTGCAACGTGAACACCATCACGTTGAAGACTCTGTGCGTGTATCACGTGAGTCTTTTGTAGTTCTTTCTGTAAAAGAGCTACCTGGTTCCAGAGCAATTTATGCTTTATTGTGGCACCTGTGTCATCTTCGTAATCGTTTTCAATCCAGCTCTGCAACTTATTATTGTAAGAGTTGACGCAAAAATGAGAATCGCACACGATAAGTGTCGGGAATTCACGTTCTGCATTTTCAAGCGCCATCTTTAAAGATCTGATTTCAGCTCTCTGAGCCGAACAGTTTCTTACTGATTCAGTTTTTGTTATTTTCGGTCTGAATTTACCGCACAGCCAGCGACCTTTAACAATCGCACAGGCTGCATCGTAGGATTTGTTCTTTACGTTGAAATGCTGTACAAATCTATCTGTATAGATTATACAGGCGTACTGTGGGAGAGGCAGAAGTTCGATTGGCAGAGGATATTCTTCTTCATATTCTAAATCATTCAGCTCTTCGAATTGCGGGGCGAAATAGTATTTCACATCTTTCGCTCCAAGAGAATCTACACACTGTATCCATTTCGGATCCAGTGACACTGTAGGCAGGTTTACTGAGCTGAATAGCGCCTCAAAGGCGGATTCCGCTGTGAGGATATTAATCCTTTTGCCGTGTGCTAGTTCTCGCTCATTTGCTAATGCAATTTGCACTGCTTTCACAGTTCTTTCTGTGGGACTGAATGTCTTTTCTGCTTGTGTGTACAAGTGAGATTTAATTGAAATTGGTACCTTTTCTCCTTCATTAGAGGTCAGGTACGTGAATCCGCATCTTCCTGGGATGACTCGGATTACAAGATTGCGTGTGTTGTCACGTGTATCTAAGTTTGTTTTTGCTAACATGTCTGTTTGCAGTGATCTCAAAATTTCTGTGTGTTTTTGAGTCCAATTGATTTGTTTAAAATCAGGTTTAATTAGTTCGTAGAGAGGTTTAACCCTCTCTGCGTAATTTAGAATGTAAGTTCTACCGAAATTCAGGAAGCCTAGAATCGATTGTAAATTCTTCAGCGTTTTTGGAGCTTGGAGTACAGCGCACTTCTCTAAGAAGTTGTCCGCTAGGCTTTTTCCTTCACTTGATAATTCGTATCCTAAGAATAGTACTGTCAGATGGACAATTCAAGACTTTTTAAAGTTGAATTTGTAACCCTCTGCTGCGAACCCAAGTATAATGGTGTTCACTCTTTTCAAGTGAGTCTCCAAGTCGTCGTCTGTGAGATAGATATCATATACGTAAGATAATGCCTCATCATCATATATTTGTAGTAACTCTGTTACTCTAGCTGAGAATAGTCCTGGGCTGTTCTTGAACCCCTGTGGGAGCCTACAGAAATTTTCTGAGACCCCATTACGGAGAAAGCGGTCAAGTACCTACTTTCTGGTGCAATGTTTTGACAAAAGAAACCGTTAGATATGTCTAATGTCGTTTTATATTTTTTCCTAACTATGTTGTTCATTAGTGCAGCACTATGCGAATTTTGTACTGCAAAAGTTATGCAACATGCATTAAGGTGTCTGTAGTCCAAAACTAGATGATATGAATTGTCTGGCTTGGAGACAGGAAACAAAGGATTGTTCATTTGAGAGGTGCATGTTTCAATCACCCCCTGGTATTCAAGTTGATCTAAGATCTCCATGACTTGTTTTTTAGCTTCTTGCTTAATGGATACTGCCTTCGTGCAGTTGGTTCACTTTTTAACTGGATTTTGTGAGGAGGAGAGTCCTCATCCCATCCTACATGATTTTTATATAATGCCGGTGCCTGGGCTACTGCCCATTTCCTTGCATAAGTATATTTTTTGTGAATCGGAATGTGATTCGAGAAGGCAGGCATAATCATTTCTTCGCCACGAGGGCACTCCCTGACAAACTTTGGGGGCCAATCTTTTTCAGCTAACAGAATATCATAGCCTTTTGAGAGTTTATCCCAAAATAGACCTTTTATTTTCCTAGTCTTATCACCCTCTATACGCAATGTTATTTCATATATCTTATGGGGCTCGCTAAGTCTGGTGTCGGCAGTTTCAACCTGAATGTACTCATTCGTGTCCACTGTCTCCAGATGACTCATCAAGATCTCGCGGGCTATACTGATTTCTGCTGCACTGTCTAGCATTTTCTGTGCCCACTCCCCGTTTTTCAACTGTGTCCTCAGTATTTTCGGCATGGTTGATTACTCTAATACTGGCTACCTTCTTTTTTGGAAATTGAGATTTTTTACTCTGAGCAGGTTCCTTGTCTTTGGACTTGGTGTGCTCTCCTGGGTCTGACCGTCCTCTTCTTTCCGATTTCTGCGAAAAAGATCGAGAGGGACGTGTATCAATACTTTGATATCTATCAGGCTTCTTCAAATTATCCCTATTTCTAAGGTTATATCTTTTCTCAGAGGGCTCCCTCTGGGGAGACTGGTGTTCTCGAGTCGGAGTTCTTTCCCTCCGTCGAGGAGACCTTCCTCTGGACTGGAATTTTTTTTCCTTGGGAGTGGATTGTTTATTTCCATCCCAGCTCTTTTTAGGAGTATTTGAATTATTTTTAATAAATAATTTTTCAGGATTTTCGAGCAGTTGGGGCTTTACTGGATTGAAGCAAAGACTGTACCCCAAGTGTCACAGTCCTCTATGTGTGGTGCGACCCCCATAGGAAGGCAGATGGTCAGAATCCTGTGTTTCTCAATAGGGGTAGTATTCGGAAACACTGCCTCTATTTGAGTGATTTTCTGCGCTAACCAGAAAGGAATTTGTTCCCGTTTTACGGGTGTTTTACCAAGACATGACTGTATGTTCTGTGGTGTAATTTTATTAGTGTTCCCCTGATGAGGGGGCAGCTGTGGTACATTAACGGCTGTTTGGACTGTAGCAGTCTGCATTACATGTTGGACTAATTGCCTATGTATTTTAATTAATGTTTTTAGCTGTACTAACAGCTCTTCTTTTGACATTTTCTCAGTGTCCGGATGTGGTGTGTAGCTGGCTAGAACCGGCCACGTTGCTCCTGGTCTACCTAGTGGACCGAGCCTGGTAATATGATCATTGTGTTTTAGGGCGCCTTTAAACCAAAGTAAATGTTCTTGGTCTTTTAATGGGATTTCAGTCTCCTTGAAAGGAGCGTACTCTTCAGGTGGATCCTCTATTTTATAATAGTGGAACTCATGTGTTGCAGCGTTTGCCGCTGGAAATTTTATCCATGAATAGAATACCTCTGTCTGCCGATATTCGTGTGCCTCTATCACGAAGACGACTGTGCCACCTTGTGTGGTCAGTCCATTTTCTATAAGTTTTAACATTATAGATTTCCTTAAATGTGCTGGGATGATTATTGCACCCGGTTCAGTAGTCCCGTCGGGACCCTGCTGAGTCGCATCTGCTGCACCCCAGTGGTTCAGTTTTCTCCTGGCATTGTATAAATGCAGGTTTTGCAGAGCAGGTCTCCAAGGAGACAAAGATTAGGTGCACAATATTTTGGAACACTGTATCCTTCAACGTTGAATAAACCAGAGCTTTACATAGGAATCTCTTCCTACTAAGGTCGGGCGGATTTTAACCTTTAACCCACTCCAGACGTCTATTGGAGTATTTACGGAAGAAAGGGGTCTGTGTGAAAAATGCACGACTGAGTTACTCTAACGTCTTGCGTTAGTTTATCGCCTTACCAAACGTTTGGGCGCCATGTAGTGTAGTTCCTATTTTCCCAATAGGCCCTGCGCATTGGAATAACATAAACAGTAGTATCGACGTAGAAGTGCGGATCTTCCAGGCCTCTACTGACTATGCTAAACTTAATTGGGTTTCTTACCAACTAGCTCAGAGGTCACTGGAAACTTTCTTGACTGAATAGGAAGTGATCAGCTTCCCTGGTACAGACAAGAAGGGATTCCGTTTTCCAACAACCGTGCAACATGACAACTTTGCTCCTCAGATAAGAGTCAATCTCTAGGGTCGTGTGAAACAATAGACAGTTATTTTACTCAGTCAGTTGTTGTGCAGATTACTTTCACAATATGTAGAGAATAGAGAGACGGGCGTTTTCAATAAAGGGTAACATTTATTGAACAGTCTTTCTTCTCATACAAGAGAAATGAATTGCCACAATTGTAAGACTTGTTATTATAAAAAGTACGTACAGTAAGATGAGTATTACGAAATAATACTGTAAAAGCATTGATATGGTTTCTTAGCCATACAATGGTTTAAAATGAATAAAACATATATACATTCATATATACATTAGGCTAAAATACTCAACTGGTGCTTCTAACTACGCCTACCCCAGTGTACCTGACCTAAGCCTAATACTTGGGAGGGGAGTAAGTAAGTAGCTTTAAGTTAAGTTGGTTTTGCCAAGGTTTGCTTCAAGAATTCTCTCTAAGGGTTTAGTCAACACCATACCTCTGGAATAGAATGATGGAGGTCTGGTATCTCCTTCAGGGAACTCGATATCCCAGTCACTCGCAAGAGTGGGCTGGAAACGCTGGATCTGGATTTCTCTGCAGGAGAAAAGACAGCGTCTCTCTCAGCGCGTCGAGGAAGAGGAGGGGCAGCGTCCGCGGGCAGCTTGCATCTGCTGGGCTCTTGCAGGGGGACGGCTGTTCAGCTCCTAAGTTCACCACACCATAGTTCGCTCGTTAGCAGTGATAGCAGTAGCGATAGCAGCGATGGTATCATCAGCATAACAGCAGCAACTTCAGCATTTGCTTAAGGCAACGTTGGTAGTATTTATACCTGAAAGGTGCCTTGTTTGACGTAAGTTTTTGGACATAAGATGTCAATAAAGATGTCACTAGGAAGTGATTGTCTATCAGTGCTCATTAGAGTTCTATTACTAATCAAAACACAGCAAGCGGGGCTTTCCCAGGTTGCTGAGTTTTTATCTTGTTGAAGAACTCGGAGTGTTAATCTAGGAATCTTAGATAGTAACTTCTGCTATGTCATTGCACTAATTAGCTGCAAAGGAAATGGCAGAGGAAGCGATTCTGAAATGTGGCTCTGTTCGTGTGAGGCCAGAGACGAATTTCTGAATATTGCATGTGATCGGTTATGCCAATATAGGGGAATAAGGGGATTATAGCCGTATAGGGGCATAAGGTCACAGTATCGATCAGGGTCCTAGATAAGAACACAACAAGGGACTTGTAGAGCCGTACTGATGGGGATTTCTTTTTTAGCAATTGGCGAGCCGAGAGAATCAATTTGTTTTGACGTTCATCTGTTGGGTAAGCCTTGCAGTGTTTGTGTCCAGAATTGCCCCTAGAAACTTTGCTGACCTGGACGGTTGAAGAACTGACTTGTTCTTGTTGAGTTGAAGGCCCAGGTGATTGAACAATTGAATGCAGGTAGTAATGGCCTTGGAAGTTTCCTGGAAAGATGGAGCTTTGACTAGCCAGTCCTCCAGATAGGGAAAAACGTCCAGAGATTGCTTCCTGAGGAAAGCTGCTACTGGAGCCAATACTTTCGTAAATATCCTCGGTGCAGACCGGAGACCAAAAGGAAGTACTTTGAATTGGAAATGGCTCTTGCCTACTGTGAATCGCAAGTATTGCCTGTGAGCTGGGTGGATCGGCACATGGAAATAAGCATCCTTTAAATCCAGAGTCGCTATATAGTCCCCTGGATTTAGCAGATGAAGAATATCCTGAAGAGTGACCATCCTGAAGGACAGTTTGATGAGATAAGTGTTGAGCTCCCGTAGATCTAATGTGGGGCGCCAAGTTTCCGTCGTTTTGCGAACCAGGAAGAACCTGGAATAAAACCCTCTCCTTCTCTGCGAGAGAGGTACAGGCTCTATCGCCCCCTTGATAAAAAGCTGGTGGGCTTCGAGACGTAGCAATCCCAGATGTTTCGTTTGGCTGGCGCCTGGAGCTCTGGTTGGAGGTAGATTTTGAAACTCCAACGTATGGCCACACTGAACGATATTAAAGACCCACTGGTCTGATGTAATAGTTCTCCAGCTGTCTAGACAATGAGAAATCCTGCCCTCCACTGTTGTTATCAGAGGGGCAGGAACAGTAGAAAGAGCTGCGAGGCCGCTATTGCCTCTTGGAGTTGTCTCGCCCTTGACAATTTTGACGTCCTCTCCGCGGTTGACGAGAGAAAGACGCCGACTGGCCCTGGGGTTGATTGGAATACTGAGGTTTGTACGATTGGGAGGATTGTGATGAATATCTCTGTTGGTTGCCACCCCTGTAAGAGGAGAAACCTCTTCCTCTCGCACCTCTGAATGGAACCTTACGGTAGTTCAAATATCCCAAGGACTTTGCTGTGTCCGTATCTTTTAATGCTTTGAAGGGCTTCATCCACATGATTTCCGAAAAGCATTTCTCCATCGAATGGCAAGTCCAAGATCTAGTTCTGGACATCCTGGCGAAACCAGGTCGCCCGCAACCAGCCCTGACGTCATAGCACAGCTGATCCAGCCAGAGCACGAAAAGCAGTAGACGCTATGTCCATAGCACCATCTATTACCTCTGATGAGGATCTCTCTCCTTCCATCAACACCTTCCTGGCCTCATCCCTTGTTGATTCTGGAAGCTGTTCCACAAACGGGGATAGATCGCACCACATCTGGCGATCATACATGCCTAGGATGGCAAGAGCATTGGCAGCACGAACTAGGAGGCTGTCCGGAGGTGTAGTAAGGGGCGTTGAAGGATTTTTCGATTTGCTTTGTGCTGCTTGAGATATGACAGATCCGGTTTAGGTTGTCCCAGTAGACATGCTGGACTGCCTTCCGGCGCCTTATATTTCTCCTCCAGCCGGGGAAGAACGGGAATGACTGTCGCCGGATTTTGCATAACTTTAACCCCCTCTGACCATACATGTTCTATTATAGGTATAGATCGGACTGACCTCTTGTATGGTTCCTTAAAGTCATAGAGGAAGCAGTCTGTCTGCACAGTTGTGATCGGCAGACCAAATCTTTTAGATGCCCTCTCCATGAGGTTATGGAAAGCCCCAATGCTGGTGGAGAGGTAGCCGTATCCTGCCCTGTCACATCCGGATTTTGAAGGCCACTATCATCATAATCCAGATCTGGATCATGGGTAGGATCTTCCTGAACATTGTCATCAGAAGAAACATCATCCACAACCTCCTGGGTTTCCTCTCTGGGTTCCGGTTCCACTATCCGTGGGACCACCGTTGTCACAATGATTGCAGGAGCAGGAGGTCTAACAGAGAAGGAGGGCGCTCCTGTTGTATTATAGGTTGAGATGGAAACCTATTTCTATATTCTTGCAACATCAATTGCAAATCCAATACTAGAGAGGATGGCAGGGACACCATGTCCTGTCCTAAGGTTTGAGGAGGTCTGCTTCGCTGGATATATTGGTGTTCGTAATATTCCTCAGTGTCAGTATCCTGACACTTCACATTTAAGTCCGAGCGACTGCAGGCATCCCTAGAAGGATTATCATCCTCCTCGTCATCAGACTCCTCATCCAACAGCATAGTAGGAGGCAAAAGTGTTACTCGCCTAGGAGAATTCATCTCCGGCGTTATTTGCTGCCTTCGCATGGAAATGTGGATCTTTTGAATCGTCGACGACCTCGTCCACAGAGTCGTCGTCGACGGAACCATCGGTGTAATCGTCGTCGATGGAATCGTAGACGGAGAAATGGTTCTCGTCGACGGAGCTTTCACGGTCGCCGGTGAATTGATCGTCGACGGCATCGTTGACGAACTCGTTGTCATCAACATTACAGCAGCCATCGTCGACGTCATCGTCGTCGTTATAGTCCTCGTCGTCGATGCAGCCGTCGACACTACCCTCGTCGTCATTATCGTCGACGTCGAGAATACAGCCATCGTCGACGAGCAGGAATGCACCTTAAACGTTGGCGAAGTCATCAATGGTGTTGTCGTCAACGCAGCCACCGTCGACAGTCCCGTTGATGGAGCTACATGAGAATTCAGGTCTTTCGGAGAAGTAGTCGCTGACGTACCTGCTGATTTCGTCATTGGCGGACGCTGCTTCTTGTCAGGCTTTCCATCCTGAGAGACAGCAGCCAGTTTTTTGCTCTCCTTCACTTTTTGGGATGGTTGTGAAGCAACAGAGACATCCTTTTTCACCTTCTTGGCTGTGTCCACCTCAGCAGCCTGTCCCAGCCTCTCCTTTTCACCTCGGTGAGAAGATTTAATGGGACTAGCCCTCTCAGACCTATCAGAGATCTTATGTTGGGCTTTGACAGGGGCCCCAGAAGAAGTAGAGGGAGGTGACCTACCCCTCTTTCTGGATTTTCCGGAGGATGTAGCAGATGAAGAGTCCTCCTCATCCGAAGACAGCACCTCCTTCTGTGACTTCATTTTCTGCAGCCAAGTCAATAATCTGCTCTCCCTGTCTCTCAATGTTTTTGTAGAAAAAGTTCTACAGATCTTGCAATCTGTGGCCTTGTGGTCTGGATACAGGCAATAGATACAGTCATCATGCTTGTCCTCCACAAAAGTCTCTTTTTAGCACAGGTAGCACAGGCCCTGAACAAAGCCTTCTTCTCCTTGTCAGACATTATAGTTTGAAGTAAATTGTAGAAGAATCAAGTTGAATAGAAAGAAAACTGAGCAGAGCTCAGTGGAGACTCCCTAGTGCAACGTGCGGTAGAAAAATCTGAGGCTCTGAGGCTCTCTCCGGAGGGTTTTATGGGGTGAGGCTATTCTGATTGGTTGTTGCAGAAAGTTTGGGCTCTTTTACACGAAGAGGGTGATATGCTACAAAATGAGATGAGGCCTAGGCCTGATTTTCTCTTTTGTACCTATGGTTATGATATTTTTTATTTACGAGGCTCCTATTCCGACGACGGGGAATGATACAAAGCATGGGAATCTATGAAAGTTCCAATACTGGGGTAAGCAGAAATCTGCGGTCTAGTAAGAATCAACCCCTGATTAAAAAAAACAAGACGTGGTGGGACCACTTTTCTAGTACACACAGCCAACATATGGAAGAGCCTGCCAACACATTTTAAAACTTAATGCCTTTTGTCAATCCCTAAAAACCTACCTTTTTAGAAAGTAATGCCCTCTCTCCTCCACCCCACGTTACTTATGAGGCACTGCCGCGCCACTCTATATGAGCAGCTGCTCACGCTATAAAAATAACGTCATTCATTCATTCCATAAACGGGTGAGGACGTGGATACAAAAATAGAGGATAAACGACTTCAGACATATGAAAAGCAATAGAAACATTCAGGCTGAAGGGTGGTTCAACCCTAAGCACAACCCTAACCTTCAAAAGTCCATGAAAGGACGAAACTTACGCAGTTACCTTTCGATTTAGTAGCCAATTGGAAAGTGACTTTTCAGGCAAAAATAAAATAAAACCACAGAAATACAGAGGTTTGAAGAACTGGTCCAAATATGTTGTCAGCACCGAATTCAAATCCAACCAAAAAATGGGGGTTAGGGTGAATTTAATTTGGAGAGCCCTCTCAAAAGAAATCATTACATGTAAGTAGAAAGGGGGGATACCTTTACTCATCATCTAGTCCCGCCACTCATGTACATTGAACAAAGAGTCTTGCCCCAAACAGAAAATAAAACAAGCTGAAATAGCAGCAATATATCCTTTTAAAATAACTATATTTAAGTCCTTTCCCAGCCTAAATACGACCAACCCAAAGAACATAGAAAATGCCACCTTTAAAGTTAAAGCATTGGCAAAGCCAGTAAGTCCTGACATGGGGATTTACTGGCTTAATGCTATCGGCAATGCTAAACATCATTTGTAAAAAGCATTGCAATTTGCTGTTGTTGTGTAATATCAATAGGGATCGCCAAGTACCATCAATTTGAACTTGATGGTAATTTGCAAAAACTCTGAAAAATAAACTAAAGGACATTTTTCAAAGTTTCTTGTTACACACACACATGCCCTTGAGGCATATATGTGCGCAACATATGATAACCTGGCAATTTAAGGGGTGCAACAGGGTGTCCTTTTGGTACCTTTGCACCCTTGAAATTGCATGTGCAATTTGCAAGAACCTATTTTTTGTCACTTGCAAATTGTGCATGCAATTTCCATTCATTCCTATGAGCCCCTAGGCCCATAGGAATGAATGGGTAGCTATTCCTTAAATGCGATTTGCAACTTGCGAGTCGCAAATTAAGGAATATGTAGGAATCACAATTTCTTTTGCGACTCCTACATGCATAGGGATTTGTGAGTCCTAATTAGAGATTTCTTAAAATTCGCTATTTAGGATTCTCAAATCTTGACTTTGATGCCATATGCTGTAAATGGTTGAGTCATTTTGTAGGGGTCGGCATGTGTGTCATTGCACATGCATGCCCCTGACCCACAGAATGACTTAGGCGCCATTTTCTTTTCTTTTTTAAATGTACCGATCTAAGATAGCAGCGTCACTTAGATCGCTCAATGAAAAAAAAGAAGTGTAAGTGTGAAAAAGGGTTTTTGTGAAGGATCGGCCGCAATTTTCTGCCTGGCCTTACAAAACAGCAGAGAGAGAGAGAGAGAGAGAGAGAGAGAGAGTTCAGTTGGGGAATCGGTACCGAAACCAGAGACTCAGAGGGAGATCAACTCACATCATGACGCCCCATGCCTTTTCTTTGAATATAGAGTATGAGAGGGGTTAGTTCCCAATTCACTTTTTTATGTTTGGACTTTGATTTGGATTTACCAAAGGACTTGCCCCTAATCTGACCTCTCACAGGAATGACTTTAGAAGCGGGATCAAGTCAAGCATCTCCTTAAAAAGGTCCCAAATTGAAGAAAAAGAAAAAACAACTATGAGAAAAGATCCTCCAAGAAATCTAAAAAATCGTGCTTGAAGATCCAGAGAATGGGTGATAAGAATGGGAAGCACCAAACTCTAGGAAGGAGAAGGAGGCAGGAAAATAACCTGATAAAATATCCAATAGAATTTCCATCTACGAGAAGTAAAAAAAATCTACCACAACTCAGAGTGACAAAAAGGCAATGAAAAATAAAGAACACAAGTTGCAACGCATCCTTTAATCAGAACTGCCTCCTTAACGTTGTCCAAAAGGAACGGACATCACTGGGCAAGGATCTTGTTTCATATGGGAATGGGATTCCTGGACCACATGTTATGGACAGACCATAATCTTAGCAATAGCTCTTTATAAGACTTCACCACACTTTTACTCAGAAAATCATAGCATTCACCTAGGAAGTGAAGAAGATCCATCTTCCAGAGTGGATTTGTACAAGCTCGCTACTAGGTATGCACTAAGAACCCAGAACAACTTGTAGGCTGCCTTTATGGGTAGCTCCCAGCATTAAAACTCGAGGACAGGTGGGGTTAACTATGAGCTGAGTATGTGCTGGGTGCAAAGTTTCAAGACACGCCGCTCATCAACTCATTCGAAGCTTCTCTAGCTTTGACCGTTAGAGGGTTCCAAAATGCCTTTAACTTACAGCTCTGCACTCTACCTACAGTAGGCCCTTGTGTTCGAGCGTGGCTCTCTTCTGCCCATGCGATATACCTTTTGTCTGTGAGATAATCTTACACTGCTGCTGCTTGCACTGCTCTTGTGTATGTAATTGAATCTAGCACTGCTGTTTATCATTCATGTACTTGTGAAGTAGCACACAAGGGGGAATGGGATCACTAACCCCCTGCTTGGGTAGTGATAGAGATATTATTGGGAGGAGTGGGACTGTCAAAGTTGTGGACTTTGGTGCTACTTGCTCTGCTGCATTAATGACAGCATTAGTTCAGGTTGCACTATTGGTGCCTCTTATATGGCCAATAAATGCGCGAAAGAAGCTTCTACTGTTTTACTGACGCCTTATATTGTGAAGTTAGAAGGGCAGGTGATACATGCATCACTGAATTTCCTGCCTGTTCTACTAATATTTTAGCGTTTAACACTTGCCAACATTCCTTGACTTCTAGTTCAATCTGCTAACAATAGTCAACCTTCCCTGGTAAACATATTAGCAAGGTATGTCACTTGGCAGGCATTTTCTCTTTACATAAGGGGGTTTGGCATAACATAGTTTGAAGAACACTACTTTAAGCCAACACAGAGTAATATATATAATTTCCTGATACAATCCTACTCTTCTTCTCTTTACTTACCTTTTCTGTTGCCAAATTAGGACTGATAACAAGAGGTTTAATAATGGGAGCATTAGGATATTTGGCCTCCGATATATCCACTTCTGTATCCTTTTCATCACCAGCCAAGTCATCTCTGGACACCTCCTTTGAATAAAGAGAAGCAAGCAAAGCATTTACTGCAAAGGGCAGAATTCATCCTAATACATTATGAACATTCTGTTGAATATATCAAAGGTCACATATGCACTAATAAGCATTGTTATTGACTATTGCAATCACATTGCAGCGGTCCGAATCTAAAAATCACTTCCATCACAGTACCTGTTCCTCCAGCACATCTTCGAGGTCCTCCAATATGTTGGGGTCGAAATTGGTCACACGTTTACTCTGTAATCCGACAACATCCGATACTGGCAACAAACTTTCAAGTGACGTGTGCTTGAAGCAAAAAAAACACTTGTTCAGCAAATTTATGGAACATGTATCTTCTGCAGAATTGTTCTAAAATCTATATTGCTACAATGATATAAAATATCTGTATCAAAACTAATAGTGCATCAAGATATTAAACAAACAATCTAGTAGTTACTTACCTTCAGTAATTTTCTTTCTGATGGATACTTTATCTAACAACATATTATTCACCTTTAGAAAATCTCCAGATGCCAGACTGGATCCAAAAGATTTAAAACTGCATTGCTCCAGCACACCTGTAGGTTGCGTTGTGCAACTCTATGCTAACGTTGTTCTGCCTCAGTACTGATGAACGAAGTTGTACATATGAAGCACCTCTGCACGCGCATGTCAGTTTCCTTCTTGACTCTGTCCAAGCTCTGGAACATGGGATACAACAATAATCAGTGCTATCAGTGTGCACATTCATATATGTTTGAAAAGTAGACTAGAGTTTTCACCATAAAGAGCCTTACTGAAGGTAAGTAACTTGCTCTGATGAATACTTCTAATTGCATATTCCTCACTTTAGAATATGTCCCAAATCAGTTCCTCCCAAGTGGTGGGTCTGTGGAATGGCTAAAATCAAAAGTCCTGCCAAACCGAGCAAGTAAAATGCCCTTACCATCAAAACTGTCTGTCATAACCAGGAGGCTGGACTAAACAACACTCTATGTCGTAATCAACAAACAACACCTACACAGACTCCAGACCATTCAGAACACCACCTCAATACTCATACTTGACCTCTCATGCTGCACCCACATCACACCTCACCTCAGGAAGCTTTCCTGGCTCTCTAGCCACACATGCAGCCAATCCAAACTTCCTACACACAAATACAAAGACCTACACAACACAGGACCAAAATATCTGCACAGCCGCATACACTTTCACCAACCCACCAGACACATAGTATCTCTTTCATTCTCACTCACACACACTCTCCGCATATGCAAAAACAAAACTGGAGGTTGCTCATTCTCCTACATCGCCCCCAAGACATGGAACAACCTCCCTCAATAAATTAGAGCATCTTTCTCACTGCCGGAGACCTGGCTCTTTTGTACAAGCACCTTGGGGACAAGATACATACACACCATCCCCAGGATCTGGATATCCTCTTGAATGATCAGTGCACTATACAAATCAGCATACCATAACAACATAACCTAACCAGGCAGTATTGCTTTGTGAACATGTCCGCTGTTGTACAGGTCGTGGCCTGACAGATATCCAGAATTGAACGTGGGGTGCCAGTACAGCTGTAGCAGTTTGGACTGTGGTTGAATAAGCCCTCGGTTCCTCTGGAAGCTGCCTCTTGCCAGGGATTAGCAGAGCTTAATACAGAGGACTGTCTATCATGACACAGTCCATCTCTGCACTGTCTTGCCTTTCTTTGCCACAGAGAACACCACAAAAACCTGATTGTCCACCTGATGGTCTTTGGAGTGATTAATGTAAAAGCTCAAAATTCTCCTGGGGTCCAACCTATTGAGTCGCTCCTCTGTTTTTTGAAAGGTAAGGAGGACCAAAGAACATCGGAAGAGGGATGGACTGCTTAACATGAGTCACAACCTTTGGCAAAACAGCTACCCTGTTACTCAACATCACTTTATTTGGAGAAAAAGATGGGTAAGGCAGGTGCACTGAGACCGTTTGAGATTCACTCACGTGATAAACAGGAGTTCAAGTGACAAGTTAAAAGGCTTTCAGAGTCAAGACGTGTAAGGGACATCTGTGTGGTGGCTCAAAAGGGGCGTACTTGAGAAAAGTGAGGACTGAATTAAGGTCCCACTTGGGATCACAAAGGATTTGAGGGAGAAATGCGCAAAACGTTTTAAAAACATTAACAGTAAATGTTATTTGAACAATTACATTCTGCTTTTGATCAGGCAAATGCAAAAGGCACAGCAAAAAGGCTTACAAGTTCCAACTGCAAGTCTTTGAAGGGCCTGGGATAAATAATCAACAAGACATCTGGCAGTTTGACCTGTGGGTCAGTATTGTGGGTACCACATCAGGACACAAACTTGTCCTAGCATCCGGCGTGGACAGACTATGTTGAGGAATGCCTAGCAGCAAAGAAGACTTTCACAACTTCAGGAGGAAGACTGAATGCAGTCAATTGTCAGTGCTTAATGTGCATGCATGGAGGTGCAGATTGTGCAAGCCTGGGTGCAGGATCCTGCCCTGCCCTGCTACTGCTACATGAGGTCCACCTGAAGCAGAAGACAGATGCTCATTGCCAGAAGTTCTGGATAAGTCACTCTACTTGCCCAAACCGGAGCCACTAGGATGACTTAGGCCTGGTCGTTCCTGGTGTTCTTCAGAACTCTGGCAGCAGAGGCGGCAGAAGAAAGGCATACAGAAGTCCCATGCTCCAATCTATATGGAATATGTGTTGGGAGAGAGCCTTCTTGGAAACTCCAGCAAGCAACAGTTTTGACATTGTGTATTCTCAACAGTGGCACAATGATCTAGCCAGGGCTCTCTCCATTACTATAAGATTTCCTGTGCAACTTCAAGATGCAATTACCACACAGATCCTCCAGCTGCTGGCAGCAGTGTTTGTCTGCCCTAGGGTTAAAGATCCTGTCAGGTGGTTCACAGCCATGGAAGGGCCCCAGCACTCCAGCCAGCTCCTGAGGCAAAGAGCCTCCTGGCACAGGATCCCATCACACCTTGCCTGTTGCCGTAACATGTGGTGGTGGTTATGTCCATGAGAACCTGAACCAGCCTTTCTTTATTGAGTGGTAGGGTGGCTATCAGTGTCAAGCAGATGGCCCTCAACTTCAACAGGTCAATGTGAAGTTGGATCTCCACTGCAGGAGTACTCTGATCTCAGCTTTTCCAAAATTACCTCCCCAACCCAGCAGCAACCCATCCATCATTACCATCAGCTCCTGGTGGGACAGGGATCTGCCACAGGTGCAACTATGGTCAAGCTATCACCACTATAGGTCTATTGCGGTCTCTGACACCTGGATAGAGTCCGACAGTTTCCCCTTGTGCTGGGCCCACCGACACTTCAGGTTCCACTGCAGAGCCCAGATATCAATCAATCAATCAATCAATGACATTTATAGAGCGCACTACATACCCGTAGGGTCTCAAGGCGCTGGGGGTGGGGGGGGGGGTGTCGCTACTGCTCGAACAGCCAGGTCTTCAGCTTCTTCCTGAAGGAGAGGTGGTCTTGGGTCAGGCGCAGGTCGGTCGGGAGGGAGTTCCAGGTCTTGGCGGCCAGGTAGGAGAAGGACCTTCCTCCTGTAGTCGCTCTTCGGATGCGGGGGACGGCGGCGAGGGCGTCGTTGGCTGATCGGAGGTGGCGTTTGGGAGCGTAGAAGTTGATTCGGCTGTTGAGGTAGCTCGGGCCTTGGTCGTGTAGGGCTTTGTGTGCGTGGGTGAGGAGGCGGAAGGTGATTCTTTTGTTGACGGGGAGCCAGTGAAGGTCTCTCAGATGTCCGGAGATGTGGCTGGTTCGTGGGATGTCGAGGATGAGTCTGGCTGAGGCGTTCTGGATCCGCTGGAGTCTCTTCTGGAGCTTGGCGGTGGTACCGGCGTAGAGGGCGTTGCCGTAGTCCAGTCGGCTAGTGACGAGGGCCTGGGTGACGGTCTTCCTGGTCTCGGTGGGGATCCACCAGAAGATCTTCCGTAGCATGCGTAGGATGTTGAAGCACGCCGAGGAAACGTTGTTGACTTGCCTGGTCATGGAGAGGGAGGAGTCCAGGATGAAGCTCAGGTTGCGTGCATGGTCTGTCGGTTTGGGTGCGGTGCCCAGGGCGGGAGGCCACCAGGAGTCGTCCCAGGCGGAGGGTGAGGAGCCCAGGATCAGGACCTCCGTCTTGTCCGAGTTCAGTTTCAGGCGGCTGGTCGTCATCCACTCGGCTACCTCTTTCATCCCTTCGTGCAGGTTGGCTCTGGCGGCGGCGGGGTCGTTGGTCAGGGAGAGGATCAGCTGGGTGTCGTCGGCGTAGGAGATTATGTTGAGGTTGTGTTGGCGTGCGATGGCCGCGAGGGGGCTCATGTAGACGTTGAAGAGGGTGGGGCTCAGAGAGGATCCTTGAGGGACGCCGCAGATGACTTCGGTGGCTTCTGACTTGTACGGTGGTAGGCGGACTCTCTGTGTTCTTCCGATGAGGAAGGAGACGATCCATTCCAGCGCCTTGTCCTGGATTCCGACTTTGCTGAGGCGCTGTACTAGGGTGCGGTGGCAGACAGTGTCGAATGCCGCGGAGAGGTCTAGGAGGATGAGGGCCGCTGTTTCTCCGTTGTCCATCAGGGCTTGGATGTCATCGGTGGCGGCGATGAGGGCGGTCTCGGTGCTGTGATTGGCTCGGAAGCCGGACTGTGAGGGGTCGAGGGATCCATTCGTCTCGAGGAAGGCGGCCATCTGCTTGTTGACGGTCTTCTCGATGACTTTGGCTGGAAACGGGAGGAGCGAGATGGGGCGGTAATTCTTGAGTTCGGTGGGGTCCGCTGTGGGTTTCTTGAGTAGAGCGCTGAGTTCGGCGTGCTTCCAGCTCTCAGGGAAGGTGGCGGTGTCGAAGGATGTGTTGATGATGTCTCGCAGGTGGGGTGCGATGACAGCGTCAGCCTTGTTGAAGACGTGGTGAGGGCAGGGGTCGGTCGGTGATCCGGAGTGGATGGAGTTCATCGTGCAGATGGTGTCTTCGGTGCTGATCGGGGTCCAGGCGTGGAGGGTGGTGGTGGGGGGTGGTTGTTCGGTCTTGGTGTGCGTTGGTTGGTTGTTGAAGCTGTTGTGTATGTCCGCGATCTTGTTGTGGAAGTATGAAGCGAGGGAGTTGCAGAGGTCTTGTGATGGGGTGATGTCGTTGTTTCCTGCGCTGGGGTTGGATAGCTCTTTCACGATGTTGAAGAGTTCCTTGCAGTTGTGTGCGTTGTTGTTCAGCCGGTCCTTGAATGCAGTTTTCTTGGCGGCGCGGATCAGCTGGTGGTGCTTCCGGGTGGCCAGCTTGAAGGTGGTCCTGTTGTCCGGTGTAGGTTCCCTTCTCCAGACTTTCTCGAGGGCTCGGCAGTTCTTCTTGGAGCTCTTGAGTTCGTCGGTGAACCACGGGGCTTTCTTGCTGCCGGGTCTGCTGGGCGGGGTCCTCAGCGGGGCGAGTTCGTCCGCGCAGTTGCTGATCCACTTCGTGAGGTTGTCGGCGGCCTGGCTGGGGTTCGCTGAGCTGGCAGGGGGGTGCTGGCTCAGGGAGGTGGCGAGCTGGTCTGCTGTGATCTTGTTCCAGCTTGTCCACCTGGCATGGTGGACAAATAGGATGCAGGAGGTGAAGAGGCCAAGAAGTCTCTTAGCTGCTGTCATTGAGAGCCAGGACCAAAGCCCAGAAATTGTACACCCATGTGGCAATGGTGAGGCCAAGGAAGAGCACTGCAAACTGAAAATGATCCTGGCATACCTGGAACCACAAGGAGCTTCTCTGGGACTGCAAGATAGGAACACAAAAGTAGGCATCCTAGGAACACAGGCCCTGGGCCAATGTGAGCATCTTCAATTTGTTTTTCCACAAGAAAGTGTTCAGAGTAAGAAGATCTGAAATAGGACGAAGACCTCCATCTTTCTTTGGCACTATGAAATAACGAGAGTAGCAGCCAGGCCCTATTTCCAGTGCTGGAACCCTCTCCATGGCTCATTTGGCCAAAAAACCTCTTGATGCATCATTTTTAAAGCTTTGCAGGGTAAGGGCCCGAAATTCATTAGGAATTTGGTTGGCAAATATACCCCTTTATGGAATCTTCGCTCGGCCCAGCAAGAATTGCTAATGATTCCCCCTTACAAGAAAAAACGCCAAGGTGGCAGTAGTTTCCATTTTCTTGCCCCCTCTTTATGGAACTCCTTACCATTATCTCTAAGACTGAGCGACAATCTTCTTTCCTTCAGACAGGCTTTTAAAACCCTGCTATTCAGACAAACTTGCCTTTAATATAAATTGATGTGAAACTCTCTTTTGCTCAATGTACTTAGGTGTTAGGCTATGTTCCCAAAACTTCAGTAGCGCCATGAAGCCTACGGGCGTACGAGCGCTGTACAAATAAAAATGTAACATAACATAACATTAACATGCAAGATGGACAGGTGCTCTTCTGGAAGAAGCGCCAGGTCGAAAAGGAATGGGAGGGCATAGCCCCAATGGATGATTTGAAGGACCCACCTGTCAGATATTATACTTTGCCACCTTTGGAGGAAACGTTTAATTCTCCTTCCCACAAGGTAGGCGTGCGCCACTAAGTGCAAACTGGCTTGGAGGCTGATGATGCAGGGGCATGAGCCTGGTATGTTTGCTGCTGATGTGGACATTGTCTGCTAGATCCCAGTCCCTGAAAGAACTGGGGTTCCTGCTGTGGAGACAGGGAGCCTTGGTGTTGCTCTGGGGTTGCCTTGAAAGGCGAACAAATTGCACAGGGTGATGTCTTGTTGGAGTTGAAAGGCCTAATGAACAAGCCATGTCATGGCTTTCTTTAAAGCATTCCAGTCCTGAAGCAGCCTAATACCCAAACAGAAGAGACACATCAAAATGTCCTGTACATCACCATTGAATCCTGTGATCTCATCTAAGCTTGACGCCGTAGACCTACACTAGTGCGGACTGCTGTGCTCAAGCAGTCAGTGGTGTCCTGTCCATTACTAATGTTACTGTATCCGGACCATCTCGTATAGTTTGAGCGAGGTTGGGACAAAATTCTTCTGGGACTGCCAGTAAGATCTTGCCAACCATGTCCCATAGAGCATGGGAATTTCTCCCAAGCAAACAGCTGGCATTGAGTGACCAGAGAGCTAGACTGCCTGAGACAAACATCTACTTCCTGAAAGCTTTGATTCTTTTGGACTTGCTGTCTGGTGGAGTCGTCAGGAATGAACTGGGATTCGCCCGGCCAGTGTAAGTCTGAACCGATAGACATTATAGCATAAGGTGTTGTGCCAAGAAGTAAGAGTTACATGGTCTAGCCTGTGGCGCATAGCAACCTGCTTGGTTACTGGAGGGAAAGAACAAGATTTAAACTAGGTGCCTATTAAAGTGTCAGGCAGGGCCTCGTTGAAACATAGAAGAGGTTCAGATGAAGTCTGTATAGGTATCAGAACTTTTGTAAACACATTAGTTTTCCTCCATAGTTGGCAATTATAAGTTTAAGACTTCCACTGCCCATAATATTCCCACAACAAAGGAGGTACTCTCTTCTGTTGATGGAGCAGCAGGAGAACAAAACCCAGTGTCTGGAGAAGTTTACATCCACAGGCCTCCTGTAAATCCATATATGGATTGTCCTCATCACAATGTGAGTGGAAAAATCCCCATCAACTCCATTGTTCCCTCCAAAAGCTGGTAGACCCTGATCAGAGTTGGAACCAAAAGGTTGTTGGGGGGCTGTGGTGTGGCTCCAAGGCAGAAGCATATTTGTGTCTGACTTTGATTGAACAGGGGTTGGGTGCATCTGTATGGCTTTGGGGCATGACTTTGGCAGAGTCTGAGCCAAATTTAGCTTGGAGTCAGAAAGGACTATTGTGACAAGCTCTTCCTCCAGCGCCAGTAGCGCCGGGACCAGTGTCCACATCAAAGAAAATAGGCATGGATTTTAGTGCTGGGTTGAAAGTTGTTCTGATATTAAAGCAGAACCCACGATGGGTTTAGGAGGCACAGATGGCGCCAAGAGTGGACTAGTTGATGGTAACCTAACTGGAGGTCTATGCAGATCCTTGGGTCCGAAGGGAGAAGTAAGCGTGCTAGAGATGCACTGCATGACCTCTGTAAAGGCCTTAATCTATTGTAACATTGCCAGTGACCCCAGAAACTCTAGTGCTTTCTTTTTCACTTTGACTTGCTAGATGGCTAGGACAGCAACAAGGCACTGTTGCAGAAGTAGTCTCAAAAGCAGAAATAGATCCATGCCCTCAACTTCGAGCAGGAGCTGAACTTCTGTGACATTCTTCTGGGTTCAGCGGCATACAGCTTCGCTTCATGCTCAAGTGAAAGTGGAGCCGCATAAAACTACCTACCGGCACGTAGGAGCAATCCTGTTTTTAATTATTTGAATCCAGTATGGTGCCTGGGGATATTCTAAAGGTGAGGCGTCAGCGGTTAGAACAGAAGTGAAAAAGTTACTTACTTTTACCTGAATATGAGCAGACTGCTGTTGCTCCCACCGCTGCTGTTCACGGCCCGCAGCTTGACTTCCTGCTGTCAGCTGTTCTGCCCCATGGCTGGGGCTGCTCATTATCCTGGACTGCCTGCCTGCACTCAGTGCCGGAGTGCCTGCAGCCGCTATTCACGGTCCGTGGTCCGCGGTCCACGGTTCACAGCTTGGCTGCCTCCGGGCTGCTGCTGCTGTGTTGCTCCATTGCACTGTGGCTGGACTGCTCATCAGCCCAGAGTGCTCGCCGCCGCCGCGAACCACGGCTTTACTGTTGACTGTTTCCTGGCTGTTTGCTATTTGCTGGCTGTTGCTGGCTGCTCCGAGCTCCGTGCTTGTTCCGCTGCCGGAGGCAGGACTGTTATATTGTTGGACTGTTATATATCCCAGTGTGCTGCACCGCCAGAGTCCAGCTTGTTCCACCGAATATCTGCCACTGAAGATCCTCCACCCAAGAGCTAAGACTTGCACCCCCGGCGCCCCCCTACCACCTTCCTACCTGGTGCCTGGTGTTTGGTGCCTGGTGCTGCTGCATTTGCCTGCCTTTGGCCTGCTCTGGTCTGGTCCAGCCCGGTCCAGCTCCAGTATGGATCCTACTGGTACATCCATACCGGACCTCTGCAGCCTGCCATGTGCCGGTGACAAAGGAGAATTGGGGGAACCACAGAGTCTCTAGAGGCCGCTGAAGACACTGAGCTGACCCTGGGGCTTTTATAGCACACTTCTGATTATTCTCCCGGTGCATTCTGGGACTTGTAGCTTTGTAGTTCCCCACAGAGGTACATTAGACTCCCTTGCTCGCCTTGTTAAGGGAGTCTCACCGTCAAGACGAGGTGGAGCCCCGCGCAGGCAGCGGTCGTGTAATCTGTGAAGTGAAGCAGAGTGGTGCTTTCTGGATTCCTGGATCTGTGAGAGAAAGCCTGTGTCCCTCTTCTGTATGCCTCATGTTTGGTCAAAGTGCAGCATGTCTCTAGAGTAAGCCTGGGCGTAGTTTGCGTAGCAGCACTACACGTAGCTTCACGTAGTGAACTTTGAACTTCACATAGTACACTAGTCTGCAACACTACACGTAGCTTCACGTAGTGAACTTTGAACTTCACGTAGTACACTAGTCTGCGTAGCGTAGCTGATGACACTGTGTACTTGTCTGCACTGTGAAAAAATTGCAAATGACATACTGCACAGTGCCAGTAATGATAAAATAAATATCTCTATCTTTATATACCAAAGTTCATATAATACTTTCACCAAAGTGAAACTGAAAAATAAGCAAGCAGTGAGAGAGGTGATGATTTTGGGATCCTCCCTAACCTAGGGGGATTACCAAACAGATGCCTTGAAAACAAAAAAGCACATCTTATTGAACAATTTGGTGGTGGTCCCATCCTCTTAGGACCACCCCAAGCACAGTTATTGGCAAAAAAACATTCCCAAGAAAAGGCCTTGCAAAGCATTATGGAATGAGATTAGCAGTGGGCAGTGAATATTATATAGTATCCAATATCAAAATAATTCTACAAAGAGCTGCAGTTCAACTGGTGGATACTAGATGTCCCTCACGAGTCAAATGCAAATGCTTGATGAAAGGGTTTCAATGGTTTTGCATTTGATTCGTGAGCGACATCTAGTAACGACTAGTGGAACTGCAGCTTGATGTAAGAATAATTTCTATGCTTTGCTTTTGACTCGTGAGGGACATCTAGTAACGACTAGGCGAACTGCAGCTCTTTGTAGAATTATTTTGATATTGGATACTATAATATTCACTGCCCACTGCTAATCTCGTCCCATAATGCTTTGCAGTGGTATGGGTTTCACTCGGTACCGAAAAAAATATTCAATATGTGCTTTCCGCAGAGGAGGAAGATAAGAAATGGGGTTGTGTTGCAGGTGCTCTTAATTCAAATAGACCTTTAGGCCTAAGATGCAGGAATTCTTCCTAGCAAGATATGAATGTGACATCTTGGAACGCAGCCGGCCTTAGCACAAATAAAAACAAACTTATATTCTTGAAAGAGCAGATTCTCGATATATTTTGTCTCCAAGGGACTTGGATAGCTAAGAACTGGTCCACCGAAGATTATATTGTGCTAAGCCGGCGGCGCTCCATGTAAATAGAGGTCATTCTAAAGGAAGTGTTACAATCTTGTTAAGTACAAGTCTCAGTTGGTCCTATAAAGAATTTTCTCATGCCTCTAACCTGATTCAGGCGGTCAAGTTGGATCATAAGGTCAGCCAGCTTCTGTTGTACTCGTTGTTGATAATAAACATATATTTACCTCCATACACATCCTCTACACACCTATTAAAAGATCTTTTCTCCTTTATTTCCTCCATCCTGGAATCTGAAGACTGTAGATACACAATATTAGTGGGAGATTTGAACTCTAAAGTCTCATCGCAAAGTCTAAGCGTATTTTCTAATATTGAAAAAAATGAAGCCCTAAATATTCCCACTGCTCAATTCCAGAACAATTGCAGGACAGATAAAAGAGGAGCTTTATTTCTAGGAGGTCTGATAAGCTTAAATCATATAATTGCTAACAGGAGGTTGGGGAAAGATATTCCAGCAAACTATACCTATAAGGCTCCTACTGGGAGATCAATTCTGGATTATCTAATTGCCTTTGCAGATTTTTTTCACAAACTTATAAATATGGAAGTCTTGGGAAATGTTTTTAGTGATCACATGCTGATTTGCTTTAAAAACGACTTCATTTGTGATAAGGTAGGCTCCTGGAATTTTAAAGGTGCCACTGTAGGGTTTAATGTAACAAATGGTAGAAGCCACTGGAACACTCAAGCGACCTCTAAACTAAAAGGCACTTATCAACACTAATAAGAGATCAGCTGCTCTTAGAATCAGTTGAGTGTGATTGTACTCAACCTGATTTACTTGACGTCTTTTCCCATAACATTGACGTTTTGGCTAAATCTGGTAAATCAACTCATGTCCTTGTGCAAACGAGACCATATTTTAACCCATTGCTTCCTCTAAATAGGGAGATAAATAAGCTAGCGAGGGCCCAGTTCCTGTATTTTTCACATGAGTAAAGTAATTTAATAAACCTGCTAAAGAGGAAAAGACAGAGGGAAAAACTCTCCCTTAGGCAAATAAAGGACGATGGTGTAGTTTAAAGTGGCAGCTTCAAAAAATAATTCAAAAAGGTACTGGGGAAATAATCGCCGATTGCTGCGACACTGGGGTGAAATCTCTCTCAATACCCATAAAAGAAGAGAATTGGAAACTTTATTTGCTGGAATTGTACTCTGTGAATTTTGATTCCTGCGGATCGGATATTGTGGCATTTGATCAGCCTTTAATTTCAGTACCCAACTATGTCCATTCCATCGATGAAGTGGTCGGGCTATTAAACAAATGAGATCCTCAGGAGCAATGGGCCCTGATGAAATTCCCATGACACTAATCAAAAAGGAGCCTCTCTTGTGAGCTACTTAATTAGCTTCATTATTTCATTTTTGCTACTCTAATTGGAAAATCCCACCATCTTGGTCAGGAAGTATTTTAATTCCTCTATACAAAAAGGGGCTTAGATCTCATCCAGGTAATTATCAGCAAATAGCCTTACTGGATGCAACGGTGAAAATATTTGCACGTAGAATCCTCGATCACCTTACGGAATTGGTGGTAGAGAAGAAAGTTTTCCCCATTGAGAAAGCAAGCTTTAAGAAAAATCACTCTACACTAGATAATATTTTTATGTTGAAACTAATTGAGGAAAAATACACAATCTATTGTAATTCAAATGTATTTATGGCTTTTGTTGACTTCTCCACAGCCTTCGATAAGGTAGAGCGACCTCCATTATGGAGAAAATTGCAAAAAATGGGTTTGCCTCCCCCCTGCTATCCTTGATCATAGCACTCCACTTGCAAACTTGGTGCAAGATATTAATGGGTGGAAATCAAGGATTATCAAAAGTAATCCCTACTGAAAATGGACTCAAACAGGGTTGCTTGGTAGCACCGCTGTTATTCTCCCTATATATATCTGATTTGTTTTGTTCTAGCGGATGGAGATGCCCCGAAGATAAGTACCCACCCTTTTCCATGTCTACTTTATGCTGATGACAAAGTAGTAATGAACTTAACCCCTATTGGGTTGAATAGAAAGTTGGCAAATCAGTCCTGAAAGGCTGGAGGTGGTAGATACATACCTTTATTCAGGGAAATTTTTAACAAGCAGCTCAAAAAATGAACCTCACATTTCACACTCTACTAGTAAAGCTACATCGCACGCCAATGGTTTTGCATTTTTTAAAGCGTTATGGGTAGAAGACATTTTTTATACTTAGTGACGGTTTTTAAGGCAAAAATCCCTCCAACCCTGCTTTATGCGATTGAATCAATCCCTGTTAAAGACTGGAGTTTTTTGGATAAGGTTGAAGGTCAGATACTACGTAAAATACGTAATTTTAACACATTATTTACATTGGCAGCAATTAGATTGGAATTTGGTTTGATAAGCTCCTATACTCAAGGCTTATCCAGAGTTTTATGTTGGGGTTATCAGCTAAAACATAGCGAGCCAGATTCCCTAAGAAGTGCTCTATGCCATGAAATGTTTGATGCTAAGGCAGGTAACTACTCCTTTTACTGTGACTTCTCATTGGCACTAAAAACCTTTAGTATACAAGAAGAACTAGTGCTCACCCTTCCATCATAAGGATTGAAGTCACTCCTAAAAACTCTGAGTGGCAAAATTAGTTTTGATAGAGACATTCAATTCTGCAACTCAAAAGAAAGATTAAAACTAATAATTAGGACAAACTCACCGAGACTTGCCCAAAAATATTTTTGGGGGTATTTAGAACACAGTATTTGATGCTGGCTTTTATAGGTCGTATGAATCTTCTGCCTTTAAATGACCTTACAGCAAACTGGTCTCAGAATCTGAATAATGGGAAAATGTGTAATTTGTGTACGCTGAGTACCCAGACTCTGGACCATGTTTTGTTTGTATGTCCAGCATTGGCATTGAGCCGTTATCGCTAGCTTCGCCTGATGTTTTTACAAAACTCTGTTAAAAATGTAGCATCAGCCAGAGATTATCCCTTTTGTCCTAAAAACGAACCAGTGTGCGCAAAAATATTAAATTTTTTTAAGGAATTTATGTATAGTTTTTAAACTTGTACCAGTGTTCTTACAAGATTGTGCATAAAATGTAGTATCAACCCGAGACTATCACTTTTGAACAAAAAATGAAGCAGTGTGACTAAAACCTTTTAATTTATTTTGGAGTTTATGTGCATATCTTAAGTCTTCCTTTTTAGCACACTTCTTAAACGAACGGCTGTCCTCTTAGCTAGCCTCTCCATCTGCAAAGCATCAGTATTCTAGTTTTTAGTAATTTGTATTTTGCACATTGATAGGCAGCTATTAATTGCTCTTTTTTCCTAAATTAGGGTTAGGTTGCATCTGCTTCCCACCATGTTCTGTTGTTAATTTAAAAAAGCAATAACAAAATTGAATATAGTTGGAGTTCCAAATATTTAATAAATATATTGAATTGAATACTTACTTTTAATAGTAGTTTTACACTGTTGAAATCTTTTCTGAATTCATGAACACCTACTATCTCAACATCCATCCAAATGAAATTCCAGGACAATTTTTACGAAAATAAAGAAAAATCTCTTTGAAAAATATTATCTTTTAAATTAATTAATTAAACTAATTATGATTATTTTAACATTTTTATTCCATTTTTTAAATGTTATATCAAATTGAAAAGAAGGAAAACAACTCATCTGCAATCCTATTTCTCTTTCAGGTGAATCCTCATCAAAGTCATAGGCACTGAATAATCCTGCCCACAAGCAGGGATCCTGGAGTACTTTTAAAATTATACACATATGTATAACAAATGCTGCACCATAGTACCTTACATATATGTTTACAGGCTAAAGAACGGCTAGAAATTGTCAGATTTCAATTAATTTTAATTTTAAAAAGAAGCCAATTACATTGAAATGTGCCACTAATAAAAGTGATCATAGAAAATCTTTCATAAATCCTTTTAAACAGAAACGGAAAAGGGAATATAAGACATTGTTAGCCAATAGGCTACAATTCAGAGCATAGTAGAGAAAAGCAGAAACGGTACCGTCAAGAACCTGCTAATATACCCTGTATCCCATATGGGCTCCCAGGAGACAATAAGGTAAGGTCATTTTTATGTTAATTAGAAACCCTAGGGAACCTTTACTGGAGAAACGCTGTTGTGCCCAGACAAGTTGGAGACCTGAAGAAAAACCTTATCTACTGCTGCTTTGCCCTCCCGCCTCCCGCCTCGCGTTGCCCGACTCCACTGCCATCTGGGAGTACGAGGTGGCCGAGAGGAGCGCGGTCGAGGGAACTACATTTCCCAGGAGGCCAAGCGGCGCACGCCGCGTCACCAGCGTCACCAGCGCGCCTGGAGGCGCTCAAATAGCGCATCACCCCGGTCGAGGGGGGGAACCTTTACTGGCGAAACGCTGTTGTGCCCAGACAAGTTGGAGACCTGAAGAAAAACCTTATCTACTGCTGCTTTGCCCTCCCGCCTCCCGCCTCGCGTTGCCCGACTCCACTGCCATCTGGGAGTACGAGGTGGCCGAGAGGAGTGCGGTCGAAGGAACTACATTTCCCAGGAGGCCAAGCGGCGCACGCCGCGTCACCAGCGTCACCAGCGCGCCTGGAGGCGCTCAAATAGCGCATCACCCCCGTCTCGCGGGACGCCGGGCGAAGCCCGGGCAAAGGGCGGGCCGTCTGAGGCCGTCCGAGGTTGGCCAAGGTTGGATTGGGCCTGGTCTCTTGGCTCGCTGCCTTGGAGCTGACGCTTCTGCGCTTCGACATCTGCCGTGCAGACTGCTACGTAAGTTACATTGACTTTGGTTGTTCATAAAGTGTATGATGCGTCCAAAAAAGTTAACCACTCCTAGTAATTCTATTGAAAATTATCTGGTGCAAGTAGTTGAAAAAATTAACATCGACAGAAGAGCCTCTCTGGGAATAGACTCATCTGCTCAATCTCCCTTTATTGACATCGAGGCTGATGATCCCTTTGGCCTTCTAATCAACAATAGCACTAATAGTGCTACACCTGACTTGTTTCCAGATACTATCACTATACAGCCAAGTGGTACCGTTGCTGGAGTTGAAGACCTTAGTGTCAACGAGGTATTGGCTGATACAATTATTAGTCAGGATCATTCTACCTCCCCTCCAGCACCCGTTCCGGGTAAACGGGAATGTCTCAGGTCAGCTAAGAATAGAGTAGCAAACCCCCCGAGGAAACACTCTGAGGAAGAGGAGCATGATCTGACTAGTGAAGCATACATTACACTTTCGAATGCCCAATTTAATAAACTACTGGCTCTGATGGACACAAAAATTAAAGGTGTGGTCAAACCCCTGGTTAGCAAAATAGATAAGCTAACTTCTGAGGTTAACCGATTGGAAGGTCAACTACAAAAATCCATAGGTGAGATAGGGAAACTTCCGGAAAATGTCTCTGCAAAGATAGAGGAATCTGTAAACAAATCAGTAACTACAGCTGTTAGTGGTCTCATCCCTGTCCCTGTATCAAACCCCCTAATGGCAAGTAATAACACTCTACCAGGTGATTCTCATATTACCTCAATCCCTGCTCCTGCTGTTGAAGACCCGTTTATTGAAATGGGGACTTTCGAACTTGTGGTTGAAGCTTCCCCACTGGTACTTGTCCTTGCCAATGTTCCTCCCTTGGCTCAAGGCGAGCGGGAAACAACATCTTCTCTAAGAAACAAATCTTTATCATGGTTAACCACCAACATGGTAATTACTCCTTGGGGAAAGCAGCAACTTTCTGAAGAGCTCGTCAAAGCGAGAAGGGTACAGTGGATCGGGGACAGGGTGAAAAAGTTTAAAGGGGAGTGTGTCGTCCTCCACTTCTCTGACCCTGGGGTCTTGCCTAACATCCTACCAAACATCTTACCACCTCAAAGGCGAACAACTTCAATTGTTCCATTGACTTTGGACTTCTTTTATCCTAGAAAGGGAAGCGGACCAAACTCAAGTATTTTAAGAACCAAATGGAACATTGTGACTAAGAGGGGGAGGAAGGATGTTGCTTCAGTGGACTGGGGTCTGGGGTTGGAAAATCGTTTTTCTGCATTGTCTAACTTAAGCGATTGTGACTGACAACCATCTACCTGTAATACTGTGACCGTGCCTGTTTGTGCCAAAAGTACACCAGATTTAGCTTGTAATTTCACATCAACTAGCCCTCTGGGGCTCTTGACTGTCGATTTACCTGGGGTATCTAATGTTACAACCATAGACCAGGCTACAGGGGGTAAGGTGTTAAACACGCATACTACAAGCTCCGGTATTCCTATGACACCTATCTCAGGCAATCTTTTGTCATGGAATGTGGCTGGAATATCTTCCAAAATGGACAGCGCTGATTGGTTTGAATTTATTAATAGGTATGACCTCTGTATTTTTCAAGAGACTTGGGCGTGTGAGCCTACTTTTGCATTGGGGTATGTAAACTTTCATGTTCCTGCTATCAAGGGCCCTAAAGGGCGGCCTATGGGGGGCCTTACTATATGGGTTAGGCAGTCTTTAAAAATTGCTGTAAAATGTGTGGAACTTGACCAAAAAGATATCCAGCTTATCAGATTGACAAGTGATTTACCCCTCTCCATGGATATATATAATATCTATGCCAGAGGTGGTAGCAAAGGTAGATCCGAGGTTCTTATGTGCCTTTCTACACTTCTTGAGACCGAATCTGCAGGAAAAAACATCTTAATTGCAGGTGATTTGAATCGGACATTCGAACCTCTCATCACTGGTGATTCTCCTCTGGGATCGGAGGAAGATAAGCTTTGGGACATTCCCACACTAGAGTCCCCCCCGATAACTCGGTGGACGGCTGACATCCTAGGTCTAAACGCCATGGGCCCGATTCACAGAATGAACTTAAGACTCAATCCTAAACTTAGTACTATTTTGGTATTCACAAAATGCACTTACTACTTTTGGCATTCACAGAATGAACTTACTACTTTTGGTATTCACAGAAGTTAGGATTTTGTCTTAAGTCTGTCTTAAGTCTGTCTTAAGTTTGTCTTAAGACAAAATCCTAACTTCTGTGAATACCAAAAGTAGTAAGTTCATTCTGTGAATGCTGAAAGTAGTAAGTGCATTCTGTGAATACCAAAATAGTAGTAAGTTTAGGATTTTGTCTTAAGTTAGTTCTGTGAATCGGGCCCCATGTGCTTGGAGCATGGGTTACGAGCCCTGAACGGCCGAACCCAATCAGACCGTGTTCCCGCCATGACGTTTAATAACGGGCGAAGCAAAAGCCGTATTGACTACGTCATCTGTAGTACATCGCTATGGCCATCTCTCAGCGATATGGTAGTTACAGCCAGGATAGAAAGTGACCACGACCCGCTATGCGTCTCGCATAATTGGTGGACATCTAATGTAATCACTCCAATTCCTTGTGACTTACTTGTGCCGCCAACGATCACGCAATCCAATAATATGCGTAGGTTAAGATGGTCTGGTGTTAAGACGGACCAGCAGGCCCTGGAAAAGATAGGAGCAGCGGCAGACAAGGCCATCCTGGCATTGGAAAATATCACTGCTTTTGCACAAGGACAAGAAGATGTTAATAAAGTTCATACGACTCTCTTTGACGAAGTCAAAAACTTTTTCTTAAAACCCGCACGAAACAACAGGGCTTGTCCATTTAAACCAGCAAAGTGGTATAACCAAGATTGCAGGGCAGCAAGATTTAAACTAGGAGCTGCAATCAAAAATAATAATCTGAGTGAGACTCGGTCTGCCAGGAAGCACTATAAAAACTGTATCGCCAGGGCAAAAAGAGACTGGGACGAAGACCATTGGCAGAAACTGAGATGTGCTAGTGAAAGTAAAAATTCTAGACAATTCTGGCATATTGTCAAATGGGCCCATGATAGATCTCCAGAGCCTCCCAACAATAATGTCCCTCATGATGCCTGGGTTAAGTTCTTCAGCGAGCAGTACTCTTCCAGAGATCAGCCTGCTAGTAATTCTAACCTTACATATCTGTTCGCAGATGAAGATATTTTTATGCCAAGCGAAATCCTGATTGCCCTGAAATCCGTTCATAGGGGCAGAGCCCCGGGTAATGACGGCGTTCCGGCGGATGTCTTCTTAGATGACACCGACAGGTGGAGAAAGTACATCTGCCTTTTATTAAACCACATAGCCAGGGGGGCTGAAATCCCGGTATCCTGGCGGGGTGCTGTCATTATACCAGTATACAAAGAGGGGGATCGTGCCCAACCCTGTAATTATCGCCCAATCAGCTTAATAGACACGGTCCAAAAAGTGGTAGGACGTGTAATCATTAATAATCTGCTTGATTGGGCTGAGGAGCAGAACGTCCTATCCCCTTTTCAGGCGGGTTTTCGCAGAGCAACTAGCACTGTAGACCAGGTCTTTCGCTTCCAACTGATACAATGGCGGACAGTGGTCCTGGGCGGATGCAGTCTCTACGCAGCTTTTGTTGACCTACGGGCTGCATTCGACCTGGTGCCGAGGGCAAAATTGTGGGAGGTGTTGGCAGCCCTGGGGGTCCCGATGATTATTTTAACCTTGATCATGAGACTTCACGAGGGCACTTATGCTAAGATCCAATGGGGTGGCTACGGTAACGATACTATTGACTTCCCTGTCGAGCGGGGGGTTCGGCAGGGTTGTTCAATGGCACCAACACTGTTTACTCTTTTTATAAACGGAATTGTTCCCCTTATGCAAGCTGTGCCCGTAGATGCTCCCTCACTCGCTGGTGCAAAAGTTCCAATTTTATTGTTCGCAGACGACACCTTAATTTTATCAAAATCCCCAAGTGGTCTGCAAAAGGCATTGGCAATCTTTGACAAATTTTGTTGTGATCATGGTTTGGAGGTAAATGCAGCTAAAACAAAACTCATGGTTTTTAATCCTTGTAGGAATTATAAATCCAAAATAACCATGAGTGGGCGCTGCCTTGAAGTTGTGAATTCCTTTACTTATCTGGGGATACATATCTCAAATGACAACAGATGGAACCACCACTTGAATCTGGCAATATTAAGACACAAACAACTGGCTGGTACCATCATTAAGGAGCACACGAAATCTTTAACTAAGCCAATCAAACCGCCACTAATCATATACGAGGCTAAAGCAATAGGGTCTGCACTATATGGGGCAGAGCTGTGGGGGCAAGAAAACCTCCAGGAGCTACAGAGGTCAGAGAATAGCTTCCTCCGAAAACTAACTGGCACCCCACAGAGCAGTCCCCTCTTGCCACTCAGATATGATCTTGGTAGGAAGGAAATCTCGGCTATGTGTAAACTTCGACCGATACTATATTGGCGTAGAATTTGGACCATCCCCGAGTTGTCACAGTATGCAGAAGGATTTGCTGATGTGATCAAAGCAGATTGATTTCATGAAATTAAATGGTTTAGATCATTGAGAACAGCACTAAGTGAACTAGGGTTAAGTGAATTGTGGTCGGATCCAACCGGGTCATCCTTTCCATCAAAGTTGTTTATAAAAAACCTTTATTGGGAACAGGTTGAAAATAAGAGTCTCCTTAACAATAATAATGGGTCTATGACGACTGCCTTCCTTGAAGCTAAACTGTTTCCAATGTTTGAAATGTACTGGGATATTATAACTAAACCCATGGACAGGAAACTGTTTTTCCAAATGAGGGCTGGCTCTCTACCTCTTGGTAATCTAACATCTAAATGGAGAAATAGAGGTCCAGCAACTTGCCTAGTTTGCGGGGAAGGCAATGAGACTCTGGGACACTTCTTGTTTGTCTGTGATGCATATTCTGTTCCTAGACGTGTGTGGTTGGCCCCCATGTGCAGAAATTTGGGTACTAAAAGCTTCATGGTAGCTCTACGCATTGTTAAAACTACCTCCTTAAACTGGATTATCATAGCGACCGCAAAGTACTTGGGGTGGGCGTGGGTAATTAGGCAGAGATTGCTAGTAGGGTGACTACTCTCTGCCTAGATGATCAGAGACTGCTAGTTCATCTATTCTCTGTTCCCATGCCAGGTGTCTATCTGACGAAAACATTTTATACTAATTTTTAACTATGTAATTGGATTGTTTTTTAATATGACTTTATAATATGAACTTTGCACCTCGATGGTAAATAACTGGATGTAATGTTATTTTAAACTTCTTTTTTAATGTGTATTGTGCTTAAAGTCATGCTGACTTAGTAATTTAATTGTATTTTATTATGTGTTTGTTTGTCTGCTTTTATGAGTAAACACTCGAATAAAGCACTTTTGAATTGAATTGAGAAACCCTAGGTGAAACAATTGTTTTTTTGTTTTTTTAATTTTTGAAAACCTTTATTTGAGGAAATGGATGCATACAAATACGGGCCTACAACCCGGAGGCCGGCCACGGACAAAACTGGAAAGCACCATCATCAATTAAAGGCACGGAGTGGTTAGATGATATTACTTATCCCTGTAAGTCAATGTTATTAACTAACTGGAACCACTCGACATAGGATCAAAGGAGGTTAATTTTTATATATGAAGAAAGAACGGATCAGTTGTATAGGTAGCAACATGGTGTACGTGGCGGGGAATAATCCAACTGGTTCATTGCAGTACAGCCAAAAATCAATAATCAGAAAGGTGCATAGCATGCAAAACATAAATTCGCTTATAGTTCCTCAGTGGTAGTATCCACGCCTGACCACATGTACCCAGAAGCAAACTGAACAGCGATTCCGCAGTAATAAAAACCATCAGGGAAACTGATAAGTTGCCATCATTATACATCCCAACCCAAGAAGTAAGAAAACAAAAATACTAAAGAGAAAGGGAAGTAGGGGGACTCCACGTTACTGTACCCGCCCCCCAGTGGTAATCACGAGCAACAGTACAACTAGCGAGCGTGCTTGGGGGCGGATCAACCAATTCAGGAGAAACAGTACTACGGGCACCATACTACCCAAATTACCCATCCCTCCCCTCATAGTAACTCACCCCGCGCGGTTACGCACAGTCGTGGAGTTCCAAGAAAAGGACACAAAAGAGCCATAGAAACTAAGAACTACCTAATAGACCCTAAACCACCCATCCCACCCTGCACCCCTGCAGAAGGCTATGGCCTACCCCCCCCAGCAGCGTGCCTGTCGCCCTAATTATGAACCCAAAATATAGGAAAGATAATATAGAGAAACGGAAAAAGAAGAGAGAGAAAGGAAAAGCCTGGGGAGAGGAACCATTTAGCCAATAATACGGCCCCCGCCCCCCGCCCACACACGCCATGAGCGTGGCCCAAAACGAAACTAGCAAGTGTTCAGTTATACGTAAATACGAAAGAATCAACAAAGCATCACAATGTAGGGCAGTCCACAGCTCCATTCACCGATTAATAGTCCTCCGAAGCAAGAAACAAGTTCATCCTAGTCCTTTCTTCGCCAACGTCGCAATGTGCATAGATCCAGTGGGCATAGGACATGGCAATGAAGAAAGGCAGTGGAAAAGTTGCTGGACTTTCAACAGAAGCAGCAAATAGAACCCCCTCTCCCGAGGGCAATGCAGAAACTGTTCACAGCATCCATGTATACCAGTGTCAATGAACACCAGCGGTTCCACCCGTTCTTGTATCGGATCATCGCTACCCCATCCAGAAAGCGGGGAACAATCAACGACCTCACCGGGCCCATCCGCGTCCTCAAGAGCAGGCCCGGGAGCAATGGCGGCCATCACATCCCCCTGCGCACAGGAGTCCCGGACCATGGTCGACCTCCAGGTCTTCAAAGCTTGCAGGACGTCTACAATCATTGGTTCTAGCTCACCAGTATAGGCCCAAGCGGGGCACAAGGGCAAGAAGTCGGCATCCCGGGACCCCGCACAGGACATGGCTACAGCCGCCATTTTGCGACAATTGCGCCGTCTCTCCGGATTCATCTCCAGGGGTGAGCTCAATAGCAGAACCCCGGCGGGACCCCCCTCAAGCCCACAAGCAGCACCCACAGCGCTGAAATGGTGACCACAAAAGAGGGGGACCCGCCGGCGACACCACTCCGCCAAGATCCCTCTTCGCCACCGAGCAAAGCAGCCCGGTACGGCCGGACGGCAACAAAGGGGGGAGCCACCAAACTCGGCGTCCCCAACCCACAACTTGCCGCACACCACCTCTGGAGCACCGGACGGTCATCCCAGGCCCGTTCATTTGCCTCCGGGCTCTTCGCACATCGGCATTTTTCGGCCGGCCCCAAACCTCCACCCGAGGCGTACCCAACCCACAACTTGCCTCACACCACCTCTGGAGCACTGGACGGTCATCCCAGGCCCGTTCATTTGCCTCCGGGCTCTTCGCACATCAGCATTTTTCGGCCGGCCCCAAACCTCCACCCGAAGCCGCCGCCGACACCGTCTCGCCGGCAACTCGCTAAGGGCGAGGCCCCGGTCTCAACCCCGGGGAGGCCGCACTTTCCGGGAGGACGCCGCTGTGGATCCACCGAGCACCGGACCCACCAGGAAGGATGGTAAGTGACTGCAAAGCTCTGCATATAAGTTGTTGTCCATTTTGGGCAGGATGAACAACAGGATATTAGAATTTAGGCGGGTAGGACGGCGGAGCCGAGCTAACGTGCGGCCATCTCGTTGTCGAGCTTGGCTCCTCCCCCCGGTGAAACAATTGTTGCACCCTGTAATACTGTCTATCTATGGAGGTGGGAAAGTTGCTTATGACTTTGTTGATGATTCCCCTGGAAGACAACTAGGATTACAGGTGAGTAATTTTTCCTTCTCTTCCAGGGGAACCTCATCAATAGTCATAAGCACTGAATATCATAGCAAGTCCAGCCCACAAATAGGTGGATAAGAAATACAACAGCTCCAATAATCACCGAAAAAGATTCCTCAAAGAAGCCTGCCCTTATTGAGTATCCGCTTGGGAGTCTGAATTTAGACAACACTTTTTAGTAAAGTTATGAACAGATCTCAAAATAGCAGCTTTAATTTTTTCTGAAATGGGAGCATTTCTTAGAAGAGCTGTAGTTGCAGCTTTTCCCTGTGTGAAATGTGCTTTTAGGTTTACCAGGTAGGAGGTTCTTATCTAGTTGGTATGAAAGAAGTATACAGGAGACTATTCATCTAGAAATTGATTGGTTTAATGATGGTAAGCCTGTTTTTACTGGACCATATTTAACAAAAAGACTGTCTAATTTTCTTATATCTTTAGTTTTGTCTAGATAGAATTTCTAGACTCTTTTTACATCTAGAGAATGTAGAGATTTCTCTGCTGTGGTCAATGGATTAGGAAACAATGTAGGCAATGAAATGGTTTAATTAATATGGATTAATGAAACCAATTTAGGAAGAAACTGGGATCAGGCTCACTACAACTTTATTACCATGAAATACATTGTATTGTTCAATAGTGTAGAGCACCTGAATTCCACTCACTCTGCGTGCTGATGCAATAGATACTAAGAAATAAACTTTCCTTGTATGGTGTGGTAGGAGGCTTTATGAATGGTCTTCAAAAAGGGGGGGCATTAATTTGGATGATACAATGTTAATCTCCAAAGGAGGAGATAGGGACTTAATTTGAGGGAATACCTTCCTTATCCCTTCTAGGAAGTCTTTAATTTTAGGAAGTGTAAAGATAGAGGTTTCTGATGGAGATTTTCGGTTAGCAGTTATCGCCACAAGATGTTCTTTAATAGAAGAAAACTTCAAACCATACTTTGTCAGATGACGTAGATAGGGTATAATCACTTCTTCCTGATACAAGAATGGATTTTGTCTATTCTGGGTGGACAGTATGCAAAACCTCTCCCACTTGAAGGAATCTGATTTTTTGTGGTAAGTCTTTTAGCCTCTCATTGTATGTCCATGCAGTCTTGTGGAGGACTTAAAAGACTGTTTAGGAAGAATTCAGAAGCCAAGCATTCAAGCTAAGTTAAGGAAGGTTGGGGTGCAGGATCTGGCCCTGAGTTTGTGTAGGAGATCCTGTCTGCATGGAAATCATTTGAGTGGTCTTTCTTACAGGTGAAGAAGGTCTGTGAACCACCATTGACAAGGCCATTCCAGTGCTACCATTATCATTCTGGTTTTGGACTTGTAGAATTTGAGGAGAAATGTCAGTATGAGAGGGATTGGGAGAAATGAGTAAAGAAATTTCCCTGACCAGTCTATCAAAAAGGCATTTACTTTACACCCTGATTAGTAGAATTTGAATGGTTAATCTTGGCATTTTTTGTTGTTTGCGTCCGCAAACAAATATATTTGTCGATAGCAACGGTCTTCAAAAATGTCTTGTAAGACCCCTTCATATCGAACCCAGTAGCAGCATTCTTGAAATACTTGGCTGTATGAATCTGCTTGTACATTCTCAACATCTGACTGGTGGACAGTTTGTTTGTGTGAAATTGCTGGCTATTCACCATTTCCTTATGGTTTGCTTTTTGAGAGAGAGAATTAGAGGTCTCGAGTGAATTCCTCACTGCTTGTTCAAATAATGCATTGTTGTTGTATCGTCGGTCTGAACAAGAAGGAAGTCAATTTTTATTGATGGGAGAAAATACTTCAAAGCCAGATAAACAGGGTCCGATTCACAGAACCAACTTTAGACAGAATCCTAAACTTACTACCATTTTGGTATTCACAGAAGGCACTTACTAATTTTTTTGTTCACAGAAGACACTTACTCATTTCGGTAATTCACAAAAGTTAGGAGTCCTAACTTTAAGACTCCTAATGCCTTCTGTAAATACGGAAAGTCTTAAAATTAGGATTTTTCTCAGTTTATTAGTAGTAAAGTTAGGACTCCTAACTTTAGGGCTTCTAAATGCCTTCTGTGAATACCAAAAGTTTTAAAATTAGGATTTTTCTCAATTTAGTAGTAGTAAAGTTCGGACTCCTAACTTTAGGACTCCTAAATGCCTTCTGTGAATACAGAAAGTCTTAAAATTAGGATTTATCTCAGTTTAGTAGTAGTAAAGTTGAGACAAATCTTAATTTTAAAACTTTCGGTATTCACAGAAGGCATTTAGGAGTCCGAAAGTTAGAAGTCATAACTTTACTTCTACTAAATTGAGAAAAATCCTAATTTTAAGACTTTCGGTATTCACAGAAGCCATTTTGGAAGTTTCTATGTAAATCTTTCTAGCAAATCCCACAAGGATCATCTCATACTTCCCCAACAGGGTGGACACAATGGCAACTTTCATTGTAGATGCTGATGCTCTACACATCTTTTTTCCAGAGCACCTATTTGTTTGCTTTCTTTGTCCGGGGTTACGGATGAGGTCAAAGATAAGAGATGATGATGATGTAGTAGGCATAGGTATATCAGTATTTAATGTTTCAGCCCTTTTATTAAAGCCTCATTAAGGGTGAGATCATCTATTGGAGAAACTCCTGCTGGAGATGTGTGTGTAGAGTTGGAGAAGAATCTCTGCCTGATGAGCAAGTAGTTCTTGTCCAAGATGGAGATATTCTTCTGTGCTGAGATATTGACCTCCTTCTTGATCTTCTACAGCCTATTGATGTTGATTTGTATGTGATGTTCTTCTAGACCTAAACTAGTTCTGGATTTGAAATGATGACGTCTTTTTTTCCTAGATCTAGATAGAGATCTACGTAAAGAAGTTGTGAATTGTGGATTTCTCAAGGACCGTGCAGGAGCAGTAGGGGGAAGTCTATGGCAAAGAGCGTATGCCTGGAAAAAAATTAGCTGGTGTTGATCTCCTCGGAGGTAGAATACTTGAGATCAGAATCTCTGGTGTGACCCACAAAGGTGACGGAGTGTGGGAATACTCAGGGTCAGATGTATCTGGCACACTCCTGTGTCATAAACTCTGAAGCTAGAGTGGTGATATATTTAAGGCTAATAGGTGTTAGAATAGAAATGTGTCTGCTTGCACATTGTCCTATGTAAGTTAGCATTCGTTGCACCATTTTTTATTCCATTTTAAATAATGATCAAAACTAATCCTTTGCTATTTCTGAGAAAAGGCTTCTGCTAGCTTTCATTTCTCCAAGTCTGGGTTTTGCTTCACTAATGACTGTTCTTATTAGCGCATACATTTCTCACTAGATAGTGGCCTTCTCCCACTTGTCTGGTGACGGGCCGACTAAAGTACATTGGGCTTTGTTTCTTTGTATGAGATATGGGCACTGAGATTGTTTTTCTTCTCATTTCCATTAGTTTGCAGCACCTGCCTGGAAAACTCAATTATCGGTTTGTTCAAGCCCTCTTACGAAATTTACTAAATGTATTTTTAAACTTGTTCATTTCAGTCCGTCTGCAGCACTCCTTGCCACTGGGCAGACTGAACTCCGCTCTGAGTGTATTTTGAATAAACAGTTATTGGTTTGTATTATCTACTGTCTGACCGACTCTTCATTTGGTATGGAAGGCTGAGAGGTGGACATTAGTGACCAGAGTGACCCGAATCGGGCCACTTCCTTCATAGGGATCTAGCTCTTGATGTAGAGTGAGGTCTAGACTTAGTGGCAGATTTGGCGACTTCGCTGGTAAAGAATGTGTTCTATGCTTCAATGCTGAATGTGTGTCTTTTGACGTCATTGTTGCTTTTGGCATTATTTTCAATGTTAAAATATGTATCAATAACGTTAATCAATGGCCTGTTGACTGCGACTTTGATGCCAAAGGGTGCTTCGATGGCGAACATCGAAAGTCCTTCGACATAGATTGAGGTCTCAACAGTGTCTTCGGCAGCGTACCTGTCGACAACTAATATACTGGTAGCTTTTCCATCCTTGAACTCTTGCTTTTCTACATTGATTGGGAGCATCTCATCTTCCTTTGTTGATGTCTCTTCTGGATCTCCTTCTATGAGAGTTTGTGTAGTGAGAGAAAGGATCTTTGGAAGCAGGCTGAACTTTCTCAAGACCTTTTGATGAGCCAGCTGTTGTACCTTGCCTATCACTTGGAGGCCATTAGGACTAATTTTTTCTCTGTCTTTGAGAGTCCTTCTGGAAAGTTTCTGACAGTTGGTACATGTCTCTGGGTGATACTTTTCCAGAAGGAAAACAATACAGACAACGTGAGGGCCTTCTTTTTTCAATAGATTAGGGAACTTTTCAAAAAGTGAAGGCATTCTTGACAAGAAAATCATTTATTGTCTGTCAGAAAAAGATCTAACTGCAAAACGGTTAAATGACTAGCAAAGGAAAGGTTTTGGAAACATTTTCCAATGCTTTTAAGCCAAGAGGGCAGAACTCAGTGCCTCCGGATCCTGTCTCCAGTAGCCAGTAACATTAAATTACCTAACTGTCAAGCAGTTTATTGTTCGTCACAAAGTAGAAAAGATGGACTTTTAGAAAACTTGAACATGAACACTTTTTATTATATTTCTGCTCTTTTTCTCATAACTTATTTTACATTTTTCAGGGAAGTTTATTATTGCTGTTAATCTCATGTTTAACCTGACAGTTATTGTTTATTTGCCCTTTTCAGGTTGTTAGCCATTAACTTCTGTTTTTTTCCCTTACAGATGTTTGTCTGTACAGATTTTCCTCCTTGATGTGTCCATTCCCATGTGCCTTCCTTCCTAGTCCTATTTTTTATAGTTCATCTTCATTTGTTGATAAGTGTTATTTCATTTACTAGACATGTTCATTGCATTATTTCCGTTCCTTTGTGTATCTGGTTTAGCTCCTGGTTATTATTTCTCTTTCTTCTCTCTTTTAAACTGCTGTTCCTAATCTTATTTACAACCACATATTTCTCCACGGTCTCTGTTGCCTCTCTTAAATTTGTTATTCTGTTGTCCATCTTCCCTTTTGCGCTTCCTTGCCTCTCCACACTATTCTTCCTACACTTGTTCTGTACGTTGTTATTCTTGACTGAAGCTTCCCAGCATTTTGTCAACTTTTCTTTCTTCATTAAACTCACCATTGTTTCTTTCCTTCTTCCTTTTTATTATATTATCTCTGGGACCTTCCTATTATCTTTTACATTTCTGTCCTGCAGATTTTTTTTGTCCCTCTTTCTTTCCTTTTTCTGTTCCCCCTATCCTCAATATATTTTTCTTTTTTTCTTCCTTTAAGATTGATATGTTGTACTTCTTTTTACTGCAAAGCTCTCTTTATGATGGTTCAGTTTTTTCTTCATAGTGAATACATATTATCAATTTCAGATTTCTCATGGTTATATCTAATGCCTTTTTCCTTTCCTCATGACGGTTAATGTTCGTATTGCATCCGGGAGTTAGGACTCCTAACTTTAGGACTCCTAAATGCCTTCTGTGAATACCGAAAGTCTTAAAATTAGGATTTATCTCAGTTTAGTAGTAGTAAAGTTGAGAAAAAATCCTAATTTTAGGACTTTCGGTATTCACAGAAGGCATTTAGGAGTCCTAAAGTTAGGAGTCCTAAATTTACTACCACTAAATGGAGAAGGCATTTAGGAGTCCTAAAGTTAGGAGTCCTAACTTTACTACTACTAAATTGAGAACAATCTTAATTTTAAGACTTTCGGTATTCACAGAAGGCATTTAGGAGCCCTAAAGTTAGGAGTCCTAACTTTACTATTACTAAATTGAGAAACATCCTAATTTAGAGGGCCCGATTCACAGAACTAATTTAAGACAAAATCCTAAACTTACTACTTTTGGTATTCACAGAATGCACTTACTACTTTTGGTATTCACAGAATGCACGTACTAATTTTGGTATTCACAGAATGGATTTACCACTACTAACTTTACGTCCACACTCGGGCCGGAAATTCCACCCCGGAGGCGGAGCTTCTGGCTTGGAGGTTGAGCTTGCGGCCCAGAGGCGGAGCTTCCGGCCAAAAGGTGGAGATTTCAGCCAAGGCTAAATCCCCACCTCCGAGCCGCAAGCTCCACCTCTGGGCCGGAAGCCCCGCCTCTGGCCCGAGTGCAGATGTAAAGTTAGTAGTCATAAATCCATTCTGTGAATACCAAAAGTAGTAAGTGCATTCTGTGAATACCAAAAGTAGTAAGTTTAGGATTTTGTCTAGGATTCGGGCCCTAAGAATTTCAGTATTCACAGAAGGCATTTAGGAGTCCTAAATTTAGGAGTCCTAACTTTACTACTACTAAATTGAGAAAAATCCTAACTTTAAGACTTTCGGTATTCACAGAAGGCATTTAGGAGTCCTAAAGTTAGGACTCCTAACTTCTTTGAATACCGAAATGAGTAAGTGCCTTCTGTGAATCTCAAAATGAATTAGTGCCTTCTGTGAATACCAAAATGGTAGTAAGTTTAGAATTTTGTCTTAAGTTAGTTCTGTGAATTGGGCCCAGAGAGTGCTTACACATTTATCTTGATTACAATGTAAGCTTGTAATGTTAAAGGAAACACATTTTACTGATAGTGATATTAATTATCTTAAAAACCATTGGGCGGGTCATGTCTTTTGCTCCCAGCCAAGGAGAAAAAGAATGGAGTGGTGATATTATTTAATAAATATCTATCTCTAATGATTGAAAAAAGGAGAAAGACGCTGATGGTAGATGGCTCCTTCTTCATCTTGTTATTAATTGCTCCCTCTTTTCACTTCCTAATATTTACGGTCCTACAGGTCTAGATGCTCAGTTTTTGCATTCTATGTCACATGTCCTACACTCCTGCGCTAATCCGGATCTCCTTGTTGGTGGTGACTTTAATCAGATCATGGACCCTTTTATTGATAGAAAATCTCTCTCTGGGTGTATCCCCAATAGAATGCAAAATACCTTTTTTTTTTAAACTATCCAGTCTAGAGGTTTGGCCGATACATGGAGGATTTGTAACCCTGATAATCTGGAATTCACCTTTTATTCCCATTTACATAATTCTAGTTCTAGAATTAATTACATTTTTGTGACTCCCCAACTACTCACAAACTTAACCCATGTTGAAATTGGATCTATACTTGTATATGAGCATGCTCCGGTCGTTATTGATTTAGATCTCCCATCAGAATCTTCTAAACCCCGTAGGTGGCGCTCTAATACAATTTTACTCAAGGACTCTATTTTTGTGGTGCTATAAAATGTTTTTATTGGAGTTCTTTCACGCTAACACAATGCCTGACATGCCACTTTATGCTGTGTGGGACGCTTTTAAGGCCACAGCCAGAGGCTTTATTATCGACTATGTCGCTGTTAAAAGGAAAACATATCTTAGGGTGTCTTCATCTTTATTATCATCTATTAAGCAATGTACACAAAACACACTTACTACACTACCAATAATGATGATACTCTCAAACAACTTATTCATTCTGCATTGAATTCCAACAGGAAATCGACTGAGGGGGCCTCCGGGGTATTACTATAGATCAATTCTAAATTTTATGGTGGTTGCAACAGAGCTGGTAAATTGCTGGCGAACAATTTGAAAGTTGGATCCCCAAAATCCAGAATAATCTTATTGATGAATAAGATGATGTCCTATTAAAAGTGCTACATATGTCAGTGAAATGGTCACCTTTATACTTATCATGGTGGGGTAGGTTGGACACAACTAAGAAGATTATGATGCTCCCTGTAATCAATTGTTATCTCTCTATGCTACCTATGAATATTTCGTTTAAATGTTTCAAATCTCTTAAAAGTGCTCTAAGTAGATTTTAATGGAATGCATGGAAAGCTTGTATCTCTCTGTCTTCATTATCCACACATAAGGATAACGGGTGGTTTAAATTTTCCAAATTTCAGACAATACCATTCTTAATTTTGATACTTCAAATTTTACCCTATCTCTCCTCATCTAAGGATACTCCTTTAATGGTCTGGCATAATTTAGCGGACTCTTTGATTCAACCATTTTCTTTTTCATTATTGGCTAATTTTTCATACCCTCCTCGTTCCTTTAAATCTCCCACCATTTCACAATCTATATTGGTTATTTACCCTGTGCTTACCAAACCTCTCTCACCTTTGCAGATGTTACTTGACTCCTCTATATGGCATATTAGATCCATTAAAGTTTCTAATCGTACCATTTTATAGAAAGATGGGGTAAATAAGGGGATAGTTCAAGTTTCATGGAATGCATCTTCTCTCCTCTAGCGAGCCTCAATCTAAATATGGATTGTCCGCCACCTCCCTTCTTAAATACAACTCCTTGATATTGATCCTTACTCCTCAGGTTTCCCTTCTTTCTAGATGTTCTTCTCCTTCACTGGATTCCTCAATAGAGCGGTTGCCTACTTCCTCCTCCCTCTGAGCTTCCCACATCGCTAAATATCTTCACTGCTCCCTTCCTAATCGTCCTAAGAGTGGGTTGAACTTTTATGGATTTGCAACAAACTTTCTCTATACACACGTAGAACTGTGTTTGGTTCTGATTACATTGCATGTCCTGTAATGCCAGAACTACTCAGACTCTATTTTACTTTTATATTAGGTTGCACTTAACTTCAGCATCTATTTCTAAATGCACGCAGGGTTCATCACTTGCTTGTTGGACCTGCTCAACTACTTCTGGCACATACCTGCATTCCTCTTTTCTATGTCCAAACATTACCTCTTTCTGGATATAGATTTGTAAAACAATCTCTTCTATATGCTCTATTAGTTCCCCGTTTGAAATCAATTCTATTTTTTTAGGAAGTATTTCCCCAGTTTGGGTTGGTGCTCGTAATTTGGGGTTGAATGTGAATATGTTTGTGGTTATTACTTTTCAAGTTATTACTTCTAATTGGAAAGAATACTTTTAACGGTTTGTGGAACCTTCTCTGTCATCATCATAGGTTGGACAGAGCATTTGTCACTTCATCTCACAACTTCTTCGAAAAGAGACCTTTTGGTCTCCACTTACTAATTATTTATCCTCTCATTCAATACAGATCCAGGACAGTACTTCTGTTTTTCAACCACCATGAGCTCTTCCGTTTTATCTTTTTATTAAATTGCATATATTGTGTTATTTTATTGCTACTATTGCATTGTCTGAACTTTTATTGTGTAACTATTGAATTTCAATATTGATTATCTTTGTAATAATGCTGAACTTTCTTTCATATATTCTTTTCTTTCTCCCTTTTTCCTTTTACTTTTAATATATAAAACAGAAATGCTATTTCATTAAGGTACTTTTTTCAATATTGTTACTTCAAACCTGTTGCCTAACAATACTACTGCATCATAACATGTTATTTTTAATTTCAAATATTTTGTACTATGTTCCATTGTTTATTTCTAACTTCTGTTGTAAGATGTATCTTTGTTCGACTCATATTTCAATAAGGCACTCTTAATCACAAAAAAAGAAGCAGCGCAGTCTTCAAGGAGAGTAACTTCAACTTCATCTTGTGAAAAATTTCAAACGGTGGCGACATGATCCATCCAAGAACAATCAATATTGAGCTCTTGCAGCTGTCTCACTGTAGCAGAAGCTCAAAACAGCTCTCCCATCAATTCTTTGATAACCTTTTGAGAAAAGAGAGATGCTCCAGAATAAGGACATTTGTATTTGGAAACTGCAGGTAGAGAAACTCTGACTGAAGCATGCTAGAGGAAGATTTTGGTGAGATTCAATAAATATTACAAGATTTGATGGGGTTGCAATGCGGATTTAGACTTTGTTCACAAATCCAGATGCGGACTTTTCCCCCTTATCTGTGTATGTCCTAGAAGTGAATGGTGCATGCGCTTCTTTCATAACTCCGTACGGTGATTGTATAGTTTGGCTTGGCTCCTTCTTTAGGAGCTTTTTGGGAATAACATTTATATATATACAGTGAGCAAGGGCGTTCACGCCCGAAACGCGTCTGTTTGGCAGTGTGTTGCACCTCCGCACGTTATATGCAATAAAGGACGAAGAAATATCCTAAGAAAGTCTGGCTGTGGATTCATTCATCTGTGTCTGCGCACTGGGTTTGGTGTGGAAGCGCCGCATCAACTTTCCGGTTGGATTATATATATATATATATATATATATATATATATATATATATATATATATATATATATATATATATATATATATATATATTTCCTTTTAAGAGTAGATTTTCGCCTTACTTCAGAAAGGCCTGCAAAGACAGTTAAGAAAAAGAGACAGATTATGCAGCCTATTTACCCAGGCTACACGGGCCAGGTTCTTCATCCTGAAAAGAAAAAAGGGGCCAGAATAAGTGAATTCGAGATAATTTTAATGTCAGTCAGTAGAAATATCTCTCACAAACCCTTTTTTATCTTTAAGATAGAGGTAAAGGGAGCAGGGCAGAGAAGCCTCATAGGCTGTCACTGGGGGCCCGATGTAGGTAAAATTGATTTACCGATTTTTAATTACCGAATTTTACCAATTCGGTAATTGAAAATCGGTAAATCAATGTGGTGGACATGTAGGTATTTCCAGATGTGGAAATACCGATTCTGTAACATTCGGTATTTACCGATTCTGTAAATACAGAATCAGTATTTCTCATTGATTCCTATGGGCTTCAAAGCCCATAGGAATCGATGGGAAATACCGATTCTGTATTTACAGAATCGGTAAATACCGAATTTTGTAAGGGTGCAGGGGGTGTCACTTTGACACCCTCTGGCACCCCACAAATAGGCATGTGCGCCATGTGGCACACAGACATGCCCTAAGGGCATGTCTGTCTGTCACATGGCTAGGTGTGCATGCACACATGTGCATGCACACCTGAAATCGGTATTTTACCACACAAAAGGATTGTGTGGTAAAATACCGATTTTGTAGGGCCTTTGGGACTCAGATGAGTCCCACCTACATCTGAGATTTACCGAATCGGTAAAGTTACCGATTCTGTAAAATTGTGCCCCTACATGCCAAATCATGTATACCGGTCGGTAACGGCCGAAAATACAGATTTTCGGCCGTTACCGACCGACCTACATCTGGCCCTATATGTCTAAAAAAGAACACTGTGCCTTTAAGGGACCAGGCACCACCAGTATCCCATCATGCATTACAGGTGGCAATTACTTCAGTTCTTTTGGAGGCTACTAATAACAGATATGTAGAAAAACAATTCCTCTGTCTTTTCCGCCAGGGAGGAGGGAGGGTCACTTATTACTATCATGGAAATTCCTCTGCGAGAGAAAGGAAGTTACAGGTAAGAAACTATTCCTTCTCTCGCTGGGGATTTCCATGCATAGTCATAAACGCTGAATAGAGTAGCAAGCCCATCCCCAAGAAAGCAGCAAAACAGATGGAGGAGAATGTGAAGGACTTAAGAAAAAAGATTTCTGAGTGAAATTTGTCCTACTTGAGCAACTGCTCTAGCATCAGAATCTAGGCAGTATTGCTTTGTAAATGTGTGCACTGACTTCCAGGCAGCTGCTTTACAGATCCATTGAATTGGGATATTACGCAAAAGAGGCGTAGTGGCTGCTTTCCCTCTAGTAGAATGGGTCTTGGATTTGGCAAAAAGGCTTTTGTTAGCTTTCTGGTATCATAACAGAATGCAAGAGACCATGGGCGTCCGCAGAAATTTTTCCAGGGGGGGGGGCAACATTCTAACTTCCTCACTCGCCTTCAAGGCAAGTTAAAGGCAGACGGCCCATTGTCATTCTTTATGTGGTGATCAGCAGCAGCCTGCTGTAATCATGAACATTAAGGATAAAAGGAATGGGACCGGCGATCCGGGGGGGGCAAGCGCACCCCCTTGCCCTCCCCTGCGGACGCCCATGCAAGAGACTATCCATCTTTAAATGGATTGTTAAGAAGTGGCTAGTAATGTTCGGACTGGACCACAGTTTACAAATAGCTGTTGTGACTAACGAATGCTCTCAGTTTTATCTATATTGAACTTAAGAACTCTCTTTACATCCAGGGAATGAAGGGTTCTTTCTGCTGGAATAGAGGGATTTTGGAAGAATGTTGGAAGGGATATTGTTTGATTGACATGGGAGTCCGATACAAGTTCAAGTGTATTTTTTATTTGTTTTGGTACTCCACTGAGGGCCACAAATATTATACAGATACAATTCAATTACTACAGCATTTAGAACTTCTCATGTTAGTACAAAGATAAAAAAGGTTTTAAAAATGTATAACATACTAGTTCATTTGGGGGAGATTTGCATACTATAATCAATTCCTTTACGGTGGTAATACGGCATTTGACATATATGGGGTATAGATGTTTTGCCCTTGCCGCTACTACTTTTGGATTGGGACAGGTGAACAGTAGATGCTCTAAGTCTTGCTCCCCGCCAATACATATGCTGCATAATTTGGTTTCGTTTGGATGCCATTTCGCTGTCATAGTTTGGACGGGTAAAATGCCCAGCCGAAGCAGGATGATTGATCTCCTAGCGCAATGCGTGAGATTAAAATCTATATATTTCTGCGTTTTCTTGAGTACCACTGTTTCCGTAATGTTTTTATATAAAGTTAATTTGGCGCAATGCGAGGAGTCAAGTTCAAAGCTAAGTCTTGGGTATAGCATTTCAGAAAAAGTTTCAATTGAGACGGTGTCCAAGTTTGCAGCAGATTGACATTAATATCCGCCAGTTTAAAGGCAATAGACATGTTTTTGAAGAATACATGTTTTGATGAGTCGCAGTCAAAGGTCTCTGCTTTGAGCAGGGAGCGAAGAGTCCCATCCTTCGCATGTAGCAGGTTGTATGCCCACCTAATCACGTTGGCGATACCTTTAGAGTAAGAGCTCGTAAGTGAAAGTTCAAGGTGGTGAGCTTGTACTGGAATAGATTGCGATACCTTTAACATTCTCCTTAGTATTTTTCCTTCTTTTAGGTCCAGGAATGACCACTGTTTGATTGGAATGTATTCCAAGGCGTATGATAGAACTGAAGGTATCTTCACACTGTAGACTTTTAGCAGGGAGGAGAAGTGTCTATTTCCAGAGGCCACGTATAACCTTTGCAGAGCTCCTGCATGTACCTCGGATTTCCTGGACAAGTTTAGAAGCTGTTGATTGTTTTTTACAGACTTAGTAAAGATCCTGCCCAGGTGGGGGTTATGCCCCAACCTCTTCGACTTTTTCGTCGCCCAGTCTCCAACAGTATTTGCTGCTTTTTTTCCTCCCTGAAAAAGAGACTCTTTTTGTTTTGGTTAAATTAGGAATTAAAACATTTTCCTGGGTATACTTATACAGGGCATCCAAATCGCTTTGCAGACCAAAGGGGGTTAGGTCCAGTACTATAATATCGTCTGCATATAGTAGGGCATGTATATTTTGAGCTGCTACCTTTGGTGGGAAGCTTCACACTTGTTGAAGACGCTGCGGCAGACCACTGAGATATAATGAAAACAGCAAGGGGGCAAGGAGACATCCTTGCTTGAGTCCATTTGGCGTTGGGATCGGGTTGGTCAGGCCCTTTTCCCTCCCCATTCGAACTTGACACCAGGTGTCTGTGTGCAGGGCAATTATAATTCGTAGTAGCTTTTCTGGGATTCCTAATTTCCTCAGTTTGTTCCATAGGCAACGCTCTGTCCACTCGGTCGAACGCTGTTGTAAAGTCAATAAATGCTGCATACACATGCTGGGATTTAACTACCACATATTTGTCAAGGATAGTTTGTAGCATCGCGATATTGTCTATGACTGAGTGCTTTGGCCTGAAGCCTGCTTGGTAGAGCGGAATCAGTCCCAGTGAGAATGCCCACTTTTTAAGTTGGTCCAGGACCTCTGCAGCAAAAATCTTTCCCGTGGCGTCCAATAGCGCTATTTGTCTATAATTGCCAGGTTGGTGTCTCGGTCCATTTTTATCTATTGGTACTACGATGCTCCCCTTCCAAGATTTTGGCATTTCCCCTGTCTTGAGAATGAAATTAAAGAGGGGAGAAAGCACCGTACTCCATCCCTTAGGGTCAGCCTAAAGAACCATGATTGGAATTTGATCTGGGCCGGTGGCTCCTGTTGATCTTGCCTTCCTTATGTGCATTTCCGTAGAGAAGGGGGAAGCAGTTCCAATAGACGAGGGGTTTCCTTCGCAATTACTTGTGGGGTTACTAGACATTTCATAGGTTGTATTTAATTTATACAGGTTGGTTTCATATAAATCCCATTCTTTAGGGGGAACTGGGATAGCTTTCAGGGCCTTTTTTGTGCCTGTCTCTTTTGCAATTAAGGACCAGTAAGTGCGTTGGTTGTACTGCTTTGCTGCTATCGGCAGATCGACCCACTTTTTATCTTCTGCTGTACTTTTTATTCGTTGTTTCTCTCTCTTGAGTTGATTCTTCAATTTGTTGATTTCTGCCTGTCTTGGCATTGAGAGTTCCAGGAACTGTGCTCTTAACAGTTTGTTTAGCATTTTTGAGGTTGTGGATGACTTAATGGTTTTATTTCCGTGCTTTGCTGGTACTGCTTGTTGCAATTTGTATTGAAGCATTTGTTTTAGTATCTCAAGAATTGACTCAAAGTTTGTTATTGGGTTGGAGGAGTATTTTATCAGAAGGAGTTGATTAGTGTTTATTAAGGTGGTGTAACGACCGGATTTTCGGACCAGATAGATTCAGCTCACCAAGACACCACTAACCCAGCCGAAACGTAACAACCTCCCTCCTCAGGACCTACTTACAAAAGGCACCTGTGTACCTACCTAAGGATGGGGAATTAGCAATATACAAGCTTGGATCTTTTACAACACCACACTTATATCTTATAGTCTCGTGGCAACATAGGCCCAGACTAGACTACCCTGAGGCAGTTCCTGTTACTTACCATTACACACTAATCACCATCAGTGCTCACGCAAGCCACAATCTTGTGGGTATACTCACTGTATCCTCCCAGTGCTCTCACTATTTCATACATACACAAGCCACAATCCTGTGGGTATACACATTGACCACAGTCAATGCTCTCATTAACGCCGCTTTCCCTAGAGGCGATCTCATTACACACTTTATCCCCCCGGTGCTCTCGCAAGCCACAATCTTGTGGGTATACACATCGACCACGGTCAATGCTCTCATTAACGCCGCTACACAACGACGATCACTTTCCTATGAATACCTTCAGCTCTCCATGTTGGGAAATCTCTCTATCTACAAGGACAATATTATAGATTATGTGACGGATAGACGGGTCAATCCTTCCTCACACAAGAATGGCCAAATTACACTGTGTAAAGGTTATTCCCTATTTCGAGTGCTTCTCTACTCCCTTGCTCAGTTACCATTTACCTGGACGGGAGATGCATCCGTTCACATAACAGCATCTGACTAGAAGAAAGGTTAACTTTATCATAAGGGAGTAACAATCACACATTAGTTTGCTAAGAACTGGGGTATCTTTATTCATTAATAACAACAACAATATAATACTGCAATATAACACATAGCTTGAAAAGCAAAAGGAAAGGTTAGAATGTGTGTGTACACTAATAAGAAAGGGGTCGACGTCACCTTCTGAGTATGAAGTCTGGACTCGGTCATCTGGGTACCCTTCTCGTCTGTGCCTTGGCTCGTCTTAGGATCACCCCTGCAGTCACGGATACACGTCTGCACCGCTATGCTCTGTCTGCTCCGTTTCCCTCCAAGTCACTGAAACCTTCCTCTTGTCCTTTATCTTGTCTGCTGCACTCTCGCTGTTCTGCACTACTCCTCTCTCCTCTCAATCACAGACTATCTTCGCCTTCCAACTTCGATCTTATGAATCAGTTTCTACCGCTCTAGTATTTCGTTCTCTCCACTAACTGCTTCACTCTTTATGCTCTGATCTTAATGTCAAAGCTCACCAGCTGCTCCAGCTAAAATAACTTCAATCTTTCTAAGAGAGTATTAGCCTTTGGTCTTTCTCGGACTTCAAAATGGCGACTGTCTGCCTTAAGTTGATTAACTGCAATAATGCTAACGGCTAGCTGCCGCCTACAAACTGACTGACGAACTGACTCCTGAACTCTTCGTGCTTTCGCTAATATGGAACCTTGTTCATGCATGGAAAGTTACGGCCAGTAACCTGCCGCCCACCAAATTCTTGTACCACCCCGTGCCAGGGACACGTTCTCAGCCGGCCGGCCTGATGTTATGTCTTCGGCACGAAGAAAAATACAGTCTTTCGATAAGGGCCAGCCTGAGCCGGTTCTCTCCAAGCGAACAACATCTTATAACTAAAACATTACATTTGACCTAAAAGCATCTCAAGCTGCCGAGGCAGAAAGAAAGATGAAGTCTCTCCCGTTCGAGGCCTGCAAGGCCCGAAATAAGCATAACTCCATTAGAAGTATATTAGCAACCTTACAAAAGAACGGATTAGTACTAATACTAAGGAATCTATCCCTTAACACAAGTTTATAGGTCCTAGAATAAAGAAGAGGGTAGGGAATTGTATCAAACACCTTGTAAATAGGCCAGGTCCGGGGTTCTAGTCCTTCTATTAGAATGATAGCAGGCTAAAGTCACCTTCACTCAAAAAGGGGCAGAAAACTCGGTCAGAACAGGAGGTTATTTTATTGAGCGTAGATGAATTCCAATAAATCCGCCTTTGATTTGTCTTTACCATAACTGTACTGTGCCTAAACATGATATGGCTAGTTGGACATGTGATTGTTTTCCATTGCGTAAGTAATGACAGAATAGCATGGTTGCTTCCCTGGACAGAGTGAATTCGAAGATGTGAGGCAGACCCAAATATATCCAAGCTGCAGATCATATACTCCAGGATTGATAAGGTATTAGTTCCCCGTCTCGTGTAAGATGCAGGAATGTGACCTTCCACGTTCCCGTTTAGAATAGCTCCGTTTAATAGTGGGAGTGATGCTAATAATATTTTCCCCCTTTTATCGACCTTGATTCTAATCGGGAACAACGGCACTGAAATTTCCAGAGCTTGTTCTTTATACCAGTTTGCCCATTTTGATATTTCACTATTTGATCTTTTTCCATTAAGGTCGCCCATGATCATATATGGCAAATAGGCTAGGGCTTCTAATATTTGCTGGATACCATCCAGGATGTCAATAAATAGCCCATCATTTTTTTGTCCAGGTGGAATATACAAGTTAAAAAGTAAAAAAAATGTTTGCAGATCTGAGGGGTCTGTCCCCAGCCTGATCTTAATACATTGAAAGTGTTTAGATTTTGTAGTGATGATTTCTTGTGCCCAATTATACTCTTCACTTAGTAGGATAACTATCCCTCCCTTCGCATGACCTCGGTCAACTTCCTGCGCAGGAATATCATAGGTGAAATACCCATCCTGATGAAAACTTTTTGTTGACCACGTTTCTTGTAGCGCAATTATAGCGGGTTGATTTTTTGCGAGCTCAATCATTTTTTCTTTTGTTTTCCCTGCTATATTCCAGGATGATATCGATAGGCCATTGTTAAACAGAGTGATTCTTGTTCAGTGCTTGTTATCTGTTGTTCAGAGTCTCTGCGATCCATAACCATGACTGATCTACTCTTGCTGCATCCTTTTTTTGGGTACTTTGGCTCCAAATTTCCCTTTCTCCGTCCTTTATGGAAATAAATAGATTTTCTGCTGAATCTTCTATGTAATTGGTCATTTTATTTGGCTGATTGGGAATTTTTCGTAATGATCCCTTATGCCGATTTCTCGAGTTACAGTCTGTAGTTTTCTGTACTGAGGTCAAATCATAGCCACATTTGTGGAGAGTCTCTTGTTCCTTCAAGATAATTCCAGGCAGCACAGGTGACCAAATTTCTACCATGGCGGTTTTCATGTTTTCTTTATCCGGGAAGGTTACTAGATTAATTTCTTTTCGTGTTAAGGTTTGTAGCGGCAAAATACGTTGCAGGAGATTAATAATTCGGCCTCGATTGAGAGGGGCATCATCTATGAGAAAGAGCTCTGTTATTTGTAAGTGTGTTGATATTATCTCATCCTGCGGTGAGTATTTATTTTGATGATCTTTGGGTCCTTAAAAGTAGACTTTTAATGCTGGGCTAGCCGGGTCGTAAAGGAAGTCTTTTGCCCTTGGGTTTAAAGCGGAGCTTTGTTGTGGGTTTTTATTTTCAGATTTTACCATTGAGTGTCGATTTTTTATCTTTGATGGCGTGGGCGATTTTGTACTTTCTTCATTGTCGAGCTGGATATCAGGGGAAACAGTTGTCTTCTGGAATTTGAGTTTATGCGCTTTCTTCTTTTTTAATCTTCTTAGCGGCTTTCCCCTTTTTTTCTTTGCCTCCACTTGTTTCTTTTTTATATTTGTTCTATTTTGTAAATCCTGCGCGTCCTCGCTATTTAAGTCAATGCTATCCTTTATTTCTTGATCCCTGGCAGGACTGGTCGTGATATGTTTGTTTTTGGTATTCCTAAATATAGGATATAGGTTAGGCTCTCCGTTGTTTTCTTCTTTAAAGAGTTTCCTTAGGGAATATACGATAGTTTCACGCTGGTTACTCATAGTTCCCTTGCATGATTTATTCCCTGTTTGTGTTCCAAATTCTCTTTTACCCGGAGCTAGATGGGTACTGGTGGTTTTGATATCACTTGTTGCTTCTTGATTGTTAACAGATGTTCCTTTTGTTTTTATTGACTCGATTTGTTCTTTTTTCCTCTTTTCTTCTACTAGGAACTTTAAAATTCCTATTTGCACATCGAGTGTTTGATCCTAATTCTCCAAAATATTACCTAAATGGGCGAGGACCGAGTCTAGGATTTTTTGCAATGGGGAAAGAGATTTAGACACTGGAGTATAATTGTTCGTTAAGCTGGCAGTCTTAAACATAAAGAGATCTGGTGAATATTCCAGGAGGCCTTCTCGATCTGAGGATTTTAGTAGCGTGCTATTGTGTATGTCATCGGGCTCTATTTGTGGCCCGAGATCCATGTCTCCGTCTTTGGTAATGGTTTCTGGCCGTATGGGATTATAGTCTGGGCTGTGTTGAATATTTGATAGGCCCAATACTATTTGGCCAGTTAATTCTATTTCCAGAGGTGAGTCCACCCGCTCCGTTAGAATGGTTTTTTGATCAGCCTCGTGTGTTTTTAGTGTGTGTTCTTTGGGGTGGTCTTGTATAGTTCCCACTTTAACTTCCCCATCCTCCTTTATAACAGCTACTATAGCTGAGTTTGACTGATTTTTTGCAACTTGCCCATCAGTGATTAATGTTGTAAAGTACTTTCTTATTTCAGGGGTTCCTGTTACCCGTCCACTTTTCACCGCTTTATTAGAGGTCTTTCTGGTTGCCTCTTCTGTTCCCATTCTTTTCATAAAGATGGTTCGTGATCTCAGTTTCTTGAAGGCCATTTCCCTGCACCGGGACTATTGGTAGTATATTTTCCGATGGTCGGGTGATACTTGGGTTTTACACCGGGCAGAGGATTTGTTTGTCTTCCTTCCTCTGGTCTCTGCTCACTAGACTCTGGTTGCCTCAGTAGCGGTGGTCAGTAGCGAGGGTAATGCACTAGGGGAGATGGGTACTGGGAGATTGTTCGTGAGGGGATCGCAGTCACTCTAGTTCTCTCCTGTCCCCTTCCCCGTAACCCCCAGTGCCACTCTCACCGTCCTGCTGCTGAAGGTCCCAATATACGGTGTACGTGTACAGTGTACGCGGTCCGCGGTTCGCGGCTCCCAAGTCTCGATCTCCCTCGTTCAGTGCTCTCCACAAGACGATAATCCAGCTTCTGTAGCCGCTTCGTGTAAAAGTCAGACCTCTTTCCATAAAATGCTCATTTACATTTTAGACATAATCTTCTCGGAAGCGTGGTAAAGCATGCTCTGGCAGATCTCTTCTAGAACATTCCTATAACCTTGTAATAACGTGAGAAGAAATTCAAAACCAAATATCCTGGCAGTCTTGCCGGGATCTTCAAAATATCACAATGAAAGCGCAGAAAGAAATACAGCATTCCCAGCGCAAAAGTGCCAGTTAGAGGACTCACCTACTCAAGGTACCAGAATGCACTGTTATGGTAAACAGACAAGCGAACCACTTTACTCCTGGCACATAGTCAAATATTCCTATAAAATAGAAAATAGAAAATGAGCTGCAAGGTGTTATAATTAGGAAAACACAGCGTGTCCCCGAGAGGAGAGCGCCTCCAGGCGCAGTCTTCGACTCTCAAGGGGAAACGACTAGTACCTGTTCGTAGCACTGTCTTTCCCTGCACAAGTGCGTGTCCTCAGCTGGTGATAACAGCGTCTTGAAGGCTTGAAGAAACACAAACTTGGAAGACGCTCCAGAGTTGTGCTCTCGTCAGAACCACTCAACTCCTCCACAGATTGGGGATAGAGCACACGGAAACAAGGATAGCACAACTCGGCGGCATTGGCTTTAAAACACCCTCGACGGACTCCAGCTGGGAAACACCTACTGCCACTCAATTGGGCACCGAGTAATGCTGCAGAGCAAGCAATATCCCAGGTTGACAGTTTTATCTGCTTGCTAGCAGTTTTTCCCCCGTAGTGCCTCAGGGCTGCCTCAGGACAGTGCCTCAGGACAGCCTCTCACCTCTCCGCTCACCCGGACCGATTCTGGTGGCTCTCCCACGGCTCTCTGACTCTCCTGCGGCTCTCCCGCGACTCTCCCGGTCCCGGACCCTGGTCCCTGGCCCTGGCTTTCTCTTGCTGCCGCTGCAGATTGCAAACAAAACAGGTGATGGACCGAATGTGGATCAATGTCACACATTCATCCCAGTCCAAAGATCTGGGCCCAAATCCATCGTTTTTTTGCACTCCACACCACCCTGGGTTAGACAATGGCGATATGCAAATCAGCTCTGACCCTGTGCCCCATGGGAACAGTCCAGTCCGAACTACAAAAGCCATGTCCTTCCTAGAACGGAATCAAGCATCCAAGGACCGGACCGGTTTCGAGGTAACACCTCTCATCAGCCCGGCTAGCTTGACTCCAGTGGTGTGGAGTGCCTGGGACCCACGTCTGGGCATCCCAAGTGCACTTAGGGCGGCAATTGCAAACAAAACTGGTGATGGACCGAATGTGAATCAATGTCACACATTCATCCCAGTCCAAAGATCTGGGCCCAAATCCATCGTTTTTTTGCACTCCACACCACCCTGGGTTAGACAATGGCGATATGCAAATCAGCTCTGACCCTGTGCCCCATGGGAACAGTCCAGTCTGAACTACAAAAGCCATGTCCTTCCCAGAACGGAATCAAGCATCCGAGGACCGGACTGGTTTCGAGGTAACACCTCTCATCAGCCCGGCTAGCTTGACTCCAGTGGTGTGGAGTGCCTGGGACCCACGTCTGGGCATCCCCAGCGCACTTAGGGCGGCAATTGCAAACAAAACAGGTGATGGACCGAATGTGGATCAATGTCACACATTCATCCCAGTCCAAAGATCTGGGCCCAAATCCATCATTTTTTTGCACTCCACACCACCCTGGGTTAGACAATGGCGATATGCAAATCAGCTCTGACCCTGTGCCCCATGGGAACAGTCCAGTCCGAACTACAAAAGCCAGTCCTTCCCAGAGCGGAATCAAGCATCCGAGGACCGGACCGGTTTCGAGGTAACACCTCTCATCAGCCCGGCTAGCTTGACTCCAGTGGTGTGGAGTGCCTGGGACCCACGTCTGGGCATCCCCAGCGCACTTAGGGCGGCAATTGCAAACAAAACAGGTGATGGACCGAATGTGGATCAATGTCACACATTCATCCCAGTCCAAAGATCTGGGCCCAAATCCATCGTTTTTTTGCACTCCACACCACCCTGGGTTAGACAATGGCGATATGCAAATCAGCTCTGACCCTGTGCCCCATGGGAACAGTCCAGTCCGAACTACAAAAGCCATGTCCTTCCCAGAACGGAATCAAGCATCCGAGGACCGGACCGGTTTCGAGGTAACACCTCTCATCAGCCCGGCTAGCTTGACTCCAGTGGTGTGGAGTGCCTGGGACCCACGTCTGGGCATCCCCAGCGCACTTAGGGCGGCAATTGCAAACAAAACAGGTGATGGACCGAATGTAGATCAATGTCACACATTCATCCCAGTCCAAAGATCTGGGCCCAAATCCATCGTTTTTTTGCATTCCACACCACCCTGGGTTAGACAATGGCGATATGCAAATCAGCTCTGACCCTGTGCCCCATGGGAACAGTCCAGTCCGAACTACAAAAGCCATGTCCTTCCCAGAACGGAATCAAGCATCCGAGGACCGGACCGGTTTCGAGGTAACACCTCTCATCAGCCCGGCTAGCTTGACTCCAGTGGTGTGGAGTGCCTGGGACCCACGTCTGGGCATCCCCAGCGCACTTAGGGCGGCAATTGCAAACAAAACAGGTGATGGACCGAATGTGGATCAATGTCACACATTCATCCCAGTCCAAAGATCTCTGCCCAAATCCATTGTTTTTTTGCACTCCACACCACCCTGGGTTAGACAATGGCGATATGCAAATCAGCTCTGACCCTGTGCCCCATGGGAACAGTCCAGTCCGAACTACAAAAGCCATGTCCTTCCCAGAACGGAATCAAGCATCCGAGGACCGGACCGGTTTCGAGGTAACACCTCTCATCAGCCCGGCTAGCTTGACTCCAGTGGTGTGGAGTGCCTGGGACCCATGTCTGGGCATCCCCAGCGCACATAGGGCGGCAATTGCAAACAAAACAGGTGATGGACCGAATGTGGATCAATGTCACACATTTATCCCAGTCCAAAGATCTGGGCCCAAATCCATCGGTTTTTTGCACTCCACACCACCCTGGGTTAGACAATGGCAATATGCAAATCAGCTCTGACCCTGTGCCCCATGGGAACAGTCCAGTCCGAACTACAAAAGCCATGTCCTTCCCAGAACGGAATCAAGCATCCGAGGACCGGACCGGTTTCGAGGTAACACCTCTCATCAGCCCGGCTATCTTGACTCCAGTGGTGTGGAGTGCCTGGGACCCACGTCTGGGCATCCCCAGTGCACTTAAGGGCGGCAATTGCAAACAAAACAGGTGATGGACCGAATGTGGATCAATGTCACACATTCATCCCAGTCCAAAGATCTGGGCCCAAATCCTTCGTTTTTTGCACTCCACACCACCCTGGGTTAGACAATGGCGATATGCAAATCAGCTCTGACCCTGTGCCCCATGGGAACAGTCCAGTCCGAACTACAAAAGCCATGTCCTTCCCAGAACGGAATCAAGCATCCGAGGACCGGACCGGTTTCGAGGTAACACCGCTCATCAGCCCGGCTAGCTTGACTCCAGTGGTGTGGAGTGCCTGGGACCCACCTCTGGGCATCCCCAGCGCACTTAGGGCGGCAATTGCAAACAAAACAGGTGATGGACCGAATGTGGATCAATGTCACACATTCATCCCAGTCCAAAGATCTGGGCCCAAATCCATCGCAGCAGATTTTGCCGGGAAAAACGGGTTCAATGCCGCCGAAGCTGCCGTGGCTTCTCCCTCCTTGCGGCTACTCGGTGGGAGGCAGCTGTGAAGCTTGGCGTCTGCAGCTCTCTGCTGCACTCTACTGGCGGAGTCCGATACCACTTTGGGTAGGAACTTGGGGTGTGTCCTCATAACTTCTTTGTGCGAGTGGCAGACAGTGTACAGTTCCTGAGAACAAAGGGCCTGGATTTCACAAACTCTGCGGGCTGATAGCCACAAGGAAAGCTGTTTTTCAAGACAAATGTTGGAGAGATGCCTTGTGTATGGGCTCAAAACAATCTTGCATAAGACGTAAAAGTACTATTTTCATCTCCCATGGAGGGAAGGGCGTCTAATGGGAGGAAAACCCTTTGTAGTCCTCTAAGAAATCCTTAATTACCGGGATTCTAAAAAATTAGCTATGTGAGGGACATTTTCTATAAGCAATTAAAGCTCCCAGGTGTACCTTTATCAAGGAAATTTGTAAGCCAGATTTTGCTAAGTGGACTGAGTACGGAAGAATAACATCTTCCTGGCAAGTGGTGGGATCCTTATTTTTGGAAGAGCACCAAATGCAGAATTTCTTCCTGTTATACTTGGCATCTTTTGGCGTGTTTCCCCTGACTTTTTGTTTTCTGACCTCCTGGTTTTGACTCTGTTTTTGCTGGCTTAGTATCTCTGTGCACATTCTCACTGCTGATCACTGTTAAAGTGCAAGTGCTTCTGTTGAAAACTGTGTTATGGAATGGTTTTTCCATGATTGGCATATTGGATTTACATGTCAGTCTCTAGTAAAGTGCACTGAGTGTGCCAGGGCCTGTAAATCAAATGCTGTTAGTGGGTTGCAGCACTGGATTCTGCAACCCACACAAACAGCCTGTTAATGTAACTCTGGCCTGCCATTGCAGAGCCTGTGTGCAGTCTGGGACTGCCATGTCAACTTGGCGAGTGTACTCACTTGCCAGGACCTAACCTTCCCTTTCTTACATGTCAGTGACCCCTAAAGTAGGCCCAATTTACCCCTGTGGGAAGGATGCAGTATATGTGAAAGGTAGGACATGCCCTGGTGTGTGTGGCATGTCCTGATAGTGAATTACTGCCAATTTCATTTTTCACTATTGCAAGGCTACCTGTTCCCGTAGGACAGAATGAGGGCTTTGTTTATAACATCTTATAAACATATCTGGCCCTAGGAACTAGGAAGAAATGTAAAGTTTAGAATGCCTGAACTCAGAATCTAAAGATGCATCTTTTAGTGAAGGTGATTTTTACATTCTGCGTTTGAAAATACCACTTTCAGAAAGTAGGTATTTTCTTGCTCAGCCATCCAGTAGGCCTCTGCTAGGGTTGTGAATTGACTGTCTGGGTTTTGAATGAAAGGGGCTGGGGAGGAGCAGTGGCTCCAGATAGTTTAGGTGGGTCAGGAAAGGGCTGAATAGACCTGGGCTGCATTTAGAGTAGTGGGAGGAGATTTCTTTTTACCTGATGGGCCTGGTTTGCCTCTGACAATGCCGTCTCCACCTCCTGCCAGGAAGCCACAGCAGAGAAGGCAGAACTGGTTCTGGCTGGGCACAGACACTCTCTGCCCGAGAGGACAAAGGATTTTGGGTCATAAAAAGTGGGGCCCAAATCCCTAAACTATAGAACTCTTTTAGACCAGGAAGACTGCCAAGAAGAAGAGTTGAAGAAGCTGTGAGGAGGAACTGCCCCTTTGCTGTGTGCTTTGCTGTGTTGGCCTGCAGTGGCTGCTTTTGTCTTGGGCAGTGAAAGGGCTTAAGGTAGAGCTTGCTCCCTGTTCAAGAAGTCTCAGGAACAGCAAAGACTTCAAGCCCTCAGCACTGGGGGCTGGGGGTTTTGTGCTGCAACAGAAGAAAAAGCAACCCGACGCTTTCTACGACTCCGCTGCCGACTCCAGGTCCTGAAGGTACAGCAGAGGGCACTGCTGCAAGGCCTCACCACGACCCTGGTCTCACTGACGACGCTATCTACGCTGTCACCGAGCCGCGGCTTGCACTGCAACCTGTGGGCACGGCACTCCACAACACCTCGCTTCATGACGCCGCCTTGGTATCCCCGACGCTGCTGCTTCATGCTAAAATCAATGCTGCTGCTTTCACCGGGGTTCGGGGGGAACCGTTCGTAAAGTTGCACAAGGCACCGCCCTTCATCCCACACCAGAGTCTTGGCCTACGGACGCCGGCGCAATTGACTCCAGTTTGTCAGCCGATGACAGCGCTTCAGGACAATGCTGCCGCTCCATGGACCGTAACCTGCCAGCACCATGATGAGCACTGCATCACTTTGCACCACGACCCTGGTCTCACCGACGACGCCACCTGATGCCGCCACTGAGCCGAGGCTCACACCGTGAGCTGAGGCCACCGCACACCACTGCACTTTGCACTGCAGCACCTGACACCTGCCGACACCAGCGCTCCTGACTTCAACCACGAGGAGTTCGATCTGCAACGCGTGTGGATTCAAGGGCCCGACGACTCCTGCACCGACCTCCGGAACCGACGCCTGAGGATGGTGTACTTTCGGAAGCCCAACAAGAGGTTGCAGATGCCCTGCATTTCTAAAAGGTACTGTTTTCAGGGTCTTCCTGACAACGACGCTGGGCCGCGATGCCACGGTCAGCCCAAACTGTTTGGATTTGTTTGTTCACGGCGCCGTGATAGCCCCGGACGGAGCTATCGACTTCAAGGACTTTCATTCAAGGATATTTGGATAATTGAAGATTTCTAAGTACTGTATTGTGGATTTTTATCGGTTTTTGTCTTGTCATAAGTATATAAAATTATTTTATATTTTTCTAAACTGGTGTGGTGTCCTTTTGTAGTGCTTACAATGTTTTACTGTTGGTTATGTTAAAATACTATACACACTGCCTCAAAGATAAGTCTGACTGCTTGTGCCAAGCTACCAAGGGGGTGGACATGGGTTATTTAAAGAGTGTAACTCCCTTATCCTGACTAGAAGGAAGAGTCTCTACTTGGACAAAGGTACAAACCCTTGCCAACTAGAGACCACCATTTCTAACACTTACACTGAGCTTCTTTGAGAACATCCATTCAGTCCTGTGGTACATTTAGGTGTCCATATTGTATCAGTTCAGGAGCCATGCTGCCAAATTCAAAGAGGAAAGATTGGGGTGTACTATCTGGCCCACAAATTTAATCAGCAATCTGGTCTGCATGACAACCACAGATGTCGATGGATGGACCAGTGAAGAAGGTCTGTGACCCACAATTGGCAACGCCATTCCGGAGCTATCAGGATCATCTTTGCTGACGAAGGAGACGATTTGATGAGAACTTCCAGAATCAGGTAGAGAAATCTGCCTGACCAGTCGATCCATAGGGCATTCCCAAGAGTTCCTGTCTGTTAGAACCGCGATGCAAAGCTTTAGCATTTGCTGTTTTCTGCGGTGGTGACAATTCAACGCTGGAGGTAGCCCATCGCAAAAATATGTCTTGTACCATGTCATCGCGCAAGACCCACTCGGGGTTTTCCTGCAGGCATTTTGGACACCTGGTATGTGTACTGCTGTGATGGTCAGGTCCCTGGCAAGAAGCCATTTTCAGATTCTCTGAGACTCGCTGGATAGGAGTCTGGACCTTGTCCCCCCGCTTGTTAAGGTAGTACATCGTTGTGGTGTTGTCCATTTAAACTAGAATGGAGGGGCTGTTGAACGGAGGGCAGAAAGCTTTCAATGCCAGATGGACTGCTATAAGTTCCAAGAGGTTGATGTGGTACAAGGCTTCCTTCTCTGACCATTTTCCCTGGATCTGGAGATGGCCCATATGCGCTCCCGAACCTAGCAAGAATGCGTCTGTGACGACAGTCTGAGATTATATCTCCTGATGGAATGGAGTGCCCTTGAGGAGATTGGATGGGAAACACCAGCATTTGAGAGATGACTTTACATGGAGGGATAGCTGCATCCTGCCCTCCCAGTTCCCCTTCAGATGGTCCTATTGGTCCTCGAGAAATTTCTGCAAAGGCCTCATGTGTAGACGTGCATCCGGTGTAAGGAATATGCACAAAGCCATTGAAATGAGGAGAGAGATGATTGACCTTAATGTTCTATGGGAAGCTTTTATTAGCTTCTGACATTTCAGAAGGATCGATCGGTTTCTTTCTTCTGAAGGAAACACTTTTAACTTTACTGTGTCGATCGAGGCATTCTAGATAATGCAAGGTCTGTACTGGGGTAGAAATGAACTTATCCAGATTGATCTGAAGACCCAGTCTCTGTAAGAGGTCGCGAGTCCAGTTGTAATGACGTTGGACTTCTTGAGGTGAGGAGGCCTTGATGAGCCAATTGTCCAGATATGGATAGACACATACCTTGTGTCTCTGGAGATGGGCCGTGACTACTGTCAAGCACTTAGTGAATTTTCTGGGTGCTGATTTTAGACCAAATGGGAGGACCCAGTACTGGTAATGGCCCTGTCCCACCATGAACCTTAAGATTTTGCGATGCTTTCTGGCAATTGGTATGTGAAAGTACGCATCTTGAAGGTCGATTAAGCAAAGCAAATCTCCTTGATGTATTCGAGGATAAATTTAGTGTAGAGCCAGCATCCTGAACTTTTCAATTTTTTGGCTGTCTTGAGGTCTAGAATGGGTCTGAATTTGTTTTTGTCTTTCTTCTTGATAAGAAAGTATTGGGAATAAATGCCTTGTCCTCTTTGTTGGTGAGGGACTGATTCCACCGTCAACTTCTGTTAAAGGATGTTGACCCCGCTCGTAAGAGAGGAAGCTGGAAGTTGGTTGGTTTCGGAGGTATGGAAGGTGGAGGACTGATGAACCGAAGGCAATATCCATTGCGCATAATAATCAGCACCCAAGAGTCTTTTGTTATATTTTGCCGCTCTGTCCGGTAATGACTTATGCTTCCCCCCACTGAAGTGGGGAACAGAAGAGGGGGAATTAACGCTTCAGGGCTTCGGCCCAGCAGGTTGTTTACCTGCTTGATGGTGTTGTTAAGAAGATCTTCCTCTTGGCTGTCATCGCTTATACGACTGATAAGGTTGTTGTTGTTGCTGTGCTCTTCCCTGTTGGCGACCCTGGCACCATGAGGAAGAGTGACGTCTCTGAGACGAGAAGCATTGTTGATAAGGCTGGAAATATTTGATCTGATCTCATCCCTAGGTCTTTCTAGGCCAACCAACTTCAAGGTCTCCATCCCAGCCTTCATTCGCGTCATTTCCTTATCAGCGGTGGCACCAAAGAGAGTGGTGCCAGGAAAGGGAAGGTTTAAAATCCTTTACTACGCTCCTGCTTTGAGAGAGGTGAGATGCAGCCACGATTGCCGCCAGAGACCTATCCCATGGCAATATTCATGAGGGGCTAGTAATTAAGTAGGTGCTGCTGCACTAATCACCTGGTTTGAAACCATTAGGCCTTCATTAAGGATTTCCATAAAATCTCCCTTCTTGTCCCTGGGCAGATGGTCAGGAAATTGATTCAAGGACTCCCAGAGGGCTCTATCATACCTGCCTAGCAAGGCAGTGGCGCTGGCTGCCTTCATGGACGTTGCAGCCATTCTGCATATCTTGCGACCCACAGAGTCAATTTTATAGCTTTCTTTGTCTGGAGGGACTGTGGCTGAAGGGGTAGTGGCATTTTGTTTTCTAGCCGTTACCACAATAACAGAGTCAGGTGCTGGATCAGAGCAGAGGAATGCTGAATCTTGCTCTGGGGGACGATACTTCTTGTGAAGCCTAGAAGGCGCTGTCTTGACCACTGCTGGGGTGAGGAAGAGCTTCATGGCCGGTTATAGGAGGTCTGGCACCAGAGGTAACATGTGTCTAGCAATAGATTTTTGCTGCATGGTTTAAAAAAAGACCAATATAGTCGGAGTTGGAGCTGATGAAGGGGTATTTAGTTTTATAGCACCCCTTATTAGAACCTCCTGAAAGGTAGGGAAAGCAACCACAGGTGAGATCTGTGGAGGTGGTGAAAATGTTAGTGTGGGAGAGTATTGACCTGTAGAAGTAGAAGATGATGATCATGTATGGTGATGACAACGGTGACAAGATCTTTGGGACGAAGGGGAAGTATGCCATGAGGCGTGACGATGTTGGTGATGCTTAGAATGATGGTGGGATCTTGACCTTGCTCTTTGTGGTGTTACTAGAGCTGTAGGTGGTGGTGGAGGAGGAGGTGGTGGAGGTATAAGAAGCAGTGGAGTAGGTGGAGGTGAAGGAGGAAATTGAGGAGGCTGATGTGGAGAAGACAAAGGGAACGCTGGTGGATGATGCAACGATGGAGAGTAAGTCCTGTAATAGTCTGAGTTCGGTGACGAATAGACGCGTCTCCTCTTTTTCCTGATCTCCTCAAGCTTGGAAGATGAAGATCGAGATTTGGACATCAAATGCCATAACGTCAATGTTGACAGTGAGTGTCAATGGCGTTTTGACATTTGGGAGGTCCTCGACGTCGAGCTTTGAGCTTGCCTCAACGGCGTTCTTCAGTGTCTTGACGGCAAGCTCCGTGTTTCCCTCAACGCCGACCGACGTCCATGTCTCAACATTGATCTCCTTGTTTGTCTCAAAGGCAAACTGCAATGAGAACACTTCAATGTCGATCTTTGGTGTCGGCCCTAGAAGAAGACCTGCTTAGAGTCTTTGACGTTGTTCTACGGTGCTTGGTCGACATTGTGCCTCGACTAGACGGTGAACATACCGGCACCATACCTCCTCTTGATGTTGAAGCCCTCAACGTCGACAGGGACTGATGGCATTTTTGAGCCTCTTTCTTCCTGGTACGGTCTGCTGACGCTGTAGACAGGGACTTGGTAGAGGTCCTACCCTCTTGGAGTTCTGGACTTTTATTAAGGTCCAGAGGTGTCAGGGACAACACCCGAAGACCCCTGAGTTCTACCTGTCTTGGTGCACAAATAAACAGAAACACGGGCTTCTCGATGGTGGCGTCAAAGACCAAAGGTTTATTACTGCAGGGACACAGAAGTCACAGAAACTACACACGGGCAGATTCTAGGAGCCTGTTCGATTTGCATTAAGTTGGTTGCTCCTTAAATACAAGTTTTTTAGCTGGGGGCAACATTCTCCACATACTAGTACGTTTCTTAAACTTTATGTCCTAAACAATAAATATTTGGCGTTAAACAGGAATCGTCAACAAATTTCTGATGTCAAAACATTACGAATGAGAGGTTCCCACTGTTCGATCATAATCCCATGTCATCTTTTCATTCAAGAGCCGACCGCCTCATCGTAAATTTCGTTACCTCCCCCTAATAAAGGCCCAAAAGGAAAGGAGCAGAGCCAGGTGCAGAAGATAGAAAAACAGGATAAGAGATGTTTGTGGGTCGTAAATGGGCAAAGCTACCAACTTCGGCCGCCTAATCATGATCAGGCCAACGAGCACGAGAACCTGTATAGCAGGAGACTGGCCTCAGGCAGAGGAGGCAACTTTTGCCGAGTCATGCGGCCACAGCGTTTCTGTCCTAAGGTGCACGTGTCACTAGCAAGGTGAATCGCTGGCTAAAGCCTACGTGTCCTTAAGTGAAATGAGTTGATCAGAGGTCACTGTGTGTCCATTGACTATGTGAGGGCAAGAATACAAGATGGATGCCATAATCTAAAATGGATGCCATCGGTGTATCGGAAATGTGTTCATAACAAGAGTGCTCTTGCTCGTAGCATAGCGAAAACACCAGGATATGCTATATAGATCATTTACGGTTCACTGGTACCGAAATTATGGATTTACGACGATGTCGAAAACAAGGGTTCGAATCGTCACGGAACCTCACTCTCCAAGGCTTGAGTTCCCACCTTCAGAATGCAGTTTTCTCTGCTCCTCTGTCCCATGGAGACAAATCATCTCCCGGTCTCTCTGAGTATGTTTGGTGAAGTTCCTACAGTGTTGTCAAGTTTTAGGAACATGGTTGTGTGGAAGACAAATGATACAGACCTAATGAGGATCTGTCTTGTCTTCTTTCACCTACAAGCTAGGCACCTGTCAAAGAGAGATGGCATTTTTTGACAAAATGCTCATAATTTCTGTCAGAAAATAACAGAAAAGGCAGGGAGAGACAACAGATGTCAAATGAAACACTAAAAGTTGAAATTCAAAGTAGTATTTTGAAGAAAAAGACCACTAGTGGTTGGGCTCAATGCTCAAGGATCCTGTCAGCAGGAGGCAGAAAAAAGAACTGAAGTAACTGCCACCTGCTATATGATGAGATACTGGTGGTGCCTAGTCCCTTAAAGGCACAGTGTTATTTTTTAGGCATATTATGACAGCCTATGAGGCTACTCTGCCATGCTCCCTTCATCTCTATAATAAAGATAAAAAAGGGTTTGTGAGAGATATTTCTACTGACTGACACTAAAATGATCTCAAATTTACTTATTCTCTCCCCTTTTTTCTCTTCAGGATGAAGAACCTGGCCAGAGTAGCCTAGGTAAATAGGCTGCATTATCTGTATCTTTTTCTTAAGTGTCTTTGCAGGCCTTCCTGAAGTAAGGCGAACATCTACACTTAAGAAAATATAGATATAACAACTGTTTCTGGGTCACCGCGCATGGGAAGAACTATTCATCTCCTATGACTATGCATGCAAATCCCCTGCTAGAGAAGAAGTGGCTTTTCTTGTTGTCCAGGATCACAAATAGAACTATCTGGGGATAACCATGTCTGGACAGTTGCTGCAACTGGTCACGGTGTAACTTTAGTTCATGACACTTTAACAGAGACGTGATCAGAGCTTCTGCTTAGTTATTGTGGAGATCTGACAGGTGGTCTGCTTTCAGCCAATGTTGTTCATTATCACCCCATGTCAAAGATGCTGGGCCTTCTGTGATAGGAGAAGATAATTTGTTCTACCTTTTTCGATATAATAGCATTGCAGTCATACTGTCCATTTGATTCAGTACTGTGTATTTAACAGGCAAGAAAAAACACTTGAGTGCTCAGATGAATGGCATGACGCTTGAGGACATTTATGTGCTCTCACTATTCGTTCCCAGCCCATCTGCTGTGCATTGTCAGTTCTTGCATGGGAATCCCCATTACTACTTGATGCATTGAATTGTGAAAAGGCAGGTATTTTGTTAAGTTGTTCGCCAGGATCCACCAAACCAAAGTGTGGTTTAAGTGGCCGTAGCCAACACCTTAATCTTACATGATCCTTTCACCTGCCTTCACTGAAAGCCTAACTTCTACTGGATAGGTCTTGTTAGGAGCCTGCAGTGTGGGATTAATGGAATACAGGATAACTTGAGTGCTCAAGGAGATCTGTGCTGTTGCAATGGGACAATGCAGAGTTACAAAATAATCGTGACTGGGGTCAACAGCTCTGCCACTTGATCTAATGAGGGAAAAGTCTTCCCTTGAGAATGTTCCATGGCAAGTCAGGGTAGTTTCTGGTGATAAGGATGATATGGCCTTCTTCAGGGTTACTCCCAGTGGTAGGAATAATATGAGACAGGTTGTCTTAGGTGGTCTTTGAGTCTTCTGCTTTCTTTGCTGTTGATTCTTTTCTGTCAGTTACCTAGATATTAAAAAACCTGACAACCTATTTTGCACAGATGTACAAGAGTAGGCGCTAAGCTTTTCATGAAGACTTTTGGGACTGATCTGAAGCCAAAGGAAACATCTTTGATAGTCTTTTACAGCCATGCAAAATCTCCTACACTACCTGTCTTTACAATGCATGGGAGCATGAAGAAAGGGTCGTAAAAGTGTAAGAAGGTCAGGGATTTCCCTTCTAGTAGTAGAGAGAGGACCATATGAAGCATGACCACCTTGAAGGACGTCGAAACATATTTAATAGAGTAGAAAGTTTGATTGAGCTGATGCTGAAAAATATTTGTTGCAACTGTTGCTAATGATGAAACGACTCCAAGTTTAGTAGTCAACATATTGATTTCTGTAAGGAATCTAGTGTGTCTGCAATGGTAAAAAGTGCTCTGCTCAAATTTTACAGCACACTCTCAGCCTGTGAAGCTCATTTTCTTTTTTGGTGACAGCTGTCTGTAGTTTTGTCACTGACATCTGGAATACCCTAAATGATTCTGGGGTTCACAGTATACACCATGTTGTCTGGTCTGGGATCCACATTGTGAGCATCAGCCTCTTCATATCATTAGCCTCATCTTCGCTCTCACTGAGATCAACCATGGCCTCCTGAATTGGAGGCATAAATAAAATGTCCTTGCACATCCTGCTACTGACTCGCGTTACTATGCCGGGAGAACGACATCGCTGATTGGGGAAATTATCAGGTCCAGGGGGCTGTTATCCAAATTATCGACACAGTCCGAGAACACACCTCGTACCACACACCTTGTGAGCTACACTGTATAGACATCATCTAATTCAACAGTAGTGCACTGTACAAAAACGATTCCGGTATTCAACGGGACTAAGCAAAGCGTCAGGCCACGATTTACCTTACTTTGGGAACCGGGCACACTGAGCAGCCTTACCTAGCATATTACGTGTGCATATCATATTCGTCCTAATGAAGGGCCCTGAACGTCCTGGTTTTTTCCGTCCTGGTACGTCCAAAGTGTTTGTCATCCAGGGAATGGGCCGCAGTTAATTCTATCTAAAGATAACAGATAGGGTTTTTCCTGTCGCCTGCTATTGTGCCAGTTTCAAACTACGCCTACGCTTGATACCATACCGGTCCTCCATGTTGTCTATATCAACAACATAGATCTAGCCCTGACGAAGTTACAACACATAACGAAACGCTTTGGCTGTGTATGTTTCTCTGGGTATAATTACCCAAATAAAGAAAAGAAAATCTAAAACTACAAGTACCTGCGTAATTCCTTTGAGTGCGCCTTCTATTCCGTTTCCATACATAAAATGTCCGCAGGGCTGAAATTGAAACTGGTAGCATAGGCTGCTGCAGCAGAAAAGGAGGTTGTTGGCGCAGAAGTAGAGGAACCGGGGATGCTGTTTTATTCAATTAGAATGGCTGAAAGGTGAAATAGGTTGCCATTGGGGTGGAGTTCAATTCTCCAGTTTTTCACACACATTTTCCATCATCTGCTGGAAAGACAAAGATATCCACTGGACCCCGCCCCATCTGTGGTTCCCTGGGTATTAGCTGTTCCACCACAGTATGATAAGAGGGTAACATGGCATCACGAGAACAAAGAAACAGCAGAATGATCCTCACAAGTACCAACAAAATAATCTGTTTTCCGCTAAGCAAGCTATTTAATTTTTACACCTCAAAAGCCATAACAAAAGGTCAAAGAAAGGCGCTTCCTGTGATCAATACCTGCCTGAGCAAGAAAACAAGACGGCTCAGATTACAGGAGGCAAAGTAGCTTTACAGTTTTATACAGGTTATTGTCACCTTTAGCAGTACACAATAGAGTTAAACGTCTATGGTAAGGACATGGGCAATATTAGTGTTTGGTTGACAATAGGTGTTAGCGTCCGGGTTATCATTTGTAATGGATTTGTCTAGTTTCCATCTTCTGTTTTTTAAATTGTGGTTAACGGAATACAAAGTTTGGTTTGCTACATTTTGCATATTTTATTTTTTAAATTAAGTTTTCTCGAACTTTACCTTTCCAACGTAGGTATCCCACCTTCATTGTTTTAGCAATTGGTAAACGTATCAAATGCAAAGGAATGTGAAACTGAATAGAACGTAAAACAATGCTAAAATGTAAACTATGTTAAGTAGTATGGCAAATAAACACAAAGTAAGTTATTAAATGTAGATTGAGAGTAATCACACTAAGGTGCTTACCTTGGGATTTGCTTTTTTGTACAATGCTCTGAGTAAAAATGGTTTTATCAACAGCATCCAAGGAACAGCCAACAAGGCCATGATAACTAGAGCGCTCTGCACTTCTTTCTGGAAAAAAAAACACAGACAGTTCTGCACTGTGAATACCACATTAGAGAAGTTTAGAGAATGTTTTAGCATTTCCTAATAAAAAATTTAGTTCCAGGGCAGAGCCTTTGTTGGGGGTATGGAAGGTATAGTATTGTAGTACGTTTTTGTCCAACAGTAAGGATTTGAGGAGAGATGAGTGGCTATCTTCATCTTTTTTCCCAATAGAGGTTGATATCTTCCGGCAAAATCTGATTACAAGAGAGGGTGAGATGACCATTGCTATCATCAAGGACACAATAAATAAAACATTTTTTTTTCTGCCAGGCTGGTGGTGTAAAATGCCCGGTTAATCCCCAGTAATCTTCATTTTTCTGAGCCCCAGGTCTTCCCATTCCTTACACATGAGCAGTTTGCCTGCTCCACATAGCCTATTACCTAGCTGTGGTCCAACTACTTCCCCAATTTAATGCAAAAATATAGTACAAATCACAGATCATATACAGTCCATAAAACATGAGCGCCAAACCCTGCTGAAGCAGCCACACACAACTGAAGATGGTAGTGGGAAAGAAAGGTCTTGTGTGAGCCCCATGTAGCAATGTCACACACCCTTAAACATTGCCCAGGATGAGGAAACACCCAGAGTTGACCGCCACTGAACGGAAGAGGGAAGAGGACAGTGAACACCCTTGTAAGAGAAGACAACAGCACACTTCACCCATGTAGTCAGAGTAGACAAAGAAGGCTTGAGACCCTTCCATGAGAGACCACAGGTGACGAACAATGAATTCACCTGGTACGGGCAAGGAAGATGTGAAGGGCTCTCAACATATCCAGAGAATGGAGAACTTCTTTCTCTGGAGACAACGGGTCAGGATCAAATACCTGAAGGACAGAAAAAACTGACTAGGTCCAGTCCATTACCTTGCCCACCTTCTTTCCGCCTCCGCATCCCTCGAAAAAGGAAGAGAGGCTCCACCGTCTGGACCCAAAACATGCGCTCTCCTATTACCTAGATCGCACACGCCAGTTCCGGGTGGATGAGCAACTCTTTGTTGGTTACGTGGGCCCTAAGAAGGGAAAGGCGGTACACAAACGGACCATTTCGCGGTGGTTTTCTGGGTGTCTCAGAACATCAACCTGTACTGTTCAGTTGTTAAGCCAAGCCCATCAATCAGTGTATTCTTCAGGACTTGGTAATTATTAGCATCCTCAGCTCTAGCAGTGAGGAGCTTATCTCTACCTTTACCTTCAAAGGAGAGCCACAATATAGCTGCCCACTGACTCTGGGGTATGCACTGTACAGTGCAGGCCCTCTCCAGAGCAGTCATCCATTTGTGGATGTCATCCCCTACCTTAAAGGGGGGCACTATTTTACTCAGGTGTCTAGTATCAAAACTCCTGTCTTTATCTCTAGGGATAATGCTGCCCCAGTGGGGTCTGCCCCACTCAATTTCTGCTCTCTGGCAAAGGCAAGTCTTTCTTTGGCAAGGGCAAGTTCTTCCCTCTCAATCCTCAGATTGACTTCCCTCATCTGAGCTTCATGTTCTCTTCTCTGAGGGGATGTCATCCCTCTTTGAGAAGATGCCTGAGAGACATGGGTGTGAATAGATCTGTTAGAGCCTCTGGAGTGAGACCTAGCTCGTCTATTCCCAAGGTTAAGCCTGCCTGAGGATGGGCCTGGGGCTCCCCCAGTTCCATTCGCATGTATGCTTAAGTTGGCCCTGGTAAGTCTGCTGACTCCTCCCTGGCCATGGTTTACCATTCCATCAGATGAGTCTCCATCTTCCTCTACTTCATCAGTTTCAGGGAGATTAGAGTCCTCCTCTACTGGGGGTATGTTTCCCTCTGTAGGGTCAGATGGGCCTGGATTAGAATCCCTTCTGGCATGAAATGTCTCTAAGAGACCTATCAGAAAAGGAATGGTAGGGTTAGAACCCTGTTTTAGTTTCCTGGAGGTACAAAATTGTCTCATCTCCTGGAAGCTAAGGGCTGCATATCTTGACATGACCTGTGGAGGGTCAATATCAACAAGGGGAGCCACTATGTTCTCTCCTGTGATAGACATGCTTTTCTAGTGAGGTGTAAGTGGTGCACTTACCTACACTATGGGTTTTCCTACTGATCCCTTGCTAAGAGTTGTAGTCAGGGTGTGCTACTCCCTTTCTACTACAACAGCTGGTTCAGTAGAACTCAGAGTATTTCTAAGCTTGTTAAATGTACCTATGGTACCTTATGTGATCTTTCAAATGATATCTCAAGAATATATTTGGTAAAAACAACAGCAAGCTCAAATCCCAACCGCTGCACACCAATGTGAGAAGTTGGCCTGATATATGATGCTCACTAGTTCTAGTGATCACCTTGTATCAGTCCAAACAACCCTTATGGTGATTGGTTGTAAGTCAACCTTATAGACCAGCTATCCTAATGGTAGCATGGACAAAGCAGTCTTAGACTAAACACTTTTGGCATGTGAAGCCAGCTGTTTTACCACATATAACCCCTTGAATACCAAGTGAAAGGACACCACACAGGTTGTTATGAAAATAAACAAGATATTTATTAACTAACATACACCTCTGAACTCTTTATGAGATCAGAGGGCTAAGCACATGACAATCTCTTAGGAAAAATACGTTTAAGTTGCACAAATTACAATGATGCGCTAGGGGCACGACAAACCATATACTAAGTAAGTGGAATGTGAAGTTGATAAAAGGAATGGAGCTGTCCAGAGGCTGTAGGATCGCTGGGACCACGCTATACTAACTCTAGGTAGGTAATAGGAGGCCCACCGAACGCGTGTGCAGAGTGTGAACTCACACGCGAGATGCGTTACAGTGTCTATGGACAGTACAGTTTAAGAAAAAGGTGAGTACGGACAATCCTGACTAGGTAAGACAAAAACGACTGTGGAACTGGACACTAGAAGAGTCAAGCTACCCTTGAGCACTAAAAAGCTTGAGTTACCTCACCCACAGGCTGCGGGTGCATAGGTGCTAAGTTGTGTCGGGTTCCGGCGTTGAAGTCTATGGAGCCTGGAAGAAAAGATGCTGCAGGCGATCAGGAGGAAGATGTCTGGTGTGATCCAAGGGTGGATCAGTGAAGAGAAGAACCTGAAGGCAGAGGGGACAATGTTCAAAGTCACTAGCCAGTGACTGGAGTGGAACCAGGAGTGGAACCAGATGTCGTCATTGCGATCAGGTGAGGGTGGACGCTTGTCTCTGCAGCCACGTTGACCAGGTGGTGTCTTCGACGACCAGGATGGAGGCACGAGCTGTCGCACGCAGGCTCTTGCTGTCGGCGGTGTCGGCTTCGGATTCGGAGTCAACAGGCCTTGGCAAAGGCAACCCACGCGGGTAGTGGAAACCGCGTCTGGAGTGGACCAGGAGGGTCCAGGGTGCTCCTCTTTTGGAAGGGAGCAAGGGCCAGTCTGGAGCAACCAGACCAGCAGTGAATATTTCGGAGTTCGTCGTCTAGGAGGTCACAAGCCAGCCGGCAAGTGACCAGACAACACATCGAGCAGCAAACAGGCAGAAGGGCCCCATGCAGATCTCGTGGATGCTGGAGGGCTGGTCTTCGATGCAGGAGCTGCTCGGGGTCGGGGCTTCTCAGTCCACAAAGCACTTGGATGAGGTTACCTCAGAAGTCGTGCTGGAGCGAAGTGCTGCTTCTTTCAAGATGGCCGGTCCCACGTGTCTCGTCGCACCCACGGATCTCAGCTGTGCTGCATATGTAGGTAGAGGTCGGAGAGGTCTGGGAATCCGGGTCTCGTCGGGCTCTGAAGTCTGGATCCTTGAAGAAAGACGACAAAGGGAAGCCGCTGGACGCTGATGGTGCCTGCTTGTGCAGGGTGGACACTCCTTGCCCATAAGGGAGATTTCTTCAGTCTTCTGGGGAGCAGAACGTCGAAGTCCAGAGTTTCTTCTTGTAAAGTTGTTCAGGATAATCTAAACTGGAATGGGACCAGCTCCTACCTTTATCGGGCTAAAGGGGGCTGTACTACGACTAGGTCCCTCCTCTGGGTGGGACCAGGAAGGGGGGTGGTTAACCCCCTATCCTTTGTCTGGTCTTGCACCAGAGCTGGGACTGGAGAGCCCCAGGAACTGGTTTAGACTGGTGTATGCACAGGGACACCTTGTGTATTTATTTGAATTTGAATTTAAAAACATTTATATAGCGCTCTACTACCATGCGGTTTCTTGGCGCTTTAGGATTGCGAGGGGGATGGCAGGAGCGGAGGGGGATCAGACCTTGTAGGCTTGGGAAAAAAGCAGAGTTTTAAGACCCTTCCGGAACTCTATGTAGGAAGAAGTCAGTCGGAGTTCAGTCGGGAGGGAGTTCCAGAACGCTGGAGCGAGAACTGCAAATTTTGTTCCTCCGGCCTTTTTCTTGCGAAAACGGGGGATGGTTAGCAGGGCCTGATGGGAGGAGCGGAGCTCTCTGCCAGGTGAGTAGGGTTTGATGGCGGAGCAGATAAACTCCGGAGCGGTGCCCATTTTGGCCTGGAAGGTGGTACAGCCGAGTTTGAACAGGGCACGCTCTTTCACCGGCAGCCAGTGCAGTGCCTGCATTAGGGGGGTAGCCCGGTGAAATTTAGGCAGGCCGCGGATCAGGCGGGCAGCCTGGTTCTGCACAAGCTGCAATCGGCGAATGGCGTAGGCTGGGGCGCCATTGTAGATGATATTACCATAATCAAGGCGCGAGAGCACCATGGCCATCACTATGATTTTTAACGCAGGCAGAGAGAAAAAGCGAGAGATCTTCCTAATAGTTCTAAGGGAGAAAAAACAAGAAGAAGCAACTGAGGAGACCTGTGAGTGAACAGAAAGTGAAGAGTTGAGGAGAATGCCAAGGGTTTTGACCTTGGGAACAGGAAGCGGAGGGACACCAAGTGAGGAAGGCCAGTGGGAGGGGGACCAGGGACTGCAACCACCTCCGGTCAAGACTAACTCCGTCTTGTCTGGATTGAGTTTGAGGTGGTTGCAGTTCATCCAGTCCTGGATGAGCAACATGACGGACTGGACGTTCTGGGAGGAGGAAGGGGAATGGGAAAGGTTGAAAATTAGCTGGAGGTCATCGGCGTAATTAAACACCGTGACCTCGAGCTGCTGTAACATAAAAATTAGAGGGTAGATGTATAAATTAAACAAAAGAGGGGAAAGTGAAGAACCTTGGGGAACTCCACAGGCAACCCTGCGAGGAGCAGCGGTGAAACCAGCTAGGTGAACCGCCTGAGCCCTGTCGCTCAGGAAGGACTCAAGCCAGGCGAGGGCCAGGCCCTCGATGCCCGCCGCCTTGACACGGGTGAGAAGGGTGGAATGGTCCACCGTGTCAAAAGCGGCGGACAGATCTAGAAGGATGAGGGCCTGCTGACGGTTAGTGTCGATGCCCTCGCGTAGGCTGTCCATCACTTGTGTGCCCCAGGCATGTCTCATTCCTTTCAGCCCTGTCCTACCTAATACACAAAATCCTGTCTAGGGTGGTGCTAGCACCTCCCAAGGCAGGAAACCCTTTGTCCAAGCTGGAAGGACTCCCAGCAGCAGGAGGTCAGACTTGTGTCTGTGGTGGCAGCATCCATTTTGTGATGCTGAGGCTCGAGTTAACTTTAACCGGGGTTCACAGTTACATACATGTCGTGTCCCTCTAGAAGGGTGGAATGCTACCCCCGTTGCCAGAATTGGCGAGGGGGTAGTATTCCAATTCGTATGACACCTTACTCGACATGTTTTGATAATGCTATACCAAAGTTGGCATTAACCGCGAGGATTATAACACGCTTAAGAGTATATGGTATAGCGTTATCATTGAAACAGCCAAATGACTTGGTTCTGAAAGCTGCAGACAGGCTCAGCTCATGCTAGAGCACCATCTCACATAATTCCAAGCACTCTGCCTTCAGGATTGATAAGGCCTGCCATAGGAGTGACTGATAGGAGGATATGTGTCCATTTTAGGGTTAGATATAGGGATACTATATCTAAAGCAAAGGGCGATTACACCACCTTGCCCCAGCTGATTGATCAGCCAGTTGTGTCAGATTTGAATGGCCAGCCAGGGGTGCCATAATATATACTGCAACCCCTGGTAGGCCCTGGGTGCACCTATGCCCTGGGTACCTAAGGTACACTGTACAGGGGCTGATAAGGTGACTCAGTATCCAATTAGATATGTACCTAGAGTACATGGAATCCATTTTACAGAGAAAGCAGTGGGCCTGGGGTCCTGAATAGCAGGGCCCCAGGTCAACTAAGTCGAAAAACCAGCAAAACACCAGGCAAAAAGTTGGGGGCAACCATAGTCAGATATCCACCTTCCTACGCAGGACATTTGCCAGGCTGCTACGTGGGCCTCGCTGCGCACGTTCGCAAGACACTACTGCCTGGACAGTCAAGTCCGGAGGGATGGCTTCTTTGACTGTTCCGTCCTCCAGGACTTTCTAGTGTGATATTGGTTCGCAGACCCACCACCGATGTTGGTATTGCTTGGGTATCTATTCTAAGGTAAGGAATCTATCACTAACGTGTCTCTTTCAGATGCACAAGTTACTACTTGTGTAACGATATATCTGTAAGAGACATTAGTTAGTGATAGATTCCTTACCAACCCATCCTCCCCGTTCTGCGAACCGATATCTAGGGTTAAGGTCATCCCCTTTCAGGGCCCTAGTTTCATGGCACCAGTGTTGTTCTATCATGGCTCTGTGTATCTGGCGCGGAAAAGCTGTGTATCAGAACTGACGTCAGCGCACATGGGCGGCGTCTAAGTACTCCGACGATGTCATTTCGGCGCTAATGACGCCAACGACGGACACGGAGCCGCAGACGACGCCTACCGACGCGCGGGGGTATTGCTACGCAAAAATTTCCGGAGCCAGTCTGACGCCAGGGGATATTCTAAGGTAAGGAATCTATCACTAACTAATGTCTCTTACAGATATATTGTTACACAAGTAGTAACTTGTGCCTCACAGCCACTCAAGGATACAAGTGGCTCACTGGTGGCTTACTGAGTCTGTGCTTGCTCGGGCCCCTCTTCTTAAGCGGCCTCTCAGGGTGGGGCGAGGCGGCGCACCTTTACAGCAGGAAAGGGCAGTGGAAGGTGTCAAGGAGACCACTGGCACAACCTGCTTTCTTTTCTGTATCATGCTGCCTGGCTCCATCTTCTCACATAGCCTATTTGGTCCTTTCTGGTGGTCTGATCAAGAGTGCACCTATATCCATCACTGGGACATTGGGCGATTGATCTACAGGGGTCAGAAGAAAAGACATATATCACTTGGGCTACTTTGTCACGGGGCCCAGGGTGGCTCGAAAGGAGCGAAAGAGGAGGACAGACCTGAGCTCCCCATCGAACCAGACCAAATACTTTATTTAATACCAATTACACCAATAAGAGGACTTCAGATTGTCCCAACAGCGCATACAACTGTAACCAGCTTCCCAGGACCTAGCACCACCCTCTCCCAGTCAAAATTACTTATAAATTCAATGTTCTAAAAAAAGCTGGGGTAGATATTTTCTCAAGCAATTCAAGTCTTAAGGGCCTGCCCATCCCCCTGAGTCCCACAGTGACCATATGTAAGGAGGGTCTTAACACAGTATCCTTTCAGCTAGAATCAACACCAGGAATAAGCAAGCCCTCTGTGTCCCCGGAGCTCCCCCGTGGGGCCCTCCAAAAGGAAGGGGCCCCTGCTCCCTGCACTGCCCTGTGCAGGTTGAGGAATCAGCCTACTCTCTCTGGCACTTACACTACCTTCAGACCCTGGGGTCAATGTGGTCCAGCACAACAAGAGACAAAAGAGAAAATAGTCAGTGACGCTGCCTCATCAAAAGGTGGAGGGGAACTTATCACAGCCTCTGTTCAACTCATCCCTGGGTGGGGAAGCCTATCCCACTTAATCACTCAGATTGGGGAACAAGAGAAGACGTGGGCGGCCCCTTGAGAAAGGGTATGCTCCACTCAAGTGACAACAGATCAAACATAGGGGCATCCTCATACCGGACGCGCAACCAATCAAGGATGTAAAAGATTACAGACAAACAGATTAAATCAATTGATTGTCATTCAAGAAAACTCACAAAACCTTGTAAAAGATCTATCTCATCTCCACTCAAAAGAATGGGAGATCATGCTGTCATCTTATGGAAAGGAAGTCCTTAAATACTCAAGCCCCACAGGAATCTCAATGAGGGACCCAAGGACCATCAAGAGTCGCTCAGGGCCACCGCTCTTGGCCAGCATTGATGAAACAATTACAAATCTAAACAACCCCGTAAAATGGGCTCAGGCGTACTCCGATGGTCCCCGCCAGACATGTAATTACTCTCCGGTCCTTGGCAAACTAAGCTCACTCCTAGGTGATAACAAAGCTCATGGGTGAATTGAAAGAAGCAGTCAAAGCAAATCCTCAAAAGCACAAAGGTGAGCCCCAGAAGATGAGGAAAAAAGAGAAAATGGATATTTGACTGGGCAAAGAGATGGCACAAAAGTTGAAACGGTAGTTGAGACAGCAGCAATCGACCACAATAGATAGCAACGCTGAAGGCAACTGTTTGCACACCTCACTTGTGCCAGCACTCTCTGGGACAAACCCTCCTCTTCAGTTGGACTCAGCAGGGCACACTTCACAGATTAACAGAACCCACACATAAACAATAAAAAAAGAAGGAAGGGCTGCAATAAAAAAAATCTACTCTGGAATCACAATATGGTGCCCTACCCTTTGTTCCAAACAAGGAAATGTTCAGCTCTCACTATCCCGCCCAAGGATCAACATCAGCTCAGCTTCCTGTAAGTGGTGCCTGAAGGTGTAGGCCAAAGTTCTGAACCTACCCCCTGGCTCCGAACGCTAATATAGGTTCCCCCTACAACTCTCAGAATAATAGCCAAGCAAGACTGGCCCAACTCAGCCTTGAGCATCCCAGTGGGGTCCCAGCATCTGGTCAAACAACCTCCAAGGCAACTGGATCCATACAGATTCCAGAACTTTCCATCACAGAAATTTAAGGAAAATGCATTTCTTTTTACAAAGTTTGAAGTTTGCAGGGTTTCTGGATAACAGATCCTGGTGAGAGCCACTGAAGTCACCCCATCCTCTGGGTGTCTGGATTTTTTTAAAATGCATAGGTTTGCTAGTTTTCCCTAGGGTCCGGCTGAGCTAGGGTTCAAAATCCACAACTAGGCACTTTGCAAAAAAAGGGTCTGTTTGCACTGTAAAAATGTGGTGTGTCCAGGTTGCATTTTGCACCATTTCCTGTCCTGGTCTCTACGTATATCCACACAAGTGAGGTATTGTTTTTATTGGAAGACTTTGGAGAATGCAGGGTGGGTGGAATTTTGTGGATCCACGCAGATTTCAGAACTTTCCATCACGGAAATGTGAGGAAAATGTATTTTTTATGTTTTTGTACAAAGTTTGAGGTTTGCAAGGGATTCTGGGTAACAGAACCTGGTGAAAGCTACACAAGCCACGCTATCCTGAATTCCCCTGGGTGTCTAATTTTCAAAAGTGTATAGGTTTGCTAGGTTCCGACAGAGCTAGGGTTCAAAATCTATAACTATGCACTTTGCAAAAAAAAGGTCTGTTTAGACTGTAAAAATGTGGTGTTCCCACGTTGCGTTTTGTACCATTTCCTGTCCTGGGCACTACGGCTAGCCCCACAAGTGAGGTACTATTTTTATTGGAAGACTTTGGAGAATGCGGAGTAGATGAACGTTTGTGGATCCACGCAGATTTTAGAAACTTCCATCATATAAATGTGAGGATTCTTTTTTTTACAAAGTTTGAGGTTTGCAAGGGATTCTGGGTAATGGAACCTGGTAAAAGCCATCCAGGATTCTCCTAGGTGTCTAGTTTTCAAAAATGTATAGGTTTGCTAGGCTTCCCTAGATGCCGGCTGAGTTAGGGTTCAAAATCTACAGCTCGGCACTTTGCAAAAAAGGGTCAGTTTTCACTGTAAAAATGTGGTGTGTCCACATTACGTTTTGGGCTGTTTCCTGTTGGGGGAACTAGGCCGGCCTACACAAGGGAGGTCCCATTTTTATTGGAAGACTTTAGGGAATGTGGAGTGGTTGGGATTTTGTGGATCCATGCAGACTTCAGTACTTTCTATCACAGAAATGTGAGAAAAATGTGTTGTTTTTTTACAAACTTTACGATCCCCAATGATTCTGGGTGACAGAACCTGGTGAGAGCCTGACAAGTTACCCCATCCTATATTCCCCTGGGAGTCTAGTTTTCGCAAATATATAGGTTTACTAGGTTTCCCTTGGTGACTGCAGAGCTAGGGTTCAAAATCTACAGCTAGGCACTTTGCAAAAAAAGGGTCAGTTTTCACTGTAAAAATGTGGTGCGTCCACGTTGAGTTTTGGGCCGTTTCCTGTTGCGCGCACTAAGCCTACACACACAAGTGAAATACCATTTTTTTAGGTGACTCTGGGGAATGCGGGGTGGGTGGAATGTTGTAGATCCACACAGATTTCAGAACTTCCCATCGCAGAAATGAGAGGAAAATGTGTTTTTACCAAATTTTGAGGTTTGCAAGGGATTCTGGGTGACAGAACCTGGTAAAACCAGACACATCACCCCATCGGGGATTCCCCTGGGTGTCTAGTTTTTAAAAATGTATAGGTTTGCTAGGTTGCCTGTGGTATAACTCCCCTGCTGGGAAAAGGCTGTTCAGGGAATTGCAGTTACTATGTAAGCATAAAACTAGACAGCACATGGTTTTGAATAGGTGTGTGGAAGCACCAAATGTGGGGTTTATTGAAATGGCTGTTTACAGTCTCCATACGCAGGATAGATAACTGAACATGAGCTTATAATTAAACACAAGAGGGGAAAAGTCTTTGGTATCCAGCATTCAATGAGGTGAGCCTTCTTCATCAGGTCAGCACTCCTTTAGTCCTCGTCTTTCCCCACAAGGTGTGCGGGCGCCCCCAAAATACAAACAGAAATATTAACTGGTCAGTCCTTTCTATATGGCCACTATTACTGTGCTGTCCTTCCACCTGTGCAGGCTGTCACTAATGTGTGAGGGAAAGGGGTTGAGAGAGAACTCCCAGACTGTGCCCTTAGTCACGTGGGATCCCCTTTAACCCCCTACCAGTAAACCTCCTCGCAATAGCGCAAAAATGGCTCTTGTCTGGGGCTACGGTCCTCCTGGACTGCAGCACGGGGTATCAGGGCATCCTGGCTCTTTTGGGGATGTTCGAATACTCAGGCGTCTGGTGTTGAGGAAACTTCACGCTTCTTGGTTGGTCCTCCATCCTCTGGACTCCGCTGGGTATTCTCTGTGTCAGCTTCCTCTGTTTGTCCTCTTCTCGAGTTCTTCCCTGCTCCAGCTGTTTGTCCTTACGTGTGGCATTCTGTTCTTTCGTCCTCATGGTCCTCCATCCTCTTCACTCCAATGGACCCCCCTGTTGTCTCCTTCGTCCTCTTTTTCAGCCCCTCTCTCTATTTCTCCAGTGATGTCGTCACCAGGTTGACAGCCGTCTCTCGACCGCCGACCTCCACCTCTGGTTGCCGAAAGCTGTACGCCATCTTGGAATCCCCGGATCCCCCCGCCACTGGCTGTTTCATATCACATTGCTTCAGGTGCCGGCAGAGCTAGGTTTCAAAATCTACAGCTGGGCACTTTGCATAAAAAGGCTCAGTTTTCACTGCATACATGTGGTGTGTCCACGTTGCGTCTTAGACCGTTTCCTGTTATGGGCACTCGGCCTACCCACACAACAGAGGTACCACTTTCATCAGAAGATTTTAGGAAATGCCGGGTGGGTGGAATTTTGTGGATCCACGCACATTCTAGAACTTTCCATCACAGAAATGTGAGGAAAATGTTTTTTCTTTTTAAAGTTTGAGGGATTCTGGGTAACAGACCCTGGTGAAAGCCAGACAAGTCACCCCATGCTAGATTCCCCAGGGTGTCTAGTGTTTGAAAATGAATAGGTTTGCTAGATTTCCCTAGGTGAAGGCAGAGCAAGGGTTCAAAATCCACAGATAGGCACTTTGAAAAAAAGGGAAAGTTTTTATTGTAAAAATGTGGTGTGTCCACGTTGCGTTTTGGGCCTACCCACACAAATGAGGTACCATTTTTATCGGGAGACTTTGGAGAACACAGAATTGTAGAGCAACTGTTATTACCCATTGACTTCTGATGCATTACGGCCTTCCAAATGTAAGAAATGTGTAAAAAAGAAGTTACTTTGAAAAATATCCTATAATTCACATGCTGGTGTGGGTACCCACAATTTCGAGGATTTGCAAATAGCTATTGTTTCTAAACTCTATATTTTGTTCCCATTTCGGAAATACATAGGCGTCTTTCATACTGAATTTTTAATGTTTATTATTTACCCAAATGAATTACTATAGACCCTGTACACAATGAAAAAATCATTGCAAGACACTGCTCAGTTATTGGCTCTGGGTTCCTCGTGTTCTGGGTGAACCTACAAGGACTGTATAACCCCACAACCAGAAATGTCCAGCGGATGTAACAGTATATTGCTTTTTGAATATCTGTCATACTTAGAAGAAGTTACATGTGAAAACGCAGGGACAAATGGCTGTTTTGTTCAATTCGTTTTCAATTTTTCCTATTTTCAGCTGTTAGTTTCTATAAAAAACCTTGATGGAGCTACACAAATGACCTCTTGCTGAATTCAGAATTTTGTCTACGTTTCTGAAATATATAGATTTCCAGGATCCATATTTTTTTCATAATCATTTATACCATTAACTGGAAGGAGGTTGAAAGCACAAAAAATAGCAAACATAGGCTAAGTCCCAGTAAAATGCCAAAAATGTGTAAAAAATGTTGGTTTTCCGACAAAGGTTTGTCAGTCCCTGAAAGCTGGGAAGATGGTGATTTCTACAAAACAAAATCTTTGTTGATAACATTTGCAGCGAAACAACTAGACACTTTCATTTGCTGCGCTTTTTTCCAATGTTTTCCCAAAAAAACAAAATGTTGCTGTATTGGCTATCTTCTGGGTCCCCTAAAGGGCAATCAACAAACCCTGGGTATATTAAAAATCCCCATGATATTGGAAGAAAAGGACGCAAATTTGGAGTGCATAACTTATGTGGTCAAAAAGTTACAGGGGCCTAAGGGCGAAGTGCCCCAAATAGCCAAAAAAAAGGCCTAGTACGGGAGGAAAAGGCCTAGCAGTACATTGTTTAATTGTTTTTATTTTTTAATAAATATATATTTTTAATGTTAAGCAATACTGTTTATATTAAATTTTAATATTAATATATTATATTAAGGTCCTAATTATGACAGTAGTCACCGTGGCAGTGAGGGCACTGTCGCACCAGCAGTCTAACCGCCCTATTACAAGTTGGGTGATCAGACCGCCATGGGTCACATATCCCTGGTGGTGTTGTGATGGTCTTGAGGCCACAATATGCTTGGCCTCTCTGCCACGGTTTTCATAGCGGTGAGCCCGTCATGAAAACTGTGGCAAAGAACAAACAAGTAAAAATATTCCCTTAATGGTGCTTAGACTGGAGTGGGGATAATACATTTAACCCATCCAAAGTCAAACACTTGTTCTTTTGATGCACAGACTGAAGAAGGAATAGTCAATCTAACTCCTCTAAAGTCCTACATTGTCCCTACTGTTGCACTGACTGGAGTAGGAATAGTAAATCTAACCCCTCCAAAGTCTAACACCTTTCCTATTGTTGCATTTTATTTATTTATCCATCCATACTAATATAATAAAGTGAGAGCTCAAACCTTTGAGGCGGGTAATCTCAGGAACCACAGCACCAATCACAACACCCAATACAGCTTTGGAAAGGGCAGTTGCAGCAGAAGGACATAGGCTATGCAGACGCCCACCATATACATTTAAAAGGTAAAAGAACCGTGCCAGCAAAGTAGTCCCTTGTGGGCGTGTCTGCGTGTGCTGAAGGCGTGACAAACGCTGGCGGCGTGTGGTACGTTCCGCCCTTCATGCCATGTCTCATATTGTGTGCTAATCCCACCCTGCTCCCTATAAATACCCCTGCACCCCATAATCATAACCCCCCCTTACTCCTTAAAATACCCCAACACCCTTAAACACTAACCCATCTTAACCCTATAAATATATCCTGTACCCCAAAACCCAAACCTATCCCTAAACCGTAAAAATACCCCTGTACCCCAAAACCCAAACCTAGCCCTGAACCCTATAAATACCCCTGTACCTCAAAACCCAAACCTAAACCTGAACCCTAAAAATAACCCTATACCCCAAAACCCAAACCTAGCCCTGAACCCTAAAAATACTTGTGTAACGATATATCTGTAAGAGACATTAGTTAGTGATAGATTCCTTACCTTTGAATATCCCCAGGCGTCAGACTGGATCCGGAAACTTTTGCGTAGCAGTACCCTGGCGCGTCGGTAGGCGTCGTCTGCGGCTCCGCGTCCGTCGCGGCATCGTGGGCGCTGTGATGACGTCGTCGGAGTACTTAGACGCCGCCTCCGCGTGCTGACGTCAGTTCTTAGACACAGCTGTTCCGTGCCAGAAATGCAGAGCTATGCCAAAAACCAACACTGGTGCCATGAAACTAAGGCCCTAAAAAGGGGATGACCTTAACCCTAGATATCGGTTCGCAGAACGGGGAGGATGGGTGGGTCGGTAAGGAATTTATCACTAACTAATGTCTATTACAGATATATTGTTACACAAGTAGTAACTAGAGCATCTGAAAGAGACACGTTAGTGTTAGATTCCTTACCTTAGAATAGATACCCCAGCAATACCAACCCCGTGGTGGTGGGTCTGTGAACCAATAATCACACCAGAAAGTCCTGGAGGACGGAACGGCCAAAGAAGCCATCCCTCCGGACTTGACTGTCCAGGCAATAATGTCTTGCAAACGTGTGCAGCGAGGCCCACGTAGCCGCCTGGCAAATGTCCTGCAAGGGCACACCTCGGCCCAAGGCAGTTGTAGTTGCTGTGGCTCGAGTGGAATGAGCCCTCAGACCCACAGGGGGTTCCTTCTTAGCCAAGGAGTAACACGCCTGGATACACAAGATGATCCACCGCGAAATGGTCCGCTTGTGCACTGCTTTCCCCTTCTTAGCGCCCACATAACCAACAAAGAGTTGTTCATCCACCCGGAACTGGCGGCTGCGGTCCAGATAGAACGAGAGCGCACATTTTGGGTCCAGACGGTGGAGCCTCTCTTCCTCTCTCGAATGATGCGGAGGCGGAAAGAAGGTGGGCAAGGTGATAGATTGCCCAATGTGGAAGGCCGTGACTACCTTGGGTGAGAAAGAGGGCCTTGTCCGCAACACAACCTTGTCCGGATGGACTGAAAGGAAAGGAGTTTTACAGGATAGAGCCTCGAGCTCACTCACTCTCCTGGCAGACGTGATAGCTACCAGGAAGGCAGTTTTCAAAGTGAGAAGGTGAAGAGGACAGTTGTGAAGTGGCTCAAAGGGAGCGCACATCAGAAAAGTTAGAACCAAGTTCAAGTCCCACTGAGACATCACAAAGGGAACAGGAGGGAACGTATGTGTGATGCCTTTCAGGAATCGATTAACGATAGGGGACTTGACAAAGAAGGTTGATCAGGCAGCCTCAAAAAGGCTGAAAGAGCAGAAAGGTAGCCTTTGATAGTGCCCAGAGCAGAGCCCTGCTGGGCAAGAGAAAGAAGAAAGAGAAGAACCTCAGAAAGAGGGGCATTGAGGGGATCCACAGCCTTTGCTGTGCACCATGCCACAAATCTGTTCCACCTACAGGCGTATACCGACTTTGTGGAGGGACACCTGCTGCCAGAATGATGTTACAGACTTCAAGAGGCAAATCAAATGGCCTCAACTGTCGCTGCTCAATCTCCAAGCATGGAGGTGGAGACTGGACACGTTCGGGTGGAGGACCGTCCCCTGCTGCTGCGACAGAAGGTCCTCCTGAAGAGGCAGACGAACCGGGGGATCGACTGACATACTGAGTAGCTCGGGATACCAGTACCTTCGTGCCCAGTCCTGAGACACAAGGATGACTTGTGCCCGGTCAAGCCTGATCTTCTTCAGCACTCTGGGCAGAAGTGGTATAGGCGGAATGCCGTACAACAGACCGTAACTCCACTTGCGACGAAAAGAGTCTCCGAGCGAGTGCCGCTTTCGAAATTCCAACGCGCAGAACTGATGACATTGCGCATTCTCTTCGGTGGCGAATAGATCTAACCAAGGCTCTCCCCACTGCAGAAAGAGGCCTTGCGCCACGTCCGAGTTCAGGCGCCATTCGTGATCCATCATGCACCGGCGGCTGAGTTCGTCCGCCCTGGCGTTCAGAGAACCTGCCAGGTGTTGAACCACCAGAGTCACGCCCTGATGTTCCAGCCATTACCAGAGGCGCAGAGCCTCCTGGCAGAGGGTCCACGACCCCACCCCGCCCTGTTTGTTGCAGTACCACATGGCGGTGGTGACCACATGGCGGTGGTGTTGTCAGTGAACACCTGCACTACACTCCCCCGGACAGAGGGGAGGAATACCTTCAGTGCTAGATGAATTGCCCGCAGCTCCAAAAGGTTGATATGGAGCCGGGACTCCGCCGGAGACCAGAGGCCTCTGATCTACACCTCTCCCATGTGGCCTCCCCAGCCCTGGAGGGATGCGTCAGTCACAACTACGTGCTCCGGTCGGGGAAGGGAGAGGGATCTGCCGTTGACCCAATCGTGGTCCGTGAGCCACCACAGCAGCTGTCTCGCAGTGCCCTCCGAGATCAGGACATGGTCGGACAGGTTGCCCTGATGCTGGGCCCACTGAAACTTCAGGTCCCACTGCAGAGCCCGCATCCGCGTGATGCACCAGAAAGATGCAGGAAGCCATCAGCCCCAGAAGCCGGAGGGTCAACCTGACCGAAACTCGGGATAAAGGCTGGAAGATTGGAATAAGAGCCTGTATATCCCGAACCCGCTGCTCGGGTGGGTAAACCCGAAACTGCGCCGAGTCGAGAACCGCTCCGATGAAAAGGAGCTTCTGAGAGGGACACAGGTGTGACTTTGGCACATTGACGGAGAACCCCAGCTGGTGCAAGAGGTCTGCCGTTGTCTGGAGGTGGTTGACGACTGTCTGGGGCGAGCCCGCCTTCAACAACTAGTCGTCGAGGTAGGGGAAGACTGAGACCCCTAACCAGCGCAGATGAGCTGCGACCACCGCCATCACCTTCGTGAACACCCGTGGGGCGCTGGTAAGGCCGAAGGGGAGCACGGTAAACTGAAAGTGCTCATGGCCTACCGTGAACCGCAGGTAACGCTGGTGGGCTGGCAGGTCGGAGATGTGGAAATAAGCGTCCTGCAAGTCCAACGCTACCATCCAGTCTCCTGGGTCTAGGGCAGCTAAGACCTGAGCCAGAGTCAGCATCTTGAACTTCCGTTGACGTTCCGTAGGTCCAAGATAGGGCGTAGGCCCCCTTTGCCCTTCTTGGGTACCAGAAAGGAGTGGGAGTAGCAACCACGTCCTACTTCTGGCCCAGGAACGCGCTCGATGGCCCCCTTGGCCAAGAGGGCCAAAACTTCCTCCTGCAGAAGCCGCAAGTGATCCCTCGATATGCGGTGGTGTTGCGGTGGCATGGCTTGAGGGGTCGTCTCGAAGGGGAGGGAGTAGCCCCTCCGGAAGATCTGCAGCACCCATTTGTCCGAAGTAACAGTGCGCCAGTGAGAGTGGTGATGGTGAACCCTGCCCTCCACCGGCGTCACATGGGCAGAGAAGCATGGACTAGGAGGGTTTAGAGGCGGATGCTGCGGGGGAAGGTGTGGACTGGCCTCGCCGTTGTCCCCGACCGCCTCCACGGCGATTTCCGCAGACGCCACCGCGCTAGATGTTAGTCTGCGGCGTGTGGCTGGCGGCACAACTGGGGGCGCCCCTTCCTTCGCCACGAAAGGAGCGAAAAGCACCCGTTTGCTGGCGTGGGCCTAGAGGCCCAAGGACTTGGCCGTAGCCCTGGAGTCCTTAAAGCGCTCAAGCGCGTGGTCTGCCTTGTTGCCAAAAAGGCGACGGCCATCATACGGCATGTCCATCAGAGTGTTTTGGACATCTGCCGAGAAGTTGGCGGACCTCAACCAGGCATGGCGTCTAACCGCCACCGTCGTTGCCATTGCTCTACCTAGTGAGTCGGTGGTATCCAACCCACACCGGATGGAGTATTTTGCTGCACCAGACCTTTCACAAGGGCTTGGCCGAGTTTTGCCCGGTACTCCAACGGACACTCTGGCAGCACTTCCGCAACCGTCTCCCACAGAGAGGGGGTGTAGCGGCCCAAGAGGCATGCGGTGTTGGAAGACCGCAGTCCCAGACTAGGGGAGGAGAAAATCTTTTTCCCGTACTGCTCATACCTCTTGGATTCCCTGTCCGGCGGAGCCGACGGGAATGCGGTCTGGGAATTGGAGGCCTGGATGACCAGACTCTCGGGGGTGGGGTGGGTGGACAGGAAACATGGGTCGCCCGGGGCCGGGCGGTGGCGTCTGGCCACGTTCCTATCTACGGGCAAACCCGTAGCGGGCCTGAACCAAGTGCCCAAAAGAACATCGGTCAAGGCCACATTAAAAGGCAACAGAGGCTCGGCCGAGCTTGACTGCGGTTTAAGGACCTCAGTGAGGAGGTTAGTCCTCACGGCCGCGACGGGGAGCTCAAGGCCCAAGGCCTTGGCAACCCTTATCAACACCACACTATAGGTTGCCCCCTCCTCTGAAGCCACGGTAGTAGGGGAGACAAAACCAGTGTCTGGAGAGGTGTCCAGGCCACTGGCCTCCCCAAGGTCTCCTGCCCAGTCCTCTTGAGACCGACACTCCTTGGTCAGAGGGTCCTCAGACCCCTCCCAATCCTCCTCATCACCCATCTCCTGATACTCAGGGTTTTAAATCAATGGGGCCAGTTCGTAGAAGTGAAAATCTCCAAACGGCGTAGAAAGCGGCGCCCAGCGGCACCGTTCCGATGCCAGAACCGGAGCAAAGGAGGCATCAGGGGTGGCGCCGCCCGAGGACGGCGCCGGAGGTAACACCAGATGGACCGACGCCGGGGGGGGTCGTAAGGTCCACCGGTGATGATCCAGAACCCAAAGAAGGTCCAGTGGGGTCCCGTGACACAGGGTCCGAAGGCGCCGGCGGCGCCGGTACTGCTCCACCTTGCGGCACCGGGCCCGAAGGCGCCGGCGGTGTTGGGACCGTGGGGCCCTGTGGCGCCGGGCCCGAAGGCGCCAGTGGCGTCGGGGCCGAAGCACCCGACGGCGTCGGGGCCGAAGCCCCTGACCCGCTAGGGGCCCCAGACAGGTCCGCTGGGCCCGGAAGGTGCCACGGGGCCCGTCGGAGGAGAAAGGGACCTCATGGCCATGAGATAGCGCTCGATCTCCTCCGGCGTCGCGTCTCGTCCAGGGACCGGAGGGTGTGGGGCGGGTCGCGACACCCGCGATTCCGAAGGAGCCGCGTGGGCGGTTTCACCCGAACACCCGGCAGCATCTGTGTCACCCAAACACCCGGCCGCATCGCGCGAACGTCCGGGGGAGTCAGAAGAGCGATGGCGCCTCCTCGACTTCTTGTGCTTCTTACCTGACGACGACTTCGACCCGGAGGAGTGGTGCCGACTCCTGGAGCTGTGGTGGCTCTGTCCCCGCGACCTGTCCCTCGACCTCCCGTGGGACCGGGACCGGGACCTCATGTGGCGCGGGCCGACTTCCGGAGTTCGAGTCGCCTTCGGGACCGCTCCCGTCTGGCTTTCCAAGAGAGGGCCCGGCAGTCGGAGCAGGCATTGTCGTCGTGGTCGACGCCTAGACAAGTTAGGCACAGGTGGTGAGGATCTGTGACCAACATCGAGCGGTCGCAATCCTCGCAGTGCTTGAAACCAGGCATCCCTACGGCACCGATCGCAGTCGCAAGACTTCGAGAAATGATCAAAAATGATCCCAAAAATTTAGTCAAAAATTGACTAGGGTTACTGCTTTTTCCAGATCTGTGCTGGCTGGCGCGGAAAAAAGAAGAACTGACGTCAGCACGCGGAGGCGGCGTCTAAGTACTCCGACGACGTCATCACGGCGCCCACGACGCCGACGACGGACGAGGAGCCGCAGACGACGCCTACCGACACGCAAGTGTACTGCTACGCAAATGTTTCCAGATCCAGTCTGACGCCTGGGGATATTCTAAGGTAAGGAATCTATCACTAACGTGTCTCTTTCAGATCCCAAACCTACCCCTGAACCCTAAAATACCCCTGTACCCCAAAACCCAAACCTAGCCCTGAACCCTAAAATACCCCTGTACCCCAAAACCCAACCTAGCCCTGAACCCTAAAAATAACCCTGTACCCCAAAACCCAAACCTATCCCTTAACCCTAAAATACCCCTGTACCCCAAATCCCAAACCTAGCCCTGAACCCTAAAAATACCACTGTACCCCAAAACCCAAACCTAGCCCTGAACCCTTAAAATACCCCTGTACCCCAAAACCCAAACCTACCCCTGAACCCTAGAAATACCCAAACACCCCAAAACATATACCTCAGTACCCCAAAACATATACCCCTATACCCATACTTACCTTATCCAAACATTAAAAAAAAACATGCTTTTACCATTCATGCATTTACAACGAATTTCGTTGTAAATGTATTTGTGGTAAAAGTATATAAAATGTAATGCCATGTGTTATAATGGTATTGCGGAGTCATGGTACTTTCGTAATGAAAGTATGCGAAGTGATGGTATGCGGAAAGAAAGTTGCGGAATAATGGGTGTTTACCCTCCCCCGATAAGTACATTGGTGGCACCGACATACACTTTCAGACACACCTCCCGCCACAAGTTCTAGAATTGCAAACTTTAGAGCTGGGGAGCTACGTTCGAATCTCGGCGTCAGCTCAACATCCTGTGATTCCAGGCAAATCTCTTTGTCTTCACGTGCCTACCACAAATGAATGTGTTCTTCTGTAATGTAAATTGTGCTCATGCCATGTTGTCGAGTTCGCGCTATATAATATTGCAAGAAAAAATAAAGTAGGGAAACTCGAGTTTACACACTACTGAACGCGCACTCTTAAGTGCATCAGCAGTGCACTTTGAATCGGAGCGTTTCACAGGTCTGTCACAGATAAGAAATGCTATCAAAACGAAATCCTACAAAACAATATACGACTGGCCGGCAGCAATTCATACCTAGACAACGTCGGGACGGGCTGCTAGTTTATTTATAAAGCGCGACCTTCATCCGCATGGATATCACTGCGCTAACAGACAGCCCTTTACAGGTGAGAAATACAGTAGTGAGGGGAGTTCTGTGACTTAACAAGCTTTGGGGAATAAGTGTGTTTTCAGCTTTTTCCTGAATAGCGGGTGACAATCAGTAAGTCGAAATTCAGATGAAAGTTTGTTCCAAGATTATGCAGCCAAATATGACAAAGAGCAGCCCCCTAGTCTAAAATGTTTAATATGCTTAGTGATTGCCCTGGCCTGATGGCATGATCGCAAATCCCGATTGGGAAGATAGAACTTGACTCTGCCTTGGAGAATCTGCATGATGCAGGACTTTATGTGCATGACATAGTAATTTAAACATGGCCCTCTGCCTCATAGGGAGCCAGTGTAGGGTATTCATGCATTCCGTGGCTGAGCTTTACTTCTTCACATTGCATACTGCCCTAGAAGCCGCATTCTGGACTAAATGGATTTGGGAAAACAGGTAGTCTGCCATGATGACAAAAAGAGCATTCCCATAATCCAACCTGCTAATAAGCAATGCCTGGACCAGGGTCTTTTTGAACTCCAGCGGAATCCACTGGAATGTTCTCTTTAGCATTTTTAGGATAGCAAAACCTTTCCCGCAGAGTGCATGTACATGATTCTGCATGGTGAGCGTGCTATCCACGAGAATTACCAAGTTTTTTGCCACCTGTTTGGGAGCCGGAGGTTTACCAAACGTAGATGGACACCAAGTTGTGTTCCAAACTTGATGAGCACCCCCAAACAAAAGAATTCCCAACTTGTTTGCATTTAATTTCAGACAGTAGTCCCACATCCATGCTGCCATTTCTGTGAGGCAGCTGGTAAGTCTAGTACTAGCGTCATCTTGTCCAACTAGAGCAACCATCAGCTGGGTATCATCTGCATAGGAGCATATACTAACGCCCCACTTTCCACATATGTCTGCCAAAGAGGACACATAAATATTGAAAAGAGTGGGGCTCAGTGAGGCACCCTGTGGTACTACATATTTAATGGTAGATGGAGTGGAAGAGAAAGTAACCAGTTGTACGGTTTGCGTTTGCTTGGTCAAAAATTAATGGAGCCATTGTAGAGCTTTGGAATGTATGCCCTTGGTAAATAGTGTTTTCAGCAAAAGATTGTGTGAAACAGTATCGAACGCTGCAGACAGGTCCAATAGTATCAGTGCAACCGCTTTGCCTTGATCTGCCACACATCTGATGTCGTCCAGTACTGCTAGGAGTGTTGTCTCAGTAATATTATTAGTTTTGAAGCCCGTTTGGGAAATATCCAGAAGTTCATTGGCTCCGAGATACTGCGTCAACTGTCTGTTCACTAATTTCTCCATTACTTTAGACAGATAGGGCAGTTTAGATATGGGACGGTAGTTAACTGGGTTATGGATGTCGGTGCCTGCCTTTTTTAACCAGAGAATTACTGTAGCATTCTTCCAGATCTCTGGAAATACAGCAGTACACAATGATTGATTAAAAACTTGGGTAACATGTGGGCAAATGATTGGGGCAATTCGAGAGAAAATATAATGGGGGCAGGGGTCTAATGGGGATCCTGTTTTAACTTCATCATGGTTTTTTCCACCTCTTGCTCGGTAAATGGACCGAAACTGTCATGGGGGACCGGTGTGTTTGGTTTGGAATTAAAAAACTCCTGTTTTAAATCATCAGGTGGCTGCTTAACATAGAAAGAGGTATAAATCCCCTTGATTTTGTCCACAAAGAACCTACTAATCGCCTTGCAGCCCCCGTGCAACGGAGTCAGGGTTTGCGACATACTGGCTGGATTACAAAGCTCTTTCACAATTTTATATAGTTCTTTGGACGAGGGGCCATTCATGGCCACGAGATTGGAGAAGTAGGTCTTTTTTGCATTCTTTGTTTCAGTGTTGTAACTTTTCATTTCACCCTTATATGACTGTCTATCTATGTCTGTTTTAGACATCCTCCATTTCTGTTCGAGAGTTTTACATTTTCTTTTCAGTATCTTGAGATCCAAGGAGTACCATTTTTCTGATTTGATTCTGGCCTGAAGCTTGTTTCTTATTTGGGGGGCACAGAAGTCAAGGGTGTTTAAAATGTTATCATGGAGATTATTTGCACTAAACCCTCCTACTATTGGTTCAGGGTCATCACAGTCCCTGGAGTTAAAATGCCGCTCAAATTTCTCTGGAGTAACCTGCCCCTAAGCCCTGTTTACTCCTGCTACCGGAATTTGAGTAGCTTTTCAACTATGCCTCTCTGAAGAGCTCTAATTAGAGTGAAACACTGTGTCAGGGGTTGCTTTTACTCATTTCAGGTTGGCTTGAGTTGGTATTTTACCAATTCAAAACTGTAATACTGTTCCTGGAGTGATTAATGGAATTTGTCATTTTACAGCTCGGCAAGGACAGCACTGTGCTAGTACTACACTTAAAGACTTTTCTGTAGAAATGGCAAAAGTCTTTGTCCTTTTCTATCTCGGCGTGGATGGCACTTTGCTAATCCTATGCTTAAAGACTTTGATAGAAAAACAGACATTTGATATATATATATATATAAAACATGAGGGTGCCTCGGTGAAACATCACACCGAAAGGAGGAAACGCACACCACAGCAGGCAGCAGCGGTTGCAGAATCTTTTACCACCTCCATACGCAGCCAAATGCGTTTCGAGAATCAGGTTAGCTCTTCGTCAGTGGCTAAAAAGAAATGTGCAGAGGCAGCGGTGAATATCGCCATATTTATTATTAGATTGATTATGGGTCCCTCCCCTGTGGGCCCACAGCATCTTGGATGTAGTAGTCCATAAAATAGTTGCCACAGACTTTAGACGATTCTTAACCCCAGTGGATCCCACTTGTTTCTGCATTCATCATACCAAGTGGAGGAGCAATGTTCCGTGTCTCCCCAGTGGGTAGAGGTAAGTCCAGAAACTGCCATTATTGCAAATAACACCCCAGCTGTCAGGCCTCCTTCCGTCCGACCAGTGCTCGCGGTTGCGTGCACCATGGATTCGCTTTACCAGCAGAGGAACGTTTTTTGCGGCGGACCAGCCGCATAGTACAAAAAACATGAGGGTACCTCGGTGAAAACATCACACTGATAGGAGCAAATGCACACCACAGCAGGCAGCAGTGGTAGCAGAATCTCTTCTCACCTCTATACGCAGCCAAACACATTTCGAGCATCTGGTTAGCTCTTCGTCAGTGGCTAAAAAGAAATGTGCAGAGGCCACGGCGAATATCGCCATATTTATTATTAGACTGATTAATGGTCCCGCTCCTGTGGGCGCACAGCATCTTGGATGTAGTAGTCCATAAAATAGTTGCCACAGACTTTAGGCGATTCTTAACCTTGTAGTGTAGTTCCTATCAGCCTGATTCATGAACGGGCCGTTTTGCGAGGCTCAAATAGCGAATCATAAGGAATCGCTATTTGAGACTCGCAAAACGGTAATCATGTAGGAATCGCAATATTAATTGCGATTCCCACTGATTCCTTATTTGCGATTAGCTAATTGCTAATCGCAAATAAGGAATAACTCCCCATGCATTCCTATGGGCCAAAAGGCCCATAGGAATGCATGGGGAGTCATTCCTCATTTGCGATTAGCAATTAGCTAATCGCAAATGAGATTGCGAGTACAAGGGTGCCAGGGGTGTCCAAAGGACACCCTGTAGCACCCCTGCAATGGAAATTAACACAGGTGTTGCACACACACATGTCCAAAGGACATGTGTGTGTGTAACGTGCAACTCAGAAAAATGCATTTAAATGCATTTTTCTGAGTTTTCGCAATTTACCACGAGGTTTGACCTCGCGGTAAATTGCGGCCCGAAATTGCGATTTCGCAATTGTAAAATAGATGATGAATTACATTTAAGGAATCTCAAATAGAGATTCCTTAAATGCAAATATGCGAATTAGCAAATAGCGATTTTTGCATTTGGGATGTTGAATCCCAAATGCAAAAATCGCACTCGCAAAGGGCCAGATTCTCAGAATCTGGCCCTTTGCGAGCCGATTTGGCCTTGATGAATAAGGCTGTATATTCCCAATAGGCTCTGCGCATTGGAATAACAAAAACAATAGTTTAGACGTAGGACTTAGGTCGACTAGGTCTCTATTGAATATGTTAGACTTAATTGTGTATGCCAGCTAGCTCAGAGGTCACTACAAACTTTCTCGAATACACAAGAAGGGATTAGCTTCTGACAACCATATAACATGACAACTTTGTTCCCCCTGAAATAAGGAATATCTCCAGAGTCGCGGAAACAATAGACGGCTGTTTCACTCAGTCAATCGTGCATGCTTCGTTTCACCAGAAGTGCAGAGAAATAGAGAGACAAGCGTTTTCAATAAAAAGGTTATTTATTGAGCAATCTTCTTTCTCATGCAAGAGAAATGAATTGCCACAATTGCAATACTTGTCATAAAGTGAAGTGCGTACAGTAAAATGAGTATTATGAAATAATACTGTATAAGCATTTATATGGTTTCTAAGCCATAAGATACTTAAAATGGATAAAATACATACAATGATAAAATAATGACTAAACATACTCAACGGGTGTTTCAAAGATACGCCTACCCCGGTGTACCTAACCTAAGCCTAGTACGTGGGAAGAAGTAGATGAGTTACAGTTTTTGGAAAGAATCTGAATCAAGAATTCTCTAAGGGTCTAATCAGCTCCGTACCTTGGGTATAGAATGAAGGAGGTCTTGTATCTCTCTCTCAGGATTCGATGTCTCAGCAACCCATGAGGGTGATGGGGAAACACTGGAGCTGGATTTCTCGGCAGGAGAAAAGACAGTGTCTCTCTCAGTGCGTCAGCAGGGAGGGTCGGCTTCCTTCGGCACTCGCATCAGCAGAGCGTCGGGCAAGTAGACAGCCGATCTGCTCCAAACCATTGTCTGTTGCTTAAGGCAGATGTTGGTATATTTGTACCTGGAAGGCGCCGAGTTTGTCGTAAGTAACCCTGGGCGAAGAACTACGCTCCGTTCGCGGAGTTTGCGGAGTTTCGGCAACTCCGCGCTCCGCGGAGAACGCGAAGTTGTCGAATACTCCTCAAACTGCTGCGTAGCGTAGTTCTCGCGCGCTCAATAGCATTTTCGCGTCCGCGAGGATGCTTGTCGGTAAGACCGAGTTGCCGAACACGCAGAAACTGCAATCTGGCACAGAATAACTTGCGAACACGTTAGTAGTGACCGGAAATAAGGGGATGCGAGCGGGCGGGACAAACCTCATGGGTAACTTCGCGCGCTACACATCCCGAGCATGCAGGCAATCAATCAATCAATCAATCAGGATATTTGTATAGCGCGCTACTCACTCAGAGGGTCTCAAGGCACTTGGGGGAGGGGGGTCCGCTACTGCTCGAACAGCCATGTCTTGAGTTGCTTCCTGAAGCAGAGGTGGTCTTGGGTCAGGCGGAGGTGGATGGAGAGGGAGTTCTAAGTCTTGGCTGCCAGGTAGGAGAAGGATCTTCCTCCCATGGTGGATCTTCGGATGCGTGGCACGGCGGCGAGGGCGTGGCTGGTCGATCGTAGCTGGCGGGTGGGAGTGTAGAAGGTCAGGCGGTTGTTGAGGTACCTGGGGCCCAGGTCATGGAGGGCCTTGTGTGCGTGGGTGAGGAGTTGGAACGTGATTCTCTTGCTGACGGGGAGCCAGTGAAGGTCTCCCAGGTGTCCGGAGATGTGGCTGTGTCGGGGGATGTCCAAGATGAGTTGTGCGGAGGCGTTCTGGATGTGTTAGAGTCTTTTCTGGAGTTTGGCTGTGCTTCCGGTATAGAGGGTGTTTCCGTAGTCCAGTTGGCTGGTGACGAGTGGCTCTGTGACCGTCTTCCTGGTTTCAGTGGCGAGCCATGGGAAGATCTTTCGGAGCATGCGTAGGATGTTGAAGCATGATGATGAGACGGCGTTGACTTGTCTGGTCATCGAGAGGGAGGAGTCCAGGATGAAGCCCAGGTTGCGTGCGTGGTCCGTTGGTTTGGGTGCGCTGCCCAGGGCAGGGGGCCACTAGGAGTCGTCCCAGGCGGAGGGTGATGATCCAAGGATGAGGACTTCCGTCTTGTCTGAGTTCAGTTTCAGGCGGCTGTTCCTCATCCACTCGACTACATCTTTCATCCCTTCGTGTAGGTTGGTTCTGGCGGTTCCTGGGTCGTTGGTGAGGGAGAGGATCAGCTGGGTGTCGTCGGCGTAGGAGATGATGTTGAGGTTGTGTTGGCGTACGATGGCTGCGAGGGGGCTCATGTAGACGTTGAAGAGGGTGGGGCTGAGTGATGATCCTTGTGGTACGCCGCATATGACTTCGGTGGCCTTGGATCTGTACGGGGGGAGGCGGACTCTCTGGGTTCGTCCGGTGAGGAACGAGATGATCCACTCCAGTGCCTTCTCTTGGATTCCAATGTTGCTGAGGTGCTGCACTAGGGTGCGGTGGCAGACCGTATCGAATGCTGCGGAGAGGGACAGGAGGATGAGGGCCACTGTTTCCCAGTTGTCAAGCAGGGCTCGGATGTCGTCAGTGGCTGCGATGAGGGCGGTCTCGGTGCTGTGGTTGACGCGGAAGCCGGACTGCGAGTGGTCGAGGCTGGTTGGGCGAGCGCAATTGGTGATCCACTGTGTGAGGTTGTTGGCTGCTTGGTTGGGGTCCGTTGAGCTGGCGGGCGGGTTCTGGCTCAGTGAAGTGGTGAGCTGGTCGGTGGTGATCTTGTTCCAGTTCCTGCGGGGAACCTGTTGCGGGTGGTGGTGAGTCGTGGTCTTTCTGAAGCTGAAGTGGACGCAGCTTTGGTCTGTCCAGTGGAGTCCGGTGGAGTGGCTGAAGGAGATGTACTTGCTGGAGGAGAAGACTGGGTCAAGCGTGTGTCCGGCGTAGTGGGTGGGGGTGTTCACCAGTTGCATGAGTCCGAGGTTGGCGAGGTTGTCCAGCAGGGTGGTGGTGGTGTTGTTGTTCTCCAGGTGGAAGTTGAGGTCCCCTAGGAGGATGTAGTCAGCGGAGGCGAGGGCGTGCAGGCTGATGAAGTCTGCGATGTCTTCGCTGAATTGTGTGCGAGGTCCTGGGGGTCTGTAGATGAGGGTGCCTCTGAGTGTGGTCTTGGGGTCGGTGTGTATCTGGAAGTGAAGATGTTAAGCGGCTGTGAGGGTGTCGTCTGAGTTGGTCGTGATACGGATGGTGTTCTTGTGGACGATGGCGATGCCTCCTCCTGTCTCATTGACGCGGTCTCTCCGGGTGATCTTGTATCCGTCCGGGATGGCGACGGCGATGTCGGGCGCTAAGGAGGCGTTCATCCATGTTTCCGTGAGGAAGGCGACGTCTGGAGATGTGGTGTCGAGCAGGTTCCAGAGTTCCACGGCGCTCCCGAAGATGAAAAATGGCTTGCGAACTTGTCAAGCAAGCTACTACGCATGCTCGCGGAGCTATGCGTAGTTCGCGGAGTGCAAGTGCATCTTCGCGTAGCTCGCGGAGTGCGGCTACGCGAACTACGCCCAGGCTTAGTCGTAAGGTTGGACATAACTCGCAGTTCTTTCAGGACTCCGGGAGTTCTAGGACAAAGCAATACCGAAGTAGGGGGAATACCCGGGCAGCTGGAGGCTTGGTTTGTTTAAGAACGTGTTGTGCTTTCTAGGAGTCTATGGGAGTACTGAAAAAATAAAGTGAGGAGGGTCAAAAGGAAATATTTAACGACCAAGGCAGCTCAAGCCCCTACAACTTATTGAAAAAAACAAAGAAGAGTCACCTGGTCTTTTAGTTTGTGTGTTGTGTCGCGCATAAAAGACCGTTAGACCAACATGTCACCACTCTGATAACATTGGGTTAGAAAAATTCCCATCAGCCCACCCTTATGGTGGAATATCGTCATGTGGGATGCATGTCATAAATCCAGATCTCACCCAACGCACCTGGTGATGATGCAGAGATGGATTTTGAAAATACTCTTCCAGACCACAGTGTTTCACAAGTAGTACTGATGGAGTGCAGTGCTAGTGAAAAAAGAGTGAAGTGTAAATAAAATTGGCAACTGGGACAAAAAATTTGTTTATTAGGTATTGTCCCAGGGTCAAAGTTTAAAAGCAACGCCTAATAGTCTTAAAAAATGACTATATAACGGCGCAGTGCATTGAGGTCGACATGTTTCAGCTTCAATGGACAATGTGTCCAAGCTTTCCTCAGGACCAGATGATAATAGCAACTGCAATTCGTGAAAATTAAACTAGAATTAGTGCATTGATAATGTGGATTACTCCTACCAGATACTTTGAGCCCAAATGTTCTCTGGTGATTATCCAATTATTCATTTTTCTCCTAAAGATAAAAGAAAAGTGCACAGTAGTGGAAAGTATAAGAAGTGCATGATGGTATTTCGGAAATTAGAACACAACACAACTGAACAAACAAGGTGAAAGGAAAAAGGATCCACGCCTGTCAGAAGCTATATAGTTCTCCTGATGATAACTATTCCAAATTTAGAAGCTTTGATCTAAAGAGTGTGACTCACCCAGCATTCTTTGGGAGATCGCCTCACCTCACCCGGCACCCACTCGGGGAGAAGGAAGCCCCGCTCTGTTAGAATGGAAAAGTAGAAAGCACCTCAACAATTTTTAAAGGTACAAAGTGTATATAATCAACCATTTCCAATAGTATATTAACAAACACCAGTTAATTTTTTGAAAAGAGACTCTACCCCTATAAACACATGGTGGTAACCATGCATGGAAAGGAGGTGATTGTAATTGATTTGACAATTTATTATGCTGTCAGTCATAAGATATTTTAATCAAAAAGATTATTTGCAGGATGCCACTTGGCAAAAAATAGTCCAAAGATCTTACTGTGGAACATGTTAGTTAAAGACAGAGTGACTCTGTATAAAATTTAGCAAGCTTATATAAACTAGCTTGTGTAAAAAAACCAAGTGCAAGGTTGCCTTTTTAGAGTAAATTAGTAAAGAGAAGGCTCTCGTGCACAGAACCCATAGTATAAGGTCCTGAATGCAGTAGGAACCCTACCTGTCCGTCAGTACCTCTTAGGCCAGCGTCCAAGCAGGAGTGGAGGTAACTAGACACTGCGCTCGTTTTGCTATTTATACCCGATCAAATTAATTGATCGGGTACAGCTGGCCGAGTGCATGTCCTATTGGATACCGCTTCGGTGTTTGTTTAGTCATGCTAGCGCGCGTGCGCCGATGATGCAGTGCTGCGCAGGCGAGCTTTGTTAATGAGACTCCGACTGCGCATGCGCAAAACCGGAGAAGCTACACCGGTCGCGCATGCGTGGTAGCGTTAAAAACGAGACTATGGCTTGCGTCTTCTGAGTAAACGAGCCGAGAGAGATTGAATTAGTCCCGAACAGGACCGATGTATATGCCTGTATGATTATAGACAGTGTTAAGTTAAAGTTTGAAAAAGTCAGGGAGTTACAAGGAAGATTGATTTATCAGGCTTGCAAAAGAAGAGGCTACCAACACAGCATCTATGTATACACAGGATGTTCAATAATAGAACACAGGTATACAGGAATACAGGAAAGCTCATGTATTATATATGGCTAATTGCTGCAGTAGGTATGTGAGCCCTGACTCCACTATGGCCATAATGGACAGTATGCATTGCTGTGTAGAATGTAATGTTCCTTCAGTGTTGAAACATGAATTGCAGAAATGCTAATATTCTACATTCTATGCTGATATTTTACATGAATTAGCCAAAAGGACACGGGTAAGGGTTTTTAGATGCACAGTAACCTTTAACTAGTAAATAGGCAATGTTGAAATAATCATAACGAAGCCCATGGTATGTCGTCATTGAGCCCTTTAGTGTCACTTTTGAGCTGGAAAACCCATTTCTGTTCTTTTGTGAATAGAAATTTAGACACATCACTTAAGCTGGACCTGGATTTCTCGGCAGGAGAAAAGACAGTGTCTCTCTCAGTGCGTCAGCAGGGAGGGTCGGCTTCCTTCGGCACTCGCATCAGCAGAGCGTCGGGCAAGTAGATAGCCGATCTGCTCCAAACCATTGTCTGTTGCATAAGGCAGATGTTGATATATTTGTACCTGGAAGGCGCCGAGTTTGTCGTAAGGTTGGACATAACTCGCAGTTCTTTCAGGACTCCGGGAGTTCTAGGACAAAGCAATACCGAAGTAGGGGGAATACCCGGGCAGCTGGAGGCTTGGTTTGTTTAAGAACGTGTTGTGCTTTCTAGGAGTCTATGGGAGTAGCCTTGCCGTATTTGGACTGCATTGGCTATGACTTATGGCTTATGACTTTTTACACTCCCACGCGCGCACTCCGCTCTGCGGACCTCTCTCTAGCTCGTACTGTCAGGATTCGGAGGAGCAGAGCCGGTGGCCGCTCCTTCAAGTATTTGGCCCCTAAGCTTGGAATTCTATCCCCCCTAAAGCTCGGGCCACTTCAAATCACCAGCAATTGCGAAAACTTATAAAAACCTGGCTGTTTGCATCCATCTATCACTTCCTCTGCCGTACTAGCTTCTGGCATGTCCGCAAGCGCTGGGACGCCTTGTTGCTGGGGTAGCCATGCGCTATACAAGATCACATAACATAACATAACTTAATATGAATACGATTCTTATGCTTTTATAAGGATATGATTTGATAAAACCACATAAGGGCTTAAATCGGGAATGTTTTAAATAGGGTCCTAGATACGTTCACAACAACCTCAGTGGATCCCACTTGTTTCTGCATTCATCATACAAAGTGGAGAAGTAATGTTCCATGTCTACCCAGTGGGTAGAGGTAAGTCCAGAAACTGCCATTGTTGCAAATAACACCCCAGCTGTCAGGCCTCCTTCCATCTAACCGGTGCTTGTGGTTGCGTGCACCAAGGATCTACTTTTCTAGCAGCGGGATCATTGGCAGCAACGCAGTGTTTTCTCCACGTACCAACACTCACATGGGAAGAGACATTATTTTTACAGTTCCATTTTAGATTTATCTCATGAGAGACTGCTGCACCCACTTGGGTCTTTATGGATGCTAGAGTCGTGGCTACCATTTTATGGACTATATTATCCAGGATGCCTTGCGCCCACATGGGCGGGACTTTGTATTTAAATAAAGAGCTTCTGCATCACGCAGCAAACTCCCGTGTTTATTCTGCCACTGAGGAAGAGCGAATGCTGCTTGAAATGTGTCTGGATATTGTAGGCGGTGATGAGCGAAACTGCGAGTGCTGCTGCTTGCAGCTGTGTGCGTGTGCCCCTCCTGGTGTGATCTTCTCATTGGGGCATCCCTGTTCGTTTTTTGGTATAGCGGTCAGCCCGGCCACGAGGAGGTCCCGCTTCCTGATTAGGCGGATACTTGATGCTTGCAATCACGGGCTCTACCTGGAGCGGAGGGGGCCTAGCTATGAGGGATAATTGGCAGCAACGCAGTGTTTTCTCCATGTACCAACACCCACACGGAGAGAGACATTATTTTTACAGCTCCATTTTGGATTTATCTCATGAGAGACTGCTGCACCCACTTGGGTCTTTATGGAAGCTAGAGTTGTGGCTACCATTTTAAGGACTATATAATATCCAGGATACCTTGCGCCAACATGGGTGGGACTTTGTATTTAAATAAAGAGCTTCCGCATCACGCAGCAAACTCCCGTGTTTATTCTGCCACTGAGGAAAAGCGAATGTTGCTTGAAACGCGTCTGGCTATTGTAGGCGGTGATGAGGGAAAATGCGAGTGCTGCTGCTTGCAGCTGTGTGCGCGTGCCCCTCCTGGTGTGATCTCCTCATAGGGGCATCCCTGTTGTTTTTTTGGTATAGCGGTCAGCCCGGCCGCGAGGAGGTCCCGCAGCCTGATTAAGCAGGTCCTTGATACTCGCAATCGCTGGCTCTACCAGGAGCGGAGAGGGCCTAGCTATGAGGGATCATTGGCAGCAACGCAGTGTTTCCCATTGTATTTAAATAAAGAGCTTCTGCATCACATAGCAAACTCCCGTGTTTATTTTGCCACTGAGGAAGAGTGAATGCTGCTTTAACACGCGTCTGGCTATTGCTGGCGGTATTATCATATATGCCTTATTTACACCATCATAAAAAGCCAATTATGATCTACACAGTATTGATCTCTGAACCTGTGTTAATCGACTTAGAAACTGTAGAAGTTGTCTGAGAACTGTACAATTTTATTGAAGAGATTTTAGTTGTACAGAAACAGAAGAGAGATTCACTTCTGTCACGTTCACCTCACGGTCCTTGGACCTTCCCTGTCATCGGGATGAAAAACACTAGCACCTGTATGAAAGATTTTCACTTTATCACTTTAATTTGCATTGTATTCTGTGGTTGAAAGGCATGGTACATGATGATTTTGATTACGTTCGAGTTATGAGGAAACTGTACTGAATTTGGGGCACTAGACCCATTAACATCAAGGGCAAGAGGTCACCGGATTACATTTGGGTAATATTGTAAGTCCCTTTATAACATTGGCCTATCCTGTTTGCTGTACCAGCAACTCAGGGCATTGGTTGTATATGGCACTAGACCGACGTAATTTCTGGAGACTTTTCCCCTTGGGATACACAGCGCACAAAGCTTCTGAGCACGCTATAACCCTAATGAGATATAGCTCGCTCTGTATGTATGGGCACTAGTCCGAATGAAATTGATAATGCAGTATATCTTAAATGCAATAATTTCGCCATTATTTAGGCTCTTATTTGAGTACTTCTTATTGGTTGATAGAACACTGCATGTTTACTGATAATCTAACTCCGTTCCAAGATAGCCGATGGGGTTACAGGAACTGTCATGTGACTTATGTACTCTAATCTCATTACCTCATTTATTTTTACTTTGTTGTATAAACATGCCTGCACTACCAGTTTGTTTTCAAGTGTGATCAAGACATAGGATTGTCGAAACGCATAGCGTGTAACTGGAAATAAACTTCCTTTGCTGCAAAATTTCCCGAGTACGCCTATTGCTTTGAAGCAAAACCTTTGGATTATTCAATTCTTCGGCTGTGTGCGGACCGCCAAATACTAGGCGCCACCTGACTTGGGAGTAAGAATCCCGGAAGGACCATGTTGTGCGAATTTGAATATATATATATATATATATATATACACACACATATATATATATATTTCACCTCCCAGGCAGAAAAGACCACCAGTGACAAAACTTGTGCAGACCAAAAGTGAGTTTATTTCTCTGTCGCCCTCGGACGCGTTTCGCCTGACCAGCAGGCTTGTTCACCGATACTCCAATAAATAACAAGCGCTATTTAAAGAAACTTACACTTATTTGAAATTTTGAAAACCAATCACTCATAGCGTGAAATTACTCAGCATCGACCACAAACCACTACCATGATGCAGGCAGTGCAGCCCACTATGGGCATATTGCTAAACCTTTGTGCGATGCTGAGTAATTTCACGCTATGAGTGATTGGTTTTCAAAATTTCAAATAAGTGTAATGCTTAAATGATTAAGCCAGTCGAGTTACGTTGCAACGATTGAGCAAAAGGTTCTAATATCATTGACTTTGTACTAAGCTATCATGGTTGTATGTAAAAACTACCAGTCTGTTTTCACTATCAGTTGATCTGTAGTTTTAATCACGTGACTGTTTGGTTGCACAAGTTTCTTTAAATAGCGCTTGTTATTTATTGGAGTATCGGTGAACAAGGCTGCTGGTCAGGCGAAACGCGTCCGAGGGCGACAGAGAAATAAACTCACTTTTGGCCTGCACAAGTCTTGTCACTGGTGGTCTTTTCTGCCTGGGAGGTGAAGTGTTGTCCGGATTGGCTCCAGAAGTCCCGTGTGAGACGAGACGCCCGCTGGTTTGGAAGGTGGCAGTTTTCTTCTGGAGAAGGAGGAGTAGAAGATATAGATATATATATATATATATATATATATAAAAAAAAATTATAGGACTTAATTTTAAGCTCTCCTCTATAAACGTATCTATTTGCAGTATTTTAAAATTACCCTGTGAAGAATGACAATATATTGGATGAAATTGGGACATTTGTGAGAAAATTGAATTTAATGGTGAGTGTAGGTTACACATCTCAATTACTCTTCTTCTTTTTTCCTCACTTTATTTCTTCCGTTTCTCAGTAAGCCTATTGCAAGCTTATTTATCAGGGTTCTGTTACTGGTGTAGCTTAAAATGAACTATTTTCTTTCTTTCTTCCTTTCTTTGCACTAGGTGGTTGGTTGTTCTTTTGTTGTTGGTTTTGAATTTTATTTGGACACTGCCTTCTCTCTTTCGATTTGGGATTCTTTCAATGGTTGATTTAAATATTTAAAACATGCCTTTTGGTAGAATACGCTTTAAGATCAGTGTAGTTGAATCTGTATAATATGGTTTAAATATTTACACATATTCGATTTTCATTCTGTTTGTAGCCCTGAGGAAGTCATTGGGAGACTGTTCCCGTGACGAAACACGTGTTACAATATATTGGATGAAATTGGGACATTTGTGAGAAAATTGAATTTAATGCCCTGAGGAAGTCATTGGGAGACTGTTCCCGTGACGAAACACGTGTTGGCTTTGCTTTCATTGGCTACGCTTGCTGTACATTGTACTCTTGATGAACTATGGAATGATGAAACTTTGAAGAAGAAGATAAAACAAGATAAAGAAAATAAAAAAGACTGTCGAATATCTTGAAAAACGGATACGTTGATTCTTTCTTCATAATTTTGTGTGATTGTGCTCGGGGACTGTATTATTTTGTTTGTATTCCCTGTTTACAGAGAAACCGTGGGGACGCTAGTGGCCGTTTTTCCCTTGTTCCCTAGAGCCACAGATTTGAGGCAGAAAAGATAAAAATAAGTATTTTGCGCACTATAAACCCAGCCACCTATCCATAATTAATTCTCTGTTAATTGGCTTAGTGCAGCATACTACTTAGAATACAATCAGGAGCTTAATATTCAGATATAAAGTACTAACGGTAGAATGAGTTCTAGACAAGATCGAGAGAAGGTTGCGGAGGATCTTTTCAAAAATGTAACTGCAGGACTACCTGTTAATAAAGCAGTTACTCAGGGAGTGCCCAAACCAAATGAAGGTTTAAAATTGAAGTTTATTCGACTGGAGAGATTGCGAAAAATTGAAATCTCCAAGTGGTGGGATGGTGCTACGCTTAAACAATATATACAACTGAACAGAGTACCAAGGGGTTTGCGGGCACAAATTTTCCCTACATATGATGACTTGGAAGAGGATTTGCTCTTAGCCTGGGAAAAAGAACTGAGTGACCATAGCTTTAAATTGATGGGCATCTTGATTGAGAATGCCGATCGCAAAGGGACTAAAACAGCCTTAGAGGTAGACCAACTAGAAAAGGAGATAAGTGATCTTAATTTACCAGAACCAACTAAAAAGAACTTTACCAAGCTTGAAGAAATATTGGGAAGATATGAGGATGATATCAAACAGCGTAAGGCACGAAAACTAAGGCGTGATGAGATAGATTATGCCAATGGCAGAATCTTTACTTTTGCAAAAAGGTTTGATGACATCATCAAGAAAGATCAATCCAGGCAAAACTCCAAAAGCTCAACATCGAGCTGTACTAGCATGGGATCTCTGAGTAACCTTTCCAGTAGTGGTGATGAAAATTCTACTGGTAATGCTGCTGCTGCACTACCGGACAATGCTTTTTTACGGGAAGTGCCGAGAATAAGAATAGGGAACAAGGGTGGAGAAAAAGAACAAACCCAGTATCCCAGGTAAAACAAGGAGAGGAAAGAGGGGAGGGAGGAAAAACAAGAGAAGGGGTACAAACCCGCTCATACAACAAAACCAAGAACTAGACGTTAACAAAATATACAGGTAGTAAATTTGTCTAGTAAGAGCCTGTCAGATGACCTGATTACTGTTTTACAAAAAGGAATGAATTTTTGTCCAACCACATTGTATGATGTAACAGATGCTAAAATTGATTTGTACAAATTTGTCCGTCATCTTAAATTAAAGAAGTTTTTTGCAAATAATTCAGATTTGTCTGTACAAAAACCACTTGAACCTTTACCTGGGGACATGTCAATTGATGTTTTACACAGTACTGCTCTGCTAATGTCTCTAAATGATGATGATGGAACTATCAATAGCATGCACGAACTTGCTGCAGATTTAGATTTGTGTACTAATAAGAGTGAGGATAGTGGTTTAAAGAGAAAATCAAGGTGGACCCCCTGTGAGAAGTTGGCCCGATATGCAGCGTTCGCTATTCTAGCGACCGCTATGTATCGTTCCAACGACCCTTATGGTGTTTGGTTGTAAGTCAACCTATAGACCAGCTATCCTAGTAGCGTGGATACGAGCAGTCTAAGGCTAAAGACTCGAGAGGGCGTGTTAAGCCAGCTGTTATACCATCACATACCCCTTGAACACCAAGTGAAAGGACACCACACAAGTGTTATGAAAATAAACAGTATATTTATTAAGAATCACAACAGCCCTGTACTCTTTATGAGGACAGGGTACTAAGCACAAACCAAATCTCTTAGGAAAATACTTCAAGTGCACAATTAAAACAAGTGTCCGAAGTCACGGGAAGTTTAGTGGTCTCGGGCGGACCCGATAAGGCAAGTCGGAAGCGAGGGACTCAGGACCCTAGAGTAAGGAGGCTATGCAGGCACCGAAATGCCGAAGTTACCTAGCCACGAGGGCTGCGGCTGCACAAGTCTTACAGGCGTCGGGGGTCTTCGCTGACGAGCCAGGAGCCGGAAGAAAAGGAGTTGCTGGCCGGCGACCAGTGATGAATAGTTCGTAGAGATCCAAGCCTGGATCAGAGATCGTTGATACCTGAAAGCAGAGGGGACCAAGTTCGTACTACTAGCCAGTAGTCAGAGGGTACCAGGAGGGCACCGGTTGGCCGTCACCTTGACCAGGTGAGTGGGCGACGCTAGGCTCTGCAGTCTCACGGACCAGGAGGCGTTATCGGCGACCACGGTGGAGGTGCGAGCTGTCCCACGAAGGATGATGCTGTCTTCGTCGCTGGGCCCAGGATGGGGCAACAAGCCTTGGCAGATCTCAGGGCCACGTGGTGGGCCTAAGATGGCGTCTTGAGTGGACCAGGAGGGCCCGGGGTGCTTCTCGCAAAGATGGAAGCAAGGGCCAGTCTGGAGCAACCAGACCAGCAGTGTTGATTGTCGGATGTCGTCACAGAAGGGCACAAGCCAGCGGCTAGTGACCAGACAACGTGCTGAGCAGCGAGCAGAAGGGCCCCACGCAGATCGTGGAGATGCTGGGAGACTGCACTTCGGTGCTGGAGCGGCTCAGGGTCGGGGCTTCTCGGACCCCAGAGCACTCACCAGAGAATTGCTTCGATGGTCGTGCTGGTTAAGAGCGTGCAGGTTCTGATGATGGCCGGTCCCTCGAGGTCTCGTCGCACCCACAGATCACAGCTGAGCTGATGACGTGGGTAGAGGTCAGAGGTGCCAGGGAAGCCGGTTCTCGTCGAGCTGGGCCGTCGGATCCTTGAGGAAGGACTTGCAGCAAACCGCAGAGTTCTTAGATGGTGCCCGCTGATGCAGGGTGACTACTCCTTAGTCACAAGGGAGAAATCTTGAGAAGAGTCTTGAGTGTCCTTTCGTAGAAAGTAGTTCTTGATTCAAAGATGATCTAATTTGGAAGGGTCCCCGCTCCGGTCTTTACCCTAAAGAAAGGGGTGGGTACATGACTAGGTCCTGCCCTAAGGGTGGGACCAGGAAGGGGGGTAGTTACACCCCTCTCCCCTGCCGGACTTTCCCCAGGTCAGGGCTGGCGCCCCTGGAACTGGTTCTGACCGGCGGATGCGTAGTGAGCACCGGGGTGCCACTCCGCAGTCACCTTCTCGCAAAAGCCCTACCTACCCAGAATACACAAACCCTGTCTGGGACGGTGCGAACACCGCCCTCGACAGGAAACCCTTTGTCCAAGCTCTCCTCGCTGGAAGGACTCCCAGCAGCAGGAGGTCAGACTCGTGTCTGTGGTGGCAGCATCCATTTTGTGGAGCTGAGGCTTTAGTTAACTTTAACCGGGGTTCACAGTTACGTACATGTCGTGTCCCTCTAGAAGGGCGGAATGCTAACCTCGTCGCCAGAGTTGGTGAGAGGGCAGCATCCCGATTCGTATGACACCTTACTCGACATGTCTTGATAACGCGACACCGAAGTTACCGATGTGGTACGCGTTATCATGGAACAGCCATTGGGTCTTGATTCCGCAAGCTGCAACCGGGCTCGGCTCGGGCCAGAGCCTAGTTCACACGAGCCCACGCACTCTGCCTTCAGGATTGTCAAGGCCTGCCATAGGAGTGACTGATAGGAACTCGGGTGTCCATTGTATGGTTAGATATAGGGCTACTATATCCAAAGCAAAGGGTGATTACACGACTTCGCCCCAGCTGTCATGCAGCCAGTTGTGTCAAATTTAGGAGGCCAGCCAGGGGTGGCATAATACATGCTGCAGCCCCTGGCGGCCCTGGGTACACCTATGCCCTGAGTTACAGGGTCTGATAAGGTGGCCCAGTACCAATTGGTAAATGCACCTAGGGTACATGTCGTAATTTAGAAAGAGAACAGCCAGGCTGTGGGTCTGATTAGCAGGCCCACAGCCAGAGAAAGTCGTAAACCAGTGAAACAAAAGCAAAAAACCTGGGTGATCATAGGATTGCAGACCCTACTCTCCTACATGACCCCCCCCCCCCAAACGTCGGAACAATAAGCTAACCTTGACCAGGTGAGTCTTCTTGTTCTAAGTGGAAATATCTGGAGAGCCCATCGGCATTGCCATGATCAGTACCAGGTCTATGTTCCACTGTAAAGTCCATCCCCTGTAGGGAAATGGACCACCTTAGCAGTTTGGGGTTTTCACCCTTCATCTGATTTAGCCACAAGAGGGGCTTATGGTCGGTCTGAATCTTGAAGTCAGTGCCAAACAAGTATGGCCTCAGCTTCTTCAGGGCCCAAGCCACAGCAAAGGCCTCCCTCTCAATAGCTGACCAATTCTTCTGTCTAGGGGTCAGCCTTCTGCTTATAAAAGCAATGGGCTGGTCTTGACCATCAAAATTCAGTTGAGAAAGAACAGCTCCCACACCCAACTCAGAAGCATCTGTTTGGACAATGAATGGTTTGGAGTAGTCCGGACTCTTGAGGATAGGCGCTGTGCACATGGCCTGCTTTAGGTCATCGAATGCTTTTTGACAGCTCGCTGTCCACTGAACCTTTTTTGGCATTTTCTTGCTTGTCAGTTCGTTTAATGGTGTCACGATGGAACCATAGTTCCTGACAAACTTCCGGTAGTATCCAGTCAGGCCCAAGAAAGCTCGAACCTGAGTCTGGGTGGTTGGAGGAGCCCAGTCCCTGATTGACTGTATCTTGCTCTCCAGTGGCTGAACCTGGCCTCCACCTACAAGGTGGCCCAGGTATACAACCTGTGTCTGCCCTATCTGGCACTTGGTGGCCTTGATAGTGAGGCCTGCCGCTTGCAGAGCCTCTAACACTTTCTGCAGGTGGACCAGGTGATCCTCCCAGGTGGAGCTAAAGACAGCAATATCGTCAAGATACGCCGCACAGAAGTCATCCAGCCCAGTAAGGACTTGATTCACCAACCTTTGGAAGGTGGCAGGTGCATTTTTCAGACCAAAGGGCATCACCACGAACTGATAATGCCCACCAGGGGTCGAAAATGCGGTCTTAGGCTTGGCGTCCTCAGCTAACCTGATTTGCCAATACCCAGCTGTCAGGTCAAACGTACTTAAGTAGTTGGCCGAAGCCAATCTATCGATAAGCTCGTCTGCCCTTGGTATTGGGTGGGCGTCAGTCTTAGTGACTGCATTGAGACCCCTGTAGTCTACGCAGAACCTCATCTCTTTCTTACCGCCCTGGGTGTGAGGTTTCGGCACTAGAACTACGGGATTAGCCCAAGGGCTGTCCGAGGGTTCAATGACTCCCAGCTCCAACATTTTCTGCACTTCACTCTTGATGCAGTCTCTAACGTGATCAGGCTGCCGGTAGATTTTACTCTTAACGGGTAAGCTGTCACCAGTGTCGACCTCATGGGTGCACCAATTGGTCTGACTGGGGGTTAGAGAAAACATATGTCTGAACGACTGAAGAACCTGTTTACAGTCGTTCTGCTGATGTTCGGAGAGGCTGCCACAAAAGACAACACCATCTACCGATCCATCGTCAGGATTCTGAGTGAGCAGGTCGGGGAGAGGGTCACTCTCCTCTTCCTGTCCCTCATCTAGGGCCATGAGCAAACTCATGTCCTTCCTGTCGACATATGCCTTGAGCCTGTTGACATGAAGCACCCTGTGGGGGCTCCGGGGAGTTCCCAGGTCGACCAGGTAGGTGACCTCTCCCTTTTTCTCCAGGATGGTGTAGGGCCCGGACCATTTGTCCTTGAGTGCTGCTGGGGCCACTGGCTCCAACACCCACACCTTCTGTCCGGGCTGATAAACAGTCAAGACAGCCTTTTGGTCATGCCAAGCTTTTTGGAGTTCTTGGCTGGCCTTAAGGTTTTCAGATGCCTTCTCCATGTATTCAGCCATCCGCGAGCGGAGGCCAAGCACATAGTCCACTATGTTGGCTGCAGGCTTTTTGAGAGGTCTCTCCCATCCTTCCTTCACCAAACACAGGGGTCCTCTTACAGGATGTCCGTACAAAAGTTCAAAAGGGCTGTAGCCAACCCCCTTCTGTGGGACTTCTCTGTAGGCGAACAAGAGGCAGGGGATCAGGACGTCCCATCCACGCCGAAGCTTTTCCGGTAGTCCATGAATCATCCCTTTCAGGGTCCTGTTGAATCTCTCAACAAGCCCATTGCATTGTGGATGATAGGGTGTAGTGAACTTGTAGTTGACACCACATTCCTTCCACATAGCAGTCAAGTAGCTCGACATAAAGTTTGCACCTCTGTCGGAGACGACCTCTTTAGGGAAGCCCACTCTGGAGAATACTCCAACTAGGGCTCTTGCCACAACAGGTGCTGTAGTGGTCCTAAGGGGAATAGCTTCAGGATACCTGGTGGCATGATCCACTACCACCAGTATAAACTTGTGCCCTGATGCTGTTGGTGGTTCCATGGGACCGACGATGTCGATCCCCACCCGTTCAAAGGGCACCCCCACCACAGGCATTGGTATAAGGGGGGCCTTTGTCGTGCCACCTGACTTACCACTGGCTTGGCAAGTGACACAGAAGCGGCAAAACTCCTTGGTATCTTCGTTCATATGAGGCCAGTGAAAGTGCGAGACAAGCCTGTCCCACGTTTTCGTCTGGCCTAAGTGACCTGCTAAGGGAATCTCGTGGGCCAAGGTAAGTAGGAAACCTCGCTGAGACAAGGGTACAACCAGCCTCCTGGTCATGCCAGGCTTGGGGTCTCTTGACTCAGTGTACAGGAGTCCATCTTCCCAGTATACCTTGTGGGTACCTGTGGCGTTCCCAGCAGCCTCAGCAGCAGCCTGCTGTCTGAGGGGTTCAAGAGAAGGGCAGTCTAACTGGTCCTTCCCCAGGTCTTCCCTTGAGGGTCCCCCTGAACCCAAGAATTCAACTTGATCAAGTAGAACTCCCTAGGCTCAGTTTCCCTCAACTCTTGTAGGTTAGCCTCCTCTGAGACTTGATCCACGACCTGGGGCAAGGGGGAAGGCGCAGCCTTAACCCTACTGCTCTTTTTCTTGGGAGGTGTCTGGTCCGTTGTTCCAGGATCCAGCACCTGTTCAGTGGGGCATTTCCTGACCTGTGACCTGGTCACAGCGAACACATGTGCTGGCAAACCTAACATTTCCATGTGAGTCCGGTGCTCCACTTCTGACCATTGTGATGACTCCAAATCATTGCCCAACAAACACTCCACTGGGAGGTCTGGACTAACTACAACCTTCTTTTGGCCAGTTACCCCTCCCCAGGAGAAAGCTACAATTGCCATACTGTGATTGGTAGTGACATTGCTTGCATTGGTCACCAGGAATTCTGTACCTGGCATGATCTGTCCAGGGTCCACAAAGTTAGGCGTCACCATGGTGACGCTGGCACAAGTGTCCCTATAGGCCTGAGCCATCTTTCCATTTATGAAAGGCGTCTGTCTGTATTTGCCCAAAGTATTGGGACTTATGTCAGGGGACACGTCCACGTCCCCTGTACTGACAAGGACAGCCTGAGTGAGTGTGCCAACTAAGTTGTCACGCCCCTCAGAACCCAGGGTTAACCCTACTAAACCCTTGGGAGGCGCACTACCACTGCTGACTGTACTAGGGGGCACAGGTGCCTTAGGGGCTGCAGTGGCAGGAGTCTGCCCTCCTCCTTTCTTGGTGCACTCACTAAACCAGTGAGATTTACTTTTACAGTACTGGCACCATCTTTTGGATTGGCCTTCTTTCTTCTTTTGGGGAGCCTGACCCCCACCCTCTTTGGGTTGTTGGGGACCTGTCAAAGACTTCTGGTCATTTTGTTCCCCCTTTGAATCTTTACCCTTCTGGTCTGCTTTCTTCTGACCACCTTGATTCTGGCCCTGGTTCTGTTTAACTCTCGTACGAACCCATCTGTCTGCCTTCTTTCCCAATTCTTGGGGAGAGGTCAGATCCGAGTCGACAAGATGCTGATGCAACAACTGGTTCTGACAATTGTTTAAAATTTGTTCTCTCATCATCAAATTATACAATCCTTTGTAATCAGTAACCTTACTGCCCAGCAACCAGCCCTCAAAAGCCTTAGTGGCACAATCGACAAAGTCAGACCAATCTTGAGACTGCGTTTTCTGGGTATCCCTGAACAGCACCCTGTACTGCTCAGTGGTTAGGCCAAACCCTTCAACGAGTGTATTCTTCAAGACGTGGTAATTATTGGCATCCTCTACCCTTGTGGTGAGGAGCTTGTCTCTTCCTTTACCTTCAAAGGAGAGCCACAAGATAGCTGCCCACTGACTCTGGGGAACACCTTGCACAGTGCAGGCCCTCTCCAAAGCAGTAATCCATTTGTGGATGTCGTCCCCTTGTTTAAAGGGGGGCACTATCTTACCAAGGTGTTTCGTATCAAAACTCCTTTCCCTATTACTAGGTACAATGCTGCCACCAGTGGGGACTACCCCACTTAACTGTTGCTCTCTAGCAAAGGCAAGCCTTTCTTTGGCCAGGGCAAGTTCTTCCCTTTCGATCCTCAGATTAGCTGCCCTTTCCTTAGCTTCGTACACTCTCCGCTGAGGGGACGTCATCCCTCTTTGCGAAGAGTTGTGAGAGCCATTGGTTTGAAGGGATCTGCCAGAGTCTCTCGACAGAGATCGGGCTCGTCCATTCCCAATGTTAAGCGGACCTGACAGTAGCGCTGGGGGTCCCCCAGTACCACTATCATGTTTGCTTAAGTTGGACCTGCTTAGTCTAACGACTTCTACCTGTCCCTTATCTACCTCATCCCCAGAGGGATCCTCATCCTCATCATCCTCCACATCTTCGTTCTCAGTTGCGAGGTGGATGAGGTCAGGATCGTCTCTGGTTCCCTCGAGGGGAGGCATGTCTCCTTCTGGATTAGAAGAGCTAAGACGGGTCTCAGCTTTTCTGGCATCATAAGTCTCCAAGAGACCAATCAGAAAGGACGTGGTGGGGTTAGACCCCTGCTTGATCTTCCTGGAGTGACACACCTGTCTTAACTCCTTGAAGCTCAGCACAGTATATCTTGAAGGGATGACCTGTGGAGGGTCAACTGACACAAGGGGAGACTCAGAGTTTCCTCCTTTGTCCGACATACTGTTTCTAGTGTGGTGTAAGTGATGCACCTACCTACACTATGTGTTTACCTACTGATCCCTTGCTAAGAGTTGCAGCCAAGGTGTGCTAAGCCTTGAGGAGCTACAACAGCTGGTTCAGTAGAACTCAGAGTATTCTAAGCTTTAGTTATATGTACTACCAGTACTTATGTGATCTTTCAACAAGATATTCTTAGGATACGTGTGGTAAAACAACAGCAAGCTCAAATCCCAACCGCTGCTCACCAATGTGAGAAGTTGGCCCGATATGCAGCGTTCGCTATTCTAGCGACCGCTATGTATCGTTCCAACGACCCTTATGGTGTTTGGTTGTAAGTCAACCTATAGACCAGCTATCCTAGTAGCGTGGATACGAGCAGTCTAAGGCTAAAGACTCGAGAGGGCGTGTTAAGCCAGCTGTTATACCATCACATACCCCTTGAACACCAAGTGAAAGGACACCACACAAGTGTTATGAAAATAAACAGTATATTTATTAAGAATCACAACAGCCCTGTACTCTTTATGAGGACAGGGTACTAAGCACAAACCAAATCTCTTAGGAAAATACTTCAAGTGCACAATTAAAACAAGTGTCCGAAGACACGGGAAGTTTAGTGGTCTCGGGCGGACCCGATAAGGCAAGTCGGAAGTGAGGGACTCAGGACCCTAGAGTAAGGAGGCTATGCAGGCACCGAAATGCCGAAGTTACCTAGCCACGAGGGCTGCGGCTGCACAAGTCTTACAGGCGTCGGGGGTCTTCGCTGACGAGCCAGGAGCCGGAAGAAAAGGAGTTGCTGGCCGGGGACCAGTGATGAATAGTTCGTAGAGATCCAAGCCTGGATCAGAGATCGTTGATACCTGAAAGCAGAGGGGACCAAGTTCGTACTACTAGCCAGTAGTCAGAGGGTACCAGGAGGGCACCGGTTGGCCGTCACCTCGACCAGGTGAGTGGGCGACGCTAGGCTCTGCAGTCTCACGGACCAGGAGGCGTTATCGGCGACCACGGTGGAGGTGCGAGCTGTCCCACGAAGGATGATGCTGTCGGCGTCGCTGGGCCCAGGATGGGGCAACAAGCCTTGGCAGATCTCAGGGCCACGTGGTGGGCCTAAGATGGCGTCTTGAGTGGACCAGGAGGGCCCGGGGTGCTTCTCGCAAAGATGGAAGCAAGGGCCAGTCTGGAGCAACCAGACCAGCAGTGTTGATTGTCGGATGTCGTCACAGAAGGGCACAAGCCAGCGGCTAGTGACCAGACAACGTGCTGAGCAGCGAGCAGAAGGGCCCCACGCAGATCGTGGAGATGCTGGGAGACTGCACTTCGGTGCTGGAGCGGCTCAGGGTCGGGGCTTCTCGGACCCCAGAGCACTCACCAGAGAATTGCTTCGATGGTCGTGCTGGTTAAGAGCGTGCAGGTTCTGATGATGGCCGGTCCCTCGAGGTCTCGTCGCACCCACAGATCACAGCTGAGCTGATGACGTGGGTAGAGGTCAGAGGTGCCAGGGAAGCCGGTTCTCGTCGAGCTGGGCCGTCGGATCCTTGTGGAAGGACTTGCAGCAAACCGCAGAGTTCTTAGATGGTGCCCGCTGATGCAGGGTGACTACTCCTTAGTCACAAGGGAGAAATCTTGAGAAGAGTCTTGAGTGTCCTTTCGTAGAAAGTAGTTCTTGATTCAAAGATGATCTAATTTGGAAGGGTCCCCGCTCCGGTCTTTATCCTAAAGAAAGGGGTGGGTACATGACTAGGTCCTGCCCTAAGGGTGGGACCAGGAAGGGGGGTAGTTACACCCCTCTCCCCTGCCGGACTTTCCCCAGGCCAGGGCTGGCACCCCTGGAACTGGTTCTGACCGGCAGATGCGTAGTGAGCACCGGGGTGCCACTCCGCAGTCACCTTCTCGCAAAAGCCCTACCTACCCAGAATACACAAACCCTGTCTGGGACGGTGCGAACACCGCCCTCGACAGGAAACCCTTTGTCCAAGCTCTCCTCGCTGGAAGGACTCCCAGCAGCAGGAGGTCAGACTCGTGTCTGTGGTGGCAGCATCCATTTTGTGGAGCTGAGGCTTTAGTTAACTTTAACCGGGGTTCACAGTTACGTACATGTCGTGTCCCTCTAGAAGGGCGGAATGCTAACCTCGTCGCCAGAGTTGGTGAGAGGGCAGCATCCCGATTCGTATGACACCTTACTCGACATGTCTTGATAACGCTACACCGAAGTTACCGATGTGGTACGCGTTATCATGGAACAGCCATTAGGTCTTGATTCCGCAAGCTGCAACCGGGCTCGGCTCGGGCCAGAGCCTAGTTCACACGAGCCCACGCACTCTGCCTTCAGGATTGTCAAGGCCTGCCATAGGAGTGACTGATAGGAACTCGGGTGTCCATTGTATGGTTAGATATAGGGCTACTATATCAAAAGCAAAGGGTGATTACACGACTTCGCCCCAGCTGTCATGCAGCCAGTTGTGTCAAATTTAGGAGGCCAGCCAGGGGTGGCATAATACATGCTGCAGCCCCTGGCGGCCCTGGGTACACCTATGCCCTGAGTTACAGGGTCTGATAAGGTGGCCCAGTACCAATTGGTAAATGCACCTAGGGTACATGTCGTAATTTAGAAAGAGAACAGCCAGGCTGTGGGTCTGATTAGCAGGCCCACAGCCAGAGAAAGTCGTAAACCAGTGAAACAAAAGCAAAAAACCTGGGTGATCATAGGATTGCAGACCCTACTCTCCTACACCCCCCAGCTGTCTAGTGGAAATAACATTGACCTGTTCCACAAAAATGTGATTATGGAATTAGATAAATGGGATACACGGATGATTGAATGTAATTTTAAACCAAAAAAATGTAATTTGACAATGACAGAACGAGTAGCTCTCACTGATTTGGCTAATGACTGTGACTTAATAGTGTGAAAAGCGGATAAAGGTGGAAATATGGTTGTGATGGATAGAGTAAACTATGACACCGAAATATTGACACAACTAGCAGATCAATCCTGCTACAGAAAATTGAACAGTAATCCTATGTTCGCTATTTCAAATTAATTAACACTGAGTTATCTAGGTGGCAGGACGGTGGTTTGTTAACTATGGATGAATTCATGTTTTTAAAAACGGACAAACCACGTTTTCCGTGTTTATACACGTTACCTAAATTACATAAAAATCTTGTTAACCCACCGGGTAGACCCATTATATCGGGTATTGGGGGCCCGACTGAAAAAAAAAATGTCAGAATTTGTAGATGGGTTTTTGCAGACATATGTGATAAATCTATCATCTTATATAAGAGATGGCAAACATGTACTTAATTTGTTACATGATTTGACATGGGAACAAGGTATGAAATTTGTGACAATGGACGTCTGTTCAATATATACTAACATCGTACATGAACAAGGCCTAGAAGCCCTAAAAAAAATTCTATTCAGACGCCCAGTTGAACTCCTTGAACATTCAGAGATGTTGATTGGAATGGAATGGAAGGGAAATTGCACTTGTATAGCGCGTATCTACCCGGAGGCCTCGCAGCGCTTGAGATGTCTAATCTCATTCTTAAAAACAATGCTTTTTTGTTTAATAACGACTGGTATTTACAGACTTGCGGAACTGCGATGGGTTCTAGATTTGCTCTGTCTTTTGCCTGGTTATTTATGGGATGGTTCGAGGCGGGGCATATCTGGGGCCCATCGGGAGCTAAGTGGCAAGAGTTCATTTTATATTATGGCCGTTATATAGACGATTGTCTGTTCATTTGGACAGGTACGGATGAAGATTTATCTGAATTTTTCACCTATATGAACAATAACACCTGCAATATGACTTTCACAAAAACATCTGATGATAATAGTATTGTGTTTCTTGACTTAGAGCTGTTTCACCATGAGGGCAGAATACAAAGTAAAATGTATCGTAAAACCACTGCATGCAATGCTATATTGCATGCAGAAAGTGCACATCCTAGGAGCCAAAAGAATGAAATTCCTTTTGGTGAAATGCTAAGGGCTCGGAGGAATTGTAGCTTGGATGAGGACTTTTTGATTAACATGACTGATATAGAAAGAAGATTCCAGAATAGGGGCTACTTAGAATCAGTAATTATGAAGTCAAAACTGCGAGCAATTAAGTTGAAGCATGAAGATACCCTGAAAACAAATAAGAGGTTAGAATCGAAAAACTCTAAAAAAATCCGATTGGTGACGACCTATCATCCATGGTCACATAAGCTATTCATGATTCTTAAAAAGAATTGGCCATTACTACTGGCGGATAAGACTTTGCTAGACTATGTAACTAGTTCACCTGGCATCACGTACAGAAGGGGTAAGACTATCCAAAGTATCATTAGCCCTAGCTATCCTAAACTATTGGGAACTCCCAAAAACTGGTTGAGCAAGTTGAATATTGGTTCATTTGCTTGTGGAAACTGCAGTATGTGCCGGATGGCACTTAAGGGTATTAAAGAATTTGCGTATAATGAGTCCCGCAGGTATAAAATCCGCCAACATATAGACTGTACAACGAAATGTGTAGTTTATGCAATTGTCTGTAGATGTAAGAAAATCTATGTGGGGAGTACTATTCGCCCACTTAAAGAAAGAATGATAGAACATTTCCGTGCCCTGAAAAATATGGGCAAAAGGTATCCTATAGGCTGTCATGCAGCAGTATGTGTTGAACAACAGAAAACTCTGGGATTCCAATTTCATGGAATCGAAGCCATATTTAGTAACCCAAGGGGCGGAGATAAAGAACAGAATCTTAGACAATGTGAAGTCAGATGGATTCTCAATCTTCGGGCTGTGGAGTGTGGGATTAATGTCGATCAGGAACTGCATTATTTTCTGTAGGATGTATGATGAAACCTTAAAGAATCTGGATATCTATTGTTATCATATACAGTTACTTGGTTTTGGGATACAATACTAAATATGAAATGTTTAGGTAAAATGTGAATTGAGGTTTTTCTTCACAGAAGCTGGACAGAGATACACATATATAAATATATGTATATATATATAGTTATTGAGCCTTTGTGGATATTTGTGATAAGTGTTGAATGCTTATTCCTGGTTAGACTTGAACTGTTTAATAATTTATGTAGTATTATTGTTCCTCTTTTAGAAGCAAAAGTTATTATTATTTTTCCTCTTTTCTCTCTTTTTTCTTTCCTCCTCTAATATCACTCTTCTTTTCTTCACCTGTGTAAGCTTTTTCTGTCTGATTCAATGATATGGTTTCTTGCTCCAGGTGGGTTGAGTCACTTTGACGTTTAATAGTAACAACTTAAAATATTCAGCAACCACAAAATTTAAATGACTGGTAAATTGCCTTATATTTGATAGGATTATTAATGACCTAATAATCGTCTAAATCTTGTATATGAAATTAGGAATATTTAAATAGACTGCTAAATGCTGCCGTATTCCCTATCTTTAATGGTACAACAGTCGAAAATGACTAGGCCAAGATGGCGGCACCAAACTAGTGCGCTTCTGAAATGTCCTTTGTCTATGTTTGACTGATGAAACACCAGTATCCATGTGGGTATTTAAACGCGGCACCATGGCGCGCAAGTTTGTTTACACCAGACGCGCTGATACAGAGACGATGGGAGCACTCTCCGGGTAAGTGGGGAATTAGGGTGGTTTGATACTGATGTAGTATGGGAACGGATTGACCCCTTAGGGTGGTTTTTCAGGTTAGCGTAATATGTAAACACAGGGTCGATTACGGGCTCTGTTAGACACTGAGTGAGGGTGATTGTTAACCCAGTCTGAGTTACGCTATAAGTGAACTAATTTAGACTATTTAATTTGGACTTTTAAAAGCAACTTTAACGTGTTGTGCGACTTGACCCATGGAGCTTAAATAGATAGTAATAACAGGGAGGTCGTTTGTACCTAGCCCTTAATCAATTGAATACATGAAGTTGTGTGCTTACGATAAAGGTTGGGTTCATTTTTTAGGTGGGCTTTGATTAATTTGAAAAGCTAAAATCCGATATGCCGAACTGTATTGTGTTTTATTTATGAACTCAAAGCTGTCTCTTTCTGGGTCCAGGCAGTAATACTGTGTAATATACCTGAGCCCTGAACATTCAAAACGCCTTTAAAGCGGCTTTTAAGCGGTTTTAGTATTAGAGTTTGTTTTTAGAATTGGGGTACAAATGTTGTGTCTCCAATTTAGATTGGAACTATATAATCTTTCTTAAATTGAATCAGACAATAATATACTATAATGTTCTCTCTTTCAGATACATTTATAATCTACTTATTTAACTACAATGAATATTGACCTATGGAGCCTGTTTGAGGTAAAACAACAGAGGTCTCCTTTGATTTTCTTGTGATATAAACCAAAAAATAGACCATCATGTAGTGCAGTAGAATAATAGTGCTTTACTTTCACTCGTAAATGCTCTGTCTTAAAACCTATAACATCGCATGGTATGTGTTTGAAATAATCCATCCTGAAGTGCAGTTGATAAACAGCGCTCTGATTCTTGTCCGTAACTACTTTGTCTTAAAATTAAAAATGCCGCATGATATTTGTCTCTCTGGAAGTTAATTCTGAGGCTAATGACTGTGCTTTGGATAAATAACTAAGTTTTAAAAAAAATAAAAAATAAAAAAATTATAGGACTTAATTTTAAGCTCTCCTCTATAAACTTATCTATTTGCAGTATTTTAAAATTACCCTGTGAAGAATGACAATATATTGGATGAAATTGGAACATTTGTGAGAAAATTGAATTTAATGGTGAGTGTAGGTTACACATCTCAATTACTCTTCTTCTTTTTTCCTCACTTTATTTCTTCCGTTTCTCAGTAAGCCTATTGCAAGCTTATTAATCAGGGTTCTGTTACTGGTGTAGCTTATAATGAACTATTTTCTTTCTTTCTTCCTTTCTTTGCACTAGGTGGTTGGTTGTTCTTTTGTTGTTGGTTTTGAATTTTATTTGGACACTGCCTTCTCTCTTTCGATTTGGGATTCTTTCAATGGTTGATTTAAATATTTAAAACATGCCTTTTGGTAGAATACGCTTTAAGATCAGTGTAGTTGAATCTGTATAATATGGTTTAAATATTTACACATATTCGATTTTCATTCTGTTTGTAGCCCTGAGGAAGTCATTGGGAGACTGTTCCCGTGACGAAACACGTGTTACAATGTATTGGATGAAATTGGGACATTTGTGAGAAAATTGAATTTAATGCCCTGAGGAAGTCATTGGGAGACTGTTCCTGTGACGAAACACGTGTTGGCTTTGCTTTCATTGGCTACGCTTGCTGTACATTGTACTCTTGATGAACTATGGAATGATGAAACTTTGAAGAAGAAGATAAAACAAGATAAAGAAAATAAAAAAGACTGTCGAATATCTTGAAAAACGGATACGTTGATTCTTTCTTCATAATTTTGTGTGATTGTGCTCGGGGACTGTATTATTTTGCTTTTAGTTAAGCATCCTGTTTCATGATGCACCGGCATACACAATATCACATCCCATCTGTGATTTATTTTGATGTTAGTTGCAAGGTGACATTTATATACGTATATTTACTGCAGCTAATATACTACCACTGTCCAGAGCCTGCATTTCCACAGTGAAAAGCGCAATAAGAAAAAAAATCCTGTTTAAAGCAAGAAGAATACCGACAGGTCAATCCACCAGGGGCCGCATGTCATGAAGATTTTTTTAGCTGCAAAGTCTTTGAATCACTGTTCATTAGCTAAGAACCTGTTTTAAGAGTGGGGAAGAGTTTCTGAATTGTGAACGGAGTTTTGCAACACCTTCAACATGAGCCGGCATGAAAGAGCTATTCGCATCCTCTTTGTGAGTCGCAATGTAATGTAACAGGGGTTTGTGACCTCAGTTGTGGTTGCGAAGCACACACTTCACAGCTCACCTTGGAACAACTTAACAATACCATGGAGAAAGAAATCTTTCACCTCAGGTAGCGTAGGGTGAATTAACACCTATTTGTTTCTCATTCAAGCAGTCTTTACAGCCTCAGATTAACCAGGCCCCACATTTCCATTTCTATGAAGCAGCCCAGCACCCTGGCTGCCCCTCCCTCGAATCACTGCACAGGAGACCCCTCCCTTCTGCCTAAGCTGAGCCATCTCAACTGCTGAACATTTTCCCTTTGGCCCCTGTAGAAAGCCACCCAGCCCGAAGGCTAAAATTTCGGACAAATGCCATCCATGGAAACTTCCTTCACAGACAACGGACACAACAGTAAATTCACGGACTGTCCGTAAAATTTACGGACGGCTGGTCACCCTACCTAGAATCAGAGTACCTTAACATCTAGTTTTAATGAAAATTCGGAAATCCAGGCTTTTACACTACATAGAATATAGAATGTTTTATTCAAATTTAATTCAAAATCACCAAAATTCCAAAGAAGAACTCATAACTTCAGGATCATTATATACCATTATATATCATGTGGAGAAGTGTGGCTCAATGATTAGAGCGACAGTCCCTGATGCAGAGGTCTAGCTTGGGACCAGGGTTCAATTCCCCGCCTCGGCGAGTCTTGGGCTCAAAATTCCACGGACCTGATGATTCTCGCCTCGGTGCCTATTCCAATCATGGAGTCCCACTCTGCAACTCTGGGCAATAGCTTGCTTATTCTCCACAACGGCCCCACAACGCTAAGTATGCCTGGCCTCCATCTTGGTGGTGCCCAGGAGTGGACGCCTCACAGGGAGAGCCAGGATGGGTTCCACAGCGGTATTTGTACAAGCGCCTTGAGACCCTTGTGGGTGAGTAGTGCGCTATACAAGTATCAATTTACAATTTTTTTTTACATGTTGTCACGCATTGTCTGTGGAACAGAAACAAATAAAATGTACCACTCAGGGCCATATAAATATAAATATATTCATTATAAAATTATATTTCAAAATTCTGACAGCCGTTTGGCAGCAAAAAGCCCCAAGATTCCTAAAACATATGAACCAGCCATTTAGACCTGTATTTTATACAAGCTAGATACAGAAAAAGCACATGGGCCTCAGTTTCCTCTGCGCCGCCACAGGATGGACACTTCTGAATCAAGTCCCCTCTCCAGTTGTTAGTAAAAGAACAAGAGTAAGAGATTCATGCCTAAATTGAATATAAGGTTTTCTAGCTAGCGCTGGCTGTATTTCATATGAAAACTCCTCTGGGCTATAGGTATATTTGATCCCCATAAATCTTTCTGTCAAAGTATCCAGGGTCACACTTGTCAACAAGGAGGAGAGCTTATGCCCCTTGTAGTAATTCTCAAGGCACTTTGTGGACGTTAGAGAACAGGCTGCTACAGGATCGCACTATAAACCGGCTTTACCAATACGTATTAGGGTGTCCATAGTGTAAAAAGCCATGGCAGCCTTTTTGCCCAAGGTAACGCTTATAAAGCCTCCAGTGCGAGTCTACAGGATATCGTCGCTGGGATAGCCCAGATTCTTCTCCAAAAGAGGAGAGGTCTAAGATCAATTCCCTTGGAGATAGGTCTAACTCCTATATCTAAACAAAGCGGGACTAAAAAAGTACTAGAGGGAAGACACGCTAGCTGCCTGATGAAATTGTTCTCAATCAGCACAATGTCTTTCACAGATAACCCCCCATAACTCCACTCCATAAGTTATGGCCCCTAAGGCTTGGGTTTTGTATATCTCAACAGTGAGATTAATAGACTTAAAAAGTTCCCCTACCCGCCCCCCGGGCAGCCTAGCAAGGCCACCTGAAATTTGAGGTAGTTTAAGTCTGGAACAACCAGTCCATATGCTTATTAAGGATTAGCCCTTGATAGTCAAATATAGATACCTTCTCTAGGGGGATTCCATTGAAGCAGGGGTTAGGCCATATGGAAAACTATGGATTAAAAACCATGACTTTGTAATGTTACTTTCTAGCTCCATTGCCTTAAAAAGCATTGAATCCATCTAGAGTACTTTGCATGCCCACTGAAGATTAAGAAAGAAGAAGAGTGTCGTCGGCGAACATCAATGACAATACTTTGGTAGAAATAATCTTAGGGGCGTCATTGTCAATAACCCCATTTAATAAGTCCACCAAACATTTGATGTACAAGCAAAATAAAGTTAGGGCACACAGCCCTGGCGCACTCCCTTACTAACTGAAAATGGTTCAGACAGCTCCCCCAACTTTCCTCAGCAAACCTGCTCAAAGGTCTTCTCATCTAGTCTCCTAATGATGCGATAGAGATAAAGAGGAAACCCCATATCACCCATTCCAGTCCAGAGCTTGACTCACTGTACTAAGCCAAAAGCTGACTTTATATCCACAAATATTAAATAACGGGTGCCATTCTCCAAAATAACAGTTTTACAATATAAGACTTGCAACTTAAAGACTTGGTCAACACTGGATGTTCATTTCCTAAAGCCAACTTAAAATGGGCTGAGGACATTGTGATCCTCCATTCGCTCCTGGATGAGTTCCAATATTACCCACGAGAAGACTTTTCGCACCACATTTATTAAACTGATAGGTCTCTAGTTCCCTGGTAGCAATGGGGAACCTTTTTTGTAAACAGATATAATTTCCGCACCAGCCCAATATTTAGGAATGGGCATTCCCTCCATTGTTGCATGAAGATCACCCACAGATATGGACCCCAAACCTCTGGTTCAGGAAGATAGAGATCCCTGGGAATTTGTCAATACAGGGTGCCTTAAAGGGGGGGCTATTTTACGAATGGCACTATGCACTTCTGAAAGAATTAATACAAAGTAATCATTCGGGTCATAAAATTCTGTACTTGAGTATTCTACAGCAGTGCTCACCTGTTCTTCATGTCCCTCCTGCACATCATACATAGGCCAGAAGTGCTCATTCAACACTTCGGCTGCAATATTAGGGTCAATGTTGGGTCTGCCCTCACAGTCTCCAAATGTAACTATATTCCAGAAAGCCTTTGAATCTTTATGTTTTGGAGCCTGGAGAAGAGGTCCCATTCTTTTTTTGCAAGACTAATAACCTTTCTATATGTAGCCCTTACAATTTGGATCCAGATTTTTCCTTAGACTTCAGTGCTTCTATTAGGACTGATTTGGCATCTCTTCATTGCCTATTAAACCATGGAGAAATACTCCGCCAATGAGCTGTAGTCTGGTACTTCAATAAAGAATAAATCCTTTATCTGAGCAGTTATCACTGCATGAGGCTCAGCCACTATTGCAGGGGGTCCAATTTTGCATTTTGTGCAAAGAGTTTACTCAGATCCATTATGGAATGGTTCACCAACTCATATAAGGCACCAATTAGATGAGAAGTCTTCTGCATGTTCATCCAGATTATTTTATGTCTGGATGTTGACAATCTTATTCTACCATCCAACTGGTCAGCAAACATTGCTTGGACGCTCCTACCAAGTAGAACTAAGTCTAGGGACAAAACATTATGATCACTATCATTTAGCAAAAACACACAGGTAGTAGTGTTCCCTTGCAGGGAAATATCCGCACATTCACTAAGCACAATATACTCCGGCACTATTCAGCGTGAAAAGGCAAACTGTCTTGCTTTATTGCAGTAACCGGGTGCTAGATCAGCCCCAAACACCTACTACCTAAAGGTGTTGTCAGCACAAACAAATGTGCAATCAACTGAACACAAACATTGACGCTCTTACAGCACACCATTAAATCAAATATTTGTCCATAAATGTCCGTAATGGTCAAGTATGTGAGACCCTTGGGTATGCACAACTATACTGAGAACGAGAAAGATATAACAATATTAATCAGCAAATAGAGATCCAGAAAGGTCATTATTTATGCTGTTTAGCACTCTTTATTCATGTTGTAACAAAATTAAAATTCCAAGCACATGATTAGCCGATACGTGTTTCGTCTTTGCTTAGACATTTTCAAGGCATAAATGTAGGATTAAAAAAACAAGGATTAAAAGAGGCAAAGTCTGCTCTTGCGCTATAGTATGTAGACAAGAGCCCCAGTCCGGATATCATAAAAACAGCTCCGTTCAAAGTACCGCAAATAACGAGAAAAATCCTGACATCCGGCACCGTAACTGAAAATCCACTGTGTTTCAGAGCTGAATATAGGCAATAATTTGGCCATTGCAATAGGTCACTGCAGTGTCTCTATGGATATCTAACACAATCTGTTTCTGTAAAAACACACTATACTCCACATCCGAGTATTCAAATGGCACGATAATTAAAACTCGTTACAGGACCCTCATTCAAGCACCTCCCAAAATGCGAGCTGCAACCTCATAAACACCTAAATTGTCCCCACGTGTCCTCGTGTCAACCGCTACGTTAAAGTGCAGTGAAAAGAATGGTAGCAGTGCTCTTGGCAGAATAGAAAAGGGTTACTCTTTTTCCGCGACCCCTATGGCACAACCCTGATGGGTTGCAACCTCCAAAGCTGTAGTGTAATGGCCAGTCTGTATAGCTCTGTAATCCCGAAGAAAAATCGCTATCATGCCTAGGCAGGATACCAAAATCTAAAACTGAGGGCCATAGCCTTCTGTTCACAAGAACATAGTCAATTAAAGATGAAGAACCTACCCAAATATATGTGGGCTGCCCCAGTTTATCTGAGTGATTCACAGAAAGAGCATTGATTTGAAGAGCCAGAGGAGACCATTTATGAATGGGGGATAATGTCAATGCCGGAATGGCCCACAGCCTATTCTTGTGCCTTAGGGTATCGCCGTATCCAAAGCCCTGAGGCTCAAATTGACAGTTAAAATCACCCCCTACCACCTTAAGGGCGTTCTCTGGAATGGAAGACAGAAAGGTAGATAGTTGCTACGGTGGATTCATGACTAATGCTCATAGGTCTCGAATAGACCTTGTCCAAAACTGCAACTACTTTAGTGCCAAAAGTTAGTGCAACAAACAACAATATACTATCTGACACTCTCTCGACCCCCTTGCAGCCCAAATAGGTGGCTACCCATGTAGTTAATCCCCCGACAGTCTACCCCTCCCACCAGCAACAGCTGTCTTAGTAAAGGCCTCATAGCCAGGGCACCGGGCTTCCTCCTTTGAACTTGTTTCCTGGAATAACACATCATAATTGGTTTTGAAAGGACCCCCAATGGCTACAATCCAATGTACTTCTTAAACCAGCGACATTACAGGACTCCACCTTGAGTGGTTTTAGGATTTCTCGAGTGCCTGGAGATAAAATGTACTATTCCGAATCCAGTCTGTACAACAGTAGGTAAAGTGTTGAAATTTGGATGGGTAACGTTACTATTCCCACTCCAGTCTGTGCAACATTAGGGAAAAGGTTGGACTTCAAAGGTATACAATTTACTGTTCCCATTCAGTCTGTGTAACAGTAGGGAAAGCGTTAGAATTTAGAGGGGTAAAATTGACTATTCTCACTCCAGTCAGTCGAACAGTAAGCAAAATGTTGGACGTCAAAGGGATAAAATTTAAATTTCCACTCCAGTCTGTGTAAAAGTAGGGAAAGCATTAGAATTCAGAGGGGTAAAATGTACGATTCCCACTTCAGTCAGTGCAAGAGTAGGAAAAGCATTAGACTTAGGAGGAGTTAAATTTACTATTGCAACTCTAGTCTGCTCTACAGTAGGGAAAGCGTTCGACTTTGAAGGGGCTACATTTACTATTCCCACTCCAGTCTATGCAACATTAGTGAAAGCGTTGGAATTCAAAGAGGTTAAATTTACCTTTCCCACTCCAGTCTAAGCAACAGAAGTGAATGTATTAAACTTCGGAGGGGTTAAATTTACTATTCCCACTCCAGTCTGAGCAACAGTAGAAAAAGCGTTGGACTTCAGAGGGGTTACATTTACTATTCCCACTCCACTCTATGCATCAGTAGGGAAAGCGCTGGACTTCAGGGAGGTTAAATTTACTATTCCCACTCAAGTCAATGCTACAGTAGGGAAAGCATTGGACGTCGACGGAGTTACATTTACTATTCCCACTCGCGTTGGACTTCAGGGGGGTAATATTTACTATTCACCCTCTAGTCTGCGCAGCCGTAGGGAAAGTACTTTACTTCAAACGCATGACATATTTTAATACCCTATTAGTTCATCAGAAATCTGAAACTCTTATTAGGACAATTATACATATAAAATTAAAAAAATATTTACATGATGTTAAAAAAATGTAACAATTAATTATGAATTAAGACATGGTATTAGTTAATTATTTTATGAAGTTTCTACACTATGATCCCAAAATCCTAGCACCCAACACTTAAAATATAACTAAAATAAATAAACATAACCCAATTAACCTATTTAATAATCAATTAACTAATTATTACTAAAAGAATAATTAATTATTCATTATTTATTACTTATAAACCTTCCTACCATATGCCTCTATAAACACAACAGCCTGCACCTAATATATAAGTAAAAATATATAATTATTACACATTTTATATAATTAATAATTAAATAATTGATAATAAATGATTACATTATTGTTAATTGATTATTACTTAACTAACTTCTCATCCCTTATAACTACATATTTTACGAAAATGACGAGTGCATCAGGTACCTGCAGTACGGGTTTCCCCGTACTGCAGGGACCTGTTGTTAAACACGGAAGGATTGGTTCCGTGCACTCGTCATTTTCGTAGAGACAAACAAGCAACGTGTTATAAACGTTGCCATATACGCATTGGAGCCTGTGGATGATTATTGAAGGATGGTTTCATATTAAATAATTGAATGGGAACGGCGGCTGTATATGGTTATGATTGGAGATTACGAGAATTATATTTTGGAATGGGATTGCATACCCTGAGTAAGGCAACCAACTATACATAGTTGCGAGCGACAGTAATTTGGCTTTTCAAAGGATACATAAGCCCTGAGGAAGTTGTGGGTTCACACCCATATACGACGAAACGTGTTGGCCTAAGGGAGTGGGAGATTGTGATCAAGTGGACAAAAATAAAGGAGCACGACAAGCACAACAACTTGGAGATCCATTTTTATATTGTTGTACTATCAATGCATAAATCATTTGGCTTGTGCTTCAGAAAATCTTTAAAATCAATAGTTTATGTATTTGTTCCAATATTTCTGTATCTTAATATCTAAAACTCAATATTTTGTCCAAACACCTGATAGTGAACCAGATGAGAGTCTGTACCTAGAGATTGCTGCCAGATGCACTCTAATGGAAGCATGGACTAAGCCCAATTTTGCCAATGACAAAAGGTAAGATAAAGGTTGCTCTGGTGTTTACAAAATAAGGACAATATTCATTTTCTGGTACCATAAACAGAAACGCTTCTGGTTTAATTTGTATGTTTTATTAGTGGTGTCCGATTTAACTTTTGCAAGTATGTCCCTGCAGTCTTTAAGGATGTGTAAACTTGCAAACTCATGCTATTCAGGAGGCAGGCAGCTAAGTGCTGGGAATTTGAGTTTGTATGAAAAACCTGGTTATGGGTCATTGTCAAAAGTGTCCTGAGCTGGTTTAGCTCAATGTGATTTGTGTCCAATAGTAGTAACTGTTCTGTGAACAAAGTTCTGTCTGCCCCATCTTGGGGCTATCAAAATTATTCAACACAATTCTCTCTTAATTTTGCTTAGAAGCATGGGTATTAGAGGTATTGGGGGAAAAGCGTACACCAAGATCCCTGAGCATCGTTGAAAATGGACTCCACCACAAACCTTGGGTGCAAACTTGAACAAAAATTGCCATTTCTGGTTCAATTGTGTTGCAAAGAGATCCAGTGTTGGTTTGCCTCATTGGTGGAAGATCTTGTTCAAAGTGGACTGATCAAACTTCCATTCCTGGCAGTTTTTCTACGTTCTGCTCCATGTGTCTGCCAAGATGTTGTTTGTACCAGGAGTGCTGGTAAAGTTATTTTTTATTGTGTCATAACCCATTTCCAGATTTTTGTGCTTCCTTGGATATGGTCAGTGATCTTGTACCCATTGTTTGTTCACATAGTGCATATGGGCTGAGGCAAAAATGATGGAAAGACATTGAGCCACTTGAGGGTAATCTGTCCGAGTTGGAAAGGCAATTACATGCTGACCCACAACTGCTTGCGGAATGGCACAAGGTGAAGGCTGGGTTATTGGAGAGGTGGAAAGGCCTAGAGATGTGCGATCATATGGTTTACTGACAGACGTTGCATCCAGAGGGGGATAGGTCAGGTGCCTTATTGGCTAGATTGCTGAGTCGTGAGCATTCCCGGGAGGAACTACCAATTCTTCTGAGTGCATTGGAGGACTTTGAAGGGGTGTTGGGGCTCCGAGTGAACCCCAAAAAATCAAAACTACTCCCTATGGGCGGCCTGATGGATCGACCGGTGGATTTGCTTCCAGAGGTGGAGCTTGCATGGACGGAAGACCTTCCCAAGTATTTGGGAATGATTCTAGCTTACCCAGAGGATAGGTTCCTATAGCTCAATATGGGCAGGGTGATGGAGGGAGCACTAAGGTAAGTAGATTTCTGAAAGGACCTACCTCTTTCTCTGATGAACAAAGTCGAAATTACAAAAATGGTCATAGTACTGCGATGGTTATATGTTCTACAAAACTCGTTTTATAACATACCACAGTGCGTTTTTAAACAAATAGAGACCCTGCTCACAGACCCGCTGTGGGGTAATAAACACAAGCGTATTGGCCTTTCAACATTTCAGAGACCATGGCGGATGGGGGGAGTAGAAGTACCATGCATTGAATATTACTATTGGGCCATGCAACTTGAACACGCAATTTACTGGCTGGACGAGCAGGAGAACTGGTAAAACGGCTCATATAGGGGGGGATCACTGTCAGAGCTTTTAATGTGCAGGAGGGGGCCCCGGAGCCAGTCCAACACCTCATCAGACATGTGGCAGAGACATGGGAAATCATGGTAAGGAAAGTGGTGAAAAGAGCACCATATACACCTGATGCAGCTCTCAGGGCGATTCTGGGATTTGAGAAGATCGCAGAGTCATTGTCAGTGAGCAAATGGTGGGCGGGGTGACATATCACATTGACAAGTTTGTCACACAAGATGATGCGGTAGATATGTATGAGCTCGGACAAGGGCAATATCTACAATATGCAAAGATCTCCCAAGTGGCTAGGGAGATCTGGCCAACGTTCCCAGAAGAGCCACCGGTAACAAGAACTCTGCAAGTAATGCTAGACATGGCACAAGGCCTCCACGTGATAACACACTTATTCAGGGCGATTAGGGAGGATCTGCCATGGCCTCCGCTTTCACTGCAGCAGAAATGGGAGAATACAATGGGAATACACCTCATAGAGAAACTAAAGGAGAAGGTACATGGAGGGGTAAAACTGGGCTGCTTTATTGCACGTTTTAAACTAGTACAATAAAATTTCGTTCATCAAGCTTACCTGACACCCAAAATCATCAGTAAAATATATCCAGGGCGGACCGGCGAATGCCAAAGATGTAGGCACACTGTGGCAGACTTTGTGCATGTGGTCTGGGTATGCCCACAGGTGACAGCATTCTGGGAAGATGTGCTACATAAACAAAAACATGGCAACGAGGTGTGAGATCCAGCAAGAGATACGTACAGGGATACTGGCTCTGCTCCCTGCACCTAAAAATAGGAAGCTCAGCAGGAATTTGTGCTGCTGGGTATCACTGTAGCGAAAAGGCGTATTGCAATTGAATGGCAAAGTACACCACCCCTACGGCCCCTGTAGCCAAAAATAAGGTACACATAAAGTTAGCCTATTCAAATTTGACGCTACATTTGAGATACTAAACCTATGAATAACATAGGAAGGCAACCATCATCTGAAAAGAGAAAAGAGGTTGATGGGACATTGCCTGATAAATATACCTGCGAACCAATCTGAATCAAGGTACAAAACCTACAATTAAAAGTTGTGAAAAACTCACAAAAAACTAACTTTATCAGTGCCGTAATTATAGGTGTACATAATGTAGAAAACAATGACTGTGACTCAATTAGAAATACAAAGACCAGAATGCATTTCACTGGCAATCTAAAAATGAACACTATTTAAGGGTGAAACTGACAAAGGACTCAAGAAACCGTGACAAAGACCATCTTTTTGTCGAAACGTTGGTGGGAAGGGGTAATGGTGGCGGGATTTATGCTTTATTAAAAGCTTATTTAATTCAACACGACTTCTGGAATGCGGTGGCCTTCCTTGGTTGCAAAAATATATATATATAAATATGTATATATATATATAGATATATTCCTTCCAAAGTGATCCTTTGTTAGCCAGCTTAGCGTTCAACAGCGGGTGCTTCGCGTTGTGGCCGGATCCTGGCCATCAATTTTCATTAGTCTACAAATGACGCGGCACTCCAGATTAGGTTATTTATGGTATTGTTTATTCATACCACACCACACACCAACTCGACCAACGCGTTTCAGCCTGACTGGCTTTTTTCAAGGTCAGTGAGTCCCTCTTTACTTTCACTATTTGTACCCATATCTGCCACAATGAGGCATTATGGGACTTGTAGTGATTCTAGTAAATTTAAAAACAAAACTTTATACAATTTAAACAATTTAGACATTTTCAAAAGGACCTTGTGTGAGTGGATTAGTTTCGATCATTACATTGTGTAATCATGTAACTTTTACTTTTAAGTCAATTATTTGTGATAAAGTGATCAATATTTTAGATTCGTCGCGCTTTAGTAAAAAGTATAGTACATAATTCTTTCCTTTGAGCAGTCTTGTTTCTGATGGTTTCAGACATTTCACGTTTTGGGTGTACTACCCAATTGGTTGCTTTGTATTCAGTCATGTGTGGTAAATTTAAATTACCTATACTTAATTTATGCGGTAAAGTTCAATAAGAATAACTCAGTCAAAAATAAGAGGCAGAGTCCGTGGCATCTGAGTTTATGAAGGTTTTATTCCTTAAAAAGGAATTGGTTCGAACCAGGTATCATGTTCCATCACCACAAGGGTTCAGGAAGGGAATGGACATGGACATGTACCATGCTTTATTAACAGATATCATATATATAGTCAATGCATACAGTAGTGTTGAATGCAGAAGGCGTAACAGCTGAGAGAAACGAGATAAGAACACATGTGCGTAACAGAAGGCGTGCATGAGGGCGTACACGGAGGTGTGTGCTAGACAACGTCATATGAAACGTATCACAGGTGGGTGGATCCCTAGAAGAATCCTGCAGTGTCAGCAGAAATACATGGCAGAGATGCGCACGCAGCAGCATGACGTGTGATTGACGTGGAACTGGAGGGTGAAGGGGACTTGACATTTAGCCCTACATGAGGAGACAGAAGTCTGGGGTGTCAGAACAACCTAATCCCAAATCATATCTAATATCTTGTGTTTGAGGAACTGTATTATCTAGAAGGAAAGGTCTCTCGGGCAGAGGCTACTCTATACTGACTGCTAGTGCGTGCATATGCGACTACGTGTCTACGTGTAAAGCAAGGGGGCCATGGGCCTACCATGGTAACAGGAGCTATGAATTACTTGCACGGAGACAGGAAGGCTGGGCCCTTTGCTCTGCAGCTGGGGAGATGTTTTCCTAAACTACTAGACAGGAATGTATTTTCGAGGAGCGGAGCAGATAACTTGAAGGCTGAATAAAGTCTTGGCAGGCAAGCAGGTCGAGCCAGGCACCGCTCGCCGCACAGGGAGTAAGGCAAGGGTCATGGAAGCGGCAGGCTGCAGCTTTCAGAGACAGTAGGCAGAAAGGGCTCGATTGGCATGAATCAGGGCCTAATTCGCTAGAGCCGGAAAAACATGAAAGTGCACCATGTAAAGACAGTGGCAAGGCATACTTAGGAACTGAATATCCGACCCATTCATGGTGGATCTGAAAGAGGACATGTTAACGTTGGACGCAAATGTATTTGCGTCTTCATAGCTGGTTGTGGAGGGAACATACATGTACTTGAAGCACGTACATGGAGCCGTTGGGGTCCACGATAGGGGACACAATTGACCATAAAAATCCATATTACCTCATTCCCTCCTTGTCCCCTACGGACCCTTCATGATATATCAATCCTCATTAATCTATCAATCTGTTCATGTAACATCATTTGCTCTTCTTTCTTCTTACGGTGTTTTGAATGTGGACTTGAATGAGGAATACATGATGTGGCGCACAAGCCGCAAATCGCTGGCCCACATTGTAGACATAGACAACAACTGAACACGATGAGAAGGGCTATTCCGAGGAAGGATAGGACCTTCCATCCCCAGGCTGATAGTACACTCCAGAACCAACTGGACCAAGTCCAGGTGCCTGGATTCTGGTGTATCTGACTTGCAATCTTGTGAAGACGAGTTATGGCTCTATATACTAATGGCGCGTTTTCTGGAATGAAAACACAGCAGCTCGATCCGATGACTCTACAAGCTCCGCCCCTATCGGCCAGGATGACGTCAAGGACAAGACGATTTTGAAGAACAACAATCCGCATAGCAGACTGCTCCTCCGTTAAGTTGCCTAGGGCGGAAGTAGTTTCATTCACTACTGCTTCGAGGGTTCTAGTTAATTTACGTATCAGTTTACTATTAAAGACAGCACCTAAGTAGGGAAAGAAACCTTTATTGAAGTCCGTGTATTGCTCCCATGCCGTTTCAGTGTAGTCGACAATCGGGAGGTCTCTCTTGGGTCTGACGTGTACTAGATGGGAGTCCCTATGATAATCAGGAGGGGCTAGGAAAACAGGTGGCAGAAGGAATGCAATGTAACAGGTGCCATCCCAATCTAGAGGTAAGCGTATATATGCGGTATGACCACAAATGAAGTAGGAATGACGGGAAGCTTTAAATGTAGACTTGACTTTATCACTGAATTCGATCACAGTAGTACATTTACTACGACCCAGGTGTACTGAACCATTCTTTCTGACACATAATTCACCTTTGACTGGTAATACGGACATAGCGGGCAAGACTGGTTCGGTTTCGGATTCAACATTCAGAATCATGAGGTTAAGTGTAAAGTTACCTAATCCATATACTTCGTTTTCTAGATCAGTCCCTGTCCTTTTGGGAAGACCCTCCTTGTCAGGGAAACATACTCTATGCAGAACGGTGTTCAGATTTCCCCATACCCAGTTGCCCTGGTAAACTACGGAATTGGAATCTAGGGAATTAATTAAACTAAACCATGCACCACAGGAACCATTGTGTGTGAACGGGTACAGGAAGAGGGGCAGAACTCCCTTGTATTTCTGATAGGGAGGGAGTCGGCCACATATCCAACAATTTGTAGCATTGCTGGTCTGATGGGAATGATGTAACATACTAATGAATGTATTGTTGCGCAGCGCAAGTCGGTAAGATAACTCATGCGGGGGTAGTTCACTGAAAGAGTGCTCGGCAGTGACATTTAAGGAGGAATGTGCACGCTTGAAACTAGGATAGTATATATGTAACAGTATACTTGCAGCAATAATCATAAGACTCAGAAAAAACATAATCAATAGTGTCATGATACAGTGACTACGAAGTGATTTACAATATTCACGTTTCTTGAGCTGTTTCTGTCTATCTCTCTCTCTATTGGGGTCTAGGGGATACATGTCAGAAACTCGTCTAACCGATTCACCTAGGGGAGGACTTAAACAATTAAACTGTCTGACTTGCTAGACCTCAATTTTAATTTATATTCTTGAGAAGAAGTTTTCTCGACCAGGGGGAGTTTCGAGTCAGTCTGTGGAGGAGGGCAGGGCTGGGAGTCTAGATCTGGCGGTAGTCCATGGCATTTTTTAATATGACTCGAGTGAAGCCAGCATTTGCGGCCCTCGACTTTAATAGCAGTCCTTGTAGTCAATAGTACTAGCTTCGGGGCTTGCCAACGGGGCTCCAGCGGACTTCTCCTGTCAAAGTTCCTCCCGAAGACGAGGTCCCCCGGAACAACCTCATGTGGCTTCACCTCGGTGTTGTCGGGAAAGGCTGCAGCAACCTGTGAACGACATGATTGTAGTGCAGACATCAAGGAAGCAAGGTAATCTGTCAGCATGTTACAGTCAACATCAGTAATTTTGCGAGGCAGAGGCGTCCCCCACATATTCGGTGGCCTACCAAAGACCACCTCGTACGGGGATAGCCCTGTTCGTGAGTGTGCGACCATTCTCATGTAAAATAGTGCAACTGGTAAAGCTACTATCCAGTCGACGCCTTTCTCTCTACAGATCTTGGCAAGACGAATTTTCAGAGTCTGATTATGACGTTCCACGAGACCTGCTGCCTCGGGATGTCGGACACAGTGGAATTTCCATTGATAGCCGAGCAGGAGTGATACCTGCTTCATGAGCTCGGACGAGAATGGCTGACCGTTATCTGAGTATACGATGCGGGGCAAACCATACCTGGGGAAGAATTCACGAACCAGCTGCTTGGCAGTGGTCGGGGCAGTGTAATCTGGGACTGGATATGCTTCTGTCCAACGGGAGAGTGCACATACAACTACGAGGACATATTTGAATCCTCGACAACGTTCCATCTGGATATAATCCATCTGGAGGACTTCAAAAGGGTGATCGGGAGGATGAAATCCACCTTGCTCTACGGGAATGCTTTTACCTGGGTTGAACTGACAACAGATCATGCAAGTACGCACTTTCTGTTTGGCTGCTGCTCGTAAATGTTTATTGAACCAGAGGTTTTGAATACTGTCTAACATGGCTTTTTCTCCTAAATATGCAGGACTGTGTACTGTGTTAATGATAACTTGAACCATAGAGTCGGGGAGAAACCATATAGATTTTCCCTTCGTCATCCATCCCTGTTCTGTCTGGATCCCTCCTAGTTCAATCCATTTCTTGATTTCATCTGGTGTAGCATGTGTCTGTATGTCAATTACATCTAGGGCGGGATCCTTAACTGTCATGCAATGTGTCGGTGTCTGGACTATTGTCTTTGTCAGGTCAGTTGCGTGAGTCTGAGTCTGAGCTGTATGCTTAGCTGTTCGGTCTGCCAGGTCGTTACCCTGGGAAATTGTATCTGTGACCTTCGTATGTGCCTTGCACTTCATAATGGATATGGCTGTAGGCAGATGTATTGCGTATAACAGAGCTTGAATGAGGGGACCGTGCTGAATTTTGGCCCCGTGAGAGGTCAAAAAACCTCTCTCTCTCCAGAGTACACCGAAGTCGTGTACGACTCCGAATGCATAACGTGAATCTGTGTATATGTTAACTCTCTTGTTCTTTGCTCGAATACAGGCTTGAGTCAGAGCAATGAGCTCTGCTGCTTGAGCTGACAGGGTGTCAATACAATTTGTTTCTATGACTTCAGTTTCTGTTGTGACTGCGTAGGCGGCCACTAATTCTCCTGTACTTGTTCTCATGCATGAACCATCCACATAAAGTGTCAGGTCTGGATCTGGTAATGCAGTGTCTGTCAAGTCTTGTCTGGGTTTCGTCGTAATGGTAATGACTTCAATACAATCATGTGCCAAAGGATCTGTCTCACTTAATGGCAGAAGTGTAGCAGGGTTCAATGTGTTACAACGTCTGATTTCTATGTGTGGCTGAAACAATGTCAATTCATAACCTGTCAGTCTTGCTATAGTCAAGTGCTGAGTCTGTGTTCAGTTTAAAAGAACTTCCACAGAGTGTGGAACTTGTACTGTCAATTGATGTCCTAACACTATGGAATCGCTTTGTCTGATTGCTAGAGCTGTCGCTGCTACAGATTTCAAGCACGCAGGCAGCGCCTGGGCTACTGGATCCAATGTACTAGAAAAATAAGCACACGGTTTGTGTGAACCTGCTTGATCCTGAGTGAGTACTGACAATGCAGTACCTTCACGTTCTGTGACAAAAAGTGTAAAAGGCTTGCTGTAACATGGTGTCGCTAAAACTGGTGCTTGACATAAGGCTTTCTTTAAGTCGTCAAAAGCTTGTGTATGTTCCTGAGTCCAAGGGAGGGCAGTCGATGTTGCTGCCTCCTGGGTTGTCAACTGTATGAGTGGTTTCGCTAGAAATGCATACTGAGGGATCCATTGTCTACAGTAAGAAGTGAGGCCTATAAAAGCTCGTACCTCCTTTTGTATCTTGGGTTGTGACATGTTTACAATTAACTGGATACGGTCAGGTGTTAGCTGTCTCCCCCCTTTGGACAGCAAGTGCCCAAGGTAAACCATTTGCTGAACACAGAATTGCAGCTTCGAAGGGGACACCTTGTGTCCCTTGTCAGCCAAGAAATGTAAAACCGTCAGTGATGCTTGCTCACATTCAGGTTCGTTGCGGGCGGTGATCAGTAGATCATCGACATACTGTAACAGGGCAGTGTTGTCAGGCATGTGTATACTGTCTAGTTGTCTTTTCAGTGCTTGGCTATAGATGCTGGGGCTTTCTGTGAATCCTTGAGGTGCGTGTGCAAATTTGAAGCTTCGACCACTTAAACAGAATCCGAAGAGATATTGGCTTTCTGGATCAATTGGGACACTAAAGAAGGCGTTCTTCAGATCAATTACAGTAAAGAACGTTGCTTCGGAATCAATGGCAGTCAATAGAGACGAGATGTCTGGGACCACGGGATACTGTGGTACGATGCATTTATTTAGTTCTCGTAAATCGATCACTAATCGATAAACAGGGGGTGCATTTGGATCAGTACGTTTAAGAATTGGAATGATAGGGGAGTTACATAGATTCAAGTCGGTTTCTACAACCACTCCTTGTGCAATGAGCTCCTCAATGATTTTCAGTAAAGCCACTACAGCATCTGGGGGTAACTTGTATTGTCGGATTCGTGGTAGTACTACTCCTGGCTTGAGTGTGACTCGATATGGTGTAATGTGCATACAACCTACATCAGTGGGGCCTTGTGCCCATAAATGTGCAGGTACATTCTGTAATCTGGGATCAATATCTCTCAACACATAGTGACCCTTAAAGTCACGTAAGAACAGTCTTACTCCTTCCGGAGAACAGCAAATCACAGCTCCTAGAGCCTTCAGTGTCTTGATACCTAACAAGTTTTCTGGACATGATTTCGTTAATAACAAATCTGTGGTGCGAGACAACGGACCAACTAAAAGAGGTACTGGTTTCGATACTTCATTTACAATAGGTTTTCCTGAAAATCCAAGGGAAACATTCTGTGAGCCTGAGAGGGGTGCCCCTGGAACCTTGCCATGACTTATTGTTGTTCTGCTTGCCCCTGTATCAATCAAAAACTTTCTATCTTTTCCTAACACTTGGCTATGTGCGTAAGGACCCTCTTGATCTACAGGAACCTCAATAAGAGGCAAGCCAACTTCCCTCTCTAGGCTGTTTCATGTGTATCGCTGATAATCGGGATAATCAGTTTGGGCATACTGGTACATCTGTTGCGTTGCATGTTGTGTTGCGGCAATCGGTTGTGGCTGTGGTACAGCTACGGTCTGTACTGTCTGTTGCGAAGCCTGCATAGGCTGTGCATTCTGTGGTACTTGTTGTTGGACCTGGTCCTGTCTAGGAGGACGCGGTCTTTCTTTAGTTTTACCGGTAGCTATATTGTGTTTCAAAACTGCACAATCATTTATATAGTGACCTGGCTGTTTACAATAGTTGCATGTCCCTTTAACAGGAGCTGCTGAATTATTGGACTGTGTCATACCCTTTTTCTGACCGTCAGCTGGAACTGACTGGGCTACTAACATTTTCATTTTCGTGTCTTTCATGCGTCTTTGTTCGTGATCATGTTCTCCTCTAATTCTGTTCTGGTGGTACTGTAACATTTGTAACATTTGGGAAGGCGTGTTTGCTTGCCATGTGCTCTCGACTTTCAGAACACGATTCTTGACTTGGGGCAGAGAATTCTCGACTAACTTGGATACAAAAAGGTGTGGATATGACTCGCTACTTGCTTTCAGGCCACTATTAATAATAAAACATTTCTCAAATCGGGAATAAAAATCACTAGTGTCTTCATCGGGTTTCTGTTTGCAGGCTGAGATTGCATCCCAGTCTTCCTTTTTCGTTGCTAATAAACGTGGCAATACTTGTACTAACAATCCTGGTAATGCTTTAGTTTTGTCCCCAAGCCCTAGGCCTGGGGTTCTAGTATTCTCTTCGTTCTCTAATGCAGCCCAATCAATCTTTTGCTCTCCCACCTCCCATTCTTTTTCTTTGTGTTTCTTGTAAATACCGGCAGGCAATAATACTTTCAATATTTTCATGATGTCGGGATAGGTATAATCACCCATGAGTAACATGTCTTTTATTTCACGGTGGAAACCTGCAGGGTCTTTATCGTGACTGGGCACTAATTTCTTCATTTCCAATAGTTCCATTTTAGTTATGGGCGTGTACACAAACACACGTCTAAAGGTATTATCATCATTCCTGACTGGATGCACTTCTCGCAAGGGATTCTGTCTGTCTATATAATACATTTTTCTTTCTACGGGTGGAGCTGGAACAAACTGTGGATTCAGGAAAGCACTATATCTGTGTCGATGTTCTAGAATTACCTTAATTACGTCGGTACCTAGGCCTCTCCATTTATTCATGAGTAGCTCTATTAATATATCTGGTAGGGGATCTGGATCAGAATGTTGGCTTTTATACAATATAAGGAGATGTTGTATCATGTACATACCAGCTAGTCGCTGTTCGTCTGGGGAAAGATTCAAAAAGGTCTGCGCTAATGCGTCATCACTATATTTATCAGAATTGTCAGCCCATTGTACTGCTGACCTGGCTAATTCTTGTTCATCCATGGAATCGAGTACATGGTACCCCATTCGTTCTTGAAGTATTTTATCGGTAGCCTGAAATAGATGTTCAGGAGTCTTCGGATTTAACATAGCGGAATGAAAAAGTCTCTTACTTTCTGGACGTATCAGTTTATTAAAGGATCTACCCCTTCCTACATATGCTATCGTTCCTCTATCTTCTGTCTCTGTCTCTGGCTCATCCTCTGAGGATTTATTTGCATCTGATTCTGCTTCCCTTTCAGCTTTCGCTTTTGCATGGAATACTACTATTTCTTTGCAAATCTTTCTGTACATGCTCTCTATACAATTTTGTTTATCATGTTTTCCGTCTGAAATATTCTGACTCCATGCAGTTAGTACCTTCATCTCTTCTTCATTTACACCAGGCCGGTCTCGTTCTCTTATGAAACAGTTTATGAGGAATCTTAATAGTAGGCTCTGAATGTCTACTTTCTGATGCGCCATGGCCTCGTGAACACATTCCGGACCCTCCCCCGTCTGAACAAACTGATATATCCTGTCTAGATTAGCTTTTATTCCTGGAAACAGAACTAAAAAGTCTGCAGCACGTCTTATACGTATTGAGGCTAATAACATGCAACCATCTTTGCCTGGTATGGGGTCATATCTACAGTATGTGATAAGTTCTTTCGCCTTTTCACTGCTAATCGGTTTCGGAGTACGTTGCATTGCTATTTCTTTAGTATTTAATCGATGTACTGGTGGCGGGGTCTGGAAACCTCCTGATGCACCTCCTGAAGCGGAGGCTTGAGCATGATCTGTCGGTAGGGCCGTGTCAGGCCCGAAAGGATTAAGCAGATTAATAGGGTTAATGGGGTTTGCAGGAAGTGGTGGAGGAGTGTCCTGTCGTTGGGGATGACGGTCAGCGGGTGGTATGCGTGCAGGCGGAACATTGATATATTCAGGAGCTACATCGTCTAGATAAGAAGAAAGGAAAATATCTTTTGTGGTCTTGTGACGTAATTTAGTCGGGAGCAATGGAGGGGGCAGATCTCTTGGTACTTCCGGGGTCGCCTTGGGCAGGCCCTCGGCCAGGACTGGATACAATCCGGTCATAATAGCATTACTACGTCTATCGTGTTGTTCTATCCTAACTCGTTCTCCTTCTTCTAGTAATTCTTTTTCTCTGGCTTTTTCAGAATCCTCCTTACTTCTCTCTGCTTTTCTGAGTGCTTTCTCTGTGCGTCTATGCGATTCTTTACGCCATAATTCGATGGCATCTTTCTGTGACTGTCTGGCTTTCTTTTTCCATAACGCTTCTTCTACTCTCATGATGCACTCGGCATCCCATGTCCCTGTAGCGGGCCACCTCTGATTCTCTGCTAAATCTTTGGTGTAATCCACCCATAAGTCGAGATATAATACAGCATCTAAGCCGTGTTTGTGGTACATAAAATATCCGGGAGTGTCCCTGGGTGGGATGGGAACAGCTTCCTCGAGTATTCCTTTTCTAGTTCCTATCTGTTTTAGTTTGGAAAACAGCGGCATGTTGAGCCGTGATACTGGTACTTGATACTTACTCGTATTTGGATACCACTAATACAATAAACACAGTAATGAAAATCAAACAATCACTCATACCACGACATTAAAACACACTTAAACATTTTGAAAACGAACAACAATAACTAGAATAAAACTAGCTACCTGCATACTAGATATACTGCTAAACAGTACAGATACACCGCTAAACAGTGCAGACCGGGTCTGCGTACCCAAACCCGTCTTGACCGGACACAAACTAATGCACCCGTCTAGATGCGTCCCCAGCAACGGTACTCACCGGGAAGCACGGAACGGAAGGCCTCGGAAACTCGACACTGGACTGGACCGGACTGGACTCGACTCGATTCGTGACGTAGGTACTTCGGAACTTCGGAACTGGTGGGCCTCTGAATACCTCGGACCTTGCTCTCTCAGCTAGGCTCTGGTCGGGATCCTCCGCACTCCTCACCGCCTCTTCTGGGTGTCGATCGCAGCCTCAGTCACCTCCGTTGGCCTGAGGGAGATACAGGAAATCCTGCGGGTACGCGTAGTTGTCTGTCCGGCTGTGGCAGGGGACTAGGCCTGCAACGCACCGCCGGCGCGTAAGGTGGGGGAGGGGTCACTGTTCTGGCGCCAATTATGTGGTAAATTTAAATTACCTATACTTAATTTATGCGGTAAAGTTCAATAAGAATAACTCAGTCAAAAATAAGAGGCAGAGTCCGTGGCATCTGAGTTTATGAAGGTTTTATTCTTTAAAAAGGAATTGGTTCGAACCAGGTATCATGTTCCATCACCACAAGGGTTCAGGAAGGGAATGGACATGGACATGTACCATGCTTTATTAACAGATATCATATATATAGTCAATGCATACAGTAGTGTTGAATGCAGAAGGCGTAACAGCTGAGAGAAACGAGATAAGAACACATGTGCGTAACAGAAGGCGTGCATGAGGGCGTACACGGAGGTGTGTGCTAGACAACGTCATATGAAACGTATCACAGGTGGGTGGATCCCTAGAAGAATCCTGCAGTGTCAGCAGAAATACATGGCAGAGATGCGCGCGCAGCAGCATGGCGTGTGATTGACGTGGAACTGGAGGGTGATGGGGACTTGACATTTAGCCCTACATGAGGAGACAGAAGTCTGGGGTGTCAGAACAACCTAATCCCAAATCATATCTAATATCTTGTGTTTGAGGAACTGTATTATCTAGAAGGAAAGGTCTCTCGGGAAGAGGCTACTCTATACTGACTGCTAGTGCGTGCATATGCGACTACGTGTCTACGTGTAAAGCAAGGGGGCCATGGGCCTACCATGGTAACAGGAGCTATGAATTACTTGCACGGAGACAGGAAGGCCGGGCCCTTTGCTCTGCAGCTGGGGAGATGTTTTCCTAAACTACTAGACAGGAATGTATTTTCGAGGAGCGGAGCAGATAACTTGAAGGCTGAATACAGTCTTGGCAGGCAAGCAGGTCGAGCCAGGCACCGCTCGCTGCACAGGGAGTAAGGCAAGGGTCATGGAAGCGGCAGGCTGCAGCTTTCAGAGACAGAAGGCAGAAAGGGCTCGATTGGCATGAATCAGGGCCTAATTCACTAGAGCCAGAAAAACATGAAAGTGCACCATGTAAAGACGGTGGCAAGGCATACTTAGGAACTGAATATCCGACCCATTCATGGTGGATCTGAAAGAGGACATGTTAACGTTGGACGCAAATGTATTTGCGTCTTCATAGATGGTTGTGGAGGGAACATACATGTACTTGAAGCACGTACATGGAGCTGTTGGGGTCCACGATAGGGGACACAATTGACCATAAAAATCCATATTACCTCACATGTAGAAGTCTTTTCGGCACCTCTCTTAATCATATTTTTCATGTTTCGTTGATCATTCAAGATGAAGATGAAGTTCCTCATCGGAATTGATGCCACGAGGATGTTTTGTTCTGAGTCGTATGATATATTTGGACTCAATTTGACGCAGTTTCTTGATTCTATTTCCCCCTCGTTTTCCTGGGGGATCATGTGGATTGCATAATATTGCATTGCTTTCCAGTTCCCTTTTTGGCATATGGCGAGGTGTTTTGCTGTGGCGTATGCAAAGTTACCATTTTTCACAGCTCGAATATATATATATATAGAGGGAGATATATATATGTATATAAATATATATATTTCGGAAAATCGCCACACTGCAGAGTGCCTCAGCAAACATCCGAAATGACGATGAGTGAACCCAATAGTTGCTGGTGCAAAGAAAGTAAAATTTATTCCATGATTGTCAGCGCTGCCGCCATGAGGAGGCTTGATCACATGAATATATATATATATATATAGATAGATATAGATATATATATATACATAGACCTATATATAGATAGATATAGATATATATATATACATAGACCTATATATATATATATATATATATATATATATATATATAAGAAAAGAGTGACGATACTGACTATAAAACCTGACTGCCCCTTTAATATTTGAAATGGATTGTTGTCCGCCTTCAATGTCTACAAGTTACGTTACATTTTAAAATCCCATCGCAGTGAACCAACTAATGGCATATGATTAAGACAAGAAGTCGAAACGTGTAATGCCTGTTTCTTTCATTCAATGAAGAACATGAAAAGTACTGCTGGTTAAGCATGGGCGAATTTTGCAAATTCGCGGTTCGCAAATTTGCGGATTTGAGAACTCCCAATTCGCAAAATTCGCGAATTAGTGCAAATTTGCAAATTTGCTGTTTTTGCCGGTTTGCGAGGGTTTTGTACAAGTTCGGGAACGCGAACTTACTTGTGTGGTCGCAGCAGTCGCGACCATGTTGTTTCTACGTGTCCAGCCTGTTAGCGACCCTGTGGTTCATAGCGGCCACCCTCCGGTTCATCACTGCCACCCTCTGGTTCTCCAATGCCACCCTCTGGATCATCACTGCCACCCTCTGGTTCATCACTGCCACCCTCTCGTTTGCCACTGCCAACCTCTGGATCATCACTATCCCCCTCTGGTTTATCACAGCACCCTCTGGTTCATTACTGCCACCCTCTGGTTGATCACTGCCATCCTCTGGTTCATCCCTGCCACCCTCTGGTTCATCACTGCCACCCTCTGGTTTGCTACTGCCACCCTCTGGATAATCACTGTCCCCCTCTGGTTTATCACAGCACCCTCTGGTTCATCACTGCCACCCTCTGGTTGATCACTGCCATCCTCTGGTTCATCCCTGCCACCCTCTGGTTCATCACTGCCACCCCCTGGTTTGCCACTGCCACCCTCTGGATCATCACTGTCCCCCTCTGGTTTATCACAGCACCCTCTGGTTCATCACTGCCACCCTCTGGTTCATCACTGCCATCCTCTCATTTGCCACTGCCACCCTCTGGATCATCACTGTCCCCCTCTAATTTATCACAGCACCCTCTGGTTCATCACTGCCACCCTCTGGTTCATCAATGCCACCCTCTGGTTCATCACTGCCATCCTCTGGTTCATCCCTGCCACCCTCTGGTTCATCACGGCCACCCTCTGGTTTGCCACTGCCACCCTCTGGATCATCACTGTCCCTCTCTGGTTCAAGGCTGCCACCCTCTGGTTCATCACTGCCCTCCTCTGGTTCATCACTGCCACCCTCTGGTTTGCCACTGACATCCTCTGGTTCATCCCTGCCACCCTCTGGTTCAAGGCTGCCACCCTCTGGTTCATCACTGCCACCCTCTGGATCATCACTGTCCCCCTCTGGTTTATCAGAGCACCCTCTGGTTCATCCATGCCACCCTCTGGTTGATCGCTGCCATCCTCTGGTTCATCCCTGCCACCCTTTGGTTCATCACAGCCACCCTCTGGTTTTCCACTGCCACCCTCTGGATCATCACTGTCCCCTTCTGGTTCAAGGCTGCCACCTTCTGGTTCATCACTGCTATTCTCTGGTTCATCACTGCCACCCTCCTGTTCACCACTGTAGATTATGGGGGGAAAGCAAAGCACACCTTCCCAGCCTCAACTGAGATGAATTTATTTGGGGCTGGTTCATGTGTCACTGAATTTGTACTTAAAGTCTGGCACCTGCTTCCTTAGCTGTAAGACCTTCCTGTTGCAGTTATTTTTTTTACAGGAGCATTGTGCCATACTTGTAACTATTCTCTGACCCTGCTTTGAGGGTCAGAGTAGGGTCAGAGAATAGTTGAAAGTAGGCAACTGAACTCTGTAGGGGGCCCTCAGGAAGCACTACAGGGAATGGTTACAAATTAGTTTTAACTTTTGCACCTGCTAAGTGCTTTCAGTTTTCCAAAATGTGTTTTTCTTCCATTTCGCAATATTTGCGGGACGCGAAATCGAACTTGCAATCCGCAAATTTGTGCGAATTTGCTGATTTCTCTTTTTTTTGCATGTTCGGGCGGATTTTCTTTTTTTTTGCGTGTTTGGGCGGTTTTTTGCTTATTCGCGGGCCGCTTGCAGCACACCGACCCTGAGGTTGCCCATGAGGTCATGTACGGGCGTGGCCATCTTGTTTGCGTGACGTGTTTCCATTTCTGGGCGCTCGTTGCAGGTTCGCGTTGTATGCGGCACGCGATTACGTATTCGTGGGCGTTTTTTCGTGCTCGCGGGGGAAATATCGCGCAAACTTACCCACGCGGTCCTCTATGGGCGCGGCCATATTGTTTTTCATTCACTGCTATGGTTTTGGGCATGCTACCTTTCTATCCACCTTACATCTTTGCAATCCTATGTTTTTCTGAACTTTTTTTGTTGTTTTTTTTTGCTTATTATCTCTCTCTTCAATTTCCTACATCTCTATATTTTTTTTTTTACTTTTTGTTACTTTATTACCTACTTTATTTCTTTTGCTCTCTCTCTTATTTTTTCACACCTATTCTTCTTTCCTTCTTCTTGTGCCCAGGACCATGGCTAAGGGAGGCGACAAGGGCAAGGGGAAGGGCCCAGCCCCACGTACCCGGCTCCCTTGCGGGCATTGGAACGGGGAGGAAGTGCAGCCCAGGGAGATCTTTTCTGCGGTGGAGGTGGCGCCTTGCTGGTTTTTGTCCAGGTCCACCTACCTAAGACCGTGGTAGCAGGTGGGCGGATTGCTTACGGGTACGGCCCCCGGGAGAGTCGCCAGATGTGGGAGAAGGTGTGCCGGCGCATGTATAACGAGTCTGGGGTCCGACGCACCTACCACCAAGTGACGCACCGGTGGAGTGACATCTTTGACCGGGAGCATGACATGCTCGATCTGCTTGTTGTGGAGATCCCTGGGCTTGGTAAGTAGCTATTTAATAACTACTTTTTTTCCTTCTGCTCTGTTATATTGCTAATCTATTTTTTTCCTGAAGAGTACAAATGCTGCTGATTAGATTACATTGCAGGTAAATTAATGTTTAAATAGCTTCTGTCATTGCAGGTGCTCGCCTGGTTATTGGTGTTGCTACTATGCTTACTTGTTTGCAACTTTTTAGTCATTTGAGAGCATTACTACGTAATGCTTGAGACAGTAGACTCAAGTCTAGTCCTTCTTTGTACTCCTGCTGCTGCCACTTTGAAGAGATAGTGGTGGATTGATACGTTGAGTATATTATTTATTACTTGTTCTAGGACATTTGTTAGTGGTCTGCAATCATGATGACGGACTGTGTCTGTCACCCGACGTCTCGTGCTGCTGAGTGATGGCAGTCGTAGTAGAACCTTTTTGTTGTTGATGTAGTTAGTGAATTACATAACTTTCCTATTAGATGTTCTGCGAATCCTGCAATACTGTACTACTATCCTCTTAGTAGACCAGATCAGATGCAATTGATGTTAATTTGTTTCCCCGACATAATTTTAGATTGAGTACAAAGAAATCAAATATTTCCCAAAAAACAATCATCCATGTTGTGTTTCTATATTTCATGATCACCAGCAACTCCCAGGGGCAAGGCGATGGCGGCGACAGTGACTCCGGTGGCAGAAGTTGGACAGGAGCAGCCCCTTCCAGGCTCTTCTGCTGGCCCCAGTAAGTTGTCTTATTGTTATCTTAATACTTATACTTCCCTAACTTTTACAGCTCCTATTTATTATAAACTGGTTCCTAATAATTCTATGTTTTACAAAATAGTCTTGGATCTTCTTCTAATGTAGACTACTTTCTACATTCTTATCCTGCCTCTACCATCCCTCTCTGTGCTACTACTATTTACAATTATGAGTCGGTCTGTGTAGGTAGCTAAGCTTGCCCATTCGGCAAACGGTGTGAAACAAAACTCTGATACAGCAATAGCTCTAGGCACTGAGTGTGGTCCTCTGGGTTGCCCTTGCTGTCTATTCCAGTCTTCTTAATGTAAGTGCTTTGACAATTTGTAACAACAAAATGTAATTGTTTACACCAAGTAAAAGGTAGTAGTGTCCTTTTTGATTTGAGAGGAGCACATCCCATACCGCTAGTGTTTCAGGGACTATTATGCACACAAAGAAGTATGGACAAGATGATAGGTGCGATTCGTCTTTCGACATACCTCAGTCCGAACAGAAGTTGAACCCCCAATCCCCTGACCGACTATCTAGAATATCTGACCAATGATTTTTACGACCCAGAAGAACAGAAGAAGACTACCTCCGAGTCCCGGCCTGTCTGAGTCACTGAAACATGACTGCCAAGTGCAGTAGTTCAAACCTTCCCGCTCACTCACTTGTAAACAAAAACCACACAGTGTTTGTTAGTTTTAAAGTTTTATTTTCAATTAAGAAATGAAAACATTATTTCTTTATTTTTAATAGCGTAGTATTCTGATGGATGAAGATGACGTTAAAGTTGCAACAACATTCCCATGAATGAAATTAGTATGACTCAAAATTAATAATAGTTAACAGACACATGAAATTATTAGAATAACTGTGCTGGAGCCCCCACCTTCTTTAAAGTACTTAAAGTACTGCTTGTGATGACTTACTAGTAGTTGGAGAATTGTCTGGCAGAAGGGCAATGGAATCTTCTTTCTGTAATGAGAAAAATGGTGCCTGTTAAGCAAGCATTCATCAGTTGTCATAAGAACAAGTGTAGCATTTAATGGAATAAGCATATAAAAGGTTAACACCCTCCCCAAAACCGTTACTTTTTTTCAATCCCAGTAATAAAAAAAATGGGTTATGTAACATTTTCTTCCGTTACGAGACAAAATAGTGTATGGCATCTGAAAATATGACATGGCACAGATGACAACCAGTGCCGGAGCCAGCAGAGCAGTGGGGGGGGTCCACTCAGGATGCGGCGGCCCCAACAGGAGCAGCTTGGGGTGAAGGCTCAGCGGCGGCGGATGGTGGTAAGTTATTATACTCCTTACTTACTGAAATTTTTTTGAGTAGCCTCGCAAAGGAGTGTATGATGTACTGTACAGTAGTACACAGTACACTAGTATAAGTACACTGTACTGTCAAGAACATTTACTAATTTAGAACTACTTTTTGGGCTATCACGGAGAAGACAGTCAACCTTGACTTTTAATAGCATTAGCTGCGGTACTTCTCTGGTAACTAATGGCCCCATCTATTTCACTTCAACTTAGCTGGCAAATTTTTATTGTGATTTGTGAAGCCAAGTCATATCAGATGAAGTTTAGGGATGTGAAGAACAAAAAGTTAAAGAAGGGTGAAACAAAGGACAAGCGAGTCTTAATATTTATGACTGTAAAGAAAGGTTTTGTTGAATGCAATTCAACATAAGAAGACAGCGCTTTCCAAAATATAATGAAAAGGGTGTTAGTTGGTTTTTGACAAAAATAAATTTTGCTACATTTGAGACATCAAGAAGAATCATAGACGTACTTTCGAAGCCTGGATGTTATCTTCTTTATCCTCCTCATCGATAGCAGAGGTGTATGATGTAGTAGAGCAGACGCTGAGTGGAAGAAGTATGGCCAGTGGCAGTGCCACCCCTATAGAAAAGTAAGACATTCAGATCCCCACTTGCATGTACTGCTTAAAGTACTGCAAGTCTGCATCATCATGGCCTGTGTCTGTATTTCTTGGGTGAAAGCAGAGTGAGCTGCCATTATGGCGGCGAGCACAAGTTCACGGACCAGTGATTTCATTTGCAACCCAAGAGAAAAAAAGTAAAAAAAGGCTTTTTTTAGTACTCTCTGACTATGTATGTAGTAGTGAGTCCACCCATAGTGCTGATAGTGGAATTCCTAAAACTCACAGTAATGTCACAGGCTTACAAAGACGGCGGAAAGATACATGCCAAAATGGTATACTGTTACAACAGGTATCTGTGCACACGTCACCTTTTACAGAGTAAATGCTGTAGGTAATCAAACAACACAACCAATAGACAAAAAATGTGGAAGTAGTCTTGATAGAAGTTTTTCTTCAATTCAGATTTTATCCACCACGCCCAGCCAACATGTGTTTTGTCAGGGCTAGTAGCCCGCGACTTCATCAGGGCTCCCACGGGCAGCGGTTCCAAAGCTATTGCCACAATGGCTAGGTGCTCTCAGCGGCTTCCAATTCCGACCCGGCTACCGGGTTCTGTGGAGGTTCTCGCTGATTTGTCTCAGCCGTCTCAGCTTTACAGCGTCTCCGCTTGTAAACTGTAAATGACTTCTGCATTTACACGCGGAGACGCTGGAAAGCAGTACGGCTTAACATGCCGTTCACACGGATACTCCTATGGTGTGTCGCATCTTTGGTATTAACCATCACAAGGACGGCTGAGACGAATCAGCAAGAACCTCGACAGTACCCGGTAGCCGGGTCGGAATTAGAACCGGCTGAGAGCACCTAGCCATTCTGGCAATAGCTTTGGAACCGCTGCCCGCGGGAGCCCTGATGAAGTCGCGGGCTACTAGCCCTGATGAAACACGTGTTGGCTGGCCGTGGTAGATAAAATCTGAATTGAAGAAAAACTTCTATCAAGACTACTTCGAAATTGTTTGTATATTGGTTGTGTTGTTTGATTACCAACAGCATTTACTCTGTAAAAGGCGACGTGTGCACAGATACCTGCTGTATCATTTATGTTTGGATCTTGGTCCTAATTGGAGGTTTAGGTTCTTCCTCCTATCTGGGGCACCCTCAAAATAGTGGTTAGAAATTATAAATAACGTCACATACGGGAGGCGCCAGTTGTGGATCGACAATCAAAAAAAACCTGGTCCGTTATCTTCAAAATGTCATACTGTGTTTGCTACTTGCTGGTGTTACTGATGCTGGTGTTACTGAGTGTCAACTTTCTGTTGAATTATTTTGACTTTATGTTAAATACTTTTGGCTACAGTATTTTTCTTTCTTTTTTCATAGATGCTACTCCCAAAAATCTCACCCGTAAGGAGATGGCTGTCCGGGCCAGGGCCCGTAAGCTGGAGGCTATTTGTGTCGAGTATCGACGGTTGTGGGCTCGGGAGCATGAGGAGGAAACTACAACAACCTCCAGTACATCCTCCTCCACTGCCCCCGGGACCACCAGCCACAAGCCTCCAGCCAAATAGAGCCGTGGCCCGACAGCCTCCCGCCGCCGCACAGTAGCAAAAACAACAGCTGCCCCCCCCCAGGGCATGGATGGTACGCCAGCGCCGCCTCCGAAAGCGAGTGGACTACCTGGAGCAGTTGGCCGAAAAACATTAGCGCCAGGTCCGGGACTTCCGCAAAGAGCTGCGGGACGTGCAGCACCAGCTGTCCAAACGCCACCGGAGGAAGTGACTGTCCCTTGTCCCTTTTTTAAAGACTGTTGGGGGGGGGTGGGAATTGGGTTTTTGGGAAAGGGTACTTTTTGATTTTTGGACATTGGTTTGGTTAGGGAGGGGGGTGAGTTGGGGTAATTCTATTTTTGTGACGACAACATCTATAATTTATATTTCTTAATAATTATATTTTTCATTCAAAAACACAGTATACGCGCTCATATTATTTTGTGTGGGGGTTGGCTGTGGTTACTGGACGTTTGGTTTTTCAAACTTACCAGCATGAATGAAACATCTTGTCCTGAAATGTACCAAAATGCAAGTAACCGAGTTAGTCAATTCAGTAGCCCTACTACTGTACTTTACTAGTAGTACTGTTAGTCTCTGCTCTCCTCCAAACGTAGTCCTAACCCATTATTCTACTACCTCCCCAATATGCTTATCTTACCTGTGATTTGCAAATCACGGTTGGTGAATAAGGTTGGTTGTTGACTTGAATCCTCGACGGATGCAATATCATTGTTGTGCTGCTAGCAGTAGTGGTACACACTGGCAGTATCACCATATGAAAAAAAGAGGAAATTAAACATTGAGTGGCCTGAGCGTAGCATTAGAAACAGTACAATAGATAGTACGGTACAGAACAGTGCCGTAGCCTAAGCAGTGTCAACGTAAGGTAAGCATTAATCATTTCATTGTTGTTAACGTCGTTTAGGAGGAGGATGTTCTTATCAATCCACGATGGCGCACATGAACTTCTGGTTGCTTTGACCTTATCCTCCCCAGCAAGTGTGTGGAATTTATTGTTGTTGTCAGTCACACCTCAATGAAATACCACACATCCCGAGGGAAGAGGGTTAGGGTTTGAAAATTGGATGGGAATGGGGGTTTCTGGGAAAGTTTGGTAGAGAGGAAAAAAACACAGCATGGACAGTCAAACAACAAATGAAGAGAAACAAATCTTTGGATTAGAAGATATTGATAAATCTTGAAAGGGACATAAAGGAAGTGCACTACTGCATGCCATAAGTAGTAAATGGATGGTTAGGTTACTGAAAAGTAGTACTACTACTTACTGCAACTTACTAGTAACTACGAAGAAACAAGTTGACAGTACAGGGATGCAGTCATTACGCAATTTCACTTGACTCTCTGCCCTCAGAGAGAATAAACACTTAGAACATTAAATTAGTGTTAAACATAGCAAAGATGTATCTAATTGCTGGAGGGAGGGATGAATTTGAAGCAGAGATCAAACAAACGCACAGAGTCACACTCGTAGAAGTAAGTTCAAGTTCACAACAATATCATTTAAAAGATCAGGAGAATTTTGGATACTGTTACTGTTTGAATTTGTGAAGTCGATGCATCCAGCCATTCCTCTTATTCGCGGTAATCCTTCATTCCATTGGATGCTCCGTCGATCAATTTTGGTGACCAGACACACTGTCCACTGCCTGCCTGATGCGGATTTGCAGATCGCTAATTGTAAGCTTGAGTAGTACATCGATGGCACAGGGTAAAAGCCTGCCTGTAATTGATGATGGAAAAATACAACAGTAAGCGTTAAAGACACCTCGGAGAAAAAAATATGTAAGGCACACTGTGTAGTGCAAAAACTATACTGTCACTTTCAGAGATGACAAACCCCAAAATCTAGAACACCCCACATTACCCTCCCAAAAACGTGCAGAATACCGCTGCTACCTCAGAGAGGCCTAATTTCAAATCGTGTCAAAACGCACTCAGAAAGTATACCCAAAACCCCCTTTCCCACCATGGATTATGTTCAAACGACTTGCAATCAAAATTAGACATTACAACAAGTTTTCCAAGACCCCACCCTGTCGTAAAAATCTATAACCCTGCAAAAACACATGCAATACAATACTGCTAACCCTAACGAGCCCTAAGTTAAGAATAGTGGCAAACGCTTTCTTTAACTAGGCCAAATCCCCCCTTTCCCACCATGGATTTTCTTCAAACCACTTGCAACCAAGATCACACATTCCTACGAGTGCTGTAAGACCCCAGAACCCAGTTGCAAAAATCTAGAACACCCCCAAACACATGGAATACTGCTGCTAGTGCTAACCCTAACAAACCCTAAGTTACAAAAAACGCCAAAAGGCTTTTCAGCATGGATTTTGTCCAAACCACTTTTATCCTTTATTGGACCTTCCCAGCAATGCCCCAAGACCCGCCAACCCACCCGCAAAAAAGCACAACACCCCCAAACAGCCAAAAAGCAAAAATGGAAAATCTCATTATTACAATATTTTTCGGCCTTCTTTCTATTCTGTCCAAACGCGCTGTGCAGCTAGGCAATAACTCCCGTTTTCTACCATGGATTTCCTGAAAAACAAATGCAATCAAAATTAGACTGTGCCAGCAGTGCTCCCAGACCCCAAAACCCACCCACAAGCACCCAGAACCCCCCAAAGAGCACCTCAAAGACAAGCAAGTCAGCAAAAACGTAAAATAAAATTCGCCTCTGATTTTGTCCAAACCACTTTTATCCAGTATTAGACCTTCCCAGCAAAGGCCCCAGAGCCGTCAACCCAGGCGAAAACAAGTAGAAGACCCCCAAACAGCCAAAAAGCAAAACTACAAAAATGGGGAGTTAGTCATTTTCAGGCAAATTTCCAAATCACTCCGCGCGCGCTCTGCAGCTAGGCCCTAACTCCCCTCTGCCACCATGGATTTGCTTCAAACCTCTTGCAATCAAAAGTTTCCATACCCAGCAGTGCTCCCAGACCCCGAAACCCACCCACAAACACCAGGAAGCCCCCCAAACAGGTCCCCGAAAACATGATAGTGGGCAAAAACTTTTTCAAGTCTGATTTTGTCCAAACGACTTTTATCCGGTATTAGAACTTCCCAGCAATGGCCCCAGAGCCGTCAACCCAGGCGGAAACTAGTAGAAGACCACCAAACAGCCAAAAAGCAAAACTTAAAAAATGGGCACTTAGAAATTTTCAGGCAAATTTCAAGAATCACTCCGCGCGCGCTCTGCAGCTAGGCCCTAACTCTCCTTTCCCACCATGGATTTTCTTCAAACCTCTTGCAATCATAAGTATCCATACCCAGCAGTGCTCCCAGACCCCGAAACCCACCCAAAAAACACCAGGAAGCCCCCCAAACAGGCCCCCGAAAACATGATAGTGAGCAAAAAGGCAAAAAAATTTTCAAGTCTGATTTTCGCCAAACCACTTTTATCCGGTATTAGACCTTCCCAGAAATGGCCCCAGAGCTGTCAACTCACCCGCAAAGAAGTAGAACACCCCCACAAGTGCAGAGTCTTTCTTCATTGGGCGTAATCCAGCCCTCTGCTTTGAGGGAAATAGGAGTCTGGAGGCGGAGGATAGAGGAGCATGTTCTTGTGAACTTGTGAACCTGAGGAATGCAGATTGCGGCACCTTCAAATCAATAGGCAAATAAGTGAAGACAGTTCTGCTGATGGGCTTGTTTTTGTGATTAGGTGAATAAAGTTTTTATTTATATTGACTTTGCAAAACAAAGAAAGACATACACACAGGAATAAAAGTGAATAAGGACGAAAAAGAAAGTTATTGATTCATTGGCTCATTTTCAGGGCTCGGCGTCAGGGAAGAAGAGTTCGTCCTCTGCGAATTCAGGCGGGAGTAGGTCACCTAACAGAGAAGAAATTCCCTCATCTAAGTTGGTGTCCTCCTCGTCTTCTTCTGGCGTGTATTCTCGTACTTTGTATTCTGGTGGTATGAGGTGCTGATTCATCTTGATCATTGTTAACCTCTCCACATTTTTGGGCGAGAGGCGTGTCCTTTTGCAAGTTACAATGCCACCAGCAGCACTGAAAACACGTTCAGAAGACACGCTTGCGAGTGGGCAAGACAAGTAGTTTATAGCCAGGTTGGAGATCTCTGGCCACAATTCTTTTTTCCCATGCCAATACGCCAATGGGTCATCATGAACATAGATCTCTGTTGAGCCATTCAGATAGTCCTGCACTATCGACTCAAGATTCTCCACGGTTCCTCCACTTTGCTTACTTTTTGCTGGGACCTTTTGAGAAGTAAACTCAAGCTGAGTTAGCCAATCCTTTTCTTCACACAATGTTACTGTTGTGTCTGGTGCAGATGATCCGGTTGCTGGTGTCTTTAACGGCTGAGAGGTCACCTTAGCCACAGCCACAGGTGCAGAAGTGGATTATTTTGACTTTGAATTGCCCGCTGATGTACTGCCTTTTCCTTCAATTTCCAGCCGTTCTCTTTCAAACCTCATGGCTGACAGAGCTAGCCAACGTTTGTACTTTAAAACGTCTGCGTCACCAAAAGGAAAGAATGCTCTGCCTACCAGTGCCTTTTTGTAGCGTGGATCCAGAATAGTAGCACAAATGTAATGCTGTTCTGTGTGGATCTTTTGAAGACGTTCATCGCAAAGTAAGCGCTGTAATAATTTCTCCGCCAAATCAAAAGCTTCTTGCTTTTCTTCATCTTTTTGAAACGTAGAAGACACCGCCTTCAGTTGGTGCTCTAGCATGCGCAACAATGGGATAGCTTTTCCCAAATTACAGTCCTCCCTGCTGACTGCACAGGTGAAGACCTCAAAAGGACGAAGCATGTCTGTCAGTGTTTTAACTAGCTTCCATTGCTCCGCATGTATCCTCAGGTCCTTCATAGCTGTACCCAGTGTAAAGAAATACTGATCGACTACCGTAAACTGCTCATACAGACGCTCAAGCATGTAGAAGGTTGAGTTCCAACGTGTTGCCACCTCCTGGATGAGTGCTTTCACTGGCAGTCGACGTTCATGTAGCAGGCCCCTCAGATGCTTCCGGGCCTTAAAAGAATGGCTGAAATGTGTGCATATTCTTCGGCAGGTGGTCAGTAACTCGCACACTGAACTTTCTTCACTCAAGAATTTTTTAACAACCAGGTTTATAAAGTGCGCCAAACACGGCACTCTGAAATATTTACCCATATCCATGGCCTTAACTACATTGGCGCCATTATCAGTGGAAACGTAACCAATCTTGTTTTTTTGGGGGGACAGCCATTGAAAGACCTTTGTGTTAGACTCCTGCGAAATGTTTTCTCCTGTATGACTTGTCTCCATGCCAAACATGGCTAGTGTTGCATGTTTCCGAGCAGCTTTAAAAACGTTGTCCGGGTCAACACCTGCCCTTAGCTTTGCTGTAACTCCTGAAAAAGAGACCCAGTGTGCAGTGATGCACATGTAATCAGTGCCTGCACCACTGGTCCACATGTCTGTTGTCAGATGTATAGTGTGAACAGTACTCTTCTGCAAAGCTGCCCCAATCACATCTGCATGTAGTGCTGGAACCGCAACTCTGGAAAGATAGAACCGGCTAGGAACCTTCCATTTAGGGCTGAGCGTTGCCACTAATTCAAGAAAACTAACCCCTTCCACAAAAGAAAAAGGGAAAAGGTCCAGAGCTAGCATTTTAGCCAGCTTAGTGTTATACAGATGCGTCATTGGGTTGTTGCGTTCAAAAGCCGCGTCTGAAAACAACATGCTTCTAATGGTGGGCTGGACCATGATTTTATGGGATGATGATGATGACTTCTTCAACCCAGTTATGCTCGGTGATGATGAACTTTTTCGCATTGGTGTCTCAATCTCTCCCACACTCTTAGTGTGGCTCACAAGGGGTGTCCTGCTGACAGGGGTACTGGGTGTAAGTGAAGAAATGTTTGACGCTTCTTCCTCCTCGTCATCATCAGATGAAACATCAACGGATACAGTTTGTTGACTTCCAATTCGGGCTTCCTTGATCTCCTTTAGGTGCGCATGCCATTAGACAGTTCAGCATACCATGTGATGACCTCTCTGGCCTCCGGTACCATAGTTGGTACCAAGCTTACCACGACTAACTGCAAGCTTACAAATGCTACAAATGGCTATGTTTTCCCTTGTTGTGCAAACACTAAAGAAGTCCCTAACTGCGGACTTCAAATGTCTGTGGGGGGCGGAGGAGGCGATACTGGTCATGCTGCTAATGCCAGATGAAGTGGAGGATGTGGTATGGGAGCGGTAGGTGGTTGTGTAGTAGTTAACTCCAATGATTTTTGGTCCCATTGCCTCCTCGTCGACAACATCACGCTCAGCAGATTTTCAGACTAGGGTAAAAATGTCTGTTTGCTGCATGCCCGCTGAGGCTGGAGTGGCGTTTATGATGACTGCGTCGTCGTCGTGAGAGTCTTCATCAGCAGGAGTAGTATACGCCACTTCTTCTTCTGCACCACACTCCATAAGTACGAGAGTTTCGGGGACCTTACTTTTACGCTTAGCTACCTTTGTCAGATCATGGTGTGCCTCACTCTCAGACAGCAGTGGTGGTTCCCAAGTTGGATCCATATCATCAGAAGGAAGGGGGCTTGAAGAAGATGTAGACACCATCCTTGAACTTTTCCTTGCTAGGGATGTGGAAGACAATGAATGATCAGGAGGAGTGGCTTCCTAAAATGATAACTCGACTTGAATGTCGATTTCCTGATGTGCCCCTACTTCGGGAGGAACAACTATTGTGGGCACTTGTGCCCCTCCATGCACCTCTGCTTGCGCATCTCCTTGTGCTGCCTCTCCTTCCACATGTACTTGGGCTTGTACTTGCACATGTGGTTGTTGTTGCGGCTGTGGTTGTTGAACACTCGTCAGATGAGTTACAACAACCTGTGTTGATTGAGGGACATTGCGGCTACTTTCTTGCGATGAGCCAACATCACTGGTCGATGGTGATTGAACAACTAGACTAAGTGCCTCTGCAGCACTCAAGGGTTTGGACTTAAGTTGGCGTGGTGGTGGTGGCACTGAGCCCAATGGAGCAGGGGTGCTGCTCCCAGCTTGGTCCCCAGCAGATCCCGCTGCTGCTGCAGGCGTACTTTTTTTTTTATTCCCAAAAAATGTGGCGGGCGGCACACCTGTCTCCTTGGTAACTTGCTTTTTCTGCTCCTTACTGGCAACTTTCTTGCTAGAGGAGCTAAGGGGAACTTTTTTTGGGGCCATCTTCTTCAGATGTCAGAACAGCAGGCCGCAGTTGCACGAGTTGCAGAGTTGTCTTGTCTGTGGCCACACATGACGTCGCGAGACGTTATGCTGCACACACCGCTGCAGGACTTCTTCCTGGCACTGGTGGTTCTCTTGTGCACCTAAAAGCAATAGAAGACAGAGGAACATCAGTTATACACCCCAAAAAGTCGAAAAACACATACAAATCACCACAATCCCATGCCATTCATTCCCTCAATGATGTTACTTTACAGTGATTGTGCCGGTCCTTGCTGCCAGTCGCTTTGCCACAGAGAGGAACTTTGGAGACCTTTGCCCTCTGCTGCTCGCCCTCCCGCCTCCCGCCTCCCGCAGCCGACTCATTTGCCATCCTCGAGTCAGGTTGCCGAGTGGAGCGCGGTGTGAGGGGGGTCACTGAACCACAATCCCCAGCATCCAGAGCGGCGCACGCCGCGTCATCAGGCGCCAGGAGGCGCTGAAATAGCGCGTTACCCCGGTCGAGAGGGGAAAACTTTACAGTGATTGTGCCGGTCCTTGCTGCCAGTCGCTTTGACACAGAGAGGAACTTAGGAGACCTTTGCCCTCTGCTGCTCGCCCTCCCGCCTCCCGCAGCCGACTCATTTGCCATCCTCGAGTCAGGTTGCCGAGTGGAGCGCGGTGTGAGGGGGGGTCACTGAACCACAATCCCCAGCATCCCGAGCGGCGCACGCCGCGTCATCAGGCGCCAGGAGGCACTGAAATAGCGCGTTACCCCGGTCGAGAGGGGGAAACTTTACAGTGATTGTGCCAGTCCTTGCTGCCAGTCGCTTTGCCACAGAGAGGAACTTTGGAGACCTTTGCCCTCTGCTGCTCGCCCTCCCGCCTCCCGCAGCCGACTCATTTGCCATCCTCGAGTCAGGTTGCCGAGTGGAGCGCGGTGTGAGGGGGGTCACTGAACCACAATCCCCAGCATCCCGAGCGGCGCACGCCGCGTCATCAGGCACCAGGAGGCGCTGAAATAGCGCGTTACCCCCGTCTCGCGGGACGCGAGCGGGACGCCCGGACGAAGCCCGGACAAAGGGCGGGCCGTCTGAGGCCGTCCGAGGTTGGCCAAGGTTGGGTTGGGCCTGGTCTCTTGGTTTGTTGTGTTGCAAACGTAGCCTTTGTTCATTTCTCACTCCGGCTATTCTTATCTTATGTTTTCAATTGTGGCTGTGTGCAAAGAGAAATATGCCTCCGAAAAAGTTAGTTACTCCCAGTAACTCAATTGAGAACTATCTTGTACAAGTTGTAGAAAGAATCAATAGTGATAGGAGAACATCCTTGGGAATAGACTCATCCATCCAATCTCCCCTTATTGATACTGAGTCAGATGATCCCTTTGGGCTCCAGATTAATAGTAGCTCAAACGGTGCAATACTCGATTCTCTTCCTGATACTATTATCATTCAGCCTAGTGGTACTGTTGCTGGATCTGAAGACCTTAGCGTTAATGAAGCTTTGATAGAGATATCCACTAGTAACGAGCCCTCTATCTCCCCTTCAGCTCTCATTTTAGTCCCGGGGAAACGGGAGTGTCTAAAGTCAGCCAAGAACAAAGTAGCAAACCTCCCGAGGAAACATTCAGAGGAAGAGGAGCCTGATCTGACTAACGAGACTTATGTTACACTTTCAAATGCCCAATTTAATAAACTATTGGCTTTGATGGATACCAAAATTAAAGGTGTGGTTAAACCTCTGGTCAGTAAAATAGATAAGTTAACCTCTTAGGTCAACCGACTAGAAGGTCTACTAGAAAAAACCTTGGGCGAGATAGGTAAACTCCCGGAAAATGTCTCCGCCAAGATTGAGGCTACTCTGAGCAAATCAGTCACTGTAGCTAACAGTGGATCTATCCCTACCCCTGTATTAAACCCTCAAATGGCACCTAAGAGTATATTCCCTGGTGACGCTCCTAATGCCTCGATCCCAGCTCCTGTTGCTGTTGACCCAATCACTGAAAAAGGGACTTTTGAGCTTGTAGTTGAAGCTTCCCCATTGGTACTTGTTCTTGCTAATGTTCCTCCCTTGGCTCAAGGTGAGCGCGAAACAACATCTTCTTTAATAAATAAATCCCTATCATGGTTGACCAACAACATGGTAATTTCTCCATGGGGAAAGCAGCAACTCTCTGAAGAGCTCGTTAATGCGAGAAGGGTTCAGTGGATTGGGGACAGGGTGAAAAAGTTTAAGGGGGAGTGTGTTGTCCTACACTTGTCTGACCCAGGGGTTTTGCCTAACATCTTACCCAACATCTTACCACCACAACGTAGATCAACCTCAATTGTTCCATTGACTCTGGACTTCTTCTATCCAAGAAAGGGAAGTGGTCCAAATTCAAGTATCTTGAGAACCAAATGGAACATTGTGACTAAGAGGGGGAGGAAGGATGTTGCTTCAGTGGACTGGGGCTTGGGGTTGGAAAATCGTTTCTCTGCATTATCTAATTTGAATGCTTGTGACTGACAACCACCTATCTGTAACTCTATGCCTTTGTTTCTCTGTGACGAATGAATTATTAGTGCGGTCTGCAATTCAACTAAAGATTGTACTCAGGGGTATCTCTTTGATGATTCAGCAGGCCTATCCAATGAAAATATTATTACTCAGGACACTGGGGGTAGGATGATACATGAGACTATTACAAACCCTTGTTCTCTTATGATATCTAACTCAGGGAATCTTTTGTCTTGGAATGTGGCTGGACTATGTTCCAAGATGGATTGTGCTGACTGGTTTGGATTTATTAACAAGTACGATCTTTGCATCTTTCAAGAGACTTGGGCGTGTGACCCTATCTTTGCCTTGGGGTATATAAATTTTCATGTTCCTGCTACTAAGGGCCCTAAAGGGCGGCCGATGGGGGGTCTTACTATATGGATCAGGCAGTCTTTAAAAACTGTTGTAAAATGTGTGGAGCTTGACCAAAAAGATATTCAGCTCATCAGATTGACTAGTGATCTATCCATCTCCATAGATATTTATAATATCTATGTTAGAGGTGGAAGCAAAGGTAAATCAGAGGTTCTTTTGAGTCTTTTTAATCTTCTTGAGACACATTCTGCAGGGAAAAACATTCTAATTGCAGGCGATTTAAATCGCACTTTTGAACCTCTCATCACTGGTGACTCTCCTCTCGGAGAAGAGGAAGATAAGCTTTGGGACATCCCCACATTAGATACTCCACCGATATCTCGCTGGACGGCTGACATACTAGGCTTAAATGCAATGTGTCTGGAGCATGGGCTACGAGCCCTGAACGGTCGAACTAAATCAGATCGTGTCCCTGCCATGACTTTTAATAACGGGCGAAATAAAAGTCGCATTGACTATGTCATTTGTAGCATACCTATATGGTCATCTCTCAGTGACATGGTAGTAACAGCTAGGCCAGAAAGCGACCACGATCCTTTATGTGTCTCACATAATTGGTGGACATCTAATGAAATTGCACCAACCCCTTGTGACCAACTTGTGCTCCCGACGATTATTCCATCTAATAATATGCGTAGATTAAGGTGGTCAGGTGTCAAGACAGATCAGCAGGTCCTCGAAAAAATAGGAGCAGCGACAGACAAGGCCATTACGGCACTGGAGAGTGTAGCTGTGTCTTCACAGGGATATGAAGATATCACTAAAGCACACATGACTCTTTTTAACGAAGTTAAAAGTTTCTTCTTAAAACCTGTACATAACAAGAGGGTCTGCCCACACAAAACAGCAAAGTGGTATAATCAAGATTGTAGGGCGGCAAGATTCAATCTAGGAGCTGCGATTAAAAGTAACAACTTGGGCGAGATTCCATCTGCCAGGAAGCACTATAAAAACTGCATTGCTAAGGCAAAAAGAGAATGGGACGAAGACCACTGGCAGAAGCTGAAATGTGCAAGTGATCGCAAACACTCTAGACTATTTTGGCATATTGTCAAATGGGGTCACGACAGGTCTCCAGAAGCACCCAATAATAATGTCTTTCATGATGCATGGGTAAAATTTTTCAGCGAGCAGTACTCTTCCAGGGACCAGTTTGTTAACAGCTCCAGCCCAACTTACCTGTTCGCAGATGTTGACATCTTTGTGCAGAGTGAAGTACTGTCTGCCCTGAAATCTGTTCACAGTGGCTGAGCCCCGGGTATTGAAGGAGTCCCTGCGGATGTCTTTTTAAATGACACCGATAGGTGGAGTAAATACATCTGCCTTTTACTAAATCATATTGCTAGGGGCGCTGAAATCCCGGTATCCTGGCGGGGTGCTGTTATTATCCCAGTATATAAAAAGGGAGACCGTGCCCAACCTTGCAATTACCGCCCAATCAGCTTAATCGACACGGTCCAAAAGGTTGTAGGGCGTGTAATCATTAACAACTTGCTTGATTGGGCTGAGGAGCAGAATGTTTTATCTCCTTTTCAGGCTGGGTTTTGCAGAGCAGCCAGCACTGTGGACCAGGTCTTCCGTTTTCAATTGATACAGTGGAGGACCGTGGTTCTGGGTGGATGCAGTCTTTACGCAGCATTTGTTGACCTACGGGCTGCATTCGACCTGGTGCCGAGGGCAAAATTGTGGGAGGTGCTAGCTGCTCTGGGGGTCCCAATGACCATTCTGACCTTGATCATGAGACTCCATGAAGGCACTTATGCTAAAATTCAATGGGGTGGCTACGGTAACGACACTATCGATTTTCCTGTCGAGCGTGGGGTTCGACAGGGCTGTTCAATGGCACCCACACTGTTTACACTTTTTATTAATGGAATTGTTTCCCGTATGCAATCCCAGCCTGTGGATGCTCCCTCCCTTGCAGGTGTAAAAGTTCCTATTTTAATGTTCGCAGACGACACCTTAATTTTATCGAAATCCCCTAGCGGTCTGCAAAAGGCACTGGTAATTTTTGACAAGTTTTGTAGTGACCATGGCTTGGAGGTAAACGCAGCTAAAACAAAACTCATGGTTTTTAATCCTTGTAGAAATTTTAAATCTAAAATATCCATGAGTGGGCGTTGCCTCGAAGTAGTAAATTCTTTTACTTACCTGGGGATTCTCATTTCTAATGATAATAGATGGAACCAACATCTAAACATTGCAGTACTAAGACACAAACAATTGGCTGGTACCATCATTAAGGAGCATAGTAAATCTTTGACCAAACCAATTAAACCTCCTTTGATCATATATGAGGCAAAGGCAATAGGGTCAGCATTGTATGGGGCAGAGATGTGGGGGCAAGAAAACCTCCAGGAGTTACAAACATCAGAGAATAACTTCCTTCGGAAACTAACAGGCACCCCACAGAGCAGCCCCCTTTTGCCTCTCAGATATGACCTTGGCAGGAAAGAAATCTCGGCAATGTGCAAACTCCGTCCGATATTATATTGGCGCAGAATCTGGACCACCCCTGAGTTGTCACATTATGCAGCAGGGTTTGCTGATGTCATCAAAGCAGACCGATTTCATAAAATTAGATGGTTCAGATCATTAAAATTAGCATTATGTGAACTAGGGTTAAACGAACTGTGGTCAGACCCAACCGGGTCATCCTTTCCATCCAAGTTATTTATAAAAAATCTTTTCTGGGAACAGGTTGAAAAGAGGAGTCTCCTTAGCAACAACAATGGGTCTATGACGACTGCTTTCCTTGAAGCTAAGCTGTTTCCCATGTATGAAATGTATTGGGATTTCATAACGAAACCCATGGACAGGAAACTGTTTTTCCAAATGAGGGCTGGCTCTCTACCTCTACGTAACTTAACATCAAAATGGAGAGATGGAGGTCCAGCTATTTGCCCAGTTTGTGGGGAAGGAAAGGAAACGTTGGGTCACTTTTTGTTTTCCTGTTATGCATATTCCGCTCCCAGACGTGTTTGGTTGGCTCCCATGTGTAGAAACCTGGGTACTAAAAGTAGTATGGTAGCTCTACGTATTGTAAAATCTACCTCCTTAATCTGGATTATAATAGCGACTGCAAAGTATCTGGGGTGGGCGTGGGTAATTAGGCAGAGATTGCTAGTAGGGTAACTACTCTCTGCTTAGTCGAACAGAGACTGCTAGATTACCTATTCTCTGTTCCCATGCGAGGTGTCTTATCTGATGAATAATTTTAAAAATTACATTGATTTTTAATAGTGATACTGGATTGCTTCTTTTTTAATCTGTGTTTTTATCATATGAACTTTGCACCTTGGATTGTATAAAATAGGATGAAATGTAATTCTAATTGTCTTTTTAATGTGTAATGTGCTTAAGTCATATTCGATCTTGTAATTTAATTGTATTTTTATTATGTGTTTGTTTGTCTGCTTTTATGAGTAATACTCGAATAAAGCACTTTTGAATTGAATTGAATTGAATTGTTTAAATTCAAAACACCCCACAGAAAGTCTAGGCCTGTGCACCACTGAGTACCCCTGGGCATAAGGGATGAAAGCTAGACAAAACGGGTGCAGGCCTGAGAACACTGCATGCCTTCAAAATGGCCCCTTGCCCCCCAGCACATGGCCAGGCCCTGCCTGTACCAGCACTCAAAATGGCCCCCACCCACATGGCCAGTCCCCATCAACACCCCAAAAAATCGAAAAACACACAAAAATGCCATCCATGCCCTCCATGATGTTTACATTAAAGAGACCCCACAGAAAGACTCAGTCCATGCACCACTCACTACCCCTGGGCAAAAGGCCCCAACAGCAGCCAAAAAAATCGAAAACACACAAAAATCAGCACAATTCCATGCCATCCATGCCCTCAATGATGTTTAAATTCAAGACACCCCACAGAAAGACTAGGCCCATGCACCACTCACTACCCCTGGGCATAACGGATAAAAGCTAGGCAAAATGGGTGCAGGCTTGAGAACACTGCCTGCCTTCAAAATGGCTCCTTGCCCCCCAGCACATGGCCAGGGCCTGCCTGTACCAGCACTCAAAATGACCCCCACCCACATGGCCAGTCCCCAACAGCAGCCAAAAAAATTGAAAAACACACAAAAATCAGCACAATCCCATGCCATCCATACCCACCATAATGTTTACATTAAAGAGACCCCACAGAAAGACTCAGTCCATGCACCACTCACTACCCCTGGGCAAAAGGCCCCAACAGCAGCCAAAAAAATTTAAAAACACACACAAATCAGCACAATCCCATGCCATCCATGCCCTCCATGATGTTTACATTAAAGAGACCCCACAGAAAGACTCAGTCCATGCACCACTCACTACCCCTGGGCAAAAGGCCCCAACAACAGCCCAAAAATCGAAAATTCCAAAATTGTAGTTGCAGCAACTGTAATGCCCCAAACAAACTCACTTGTGAAATTTCTAATCCAAAAGTGATCCAAAGAAAGTCAAAAAGGCCTCAAATCCAAATATCGAGCAGCATCCACAAAAAGTAATCGTTCCAGGTCAAGATCCAAATGAAAGTGACCAGCACATGAAGAAAGCACTGGGAGGAGCCTGCTGGACAGGAACAGGAAGTTGGAGACTGTGGGGAACTTCCTTCCTCCCACCCGCCCAACCTTCCCCCAAAATGGACTCCTTGCAAAACAAAGTGCAGGCAAATGTCAACCTGAGGAGTTATTCTGATAAAAATCATCATTTTCAGAAGGTTTATGCTGCTTGCTGGTGGATTTCTTGTGAAGAATTGCAAATTTTGCAATTTCGCGAGTGCGAGATTGCTGCTGCCCGCCGCATCTACGTGTTCGCAATTGCGAACTCTCGCGATGCGTGCTGTGCAAGGTGGCAAGCCGCGATGACGTAATCGCGGTCGCCAAACTCCCGCGGGATCCTGCAGCAAGATCCAAAATGGCGCAGCACACGCAAAATATTGAGAAAAACAACTCTGCAAACGCTGAATGACGGTAAGTGAACGCCGCACGCCGCAATATTGTATCACCAAGCAAAAAAATCCGCTGTGTGCGTATTTGCAGATTTTCGGCAAATTTGCGAGAGTTCGCGGATTGCGAATTTACCAAAAATCCGCAAATTCCACGAGCGGAACGGATTTTACGCCCATGCTTACTGCTGGTGTGGTCCGTGTGAAGCTGCCAAGAGTAGCGCGTGTTTCATGGAGAATACAAGAGGTGTCTGACACACCTGAGACGGACCCCGACCCAAGAGGCAGAGGCGCTCCCTTGTTAGAGAACTTTGAAAGGAGCTAGCGCTATTAAGGAGTGCCCACCGGCTGCAACACAACACGACCGAAGTTGGTATGGAAGAGGCCTCGGTTAGAGGCCCTCCTCAATCTAGTGAATGGACTGTATTCAGCAAGGGTTTGCAGAAGGAATTTGTTCCCATGCACGGCGTAGTTACCGAAATCTTTTTGAAAGGCGAAATCTGAAAGTGAAAATTACTCCGTTGGTAGCAGGACACATATGCGGCGCTCTGTGCACGAGGAATGGAACTATTCCTTGAAAGGCTTGAATGCACCAGCACTAAGTGAAGCAGAATGATGTTGTTGCTAAGATCGACATTGAAACCATGGATAAAATAAGGGGCAGTGTTGAAGTATTATGGGCGATGTAGTCCAGGCATTGGCAGTAAGAAAAGAGTAACGATACTGACTATAAAACCTGACTGCCCCTTTAATATTTGAAATGGATTGTTGTCCGCCTTCAATGTCTACAAGTTACGTTACATTTTAAAAACTGAACGGTCCCATCGCAGTGAACCAACTAATGTCATATGATTAAGTCGAGAACTTTGAAAGGAGCTAGCGCTATTAAGGAGTGCCCATATAATAAGGGGCAGTGTTGAAGACGAGAAGACGAAACGCGTGATGCCTGTTTCTTTCATTCAATAAAGAACGTGAAAAGTACTGCTGGTGTGGTCCATGTGGAGCTGCCAAGAGCAGCGTGTGTTTCGTGGAGAATACAAGAGGTGTCTGACACACCTGAGACGGACCCCGACCTGAGAGGCAGAGGCGCTCCCTTGTCAGAGAACTTTGAAAGGAGCTAGCGCTATTAAGGAGTGCCCATATAGTAAGGGGCAGTGTTGAAGACGAGAAGTCGAAACGCGTCATGCCAGTTTCTTTCATTCACTAAAGAACGTGAAAAGTACTGCTGGTGTGGTCCGTGTGAAGCTGCCAAGAGTAGCGCGTGTTTCGTGGAGAATATATATACCCCCTGGAAGACCTATTGTTTCGTCGGTCCAGGGACTGACGGAACATGTCTCAAGGTTTCTTGACTTTTTTCTGGCGAACTTGGTAACTAAACTATCATCCTACGTTAAGGACACCAAGGATTTTTTAACTAAAATCCAAAATGTACAATGGCAATCTGACTATTTACTTGTCGTCCTGGACATAACAAGTCTCTACACTTGTATCGAACATTCAAAGGGAATAGAAGCAGTAACTGTATATTTGAAAAAAAGACAGCTAAGATATGCACAACATAATTGCATGTTAATTGAGTTTCTGCATTTTTGTTTAAATAACAACATTTTCCTTTTTGAAGATATTTATTTTAAACAAGTGTCTGGTACGGCGATGGGCACCTGCTTCGCTCCCAGCTATGCGAACTTGTTCGTTGGCTGGTGGGAGGAGCAGGTGTCCAGAACCTATAAGGACGACATGTCCAGTGGCTCAGTGGTAAAATGGCATTGATACATCGATGATTTATTTATCATTTGGCATTGGACAGAGGAGACTGCACGTCACTATATCGCACACCTGAATGAAAACGATCACAACTTGCATTTCACGGGAACAATTAGTCCGACTTCTGTGGATTACTTGGACCTGAGAGTACAAGTTGTTGGGGGCAAGATCGAAATGTCATTATATCGGAAAGCCACTGCTGGCAACTCGATATTATATGCAACCAGTAGCCACCCCCCAAACTAGTGCAAAGTATCCCCTATGGGGAATTGCTTAGACTCAGGAGGAATTGCACACGTGATAGTGACTTTGAGACGGCAGGCACTGAAAGTATAGGCAGATTCAATGTAAGAGGTTATAACCCAACTACTCTGAATAAAACGCTTTGCAAAGTGAGAGCCATGACCAGGGACAGTTTACTTGAACAAAGTAGGGGAAAAAAAACTGATGGAGAGAAATGTTGACTAATTTCCCCATATTCAGCGGAAGCTAATCACCTTAAACAAATGCTGAAGAAAAACTGGCATATTTTAAAGGCAGATAATGTCATAGGTGAGGATGTCCCTGTTTATCCACTGGTCACATTCAAAAAGGCTAGATCCATCCGGACCAATTGGTACGGAGCCACTTAGAAAAGATACCGTCGAAAACCAATACCTTGAGAAGTATGAAAGGTTTTTTTCCCTGCCATAAGTGTAAAGCGTGCTGCAACAGCAAAAGGGTGCTTACATATACCATTCAAGACACTGGCATGGTCAGGAAAATCAGTAAGTTTATTACTTGCAGTACACCAGATGTGGTGTACTGTCTTGTCTGTGCATGCGGGCTGCAATATATAGGCAGTACAGTGCACCCATTTAAAATCTGAATTTTAGAGCACATGAGAGCGATTGACAAGGTGGATGAAGCCTAGTCGGTCGCTAGACACTTTGCAGAAAAACACCAAAGTGACCGGAATCAGCTACTGTGCTACAGATTAGATTTAGTTCCAGACAATATCAGAGGAGGGGATAGACTTAAAAAACTTCACAGACTTGAATCGAGGTATATTATAGACCTTCATACCAAAACACCTTGGGGTATGAATAGTGGTGAAGACCTGATGGTCCATATTGGTGCATAAATGAATGTTAACAACAGTTGATGGAACTGCAAGGATACAATTTTTATACCTCTAAATGTATATATGTATATAATTGTATATATTTACATAGGAATGAGATCTCAGAGTTATTTTGGATGAATTACCTCTTCTCTCTCTTTTGGGTTTTGATTGATTTATGACTCCTTGAAAGATGAAATTTGATTTAGATTTGGAGTTACGAGAAATACCTTGGTGTGTCCGCTATAAAAACATGATTTTGGTTAATGAAATGAAAAAATGAAACAATGAAAAAATGAAATAATGCAGTTTGAAATAGATACATGGTAAAATAGTATATGAATGTACAAAATGTATATAAATTAGAAACTGTTATTGGTTGATTTAATTTGATAAACAGACCTGAATAACATCTAAGGGAGGATAATAGCCGATCCACGGCTCAATTTTGTTTGGAAAACAAGTAATAGAATTTGATCTAAAATACGAAAATTGTGTATGTGAGGTGGTTATGAATTATGTACATCTCACGTTCGAATTTACTTGTATAAATAGTAATAGCAAACCACTCCAAGATGGCGCTGGTTAATGTCAGCTGGCCAGTAGTCCTTCCTTGATTGTGAGTAAATTGTTTAAAAACATGCTGATGTCTGGTGGCTACCGACATCGAGAAAGGCTGTGTGCCGAAACGCGAGGGCATCTGTCTTGTCTGTTGAAAATAAAGCAACCTTGGAAATTGACAACCCGTGAGTGTGGGTAATTCTTTACAACGCGAAGAAATTGAGCAATATATATATATATATATATATGTTTATGTGTGTGTGTGTGTATATCTATATATATATATATATATATATATATATATATATATATATATATATATATGTGTGTGTGTGTGTATATATATATATATATATATATATATATATATATACTAGCAGCCCGTCCCGACGTTGTCCGGGTATGAATTGCTGCCGGCCAGTAGTATATTGTTTTGTAGGATTTCGTTTTGATAGCATTTCTTATCTGTGAAAGGCCTGTGAAATGCTCCGATTCACAGTGCACTGCTGATGCACTTAAGAGTGCGCGTTAAGTAGTGTGAGAACTCGAGTTTCCCTACTTTATTTTTCCTTGCAATATTATACAGCGCTAACTCGACAACATGGCATGAGCACAATTTACATTACAGAAGAACACATTCATTTGTGGTAGGCACGGGGGGGACAAAGCAATTTCCTGGAATCACAGGATGTTGAGCTGATGCTGAGATTTGAACGTAGCTCCCCAGCTCTAAAGTTCGAAATTCTAGAACTTGTGGCGGAAGGTGTGTCTAAAAGTGTATGTCGGTGCTGGCCATCAATGAGAGAGACCTGTGCATTTTTCAAATGGTTGGTGAAAAAATATGAGTATGTTGCTGGAGATGTGGGCCGCTGTCCCACCAATGTACTTACCGGGGGAGGGTAAACACCCATTATTCTGCAACTTTCTTTCCGCATACCATCCCTCCGCATACTTTCATAACGAAAGTACCATGACTCCGCAATGCCATTATAACACATGGCATTGCATTTTATATACTTTTACCACGCATACATTTACAAAGAAATTCGTTGTAAATGCATGAATGGTAAAAGCATGTTTTTTTAATGTTTGGATATGGTAAGTATGGGTATAGGGATATATGTTTTGGGGTACTGAGGTATATGTTTTGGGGTGTTTGGCTATTTTAAGGGTTCAGATATAGTTTTGGGTTATGGGGTACAGGAGTAGTTTTAGGGTTTAGGGATAGGTATGGGTTTTGGGGTACATGGGTATTTTTAGGGTTCAGGGCTAGGTTTGGGTTTTGGGGTATAGGGGTATTTTCAGGGTTCAGGGGAAGGTTTGGGGTTTGGTGTACAGGGGTATTTCAAGGGTTCAGGGCTAGGTTTAAGTTTTGGGGTACAGGGGTATTTTTAGGGTACAGGGCTAGGTTTGGGTTTTGGGGTACAAGGGTATTTTAGGGTTCAGGGGTAGTTTTGGGCTTTGGGGTACAGGATTATTTTTAGGGTTCAGGGCTAGGTTTGGGTTTTGGGGTACCAGGGTATTTTTAGGGTTCAGGGGAAGGTTTGGGATTTGGGGTACAGGGGTATTTTAAGGGTTCAGGGCTAGGTTTGAGGTTTGGGGTACAGGGGTATTTTAAGGTTCAGGGGTAGGTTTGGGTTTTGGGGTACAGTGGTATTTTTAGGGTTCAGGGCTAGGTTTGGGTTTTGGGGTCAGGGGTATTTTTAGGGTTCAGGGGTAGGTTTGGGTTTTGAGGTACAGGGGTATTTATAGGGTTCAGGGCTAGGTTTGGGTTTTGGGGTACAGGGGTATTTTTAGGGTTTAGGGGTAGGTTTGGGTTTTGGGGTACAGGGTATATTTATAGGGTTAAGATCGGTTAGTGTTTAAGGGTGTTGGGGTATTTTAAGGAGTAAGGGTGGGTTATGATTATGGGGTGCAGGGTTATTTAAAGGGAGCAGGGTGGGATTAGCACATGATATGAGACATGGCATGAAGGGCGGAATGTACCATTCGCCCCCAGCGTTTGTCACACCCCCAGCACACGCCCACAGCACAACGCAGACACGCCCACAAGCGACTACTTTGCTGGCACGGTTCTTTTACCTTTTAAATGTATATGGAGGGCGTCGGCATAGCTTATGTCCTTCTGCTGCAACTGCCCTTTTCAACGCTGTATTGGGTGTTGTGATTGGTGCTGTGGTTCCTGAGATTACCCGCCTCAATGGTTTGGGATCTCTCTTTATTATATTAGTATGGATGTGTATGTGTGTGTGTATATACCACTCTTCCGTCATGAACGATAAATGGAACAGCACTCTTTATAGCTTTAAATCATAGTTAATTTACTTTGCAGATATACACTAAAAGTATCAGATGCATTTCGGCTGACTTAGCCTTTCTCACGACGCCTGTATACAGGAAGCATTGTGATTATATACCCTTACTAGCAGCCTGTCCCGACGTTGTCCCGGATCAATTAGGCTTCAGGGCCCCAGACCGCCCCGACGTTGTCCGTGGGTCCCCCGGAGCCTTCCTCCATATTTTGCAGTATTATACCTCTATGTTTACTTTGTACACTTTTGTAACCTGCACACGTCTCTTTTTCCTCCTGTAATGCAGTATTATACCTCTATGTTTACTTTGTATGCTTTTGTAACATGCAAATGTAACTTTTTCCTCCTGTAATGCACCGTTTAGCTCACTTTTGTAATGCGCCGTTTGCTTCCTCTTGCTCACGACGTACGCTTTTGTAACCTGCACACGTAACTTTTTCCTCCTGTAATGCACCGTTTGGCTCACTTTTGTAATGCTCCGTTTGCTTCCTCTTGCTCACGATTGTCATTTTTGCTTCATTTTTCCGCTGCTCACCGCTCCTAAATAAATAAATAAATAACCTTACTCATCCGCCGCTCACCGCTGCTCCCCACCTGTCGGCCGCTCCTCACCCCCTGACCACCGTTCCTCACCACCTGTCCGCCGCTCCTCACCGCCTGTCCGCCGCTCCTCACCGCTCCTCTCCGCACCATGTCCACTGGTCCCCCTCGCGCTCCTGGACGCTGTCCCTCCCCGCGCTCCTCACGCCAGCACGCACGTTGCGGCCGGCGCTTCTTCCAAGGGACTACTTTTTTTTCAGTAAATTTTTTAAATAACGTATATTTATTACCTTTAAATAGCCTATGTCCATCCGCACACCCTCACGATTACAACGATGCATCGGGTGTGTGGATTGGCGCTGTGGTTCCCGAGTTTACCCGCCTCAAAGGTTCAAAGTTTTTCCTTTATAATAGTAGTATAGATACCAATACTGAAAAAAGACAGATAGTATAGTTCTATTACAGCGCCATCTTTAAACATGTTCTTATATATCCTTTGTACTGGGACATTAATCTACAAAGGGGACATTCGATGAATTTAGATTCAAGAAAAAGTTCTAATATTATGCATGTTGGAATGGAGTCAATTTATACAAAATAAAATAGGATAGAAATGATATGAAATTAAATAAAACATGTCCTTTCACATATTTCTCACATACCAATATGTTTATCTAATATATATGCATAATGTCAGACCTTTAATGTTGTGCTAATTGTGGTTATTAATCTGCATATACTATCAAAACATTATCCTAATTCAGTCTGATCTCAGCTTAAGTCACATCCAATTGGCTATTACGTCACAACCTAGTTTGAGATTTTGCACTCAAACACAAATCCACTGGGTCTTTCCCCATTGGGCATAGTCTGTTGGACCCAAATTCTAAGATAATTCAGGCAGAAAAACAACTAAAGAAACATAATAATCAATAACAATAATACAAATAAAGAAAATACAAATTTGGAAAAATACACACTGACACATATATATACGCAGATGTCAGTTTCTTCTGTGAAACCTTCTTTGCCAGAATTATAGAAACTGGCCGGGGAAACAGTGTGCCAAAAAAGATCATAATGTCTTTAAAAAACCTAAGCAGAAAATGAAAATAAATGGTATGACAATGCTCAGAGTAGGACCATAAAGAAAACCCAAAAGGAATGAAGACGCAAGCTTAAAAAAAGTATAGCAATACTAAGTCAAGATAAAGTAGAAAGATCCAGTGGTCCATTGAATCACACAATTATGTGAAACAGTGTTCACTGGTTTATAAAACCAGTACTGAAAAGCGGTATAACCCTTACACTACAGATCGTTTGCAAAGGGGGAGGATAGGCAGGGCGCTAAGCAATCTTCGGCTAGACTGTATCTCTAACAGATAATACGTTGCCTAAGGTAAGTAACTTGTTCATCTGATAGAGACATCTAGCCACAGATTCCTTAACCTTTGAATTAAATACCATAACTATACCCACCCAGGTGAGAAACTTCAAACTAATGCTACAAACGTTCTCAGAGAGAACCAGCTGGTTAAAATTAACAATAGACCAGACACAACTAGGAACTAAATGAAAAAAAGCATGAGCTCCTTATAAAAACTGTGGCAAGGACCACAGGTAATGTAAATAAAAAAAACCTGCTGGTATGATAAAAACATGCTCCAAGGGCAGCTGAATAACATGTGTCAAAAGACAACAGTCAACAGTAGGACAGTAGTACATGACCTCTAAAGGGTGAAATTAGCTATGGCAAGGAAGGGCAAAGGCAATAACGAAAACCCTGTTAATTACAATTCCCTACACCAGTAAGGAAGTCTTCAAAAGAACCTGTCCTAAGAAATCCAGAAAAGGGAGCTTCCAAGACAATGGCATTTAACCCTGATAAGGTAAGTGAGCTCTTGAACTAAAATGGCCAGAGTTAAGCGAATGCCATGTAACCTGCATTCTCTACATCAGTAATGGACTATCTGAAGGAAACTTAACCTAATAACTCCAGAAAGTTAGGTCTTACAGAACCATATTTAAACTAAGATGAATAACTCATTCATTGTTTCAAGGTAGATGAACATCATAGTCCACTCTTGAAACAGGAATATGCTTTGGCCAAATTGACCACCCAAAGGTTCACATAGTACATATTTTCTGTAGAAATAGAAAGATGGCAATTAACAGATATATCCAGATCAAGAATACCATCCAAGAGATATACTAACCCTCAACGAAACACCTTCGGTGACTTAGCATTAAGATAATGTTGCCTGACAAAAGTATCCTAATAGGCTGGTATTACATAATGAAATTCTACATGAAAATGACACCTTGCTATTACAAAGCACTTAAAACAACACTTTGCCTGGAATGTCAAGACGAATAAAATACACTTGGTGCCAAATGTAGGTAAATCAGAAATACCGATTTCTTAATAGCAAATTTTACCGATTCGCTATTAAGAAATCGGTATTTCCTGTGTAGGTAAAGAATTGGTAAAAAAAACGGAATCCTTATATACTTTACTAGCAGCCCGTCCTGACCTTGTCCGGAAGCAATTAGGCTTCAGGGCCCCCGCCTGCCCCTGACCCAGCCCACCCCGACATTGTCCGTGGGTCCCCCGGAGTAGCAGCCCGTCCCGACCTTGGCTTCAGGGTCCTCGCTCGCCCCGACATTGTCCGTGGATCCCCCGGAGCCTTACCTCATCCGCCGCACCTCCCCGTGCTCCTGAGTTCACCCGTATGTCACTCCTTTCCGCTCCTCCCTGCCTGTCCGCCGCTTCTCACTGCTCCTCCCTGCCTGTCCACCGCTCCTCCCTGCCTGTCCGCCGCACCTCCCCGCGCTCATGTCCGCCGCTCCTCCCCGCGCTCCTAATGTCAGTACGCACGTTGCTGCCGGTGCTACTTCCATGGGACTACTTTTTTTTTCTCGTAAATTTTTTAAATAACTTATATCTTTTTTATTTATATAGCCTATGTCCATCTGCACACCCTGACAATTACAACAATGTATCGGGTGTGTGGATTGGCGCTGTGGTTCCCGAGTTTACCTGCCTCAAAGGTTCAAAGTTCTTCCTTTATAATAGTAGTATAGATTACCGAATCGGTAATTGAGATTCGGTAATAAGGAATACCTACCCATTCATTTCTATGAGCTTGGAAGGCCATAGGAATGAATGTGAAGACATTCAATATTAGCGATTCGGTATTACCGAATCAGTAATACCGGGAGGTAATTCAAGGGTGCCAAGGTGTCCAAAGGACACCCTTTTGCACCACTGAAATGTGCATGTGTGCACATCTAGCGCACATGCATGCCCTAAGGGCATGTATGTGTGTCAAATGGCACTTTAAAAAAAGCAAAAAAGTGTTTTTTCAAGGGAAATCGGTAATTACCACCAAACCAACTTGAAGTTGGTGGTAATTACTGTATTCTTAAGGCTCAAAGCACTCTTTAATGTGCTTCCTACATTGTATTTAAGGAATCAGTATATACCGATTCCTTAAATGCAAGAGCAATAAGGAATTGGTATTAAGGAATCGATATTTACCAATTCCTTATTTACAAATTCCTTACCTACATTAGGAATGGGTAAATACCTGTCGGTAACGCTGAAGTTTATTGAATTTCGGCTTTACCGACCGGTATTTAGTCACATACATCTGGCCCCAAGTCCCTGAAGTTATCTAATAAGGGAACCAAATAATAATTGTTCACAAGCCATATGAGCTAAAATCTAATTTCACCGTAAGACAGACAAGGGCTCGCATTGACATATTTAGTTATTTAGGAACAATGAAGCCACAGATCATGATCTCACACTCTGATCCTAATAGAGAAAGGAATTGTGCCCAAGAAGACAGGGAACATCCAACCTACAGACAGGAAATGTATGACTATCAATATATATGGAAAAATCCAGAGGGTCCTTAAAGCTAAGAAAGACCACAAACAAATGTTTTTTTTTTATAATTCTTTTTTATTAATTTTCGAAACAATAACATGGTACACTTGAAGTCATACACAGGTTCACATTTGTCAACATCAATTAGTATACATATCATTAGGCAGCTGTAGATATATTGACATGCATTCACCAGAATAGTCAGTACTGTCTTTGCTATGTGGGGGGTCAGCCCGCATACATATATGAGGGGAGTCTGTCGGTACAGCATAATCATTAAACTATAAGATGTACATACAGTATCAAATTGGACTGTGGGGTGGCCTATACGAAGATGACAAAAACCAGAGACATAAAAAATATGGAGACGCAAAATTCGCAACCCACCATGTGCTAAGGGTTAGCCTCCCATTTGTACAATCAGTAAAAAAAAAAAAATATCACAACATGGGCAATGCATGTGAGTAGGCTCATTTACTCACTCAGTGGATACAACACCGTCATTCCCCTGAGATCCAGTTCGAGTGTGGGAGAGAAAATAGCAATGCAATGGGGCCCATATATCTCTAGGCCTGGAATTTACAGGTAGCAGCTCCCCATAAGTCGCAAGCTGCTCTTGACAATAGATTAAGTCATCAATCCATACCTTGAACTTAGATGCCCTTCCTCTGTCCCATCTACACGCCACTCTTCTCTTCGCTAGCAACAGTGCCAGTGCCACAAACCTACGGTGTGCCGCTCATATCGGTTCGGTGTATCCCAGCAGTGCGAGTGTTGGTGATGGCTCAATATGGGTATCTATCATTTCAGAGAGCGCTGTAAAAACTTGTACCGCCGCACATCCCCATGCAAGATGTAAAAAATCCGCCTTAGGCGCTCGGCAGCGATCACATGTGTCTTCTATACCTTAATTTACCTGTGCATACGAGCACGGGTGTAATACAGTCTGTGAAGGAATTTGCAGTGAATTAATCTAAGCCTGCTACTGGCCGATACCCGCTCCGTCTGTTGTGAGCAGAATTCCCACTGCCTATCCGTCAGCTCTATACCCAGCTCCTTACTCCTATCTGGCGCAACTACCTTGTCTCCCTGTTCATGTATCATCCTATAAATGATTGACACAAGAAATCTGGTGGGTTTCGCGTTCTGGAGCATCAGCTGAAGCGGTGCAAGAATTTGGGGCTCTGTAGGGAAGTCCGGAGTAAGAGAGCGAAATCCTTGTCGGAGGCAAATATACAAAAAGGTGTCGAGTGGCAACTGCGGTATGTCCTGAAATATATGTGCCAGGGTGCAAAACCTCCCCTCATGGTACAGGTCCCCCCCTGTCTTAATCTTTGTGCATTCTAAAAATTTGTGAAAGAGAGCCTCCAGTAGGAGGGGTAATTTCAGATGGTATGCCAGCGGCAGGAGTGGTGAGTAAATCATGGGTACATCCAGTCGTTTACTTATGTGTGCCCAAGCAACGACCGTGCAGGTAACCGTTGTTGGTGTCTCAGCTCTGCTAGGGGGCAGCTCATACAGCGTACCGTCTATGGGAACCGGTAATGCAAGTCAGTGTTCTGCAGCCACTTGCGGCATATATCGAGGTTGGTGCATCCAAAAACAGGTTTAGTGCACCTGCGCACTGTAATAATATGATTCAAAGTTGGGGATGCCAAACCCCACTTGGGAATACGGCCTTGTGAGGACACTCCACTGGAGTCTCGGGCTCTTCCCTCCCCATACCAGCCGTATTAGTTGGGATTGCAGCTGTTTAAAAAAATAAGCCCCTGGATGATACAAGATATTTAGAAGGAGGTACAGTAGTTGGGGTAATACTACCATTTTAATCAGAGACGCCCGTCCCGCCATGGATAGGGGAAGTTCAATCCAGCATGAGACGTTATCTGTGATGCAGACCAGCGTAGTCCCGTAATTAAGACGCATGAGGTTGTTCCTATTGGGAGTGATATGGATACCAAGGTATTTCAGTTCATCCTCACACCACGCCAGTGGATAATCCATTGGAAATCGACCAGTCGCCGCAGTAAGAGTGAACGCGCAAGACTTACTCCAGTTTATTTGCACACCCGAGAGTCTACCAAAGACTATGAACTCCCAAAGGACTGGGTTCAAATTCTGCTGGGGATCACGGATATAAAGCGTGATATCATCAGCGTATCGAGATACTAGTATCTGTCTCAGATTACACTGCAGCGCTCTGTCTTTATGGTGTTGTCGCAGTTTTGCCGTGAGCGGTTCAACTGCTATTGGAAAAGTAAAGGCGACAGGTGGCAACCCTGCCTTGTGCCTCTCGTGACTGAGAAAGTCTGAGAGATCTTACCATTAACGGCCCCCCTCGCCACTGGCATGCAGTATAACAGTCTAATCTAAGAAAGGAAAATGGGAGGGAACCCCATGCGCGTCATCACTCAGAACACAAAGTCCCATTCGATCGAGTCGAAGGCCTTCGTGGCGTCTAAAAAGATCACTCCCAGCGGTAGTTCCTCTGAGACATTATTTAGGACTGCGAAAAACTTTATTAGGTTGTGGGACGTTGCCCTCCCTGGCAAAAAGTCCGACTGGTCGGGCAGGATCAAGGCCTCCATAAGAAGATTAATTTGCGTGGCTATGAGTTTAGCGAGGATTTTAACATCACAATTAAGCAGCAAGAGGGGTGTGTAGGAATCACAGTGCTGTGCCGGCTTTCCTGGTTTCAAGAGGAAAGTTATGAGGACCTCTCTCATGGAGGGAGGCAGATGTCCCATGTCCAACGCGACCTCATATACCTCCCGCAAGATGGGGGCCATCAAATCTATGTATGTTTTATAAAATTCTACCGGTATGCTATCTGTCCCGCTGGCCTTACCGGACTGCATATGCATGAAATCCTCCCGCACTTCATCCAATTCGAACGGGGCACACACAAACCGTTGTTGTGCGTCGCTCAGCCGCCCCAAGGAAATATCATTCAGGTAGGTATCTAGTTCTAGCGCACCCGATCGTGTGGTTGTGTATAATTTAGTATAGTGTGCTGTAAAGGCATTCAACATATTAGCTGTGTCTCTGTACACTAGCCCATCTGGACCTGTCAATTCCAGTATCACATTGAAACTACAGGTGTGTCTAATTGTTTCAGCCAGTGCCTCAGAGAGGGTGCCTCTCACCCTCTCCATAGCTACGGGTCTTCCAGTATTTCCCCCGACAGTGCGACTCTCTACGGGCCGTATCAATGTACCCTGAGAGCTTTCGCCGAATCTGAGACTGAATGGTCTGATCAGGTGAAAGAACCAACGACCTCTCCAAGGACTTGAGCTCAGTTTTGTACCGCTTTTGAGCTCAGTTTTGTACCGCTTTTGAGCTCAGTTTCAAGCATCCGCAATGTGTGCTTAATGTCTTTTAGAACACCAGCTTCTTTCGAGATACAATAGCCCATCAAGGTGACTTTAAACGCCTCCCAAATAGTTTCCACTTTGGCAACTGAATCCTTATTTCGAGCAAAGAAATCCAAGATCTCTTCGCAAAGCTCCTCTTGGAACACAGTGTCTAGTAATATGGTAGGCTGCATTCTCCAACTAGGGCGTGCAGGACCAAGCTCCGCTGAAGAAAAAGAGAGCTTCACCGGCGAGTGGTCTAAAAAGGTCCTGGCCAAATGCTGCACCCCAGATACCATAGGACACAATGTCGCTGACAAAAATATATAATCTAAGCGCGCCCAAGACGCCTAATGCGCAATATAGTGGGTACCCTCCAGATCAAAAGGATGGAAATGTCTCCAGGCATCTATCAGAGCATATTCCGTAAGTGTGGTGTGCAACACATTACGTGCTCTGGTGTAATGATGGGGAGAGGGGTGTGACCTATCAACAGTTGGGTTACATGTCACTTTGAAGTCACCACCCCATTTGATGTGTTTGGACCCAATGTCTATAATAGCAGCCCACAGGTCTGTATAGAACTGCGGGTCATCCGTATTCGGTCCATAGCAGCAAGCCAACGTGACAGAGTCATGTCCCAGTCGTTCCCAAGCCAGACAATATCTCCCCTGTGTATCGCAGTGTGTACCAGCCAGAGGGAATGGAATGCGTTTCTTGATAAGGATAGCAGTGCCCCTCGCATAAGACGAAAAGGAGGAAAATACCCTGTGTTCTGCCCATTTACTAGCAAATGTATTAGTATGCTTTGGGTTGATGTGCGTTTCTTGCAGAAATGCAACACTGGCCTGATGTCTGTCCAGGTAAGCCAACACTTGGCGCCTCTTGCGTGGGTCTAACAACGCCCGAACATTCCAAGTAACAAGATTCAGGTCAGCTCCCTGCTCAGAAGACATAAGCCACAAGTCTACCATTCACGTAAGTCACTAGGTGATATCAACTCCCAGCCCCTAGTTGTGCCTCATCTAAAGCGTCAGCGTCCCTACAACGCATGTGCCATCCCCACTACAACATGAACCCACAGCTGCCTGTCAAGATAAAACAATAATTGTGCATGACATCTACGTGTACCTTAAATCCAATATCCAGAACCAAACTGAGATTCAGCGACATGTCTCCCTACCTTAGAATGCAGCCAAATCTAATCTGATCCCCCTCCCACCACCCCCCCTGCAACCGAAACAACTCACCCCCAATTCGCCCCAGTCCACCCTCCTCCCACTGAAGCAACCCAATCTTGCCAAAATACTCTTCCCTCCCCCCTCCCTACACCCAGACAACAACAGCGCCACCATCCAGGTGGCATATTCCATCAAGCGGGAATACCCTTTGGGGCAACACTAGTCAGCTACTCAGCCACCCCACCCTCATAGGCCCAACTGGGATGTACCCCTTGCGCATGTGTCAGAGGGGAAGTGGGGCCCGAATTACATTACCACTGGAACAACGGGTACAGTCCCGGACATCTTGCCAAGTGATTGTCTGTAGGTCTCTGCTATGAGTCTCCCGTGGTCGATCATGAGTGCTCGGCCATTTCCGGTGATCGCAGCTATGCTATTGTTCCTCCTTGGCTTCCTGTGCATCATCTTGTTGCGCAGCCCCTCGCCCTCCACCACCGCTGTGAGTTCTCTTCACTGTACGAAGAAAGTCTTCAACATGTTGAGGGTTTGTAAAGGAACGTTGCTATCCCTGATGGGTCACCCTAAGTTTCGCAGGATACAGTAACGCATAGTCAATCTGCGCAGCAGGGAGTTTCTTCTTCACTTCAATAAACCTGCGCCGCTCCTCCTGGACAATCGGGGTTAAGTCTGGAGACATCGAGAATGGAAGTCCTTCATGAAACAGGTTCTGTTTAGTTCTTGCGGCGCGCAGTGCTACATCTCGGTCACGATAATTTAGTAAGCGCGCGATGATGGGTCTTGGTTGGATCCCAGGTGGCGGTCTCGGGCCGAGAGATCTATGTGCCCGCTCTACAATAAATTGCGTGGAGAAGGCATCCAAGCCGATGGCAGCCAACAGCAAGCATTTTCTCCACATAGTCCTCCATCTGCCCAGTGTTCGTGGACTCCGGCATACCAGTGACGCAAATATTATTGCGCCAGCTGCGGGCTTCTAAATCCTCATTCTTCGCTGCAATCACTCGTAGGAGTTTTCCCATCCTGGCTAATTGTGTCATACGTCCTGCAGTGGTATTCTTCATTTTCCGAGATGCGCCTCTCAGTGTCCTTAATACGTTCTTCATGCACATCCAACTTGTGCGCTATGGAGTCCATCCTGGACGACATCCTGTCTAACTTGTCCACCACCGTGGCGAACCCTTGCCGCATCTCCTGGAGTATCTGCTGCATGTCCATTTCGTTAGCGGGGGAACACTGCTGCCTGGCATATCCGCCCTGCTCGTCTCGCTGTCTTCTAGGTTAAGCCACCTCAAAGTTGAGTTTGGGCTGCCGAGTGTCTGGTTTGCCCATAATGCCGCCAACACTGGAATCCCAGGGTATGCCGCTGATTCGCCAGTACAGGCCATCCACAGGATCTATAGTGCCGAGACCCCCGCTTGTATCGTGCCTGTGTTAACATAACACTGACTCGAGTGAGCTTCAGAACCGCCTGGCCTAAGAGTCCGAGGCGACATACCCTGCATCCTTTGCGGTCAAGATCCACCGTTAAATGGCAGCTGCAACTCACTAATAGTGTATCCAGAGTCCAAACACACTGCACCAGCCAGCATCAATAGTGAGAGAAGCGACCAGGGAGGCTGCATTGCTCGTCACCACTGCCGCGTCGTACCAGACCTCGCGCGCGCTGTCATTAAAGCACTTAGTGTCCCCTCGTGCCGCGTGCACTCCAAACAATTCCCGGCCGTGCTGAAACCTCCAGTTTCGCTGCCTGGCAGGCAGGGCACCACACCTGTGCACCCCGACCAGGCCCTTCAATATTGCGTGACTCCCAGGGCGCCGGTCCCCGCCCATACAGTAACCAGTCGCCTCGTACCTCCAGCGGTATCAGGTCCCAGCACCGTGCAGTTCAGCAGCCGCAGACCGGACCGATGTAAACGCCTGGGGTGCCCGGGAATCGGCAGGTTTGTGCCCAGTTCTTCTCCAAGGGCCCGTGTTAAGCCGCGGTCTTTCCTGAACGTTGCCACCACGGGCGCCTCTCCTCCTAGCTCCGACGATACCAACGGTCAACACTTCACCGAGGCGGCGTTGGCGGGCGCAGGTCCCGATCGGCCCAGGAATCGCACTGATGCTTGTAGGCAGTGCGACCTACGCTGTGGCCCACATTTAGACCTTTATTCCTCTGGTTATAAAGGATAAATTATGGATATTGAATCCGGGCAGCCGGAGCCTCACACGAGTGCGGCCATTCGGCTTGTGTGCCCTCTAGCGCTCCCCGACCACAAACGAACCTTCCCCTCAGAAAAACCAGAAATCTTTCCAACAATGGAAGACATAGCTGTAAACAACCTAAAGCTAACTATTCAAACGCTGCATCTCAGAAAATCTCAAAAGCAGAGCTCACAGTACAACACTGTTCCAAGATTGAACATAAGAATAACAATCACCTCCAAAAATAGGGGAAACTAAGACTATAAGTATTCAGAAGCATTCACATCAGACACATTTAGCTTGCCAGAGATAAGTCCTCCCGCAAAGAGGAACACACTTCCATGGAGCAAATGCCCATGAGCAGGTAAAGAACTCAACACATATCAAAACTGCTATGATCCCATCACTAGGAATCATAACCTAAAAAATTATCCAACCTAAAAGCAATCCATGCACCACCTGAAATCTCTGGAAAGTGCATTCAGCTAGGTAGCAGAAAGGAATGCGTTGGCCAAACTAGAGACCAAAATTACCCTGAAGTGGAAATTCAAAGTATTTGTAAAAACAGGTGTACACTCTGCATACAAGGGCTCACATTTGTTATAAGTAATATGTCTCTATAAGAAATATTGCAAGCCAAACTGCTTTGAATTTATTTTATTTTATTTTTTACATTTGTATGGCGCTCAGCTACCCAACAAGGGTTTCCCGGCGCCTATGACATTAGGTTGGACTAAGGTATAAGCGGAGTTAGATTTTAGCTCAGTTGTTTCTGGAATGAATTTTGTAATTTTGTAATGAAGCATGTAAAAAGGTAAACTTCCTAACTGGAAGACATATCACCTGCAAATTACCTCTTAAGCACGAAGCCCATTACCAGAGTAAAAAAGAATATAACTCCAGTGTCCTTATACCACTTAACCTGATACAGACAATATTGAAACAATAACATCTGGATCGCGCAGAAATACCAACCAGGTGTAATCAAAAGAGGGTCATGGTTGTCAACGCCCTAACAATTTAGACCCTTTGAAAAAATAAACCTCTAGTATCATTTATAAAACTCAAGTATGGGGTAAAAATTAAAGAACATAGAACAGTGAAAGAGTAATTAAGACTGTATCACTTCTCTGATCACAAAAGTGTCTCAATGCTGAATCGACTTGAGCCCCAAAAGATTAACACCGTCAAAGGGCATATTGACTAAAGTTACCAGTACAGCTTCTTAAACAAGCATTTCCATAGCCAATAGGTGTCGCCTTTCGGGCCTTATAAGTGTTTTAGCCATGCAACAGATGATGTTGTTGCACCAAGGATATTGTGCTAGATAACTAAACACTTATAAGGTCCCAAAGGTGAGACCCATTGGCTATGCCAATGCATGTTTCCTCTTTCAATGCGTGCTGCATTCTACAGCACGCATTGGAAGAGGAAATCACCTCAATTGATTGTTTTTGTCAGGAAGGTGCCCCTTCCTGCAAAAAAATAATCTCCCCATGACGCAGGCATCCTTGAACCATGGTGCAAGGGTGCCTGCGCCTGCGTGTGGCTGCAGTTTGTGCGCCAGCACAGGGGGAAGCACAGAGATGCGACATATTGTTGTAAATATGTTGCATCCCTGTGCTCCGAAACTAATGCAGCGCAGCAAACTGACTTGCTGCATTGCGCTGCTTTAGTTTCTTGTGGATCTGTCTCTAAGTGTAGAAACAGCCACGTTGTAATGGCTGTTTCCCTTCTTAACATAATTGGTGATTAAGCAGCGGGTTGTATTGTTTTAGTACAGTACAGTTGTTTTTTCGAGCTTCAAGACAAGTGAAAACATGACTGCAATCGGAGGATGAGGCACGTTTTGGCTGAGGTCAGACTTCTGCAACGAATGTTTGAGCGCCTCAGCATTCAGCATCAGAGCTCTGTATGCAGAAACACCTCGTGGGCACCCCTAGTTCTGTCTATAGTGGTTCTTAAACAGCTAGTGACATGAACACATTCTGCACAGCCTCGACTTCTATCACTGCTTGACAATGCGCAAAGCTTGGGGGGATGCGCCTTGTACCCAAATTTGGTGCATCATAACAATAACAATTACAACATGGTGGGGACTCATCTGACTGCAGCCTGGGCCCTGATAGTGCTGAAACTGATGCGCACACTGTGAGGACGGAGCCCTGGTCCGCCAAGACATTGTGGAGAGGCCAGGCTGGATGAGCGGGTGGTGCGACTGGCTCTGATGACACTTTACCAGTCCCGGGGAGCATGTGGTGGCTCAGGGTTAAATTGAGGCAGCAAGAGGACTATAAGTAGTTCTGTGAGCGAGAGTCAGAGATTCCCCTATTGGGACCAGATCGCTAACTGCACGGGAGAAGGTGTCTTTTGGGCCTACCCTATGGCCGACACAGCACAGACACAGGCCCTGAAAAGTGGCGGCTCAGGCTGGCCGAAGGTCCCCCCATGCCACGGGTGTCAAGACAACGTCCACTGGCATGGGCCGCAATAGACAGCAAGCTCAGGGCCAATCAAACCACATCGACAAGTATACAGTGGCCATGGGAGGGGAGGACCGGAGCCAAGGAGGGAGCCAACAAGGCGAAACAGTGGAGGATGGACTAACCCTTCGCTCAGAGACATCATGGCGGCCATCAGAGAGCTGCGTGGAACCCTAGAACCTAAGCTGGACTCAGTAACGGAGGAGGTCAATCTACTGCACATGGACTTTAGGAAAATGTCGGACAAAGTGGTGGAGGCGGAGAGTGGTATTGGTAGCCTCCAATCCAAAACAAAGAGACTTGAAGAACAAGTGGCTGCCCTAACAAAAAATGAAACAGACATCTGAGCCCGGTTTAAGGACCAGGAAGGATGGGCGAGGTGCAACAACATCCGCATCGTAGGGGTCCCGGAAGGTATGGAGGGGCCGTCCACGGACTGGTTCGTGGAGAACTTGATACTTAACCATCTTAAGCCAAAGCTCCTGTCTAACTTCTTTTTGGTGGAGAGGGCTCATCGCACTCTGGGATGGAAGTCTAAGGCTGGGGCCCCTCCTCGCACCATCATAGCCCGGATCCTGAACTACAGGGATCGTGATGCTATCCTGCAGGGGTCACGGGTTTCTAGGGAACTCCGGCTTGAAAATGCCACGATTCGCTTTTTTCAAGACTTCACCCTTCACGTCCAGCGCTAATGAAAGTCCTTTGAAGGAGTCAAGAGAGCCCTCAGAGAACAAGGTGTGAAATATATGATGCTTTTTCCGGCGTGACTCAAAATCCTGGATGGAAGCAAGGCGTACTTCTTTGACGCCCCTGAAGAGGCTAGCAACTGGCTGGAGGGCTGGAGGACAGTGGGCAAAAATGTTGGCCTGCGCAGATCTGAATGCGGCAAAACCGGACGAGATATGCCAAATAAAGATATACTGACATCGGAGAACCGGGAGCTTGAACAGAGTACGCTCAAGTGACTATGGAGGTCGCAGCTGTCTGAGGTGATTTCTGCCCTTAGTGATGGAGGACTGGCATTGACTTCGGGCCCTATGTCTAAAGTGAGAATCTGAAGGGTAATCCAGGACGCTGAACTGTATTGTTGATTCTTGCGGATTCGGTATTTAGATGCAATGTTCCTCATGAGGTCTCAGCAATGGCCGTGAGTGTTAAGGGGAGGGGCGGGCTTGGGGACTTAGAGAAGGGCACCCTTGAAATATCTACTTACTCGGTGAGACGTCCGTTAGCTATGTATGATTCTTTCTGCTGACTGCAGGCATATGTTCTCTCTTCAAGTTGATTTGAGACTGATGGGGCGACAGGCACTCTGCAAGTTTTGGAAGGTTGGAGTTTGGGGACCCACTGAGCAGGGAGGCAGGAAGGGGGAAAAGGCAGGGGAGAGGGGACTTGGCTTTATAGGAAGGATTTGTTTTGCTCATTGTAAATCTAGTTCTTATACGTGTGGGAATGGTTCTAATGGGACACAGTGGGACATGGTTGATCCGAGGGAGTGGAGGCCGAGTGCAACGAATGGGAGAACAGACACAAGTTAAGATATGGGCGTGGAACGTGAACGGGCTGGGAAACTATATTAAGCGGACATTAGTGCTACAGCATCTGAAAAGACATTCCCCTGATGTGGTCCTCCTCAAGGAGACACACCTGCGTGGCAATAGGTGTAAAGCCCTAGACCGTTTTGGCTATGAGATGGTGGCCCATTTGGGGTTCACGTCCGCTTCCAGGGGAGTGGGGATTTTGATTCGTAACACCCTGCCTATGGTAATCCCGGGTACATGGAGAGAGGACTCTGGAAGCATGGTTGCTGTGGTAGGTAGATGGGAGGGGCGAACAATAGTTCTGAGCTCCTGCTACATCCCGTCAGGCTTACACTCCACGACTTATGTAAGATTGGGATCCTTCCTTGCAGCCCTTTCCCGGGGGTCCTCCTGTTGGGCGGTGACACCAATGCTGTAATGGACTCTGACTTGGACCGATCGAGTGAGGGGCAAGGATATAGGGGGGAATATGGACTACAAGGCTTTGCTACGGCCTTGCGGCTGGGTGACCTGTGGCGCACACATCACCCCTCTCACAGACACTACACATTCTATTCAGCTCGACATAGGTCCTTCTCCAGATTGGACCACCTGTTCACACATATCGATCAACTGGGCAATTTTGCAGATCCCAGCATCCTGGTTCAGGGAATCTCTGCCAACTCTCTGGTCAGCTTCATCCTTGGAGGCACGGTGACAACTAGGTCATATTTCCCGGGGATAGACCTGTGGCACCTCATAGGCGACACCCATAAGTGACAAACTCCGGGAGGGTTCCCAGTTATATTTTGCAGAAAATCGGGGTACGGTCAAATCCCAACTCACACTATGGAAAGCCTATAAGACGGTCCTGAGAGGTCAGGCCCAAGCACTGATTGGGGCCCAGAAAAAAGAGGAGCCCCTTCAAATCAGACAGTTAGAAAGCGAGATAGAGATCCTTGAGCGCGACGTCGGTTGGACGTCCTCAGTTGATCAGAGTCATGAGTTTGCCCTAAAACAAAAGGAACTCTGAGCATTAGCAGAGAGTGAGGTGCGTGCCTACTCCCTCACCACGCAACTTCGGATATACGATGTGGGAGAAAAGGGTTTGAAGGTACTGGCGTGGCTTGAACGCTGGTACAGGGAGCACTCATAAGTAGCCGAGGTGCGAGATGAGACGGGATCGCTGGCCTCCACTGGCACATATATAGTGGAGGCATTCGCGTCATACTATGAAAAGGTTTACACTCTGCTATGCACCTGGATGGAACAGGACTGTGTGGAGTTTCTGCAGGACTTTGCGCTGGCCACACTGTTCCAGGAACAAAGAGACCGACTAGGGGCTAAATTCATTGGGTTGGAGATAGGAGAAGCCCTCAACTCTCTTCAAGCCGGAAAGGCTCGTCCCATGAGGGAAAGAGGCAATGACCTCCAGTGATTCACATATGTCCCCAGACGTATCAATTGGGGCTCCAGGTTTCTAGCAAGGAACTCCGCTCCATCTCTAGTAATGTATGCTCCCAAGTACTTAAACCCGTGCATCGCGATCGAGGTTGGGCACCTCGTCGGAACCTGCGGAGGGCCTGAGAGTGGGTGGATCAACAACTTTGCCCAATTGATCGTATAGCCTGAGTAGCTACCGAACAATTAAAAAATGTGGAGCGCCTGCGCTATTGAGTGGTATGGTCTAGTCATATATAGCACAATATCATCTGCATATAAGGAGATACGCTCCTCCCACTCATTGTTTAGCGCCAGGCACCAGAATGACCTGTCCCTTGGTACTCCAGATAATTTCCTAGCAGACAGGCTACTGAAAGTGCAGAGGATACCATCGTCTTCTTTTGGCCAGAAACCCCTCCCCATTCTAAAGACACCATTGCTATGAAATGGACCTTAGTCTGTGAATGTCTCACCAGCCAGATTCTGTTATGGGGATACCAGTATTTTCAGTCACCATATTGACACTTGCAAGGGTATCCCTCAGTGCTTCAACTCTGATCACATTTATATGAGGCTGTTTCTGTGTTTTTCCATGTTATTGGAGCAGACAGCCAGAGCAGCTATATCCACACACCCTCTAAAGTTGCTTTAGTGAGCTCTCTGACATGGTCAGGGATCACTTTGGATCCCATCTGGGGCCTTACCACTTTACTTACTGCAGGTGCACCAGGGAGATTCTATTTCTTGGGGGAGCTAAGGTCTCCAGTTCGGTGCTCATTGACTTTGCAATCAAAACACCAAACCTTCTTCGGATCCCAGTTCTTACTCTGGTACCTACCCTTAGACTCTGTATTGGTTCAGGGACCAAACTCCTGAATAGGCTTCAGCGGAGTATGCAGAGCTTCAATAAGCAGAACTCCACAAAGTGACGAAAAACTTACACGGGGTTCCGTGAGCGGTATAGTGCATTAGGGTTATGCTGCTCATAGTGATTTTGAGCGCAGGGAATTTAGTCCACGTTGTAAAATCATCACAAACAGCACTATGCAGAGCACAGCTTCCTTTCTGCTACTGAAGTGGATTTTCTTCTCAAGGGGAAGCTTTCTCAACGCAAACGGAAGGTTTCTCAAGGCGAGTGGTAGAGACCTGCATTGAGAAATCCGACTGCTTGTGTTAAGAAATCTCACCAGGAGGTTGATTTCCCTCACATGCACTTGTAGTGTAGTTCCTATATTCCCAATAGGCTCTGCGCATTGGAATAACATATACTATAGTTTAGACGTAGGACTGAGGTCGACTAGGTCTCTATCCAATATATTAGACTTAATTGTGAGTGCCAGCTAGCTCGGAGGTCACTAGAAATTTTCTCGAATTCACAAAAAGGGATTAGTTTCTGACAGCCGCATAAACATGACAACTTTGTTTCCCAAGAATAAGAAATCAATCTCTAGAGTTGTGGAAACAATAGATGGCTATTTGACTCAGTCAATCGTGCATGCTTCGTTTCACCAGAGGTGCTGAGAAAATAGAGAGACGGGCATTTTCAATCAAAAGTATTTATTGAACAGTCTTCTTTCTCAAGCATAAGAAATGTACTGTTTCAATCGTAATACTGGGTATAAAGTACAGAGTATATAATACGATAAGTATTATAAAGTAGTACTGTATAGCATGATATGGTTTCTAAGCCATAAAAGACCTAAAATACATATAATACATACTGTGATAAAATAATGACTAAAAGTACCCAACTGGTGCTTCTAAAATACTCCTACCCCGGTGTACCTAACCTAAGTCTAGTACGAGGGAAGAAGTGAGGTGTAGCTTTGAGTTTAGTATGTTTTTCTCTGCCAAGTATCTGTCTAAGAATTCTCTAAGGGTCTAATCAGCTCCGTACCTTGGTTCTAGAATGAAGGAGGTCTTGTATCTCTCTCTCAGGACTCGATCTCCCAGCAACCCACCAGGGTAGCCTGGAAACACTGGAGCTGGATTTCTCGGCAGGAGAAAAGACAGCGTCTCTCAGTGTGTCAGGTGGAGGGTCGGCATCCTTCGCCACTTGGTGCTGCAGGGCGCGTCGGGCAATTAGATAGTCGATCTGCTCCAAACCACTGTGTCTTGTCTGGGCAAATGTAGGCATATTTATACTTTGAAGGTGCTGAGTTTGACGTATGATTGGACTTAATAACGTCATCAAAGACTCAGTTCTTCGAAAACTCCATGATTTCCTAGATAAATTAGTATTCAGGCAAGGGGAAGTCCCTAGCTGCTGAAGGCGGGTTTTTCGAAGAAATCGTAGTTGATTCTCGGAACTTAGAGGAAGTGGCCATGCCGTAATTGGACTGCATAGGCTCGATCTAAATATGGTAATGATTTCTATGCATATATAAGGATCGGGTAATTTATAACTATATAAGGGCATGAATCGGGAAAATTACACTAGGGTCCTAGATTTATTTACAACATCCACTCCACGATATTAAGTTCAATAACACTAAATGTATAAGCACTGAGCATATCTAAGGCTAGTGTTTACAATACCACCCAAAATACAATTTGCATTTGAAAAGGTTCGTTCACATGAAATGAGTATAAACTGTATGAAAAAAACAAGTCTCAACAGATATGAAGCATATTATGAAAGCATACATTCTAATCTTCATGAAACATGAAATTACATTCATGAATTGTCTCTTAAGGTACAGAAAAAAAGTTGAGACAATCCCATAGTATAATATTTTAACTGTTTTGTTTTTAGGACAAGGCCAAATATTGTCATTAGGAAGTTTTAAAAGAAATCATGTTCTCTAAGAATAGTTCTACTTTAAGCAGATGACTCTGTGCCAAAAGTTCTATTTTGAATAAAATTCAAATTGTTAGACAGTTTGTTTAGAAAAAACAAAGGCCGTATTTCAGAGTTCAGGAAACGCTGTGTTCATGAATCAAAAGTTATTCTCTGTGTCAGGAGAAAACACCAGATCGTCTAGGCTGGCATAGAAACTGTCTACCATAGTAGGCGAAAGTGGAGCCACTTCAGTTAGCAGGTCAAATGTGCATAGATGAGGATCATCGCCGTCAGCGTTTGATGCATTAGCAATGTCCACAGTAGAAGGTACCTGTGTGCCTGTAGTGTCACGTATCTCACCCTCAGTTAGACTTGCCGGTGAGAACTCAATGAATGCCGTCATCAGAATTGGCAGCCGTTGGGGGCAACACGATGCATGAGTCATTACAGGACCTAGCAAAGCGTCAACATCCGATGGCAGGGCTGATGGAAGTGTAAGACAAATGTCCAACATACATTCCTCTCCGCAAAGCAGGCATCGCAGAACAGGTAAGATGCAATCTTGCCAGATTGGTCTGAACGATAGAAACCAAGTTGTGTTCAGATCTCTTAAACGAGCCAGGCCAAGAATCTGTGTAATTCTCTCACGATACCTCATGGCAAGGAGGGCTTGTTCCATGGTAGTCTGGGTATCGCTGGTGACTAGACTTGCCATATCGGAGCAGAAGGAATAAAAATAAAATTCCTGCTACGAGTCCCAAGATGAGAGGCAGGCTGCCGAACAGAGAGTGCACGATATTTGGAAAAATGCAGAGGACTGCTTCAAATGGTGTTAACAGTCCCGAAAAAATCGTCTTAAGTACATGTGCAACGCCACTGGTATCAGACATGTTTAAGATTTGGCTTATCATTTCTGCAAAATGTACTGGGCAGTTTGTTGATATTAATGCATGCATCTCTGCAGAAGTCCTTGCAACTTGCAGATCATACGTTTCTTTAGAGGAGGTCAGTGGCACAGATTTTTGCAAGAGAATGACTTTCATTCTGCTTAAAGTATCAATTCGTATAGAAGAGATATTCAGTGAAGGCCATAACGCCGTCTCCCTGTCTGTCTTGATCGTTGGATACAATACTTGAATACAACAAGAGACACTGGATGACACACTAACTAGATATGCTTTTTCTGGCAACATGCCATAACAGCTGTGGTCATTGAGCATAACGTAGCTGTCATTGGATAGCTGCCTGAAAATTGGTTCTATCACTGTGGAGGGTGTACCGTGCAGCTGGCAAGAGAGGTTATTTGCAGAACCTTCACAAGCTCCGTGTAAATTAATACCCTGGCACAAAAGTGTACCACTCAGTGAGTTATTACAATTTTTACCACTAAGGAATACCTCTTTTCCCCCATTCCAACATTTGTGTGTGTAAGGTAAAGTCCAGGATGACTTAATGTATTCTTTACCCAACCTTTCATACAGGCCTGCTGGTATATACCGTAGACAATACTGAAATTGGAAAATACTCACTAGTATTGTGATGGTTCCATGTATTATCCATTCAATGACAGGCTTCTCAGAAACTGTCAATGGTAATCTTTCCAGTTTTTCAATGCTCAGCACCGTATAGTCTGCTCCTCTTTGTGCGAAAGAGATTTGTTTATCTATAAGGTTAAATACAGCAAACAATGACTTTGTGTTGATTAGACGCCATGGCACGTAGCCTGAATGAAGATTTTGTAACGTCCAGCCTAGTTGCATTATAGAATGTAATTGAGACTGGCCATGTTGTAACATTAGCAAGTCCTGTTCTATTATGTTGATTGCAGAGGATACAATGCTGTCCAATGAATGTATTCTGGAGGACAGAGTCGTTAACCCATTGTCCACTACAGACAGAGCTTTCTCTAAATGAATACAATCAATTTCTCGTATTCATTCTGCAGTTTCCATTTGCGTTATTTTCCAAGCTTCGTTGTACGCAGCATATATACCAGCGTATATGGAACATTTTCGACGTGGTTTGCGAGGCCCCATTAAGAAATCTCGCAAATCATTGCCTTCTTTAAGCAAAGATAAGTGTTGTTTGATTTCTAGAAGTGTAGATTTTGGTAGCCATTCAAGGCATAGCTTCCCTACACTGTAAGTAGTTACAATCCCTGGATGTTGTCTCTGGGAATATCTTGAATCTGGCCTATTCACTGTGAACCCTTGTGTTTTGTTCAGGAATCTATCTTGACAGTTATTCGTGTCTGTGGGCCAGATTAACCATTTTTCCAATCAGGATTAGTTCTGTTTTGTTGTAAAATCTGTTTTACAATTACCTCCTCATCCGCAGTGTTATTACTGTCCGGTGCGGGCTTGGGTATGGATGGTTTATTTAAATCTTTTATCTTAGCTAGCCCAAGACAAGAAGTTTGTTGAACAGTGTCATTTAAAAACATTATTTGTTTTAGTATAATGCAGGCTCTGAACAGGGCTTCTAAACCTTGTACCTGCCAGTCTTTCGTGCCCCAGACAGTTTTTGTCTCAATGCTGTCTTTCCAAAAGTCAAAACTTAATGTGGACAGCTGACCATAAAAGTTTGCAGAATACATTTGTTTAGTATTGGTCAACATTGTTTTCATTCCTGTGTTATTCACATTTTTGAAATAAACGTTTCTGGATTTGTAACCTTGAACCCTGAGAAGCACCCAAACTTTTCATAAAATATTTTTGAGCTGCCCTTTGGCGGCATTGGATAAAGTTCCCATTGATTATAAGTAAAAACATTCCTAGGGTTTGCAGACTTATGCAAATAATAGTGACCATAGTGATTAAAACAATAAATTTGTTCATAATCTGATGAACCTTCTAAGTATTCATGATCTGTAAATTTAGCTGACATTTCTAAGTCTGTCATCATGTTATTAACAGTTTCAAAGTCCCAATCATCAGAAAATGTGCTGGATGATACAAAGTCACTCAATGAGACCTGAAACTGATGTGAAATCTTCAGTAGTATCACCGGGCCATAGATGTCCTAATCAGTTCTGTCCCATGCTATACCGCCTGGTATAGGAACGGCTGTGATGTTTACTGATGAGAGGTCTCTTCACGATGAGATGATTTGTGAGGTTTGAGGAACAAGTTGATTTTCTTACTTGCTGTGTCCATTGTACTGTATTTTCCATCTATCATTTGTCCCAAGCTTAAATCCAGAATGAGCCAGAGCAGGAGGAACAGTACACCTAACACAATCCTAAATTCAGTTCATGGTGAAACCGGATATGTTTTTTCAAGTTGATGAAAGAGTTCTGTTATTTATTTCTTTGAAAATTGTATTTGCTGCCGTATTTTCAGGTTCACTGGGATCCTCAGAAAATGTATCAAAGTTGATGAAATAGCCAGAGGCAGTTCTGACAATTGCTGGAATGGCATCAGGATTGTTATTCATCTTTGGAGCTGCTTCTTCCTTTGTCATATTTGTATAGTCAGATGCTACATCATTGTAGACAGGAGTTTCTTGACAAACTGTTATTTGGGTATCCAGAGGCACAAGTTCCATGGCTCTGTTGCATAGTTCTTCTTTTCTTACTGCAGGTTTATCATAGGTGGTAAGTCTTTCAGTTTGAACCTCTTGGATTGTAGCAAGATTTGGTCATCTGCTACATCTTGGGAGTCCACTGGGCCTACTACTTATTATTGGCCACATGATGTGGTTTGACCAGGTCGATGGACACAACTCTGTTCTCCTTTTTACCAGCAAGGGGCAGAGGTACTTCTGGTCTTGTTCCGTTGATTGCTAAGACAGGTACTGCTTTTCTGTAAGAAGGCCCAATTTCCTTCTTTACCGCAATCTTTTCCCTGACTAGATCCCCAATATTTGGAATCCAGACAGGTCTTGCTGGGACAGGTGTTTTTTCTTCAGTGGTCGTTGGCTTCTGTATCGTGTTACTCAGACTTCTTCTTGTTTCATTTAAGTCCTATAAAACAGCCAAACGATCTTTGACATCAATGGGTTTTTGTTCCACCACTGAAGTTTGACAATTGAGGTCTTTGATTATCATTCTAGTACCAAATAGTAATTCATATGGAGTGATTCCACCCAGAGAATTTTTTCGGCAGATTGTTAAGACTACGTTGGACACTCATCACCCGAACCTAATACCTTAGCTGTTATGGATTGCTTTATGTCTCAGTTTTTTCTTTCCACTACCGCATTACCCTCAGGATGGAATGGACTAGAATACCGCAATGCAACACCCAAGCTAGCCATGGCCTCTTTGTAAGCTTGAGAGCTAAACGCAGGACCCTGGACAGAATGTAGTGTGCCAATTGCGTATGTGCCGATAAAGACTCGCAAACCCTTTATAACCGTTCTAGCGTCAGCCGAGCGCTGGGGCCACATCCAAATAAATTTTGTGCAGGAATCCACTGCAACCATGATATATTTATAGTTGCCATCCCTTGTTAAGGGACCACAGTGCTCCAGGTAAACGCATGCTAGTGGTTTATCTGAAATCAGAAGGGGCGTCTGTGCAGGTCGCTCTCCTGTAGAAACTTTCATTTTTTGGCAGATTTCACATTCTAGAACAGGGGTCTCCAAACCGGTCCTGGAGGGCCGGATCAATGCCAGATTTTTAAAAGAACTACATGTATCTCAATGGAGATATCCGAAAAATCTGGCACGGATCCGGCCCTCCAGGACCGGTTTGGAGACCCCTGTTCTAGAACATAGTTTCTAGTTTGTGTCCTCATGCGTGGACACCAATATCTCTGTTTTAATAATGATACTGTGGCAGAAACTCCTGCATGTGCAGAGGCCAGTCCTTCATGTGCTGCTGAGATTAGTCCTATCCTATGTTCCATGTTTGGAATTGCCCTATCCTCCGATCCAGGGATTTGATCAAAAGGAACATTATTCGCATCAGTTATATATGAGTACTTTATTGGAAAGCCTTTCGGGAGTGTCTTACCACTGTCTTTGACTGAAGCAATGACAGCTTACATTATTTCGCTGTCTATTTTTGTTTTTGACCGAGTGATTACTGCCACAGAAGCCGTTTGTACAGCTGCCTTCGTGGCCTCGTCAGCCAATGAATTACCTGCAACGTGAATGCCATCACGCTGATGACTCAGTGTATGAATCATGTGAGTCTTTTGTAGTTCTTTCTGTAAAATAAGTATTTGTTCCCGAAGCATTTTGTGCTTAATTGTTCCACCTTTCGTGTCTTTGAAACTATTTTAAACCCAGTTTTGCAGGTATTCGTTGTAAGACTGGACGCAGTAATACGAATTGCACACTATTAGTGTGGGGAATTTGCAATTGGTATTTTCAAGCGCCATATTGAAAGCCTGTAGTTCAGCTCGCTGAGCTGTACAGTCTCCAAGTGATTGAGTTTTAGTGACCATCGGTCTAAATTTACCTTCCTGCCAGCGACCTTTAACAATCGTGCACGCAGCACTATAGGCTTGTTTACCCCCAATTGCAGGCTGTGCTGATCCGTCTATATAGATTATACATCCATAATGTTCTAGAGGCACAATTGCGATCGGCAGGGGGCATTCGTGTTCGTATTGTAGGAATTCTTGTGTCTTCAAGTAGTGGTCAAAGACGTATTCAACGTCTATTGCAGCAAGAGAGTTAACCCATTGAATCCATCTCGGATATAAAGCTTTAGCATTCGGATTGCTCGCTTTCGTCACTGCTTCTAAAGCAGGTACAGGTGTAACGATCATTATGCGTTTACCCTTTGCTAGGGCTCTCTCCTTTGCTACTGCAGTTTGAACCGCTGTCAGAATTTTTTCTATTGAAGTGAATTTTATTTCAGCTTGTGTGTACATGTGTGATTTGTAAGCTATTGGTACCTTTTCACCTTCATTAAAGGTCAGTTACGTGAATCCGCATCTCCCTGGGATGATTCTGATCACAAGATTGCGCACATTGTCGCGAGCCTCTAACTGTTTTTTTGCTAACATGTCTGTTTGCACTGAACGCTAAATCTGTGTGTGTGTTTGAGTCCAATTAGTTGGTTTGAAATCAGGTTTGATTAGTTCGTAGAGAGGTTTAACCCTTTCTGCGTAGTTTAGAACATAAGTTCTTCCAAAATTCATGAAACCTAGAATTGACTAAGTTTTTCAGCATCTTTGGAGGCTGGAGCAGTGCACATTTCTCTAGAAAGTTTGCTGCCAGGCTTTTGCCTTCACTTGAAAGTTCGTATCCTAAGAATGGGACATTGTGGTGGGCAATTCGTGATTTCTTAAAATTGAATTTGTACCCTTCCGAAGCAAACCCAAGTATTATGGTGTTCACTCTTATCAAGTGCACGTCCAAATCATTGTCTGTAAGATAGATGTCATCGACATAAGATAATGCCTCATCATCGTACATTTGTAGTAACTCTGTTACTCTGGCCGAAAATAACCCTGGATTATTCTTGAATCCTTGGGGGAGACGGCAAAATTGTTGCTGTGTCCCCATAATTAAGAAAGCGGTCAAATGCCTGCTTTCAGGTGCTATGTTTGACAGAAAAACCCATTTGAAAATATCTAATGTGGTTTTATACTTTTTGCGCATGATGTTATTCATCAGTGCTGCACTGTGTGCATTTTGTACTGCAAAGGTTTTGAAACAAGTGTTTAGATGTCTGTAGTCAAAAACTAGACAATATGTATTGTCTGGTTTGGAGACAGGAAACAAAGGGTTGTTCATTGACGAGGTTCATGTTTCAATCAGCCCTTGATATTCAAGTTGATCTAAGATCTCCCTGACCTGTTTTTTTGCTTCTTGCTTAACTGGATACTGCCTTTGTGCTGTAGGCTGATTTTTTAACTGGATTTTATGGTGAGGAGAGTCCTCATCCCATCCTACATGATTTTTATATAATGCTAGAGCCTGGGCTACAGCGCATTTTCTCGCATAGGTGTCTTTTTTGTGAATCGGAATGTGATTTGAGAAGGCTGGCATAATTATCTCTTCGCCATGTGGGCACTCCCTGACAAATTCAGGTGGCCAGTCTTGTTCAGCTAGAAGAATGTCATAGCCCTTAGAGAGCTTCTCCCAAAAGAGTGCTCTTATTTTTCTAGTTATGTCCCCCTCTATCCGGAGTTTTACCTCATATAAGTTGTGGGGTACACTAACCCTGGTGTCGGCAGTTTCAACTTGGGCGCATTCATTCAAGTCCACTGTCTCCAGATGATGCTTCAAGATCTTGCGAGCTATGGTAAATGACTTCTGCTGCACTGTCTAGCATTGTCTGGGCCCACTCCCCGTTCCTGAGTTGTGTCCCCAAGATCCTGGGCATGTCTGATCTTTATTCTTGCTACCTTCTTCTTTGTAAATTGAGTTTTCTTATTTTTTGGAACGTGCTGTTCGTCTTTGGACGTTACTCGTTCTTCCTTCTGTTCTGATTGTCCTCTTCTTTCGGATTTCTGCGAGGAAGTCTGAAAGGTACGAGAGGAACGTGTATCAGTATCTTGATATCTATCAGGTTTTCTCAAAGTATCCCTATTCCTAAGGTTATATCTTTTTTCAGAAGGCTCCCGTTGTGGAGACCTACCTCCCAATTGGGGGGATTTTCCCCTGGACTGAGAACGCTTCTCTTTAGGAAGTGTCTGTTTAGTATTTTCCCACTTCTTTTTAGGAGTAGTGAGATTATTTTTAATAAAAACCTTTTCAGGATTTTCTGTTAGTTGGGGTTTTAATGGTTTTCTACCCATACTATCTCTACCTAGTTCTTCATATGATTTTTAATAATTCATGCAAGCTCATATGGTTTGTCTGTTATATCTGTTTCTTTTAATTTTTGGCGGATTGCCACTGATGCTGCTTCACCTTTAATGTTGGCTAATAGTATAGCTGAGACCTGTTTAAAATCTTTTAGTAATTTCATACCAATATTTAAAGCAGGTTCTGGTCCATATTCATTTTTAATCTGTGTTAGAGCATCTGGTATTACCGCCATAGACGGAACGTGATGTGTTTTTGTGTAGATTGAAGCAAATACTGTACCCTAAGTGTCACAGTCCTCCACACGTGGTGCTATCCCCATTGGCAAACAGATTGTCAGAATTCTGTGTTTCTCATGAGGTGTATTATCAGGGAATACTGGCTCTATCTGAGTAATTTTTTGTGCTAACCAAAACGGAATTTGTTCCCTTTTGGCCGGCATTTTACCAATGACTGATTGTATAGTCTGTGGTGTAATTTTGCTTGTGTTCCCCTGGTGATGGGTGTGCTCTGGAATCCTCAAAGTAGGTTGGACTGTTAAGGTCCGCATGACATATTGAACCAATTGTCTATGTATTTTAATTTACTGTTTTAGCTGTATCAACAGTTCTCTACCTGTCATATTTTCTATGTCAGGATGTGGTGTATAGCTGGCTAGTACCGGCCATGTAGCTCCTGGTTTACCTAGTGGACCGAGCCTGGAAATGTGATTTTGATGTTGTAGGGCGCCTTTAGGTTTAAAGTATTTTATTCATTCAGTGTGACACATCCAAACTTATATACAGCAGTATAAGATCAGCAAATGAAAAGGAGCAAAAGTCCGGCATATCACAACATTTTAGCACAAACATTCCCCACCACCCCAATGTCCCAATGCCCCATCCAACTCCCCCCTCCACCCGCCCACCCCCACTGTCCAGTGCGCTATGCCCCATCCAACTCCCCCCTCCACCCGCCCACCCCCACTGTCCAGTGCGCTACTAACGTGCAGCCTATCTCCCGAGGCTATAGATAATTGGGGAGGAGGAACTCATCCCTCTCACTGATCTGGCGCTGGCGGGCTCGTAAGCCGCAGGAGGCGGAGGTACCTCGGACAGGTGAGGTCCCTGAACTCTGTGAGCAGCAAAGAGTGAAATGGTTGCCACAGTTCATTAAATTGCGTTATATCCCCGGCCACCACCAAAGACAATTTCTCCATCCCCAGCACATGCCAAAGTCTGTGGAGCCAGCCCGTTATCGTGGGTACTGTGTCTGTACGCCAATGTATCAAGATATTCTGAACAGCAGAGCCGAGTGCAATGGCGATCTGTCTGCCTCTTCTGGACTTGAGGGGATACATTAAAGCATTTGGGAGTCCTAGCAGGGTATATGCTGGGAAGCGCGGGAGCTCTATGCTGAAATGAGAGTCAATTTCATCCAGCACTTCCTTCCAGTAGTCAGTTAAGAGAGGACAGTCCCAGAGAATGTGTGTGAGCGTGCCCCGATGTCCGCACCCCCGCCAGCATGTGTCCGTCTTACTATGGTCGAACTCATGAATCCGCTCAGGCGTATAATACCAGTAAGTAGACACTTTAGTAAAAGTATCTGTGAGGCCCATATGATAGGCTGAGTGGCGCGCCCTATAAGATATGTGGTCCCATTCCTTGGGGCTCAGTGTCCTCCCAAGCTCCTGTTCCCATCTAACCCTCCCTGGATTGTGGAAGTGTGTGGAGGGTAGTTGCAAAAACTTATACAGGTCCGAAATTAGTTTCGAGTCCGATGTACGGGACAACAGCCATCTCTCACACGGGGAGAGCATCCTATCCACCACCTCCCGCACCTGCGGCTGAAGGGCCCAATGCCGAACCTGCATGTAACGGTGTCTCTCCGTCTCAGGGAGTGAGAATTCCTGTCGAAATTGTGTGAACGGGATGATACCCTCGGGGCCATACAGGTGACATAAAGCTCTGCATCCTGCCTGCCAACAATGTGTGAAAGCTCCTTTCTCCATCCCAGGGGTGAAGGCAGGATTATCCACTAGCGGCGAAAGCGGCGAAGGAAACGTGGTGAGGTCATACCTAAGGCAGGCCGCATCCCAAACCCGCAAAGGTACCCTAGTAATGAAGGATGCGTAAAGATTCTTAGGCCGATGAGTCCGGTGCAGGAACGGTATCTCCTGCAGAGGCTGCCCGCCACCGCTTGGTCCTGGAAAAGCCAATGCTTATCCGACTCCCACCTGCACCATTCGACCAAGTGCCTCAATTGCGTCGCCTGGAAGTATTTCCGGAAGTCGGGAATGCCCAAGCCTCCAGCGTCAGGAGACAAAAGAGAAAGGGTCCTGCGTAGCCTAGGCTTTTTCCCCTGCCAAATGAAACGGGCTACATCCGACTGCAATTGCTGTATCCACCCCTTCGGCGGCAGCAGCGGCAGGGCCCTGAATAAGTAGAGCACTTGTGGCAAAATCGTCATCTTGACGGCAGCGATCCTACCCAACCAGGAAAGGATGCTGCGATTCCAGCGGCCCAGCTCGGCCTTGATCTTGGCACCCAAGGCCAAGTAGTTGGCTGAGACCATGGCTGGCAACGTAGGGGCAATCTGAATCCCTAAATACGGTATCGCCTCCGAGGACCAAAGTAACGGGAACCTGTTCTGCAAGTACGCCTTGGTATCAGGCGCCAGGGATATATCCAAAGCCACCGACTTTCCCATATTTACTTTAAAGCCTGAGACTGTGCCGAATGCCGCCAGTTCTTCCATACAGGCCGGAAGTGATGTCCGAGGTGTAGCCAAGGTGAAGATGACATCATCAGCGTAGAGACTAACCGCATGGGTAAAGCCACCCATCCGTATCCCCTCCACCGCCGGTCGAGTCGGCACCCGCTGAGCGAGCGGCTCCATGTAGCGAGCGAAGAGCAAGGGTGAAAGTGGACAGCCCTGCCTTGTGCCCCTCTCAATGGGGAAGGCTGCGGAGGTATGGCCATTAACCCGGACCATCGCTGAGGGCTCCCTATAGCAGTTGAGGATCATAGAGTGAAACCGTTCTCCAATACCCGCCTTCACCAGCACTTGTTCCAAGAAGGGCCAATGCACGCGGTCGAACGCCTTTTCTGCGTCGACCGTGAGCATCATCCTCTCACCCGGAATCCGGGATGCCTTTTCCAGCAGGTGGACCACCCGTTTTGTATTATCCACCGTCTGCCGTCCCGGAACAAAGCCCGCCTGATCTGGATCGACAAGGCCGGGCAGATGAGGCGCCAGGCGGCTTGCCAAGATCCCAGTATAAAGTTTCAGGTCAATATTTAGAAGAGATATCGGCCTATAAGATCCACAGTGTTTGGGATCTTTCCCCGGTTTGGGGATGACCGTGACGGAAGCCCTCAAGAGATCAGGCGGGATGGCTCCAGGTTCCGCGAAGGAGTTGAAAAGGCGGGCGAGGATTGGGGCTAATGACCCGCAGAATGTCTTATAGAAGAGGGCCGAGTAGCCATCCGGGCCTGGTGCTTTGCCGTGCTTAAGTCTGGCAATGGCTGTCACTACTTCCTCTATGCTAATGTCCCTGTTTAGGTGGTCCGCCTGTAGCGGATCCAAGGCGGGCAAAGTGATCGAGTCCAAGTAGGAGGTCATAGCCGGCACATCCGGCGGGTCACCCGCATAGAGGTTGCCGTAGAACTCTCGGAACGCGGCCGAGATGCAGGCGTCATCAGCCACTATACCGCCCATAGGGTCAGAGAGTTCTTTCACCAACTGGCTCTGCCTAGTGGCCCGGAGTCTATTGGCCAAAAGTTTGCCACAGCGATCCCCCCCAGTATAAAAATCATGGCGTAGTCGAAGGGCCGCATATTCCGCCCGGTCCACATCTAAGGCAGCAAGAAGTTTCCTTGCTTCTTTAAGCTGCCGCCAAATCCTCAGGGCCCCAATTCTGCGGTGAATCAGCTCCAATTCCCGGACCCTGTCAGTAAGCTCATCCCTCTTTATCTTGCGCTCCCTATTTTCGGCCGCAGAGATCGATAAGAACTCTCCCCGGAGGACCGCCTTCAAAGCTGCCCACCGGGTGGCTCTGGTAGTATCTGTATTGTCATTGTGCGCTCAATATTCACGAAGCACCTGCTCAATACGGTCCGTTACCGGTTTCCTGTGGAGCAGAGTATCCCGGAGGCGCCAAACCCTCGCCGGGGCGGCAGACGGTGGCAAGCAGAAGGATGCCTCAACGGGGGCGTGATCCGACAGGGAAATAACCCCCATGTCTACGGTAGACGCAAGGGCCTGCACCGGGGAGGTAACCAGGAGGTGATCAAACCTCGCATAGGTCTTGTGTGCGTGGGAGTAGTACGAGTAATCCCTGTCCACTGGATGCTTATGACGCCAGAGGTCCTGGAGGTCCACCTCCGCAAGTCGCGCCTTGCAACCAGCTGAGAATTCCCCGACTTGCGAGGAGCGCTGAGCCGATCTGTCGGCTAACGAATCAAAGACCATGTTGAGGTCGCCCCCGAGGATAACATGCCTATTCGGCGAGGCTGAGATCTCTTCCACAGCAGACTGCAAGAACCGCTCCTGTTTATCATTAGGACTATAAAGGGAGCCTATCGTGAATATCATTCCCCCCACCCGAAACCTATGTGCCAACATCCTCCCTTTAATTTCTGCGAATTTATGAATGTGCTCCCCCCTGAAGTGTAGAGCCACTAGAATCGCTACCCCGGCTGTCTTGGTAGTACCTGAAGAAAAGAACTGCGTCGGAAATTTACAAGAGCGTAGCCTATGTGTGTCCTGTGGTAACAAGTGGGTTTCCTGAAGGAGGCAAATGTCCGCTTGGGTATTCTCCAACAGGGAAAGCACCGCTCGCCGCTTAACAGGATTGTTCAGACCCCTGACATTCAAGGTCACTATTTTAAAGGAATGAGGAGGCATAGGAAGTAATGTATGTAAAGGTGCAAGTGTCCTGCGTGGTGAATACCGTGGGTGAGCATACTCCCCCAAACTCAAACAGCAAGTCGGTCACCCACCAACAGTATGCAACGCCTCTCCCCCTTGCGCAGCGCGGCCCAGTACCAACCACCAGCCCCAGTGCGACCAATTCACCCACCACCCACGCGTCAACCCTACAGACCCCCTCCCCATGCTCCAACCCATCGTCACAAAGCAAAGCAAAATGGAGAAACTCAGGCAAAGCAACATTTCCTAGCACAGCGCACTGGACAACTTCCTTCCCCACACCCAACTCCCACGAACCCTCCCGGTACCCCAACACCCCAAAACAACCCCTTCGAAACTCCAAACACTGTCCCCGTCCCTCCAAAAAAAGAGTGAAGGAACCCATTGTCCAAGGCCGGCCCAAAAAGGCAAGTCTATGGAAAAGTCTCGAAAGTGGACGTCCAGCCACAACACCACTCCTGCTCCCCCGCTCCCCCCCTTCCCCCCAGGCCCCCAAACCTGCAGCTCAAAAAAGAAGAAGCGATGTCGATCTCCCCCCGGAGAATTCCTAGGCGGTCAAAGCAACCTCTTCTGTCGCCGTTTCTCTAGCGACCTCCCACACAGCATTATCCATCTCAGCCCGGATAGTAGGCGAGTCGGCTCTCACCGAAGAAGTCGAAGACCTGCGGCCAGGGATCGATTGCCAGCCATCCCTGGTTATCCGGCGACGACGTGGAGTGGGGCCCTCTTCGTCAGTTACCGTGATGCCCAATACAGTACAGGTGTCCTGAAGGGAGCGCAGCTGATGCAATATTCCGTTCCAGCGGAAGATAATACGGAAAGGGAGGCCCCAAGAATATTGAATGTCATGCTCCCGCAAGAAATCAGTCACAATTTTAAAAGACTTGCGTTTCTGTAGGGTGACCACTGAAAGATCTTGAAAGAGGGCCACCCTATGGCCTCTGAACTCCAAGGGGGGCTTAGTGCGAGCTACTCTTAGAATCCTTTCTTTCAGGGGATAGTCCGGCAGGAAAGCCAGAAGATCAGGGGGAGGCGCCGGAGCTCTACGTCGTGGGCCCACTCTATGTGCCCTATCGATCCTGAGAGTAAAGTCTGCCGGCTCACCCAGGACTTCCCGAAACAGATCCTGCAAGTAGGTGGCCGCTTCTTTCCCCTCTTCTCCGAGCGGAACGCCCCGGACCCTGATGTTGTTCCTCCGGGAACGGTTCTCGAGATCCTCCACATGGGATTGTAGATCAATCTGCTGGTCCCGGACCCTAATCACTTCCTGCTGAAGCTGTGTGAGTTCCTCGTCTCGGGCATGTCCTGCTTCTTCCACAGACGAGACCCTATCTCCTAGGCCATCAACCTCTCTCCGGACCTCTCGCAACTTCCCCCGCTTCTTCCTGCTTGAGAGTCTGTAAGTCATCCCGTAGGGAGCTAAAGAGTGACTCAAGGACTGACCTAGTACCTGGTGGCTCCCCTCCGCTCGACTACTAGACTGACTTGGGGAGGGCTGTCCACGGTCTTGTCGAGCATTGCTCCTGTTCAGCATCTCCGGCAGGGTGCGGTCACCTTTCCTGTTCCCCTATTGCCGGCCATCTTGGGCGCCGAATGAGAGTGTTCAAACCTCAATAGCGATAGTAGCGTTCATAACACCACTTAGCTACCCGCTGTGTGACCGCCCTGACCGAAAAGGCCGCACGCCGCTCCTGTAGTGCAGGGCAACAACCATTCTCCACCGCTCTGGGCACTCCGGGCGGCGACTCCTGCCCACTCCACCTCAGTGCCAGGCCGGCGGGATGTAGCTTCCAGGTCAAAATGGCGTTCACGCTCCGTGGAACGCTGCCTCGCAAGCAGCCCCCGAGTGGACCCCAATCCGTTCACAACAAGGGAGCCAACAGGTCCCCGCGGGCAGCCGCTTCAAAGGCTTCTGAGACCCCACTGGACCGAGTTGCACCACCAGTCACCCACCACTTCCTGTCTGGTTTCAGCGGGTGGGACGATCTCGTGCCCCAAGCCAGGCCGGGCAAGGCCTCCGAAATCCTCGGCACCTGTCCCATCCACGGCTGTAGATCGGCCGTTCGTCCTGGCGGGGCCCCAACTTCTCACCGCTCTGGTCGCTTCCATTCAGTGCCACAGTCAGTGGCTCCGCACTGCAGTAGGGGGTGAACCCGAGCTGGTCCCCGCTCCCCTCTAGGCCGCGCCGGCGGCCTCCGCACAGCGCCTCAGGCTCGAGTTCGCTCGCAGGGCGGACCCAACGGCACTTCCGGTCGGGCCGCAGCTTTCGAAGGTCGCGGCACGGCTTCCACAGTTCGCCAACAGTGCCTTCTAGCGTGCAGATTTCCCTCCCAGCAAGGTCCACCAGTTCTCCACTGCACCCGCCGTCGCCAGCCAGCGGGGATGGGGGGAGATCAGCGATAAATAAGGTGCTCAGGGGCCTGGGCCAGAGGAGCTCGCCGAGGTCGCGTCCTTCTACTCCGCCATCTTGGCCACGCCCCCGTAGGGCGCCTTTAAACCAGAGCTGACGCTCTTGGTAAGTTAGTGGAATTTAAATGTCCTCGTAAGGAACGTATTCCATTGGAGGTTCCTCTACTTTGTAGTAGTGGAACTCGTGTGTCCCTCCATCTGCTGGAGGAAAGTTAATTCATGTATAGAATACCTCTGTTTGCCGATATTCATGTGCCTCTAGAACAAAGATTACTTTACCACCTCTCAATGATACTCCATTATTTATGAGTTTGTAAGCTATAGTTTTTCTTACAATTACCGGGATGATTATAACATCCGGGTCATTTTGTAGTGCTCTATTATCTAAAGATTCCAGAGCTGCTTCTGCAGCTCTAGTCAATTCCTCGTCACTATCCATCATTATGTTGACTGAAAGTTTGCAGAGCAAGTTTCAAGCAAACAAAGATTAGGTGCACAATATTTTGGAACACTGTATCCTTCAACGTTGAACAAACCAAAAACTAATACATAGGATTTTTGTACTACTTAGTTTTGGTGTATATTATCCTTTTACCCACTCCAGACGTCTATTGGAGTATTTACGGGTAAAAAAGGGGCATGTGTGAAAAGCACGACTGAGGTACTCTAGTATCTAGCATTAAATTATCGCCTTACCAAACGTTGGGCACCATGTAGTGTAGTACTTATATTCCCAATTGGCTCTGCGCAATGGAATAACATATACTATAGTTTAGACGTAGGACTGAGGTCGACAAGGTCACCATCGAATATATTCGACTTAATTGTAAGTGCCAGCTAGCTCAGAGGTCACTAGAAACTATCTTGAATTCACAAGAAGGGATTAGTTTCTGACAACCGCATAAATATGACAACTTTGTTTGCCAAGAATAAGAAATCAATCTCTAGAGTCACGGAAACAATAGATAGCTATTTGTCTCAGTCAATTGTGCGTGCTTCATTTTCAACAGAGGTGCTGAGAAAATAGAGAGACGGGCGTTTTCAATAAAAAAGTATTTATTGAACAGTCTTCTTTCTCAAGCATAAGAAATGTACTGCTACAATCGTAATACTGGTTATAAAGTACAGAGTATATAATAAGATAAGTATTATAGAGTAGTACTGTAATAGCATGATATGGTTTCTAAGCCATAAAAGACCTAAAATACATATAATACATACAGTGATAAAATAATGACTAAAAGTACTCAACTGGTGCTTCTAAAATACGCCTACCCAGGTGTACCTAACCTAAGTCTAGTACGAGGGAAGAAGTAAGTAAGGTGTAGCTTTAAGTTTAGTAAGTTTTTCTCTGCCAAGTATCTGTTAAGAATTCTCTAAGGGTCTAATTAAGCTCCATACCTTGATTCTAGAATGAAGGAGGTCTTGTATCTCTCTCTCAGGACTCGATCTCCCAGCAACCCGCCAGGGTAGCCTGGAAACACTGGAGATGGATTACTCCGCAGGAGGAAAGACAGCATCTCTCAGTGCGTCAGCTGGAGGGTCGGCTTCCTTCGGCACTTGCTGCTGCAGGGCACGTCGGGCAAGTAAATAGTCGATCTGCTCCAAACCACTGTGTCTTGTCTGGGCAAATGTAGGCATATTTATACTTTGAAGGTGCAGAGTTTGACGTATAATTGGACTTAATAACGTCATCATAGACTCAGTTCTTCGAAAACTCCATGATTTCCTAGATTAATTAGTATTCAGGCAAGGGGAAGTCCCTAGCTGCTGAAGGCGGGCTTTTATAAGAAATCGTTGTTGATTCTCGGAACATAGTGGAAGTAGCCATGCCGTATTTGGACTGCATAGGCTCGGTCTAAATATGGTAATGATTTCTATGCCTATATAAGGATCGGCTAATTTATACCTATATAAGGCATGAATCAGGAAAATTACACTAGGGTCCTAGATTCATTTACAACACACTCGCCAACTAAACCTTAGGCGAGCATGAGCGGGGAAAAATCACTCCGGGAGTGGAGTTTTTTGGAACTCCGCATGCTCCGTGGAGCACGGATTGCAGAAAACTCCTCAAACTCCGCAAACAAAGCGGAGTTCACTTCCCAGGTTTACTCCTGAATAGGTTTTTGGGGGCCTTGAGAAGATTCTTTGTTTTTATTTTTACACTGTCACATTCTTTCTCTATGGGGGCTTAGCAACCCTTTTCTTTTTGCCACCGTCACCATAAGTTTTCTTGCTTACCCTTGTCTTGACCCAATGACCACCTTTTTCCCCACCTCTTGAGGAGAAAGTGGTCCTAGGTCTACCAGGTATGGATGTCATTTTTTCAGAACACAGATACTAAATAGATGCTCATTCATAATAAGAAAACAAAGCCCAAAGTAATCTTGGAACTCATTACCTTTTAACCAACCGCCTAGTGTTTTCACTGAGAAGTCTTCAAAATCTACCCAGGTCTTACTCTGGGGTTTTTTAAATGCTGAACCAGATCCTGTATTCCTCAGTGGTGGGTCCAAAGTGCTCAATCAGGATATGCTTCATGAGTTTGTAAGACTCAGCATCTGTCTCATTCAGTGTCAGGAGCTTATCTCTACATTTTACTGAAAACAGCTCCCAGAGAAGAGAGCCCCAATACTTTGGGTTGAGTTGGCTCAATTTACAAGCCCTCTCAAATTCTGTAAACCATTTGGTGATATCACCTTCTGCGTATTTGGGTTCAATCCCTTTGGGGGTTTTAGGGTCAAAAGCTGCTTCTTTCTCCTTATTTATAACTTTGCTTCCTACAGGGATGGGGCCTAGGCCCAGCTCAGCTCTTTTTTTTCTCCATAGCTAGTTCTAAAGCCACCCTACTGGCAAGATTATCTAGAATGAGTATCCCTTCTGTGAGGTGAGATACTTTCTCTCTAGGCGAGGAGCCTCTAAGTTCTCCTCACTTCCACTGTCTCCATCCTGACCCTCAGTGGGAGCAGTGTCAACCTCTGGATACTTTTTCTCATACCTGCCTAGAGCTCCTAGAGCTTTGCCTTGGTATGAGTAGTGCCTTAGTTTATTGTATCCGTTTTACAGAGGGTCCTTAGATGCTGCATTGAAAGCTGCAGGCAAGGGGTCAGGTTAAGCTCCCGAACCAAATGTTCTGTAGAAGACATTTGTTACTAAAGCTAGGGTCTTTTGAAAAACAACACCTAATTCTGAAATAGACTTTTGGGCCTGGCTAGTAGTACCGTTTTTAAATTCTAAACAGTTTTGGGCTGGGCGACTTAGTACAAGTATCAATAACTTTTAGGCCCCTACAATTAGTTTGAACAATTTAGAAAAAATTCAAAATTTGACAAAATTAACCATGTGGTATATCAGATGTTAAGACTAGAATCCCACCTCTGCACCACCAATGTAGGAAGCTGGCTCTCTATATTGTATACCAAAAAGAGGTATATCGTGCAAAGAGTCCAGGTATTTCCTTATGATTGGGCAAGGCCTGCTTTAGCAATCCCAAGGTGCTCTTCTAGGGTGTAGTGTGGTTGAGCAGCCTTAGGCTTATCAGAGAGGAGTGTTGCACAAAATACACATACAATCAGTAAATGATGCATAAGACTCAATAAGGAGATCCACGCCAATTTATAAACTAATACCTATCTTTATATATATGTAGGCACCAGACACAATACAATTAACCGTGGGCAATGAACTCTACTCCCCTAGTGGAGGCTGCGGAGATTTGTTACTTATACAATACATTGAAAACACGGAATTCATGCAATAATTCCGACTCTGCCACATAGCAACGTTAGCTACTGCACCCACAACCCTTTGATAAAACAACTGTGCCTTCATTTGCTTTAACAATAAAAAATAGGCATATAACCAAGTCACAAAAGTGAACTCTGAAAAAGACCAGGCAATGAAAGAGGTGATGATTTTGGGGTCACCCCAAACCTAGGGGGAGGGCAAGCAGATGCCTTGAATACTCAGAGCATATCATTCTGAAGGATTGGGTGGTGGTCCCATCCTCCTAGGATCACCCCAAGCAAAGTTATGGGCAACAATACAATGCCAACGAAAGGCCCAGCAAAGCATTATAGGGCAAGATTCTAGAGTGCAGTGAATATTATATTATTAGCTCTCAGTAGAGACGGAGAGTCTGCCCCTTGAGGAATGTTTTGATATTGGATACTATAATATCTTCATGTGAAATAACAACCTAGGCAATTTAGACAAATTCCTTTTTGCTTGTCAAAATTAATAATAGGGAGGAAGAAAAAACCAATGACATGTAAAAATATCTCAGTTTATTATTAATTCAATCAATAACATATTATTTAAAAAGATGTCTGACTCAGAGACCAAAAGTCAATACATCAAAGATTAACAAAAATGATCGTGCATTTTAACAAACAATATTAAAAAGGGGGGGAGACAATTTATTTAAAATAAAAAGACAATTCAGTGGCAGAACAACATTGTCGACGCGCGTTTCGGCGACCAGCGCCTTCTTCAGGAGTAGCCACGTCCTACCTATAAAAATACAAGACAATACGTATAATAGATACTTATTGATATGTTTATACGAACATTACAGTGATTAAAATACATGAACAATATATCACAACCCTATACTGTAATATCGCCCCGTAATGCTTTGCAGGGCCTTTGGCTGGGATTGCATTTTTGCCCATAACTATGCTTGAGGTGGTCCTAGGAGGATTGGACCACCAGAGAATCATTCAGCGTGATGTGCTCTTTGTGTTATTGGCATCTGCTTGGTTCACTTCTCTCCCTAGTTTAGGGAAGACCCCAAAATCATCACATCTCTCATTGCATGCTATATTTTCATTTTCACTTTTGTGAGATGAGTATATGCATTTTAGCATGTAAAGACAGAATTAATGAGTATTTAACTAAATGTACTGTTTGTTATGGTTTCATTTTTGGGGGATGACTTTAGCATGTAAAGATAGTTATTTGAAGTTTTACTAAGGGTATGTGGTATTTCTGCTTTATTAATCCACATTACATTGATAACACAAGATTTCTATTTTATTAATATGCATAACACGGAATTCATGCAAAAACTATCATTTGATAAAACAACTTAACTTTTATATGCTACAAAGCATATAACCACTTCACAAAAGTGAGATTTAAAAAATATCAGGCAATGAGAGAGGTGATGATTTTGAGGTCCTCCCTAACCTAGGGGGAGGACCAAGCAAATGCCTAGAACACAAAGAGCATATCATGCTCAACGATTGTGGTGGTCCCATCTTCCTAGGACAACCCCAAGCAAAGTTTTTTTTCCAAAGCTTTTATTAACTTTTCCATAGTAACAAAACAGACATAACTCCATTCAGTACATCGATGTATGTGTGTAGTAAACACATTTTAGTGCATAATATCACAGTCTGATAGGCGATCTTATATCTTGTAGTGGCTGCATAACATAAAGACATATTATTACCAACATTGCCATCCAGTCGGCCAGACGAAGCTTACTGGTTCTGGCACCGCATAGAACTACTTTTGTTTCCCTCCTGGGTGTCACTGGGACAGAGAGTAGCTTTTTATCTGACAGTCTGACCTCAGCAAGCCTATCAAGAGGCCATCCTTAACTATGATTACCCACTTTCTCACTGCCTCTCTTCTCCATGTGCTGGGGTGTCCGACCTCTCAATCTCATTATTCTTAGATGCTAGATATGTCTTATACAGGGCCCAGAAGTTGTGAGGTCGATTACGGTTCGGGAGAAGCTTGCTATAGTTTTCAGTCTGTGTACTGCAGTACATCATGGGGCATATTCTCAAGGACTTATTGCCAAGTTATAAACACTTTAGAGAATCAAAAGTGGCAAAAAATGTATCGCCCCATTCTCAAGCTGGTGCAAACTGCCAATATCGCCAGTTTTCCAGCGATAGCTTCCGCAACAAACATCGCCACGGATGAGAGCGACAAATAATGCTAATTATATGCAGAGTAGGCGTTCCTGTGCAGAAACACATGAAAACACCACTTCGTGATATTCTCAAAGATCAGCCAGATCTGCAATGCGATCCAAAAACAGGCGATAAGGCGTGTTAGCAGCAAGGATTTAACACCTGCCTTTTACTGGTGTTAACACACAAGTTACTTACCTTCAGTAACAATATATCTGTAAGAAACAGTAGTTAGTGTTAGATTCCTTGCCTTAGAATATCCCCAGGCGTCAGACTGGATCAGGAAAGTTTTGCGTAGCAGTACCCCTGTGCATCAGTAGGCGTCATCTGCGGCTCCGCGTCCGTCGTCGGCGTCGTTGGCGCCGGGATGACGTTGTCGGAGTACTTAGACGCTGCCCTCGCGCACTGACGTCAGTTCTTATACACAGCTTTTCTGCGCCAGAAACGCAGAGCCATGATAAAAACCGACACTGGTGTCATGAAACTAGGGCCCGTAATGGGAAGAACCTTAACCCTAGATATCGGTTCGCAGAACGGGGAGGATGGGTGTGGTGGTAAGGAATCTAACACTTCTAGATATATCGTTACCGAAGGTAAGTAATTTGTGCATCTGAAAGAAACAGGTTAGTGTTAGATTCCTTACCTTAGAATAGATACCCCTGCAATACCAACCCCTGCGGTGGGTCTGCGAACCAAGATCACACCAAAAAGTCCTGAAGAACGGAACAGCTGAAAAAGCCATCTAGCCAGACTTGGCTGTCCAGGCAATAGTGTCTAGCGAACCTGTGCAGCGAGGACCACGTAGCTGCCTGACAGATGTCCTGCAAGGGAACTCCCCGACCCAGGGCAGTAGTAGCCGCCGTGGCCCGAGTAGAATGGGCATGCAGCCCCACAGGAGGCTCCTTTTTAGCCAGTGAATAACAAGCCTTTATGCACAAAAGGAACCATCGAGAAATGGTTTGTTTGTGCACCGCCCGTCCCTTCTTAGCGCCTTCGGGCCCGATTCACAGAATGAACTTAAGACTCAATCCTAAACTTACTACTATTCTGGTATTCACAGAATGCACTTACTACTTTTGGTATTCACAGAATGAACTTACTACTTTTGGTATTCACAGAAGTTAGGATTTTGTCTTAAGTTTGTCTTAAGTCTGTCTTAAGTCTGTCTTAAGTCTGTCTTAAGTTTGTCTTAAGACAAACTTAAGACGAAATCCTAACTTCTGTGAATACCAAAAGTGGTAAGTGCATTCTGTGAATGCCAAAAGTAGTAAGTGCATTCTGTGAATACCAAAATAGTAGTAAGTTTAGGATTGAGTCTTAAGTTCATTCTGTGAATCAGGCCCCACATAACCACCCGGAACTGGCGTGTGCAGTCCAGAAAGAATGAGAGCGCACGTTTTGGGTCCAGACGGTGGAGCCTCACTTCCACTTTCGAGGGATGCGGAGGCGGAAAGAAGGTGGGCAAAATAATGGACTGCCCGATGTGCAAGGTTGTGACTACCTTGGGCAGGAAAAAGGGACGCGTTCTCAAGACAACTTTGTCCGGATGGACAGAGAGGAAAGGAGGTCGAGAAAATAGAGCCTGGAGCTCACTCACTCTCCTGGCAAAGGTGATGGCAACCAAGAATGCAGTCTTGAGAGTTAGAAGACGAAGAGGGCAATTGTGAAGTGGCTCGAAAGGAGAGCGCATCAAATAAGTCAGAACAAGGTTCAAGTCCCACTGAGGCATCACAAAAAGAACAGGAGGAAACATGTGAGTGATGCCCTTCAAAAAGCGACTTACAACAGTGGACTTGAAAAGAGAAGGCTGATCAGGAAGCCTTAAAAAGGCCGAAATGGCAGAGAGGTAACCTCTGAATGGGGGGCAGCAAGGGGATCCACAGGCTTTGCTGTGCACCATGCCACAAATTTGTTCCACCTGCAGGCGCATACCGATTTTGTGGAGGGACGCCTGGCTGCCAGAATCACATCACAGACTTCAGGAGGCAAGTCAAATGGCCTCAACTGTCGCCGCTCAATCTCCATGCATGGAGGTGGATACTGGACAGGTTCGGGTGGAGGACCGTCCCCTGCTGCTGCGACAGAAGGTCCTCCTGAAGAGGCAGACGAATTGGGGGATCAACTGACATGCTGAGTAGCTCAGGATACCAGTATCTTCATGCCCAGTTCGGAGCCACAAGAATGACTTGGGCCGGTCACGCCTGATCTTCTTCAGCACTCTGGACAGAAGTGGTATAGGCGGAAAGGCGTACAATAGACCGCAGCTCCACTTGCGACGAAAAGCGTCTCAGAGCGAGTGCCGCCTTGGAAATTCCAACGAGCAGAACTGATGACATTGCGCTTTCTCTTCAATGGCGAATAGATCTAGCCAAGGCTCTCCCCACTGTTGAAAGAGACCTTGCGCCACGTCCGAGTTCAGACGCCATTCATGATCCATCATGCACGGATGGCTGAGTTCATCCGCCCTGGCGTTCAGGGAACCTGCCAGGTGTTGAACCACCAGGGAGACGCCTTGGTGTTCCAGCCATTGCCAGAGGCACAGAGCCTCCTGAAAAAGGGTCCACAACCCCACCCCGTCCTGTTGGTGGCAGTACCACATGGCGGTGTTGTTGTACGTGAACACCTGCACTACACTTCCCCGGACAGAGGGAAGGAAGGCTTTCAGTGCAAGCCAGATCGCCAGCAGCTCCAGAAGGTTGATATGGAGCCGGGACTCCGCCGGAAACCAGAGGCCTCTGATCTCCACCTCTCCCATGTGGCCCCCCCCAGCCCAGGAAGGACGCATCCATCACAACGACGTGCTCCGGTCAGGGTAGGGAGAGGAATCTGCCGCTGATCCAATCGCGGTCCGTGAGCCACCACTGCAACTGTCTCGCAGTGCCCTCCGAGAACAGAACAGGACGTGGTCGTACACGTTACCCTGATGCTGGGCCCACTGAAATTTCAGGTCCCACTGCAGAGCCCGCATCCGCCACCTGGTGTGATGCAACAGAAGGATGTAGGAGGCCCTCAGCCCCAGAAGCCGCAGCGTCAACCTGACCGAGACTCAGGATAATGGCTGAAAGATCGGAATCAAAGCATGAATATCCAAACCCGCTGTTCGGGAGGATAAACCTGAAACTGCTCCGAATCCAGAACCGCTCTGATGAAGAGGAGCTTCTGAGAGGGACACATTGATGGAGAACCCCAGCAGATGCAGGAGGTCGGCAGTAGTCTGGAGGTGGCTGACGACTGTCTGGGTTGAGCCCACCTTCAACAACCAGTCGTCAAGATAGGGGAAGACTGAAACCCCTGATCTGCACAGATGAGCTGCGACCACTGCAGCGTGGCTCAATGGTTAGAGCGGCAGACCCTGATGCAGAGGCCTGGCCCGGGACCAGGGTTCAATTCCCGCCTCGGGGGCTCTTGGACTCAATCTCCCAGGACCTGATCATTCTCGCCTCGGTGCCTATTCTAATCATGGGTCCCACTCTGTGACTCTGGGCAATAGCTTGCTTAATCTCCACAATGGCCCCAGCAGCGCTTGGATGCCTGGCTTCACCTTGAGGGTGCCCAGGAGTGGACATCTCACAGGAAAGCCAGGAAGGGTTCCACAGCGGTATACGTACAGTGCAAGGAGACCCCGAAATGGGGTGACAGTTGTGCTTTACAAGTACACACACATTTACATTTACCGCCATCACTTTCGTGAACCCCCGAGGGGCACTGGTAAGGCCGATGGGGAGCACGGTAAACGGAAAGTGCTTGTGGCTACCGTGAACCACAGGTAACGCCGGTGGGCCTGCTGGACGGGGATGAGAAAGTATGTGCCCTGCAAGTCCAACGCTACCATCCAGTCTCCCGGGTCTAGGGCAGCTAAGACCTGAGCCAAAGTCAGCATCTTGAACTTCACCTTCCGGGGGAAGCTGTTGACATTCTGCAGGTCCAAGACAGGCCCCTTTTGACCTTCTTGGGAACCAGAAAGTAGTGGGAATAACAACCACACCCTACTTCTGGCCCAGGAACGCGCTCAATGGCCCCCTTGGCCAAGAGGGCCGTAACTTCCTCTTGCAGAAGTTGCAAGTCATCACCCGACAGGCGGTGGTACTGCGGTGGCATGGCTGGAGGGGTCGCCTTAAAGTGGACGGAATAGCCCCATTGGATGATTTGCAGCACTCACCTGTCCGATGTGATGGTGCGCCAGTGGAGGAGGTGATGGTGAACCCTGCCCCCCACTGGCATCAAATGGGCCTGAAAGCTCTGACTAGGAAGGCTTTGAGGCGGATGCTGCGGGGGTGGATGTGGACTGGACTCGCCGCTGTCCCCTGGCACCGCCACAGCGGTTACCACGTCCGCGGCCGCGCTGGATGTTAGTCTGTTGCTCGTGTCTGGTAGGACGGGAAGGGGCGCCCCTTCCTTGGCGGCGAAAGGAGCGAGAGGCAGAAGTTTGCTGCCGCTGGCCCGACAGGCCCAAGGACGTGGCCTTAGCCCTGGAGTCTTTGAAACGCTCAAGCGCACTGTCTGCCCTGTCGCCAAAGAGGTAACGGCCATCAAACGGCATGTCCATGAGTGAGTTCAGGACATCTGCCAAAATGTTGGCGGACCTCAGCTAGGCATGGCGGCGAACCCCCACTGTCGTGGAAGTCGCCCTGCTTAGCGAGTCCGTGGTATCCAGCCCACATCGAATAGAATATTGTGCTGCATCTCGCCCTTATGCAAGGGCTTGAGCGAGTTTTACCCGGGCCTCCTCCGGGCAACCAGGCAGCACGTCCCTGACCGTGTCCCACAGAGAGTGGGTATAATGGCCCAAAAGACATGCGGCGTTGACTGACCGCAACCCCAAACTAAGTGAGGTGAACAGCTTCTTACCGAATTTCTCATACCTTTTGGATTCCCGATCAGGTGGGCAGTCGGGAATGCGGTCTGGGAGTTAGAGGCCAGGATAACCAGGCTCTCGGGGCTGGGGTGGGTGGACAGGAACTTAGGGTCGCCCGGGGCTGGGCGGTGGCTTCTGGCTACATTCCAATTTACAGGGGGGCCTGCAGCGGGCCAGGACCAAGTGCCCCACAGAACGTCAGTAAAGGCCTCATTAAATGGCGGTAGAGGCTCCGAAGAGCTTGCCTGCGGTTTAACCCTTTCCATGCTCATGACGAGCTCAGCTCGTCATGAGGCACAGTGGAGCTGTGCTGATGACGAGCTGAGCTCGTCATAAAATGATGTAAATCTGAATTCTTCAGCACCGGAGGGGAAAATGTGCAGCAGCGATGTGGTTAAGGACCTCAGTGAGGAGGTTAGTCCTCATGGCCGCAACGGGGAGCTCAAGAGCCAAGGCCTTGGGCGCCCTTGTCAACACCACGCTGTAAGCAGCCCCCTCCTCCATAGCCATGGTAAGAGGGGAGACTTACTACTTTTGGTATTCACAGAAGTTAGGATTTGTCTTAAGTTTGTCTTAAGACAAACTTAAGACAGACTTAAGACAGACTTAAGACAAAATCCTAACTTCTGTGAATACCAAAAGTAGTAAGTTCATTCTGTGAATGCCAAAAGTAGTAAGTGCATTCTGTGAATACCAAAATAGGAGTAAGTTTAGGATTGAGTCTTAAGTTCATTCTGTGAATCGGGCCCAAAGATTCCAATTCCACTAAACACGCTTTATATATCTCCAAAGGTATTGTGTCCTCCCTCGCCGCTTTCCCTGCAGGTTGTAAAGCAATGGTCTGATGTAATTCTGCCTTGGTTATATCGTCAGACAATGAGTCCATTCCTGAGATGTTCTGTGTGTTTGTTGAGGGCTCGCTAACATATTCCCGTATTGTGTCTGGATTAGGCGCAATTTCTATGGTATATAATGTTCTATAGAAATCAGCAAATTGTTCTAGTATATGTAGTGGCTGGTTATAAATGTTGTTGCCGAGCCCCCAAATATTTTTTATCAAAGTGCCTGCTCTGTCCTCTACAACTTTATAGGCCAAGATTTTGCTGATTTTATCACCCCCCTCGTATTGTGCTATTTTAAATTTATGAATGCTTCACTTTTTAATAGGCCAAGTTTAAGGCCAATTTCTGTAGTCGTTAACAAATTTAGTCGAAGTGCTGAGGCCAGTATTTCTTCTTGAGTAGTTATTTTTGATATCAACAAGGCGTTGTGCTTTCTGCGTTTCAGATTTTGCCTAATCACATAAGCCTGAGTAAAGCCCCTAATACTTGCTTTGCAAGCGTTCCATACCGTGCAGCATGCAGCTGAGTCCATGTTGATATCTATAAATTCTATAAGATGCGATTTAAGCTGCATCATATAAAGTGAGTCTGAAACTAAGTGTCTAGGGAAGGAAAATGGTCTGGGAGAAGTCCTAGTGTGTGTTATAGTGAATATCAACATTATTGCGTTATGATCCGAAGAAATTCGGGGGCATAGAGCCATGGAGCAGACCTTTAGTAAGTTATCGCTTATTAATGCCATATCCAGTCTTGAACAGAGTTTATGAGCCGCTGAATAGTATGTATATCCCGGTGTTTTTGGATATAAATACCGCCAAGCGTCTTTGATGTTGTGGATACGGCATAGGTCAAGAATGGACGACCTGGTTTTATGCATCCTTTGGTAGCTGCCAGACCTAGTTGTGTCTATTTTATAGTCCATAATACAGTTAAAATCCCCCATGATGATAAGTTCTCCCTCCCAGTCCAAAAGTTTAATATTCAGCTGATCAAAGAGCATCAGATCATCTGTATTAGAACCATACACCACGCATAGGACATATTTATGATTCTCGAAGCTAATCTGAGCAACAGCCCATCTGCCACCCTTGTCACAAGCAGTCTGTAATATTTCAGCCCTAAATCGTCTATCCTTGAGGATGGCCACCCCTCTTATGGAGTACCCGAAGGTAGAGCAAAACACAATGTCGTATCCCAGTTGATTGAGTAGCTTCTTGTCCTTCCCAGCAATATGTGTTTCAGATAGAAGACCGAAATGAGGGTTGTGTAGTTTTAGTTCTTCTGTAACCAGAGATCTCTTATTTTTGCTATTTAGCCCAGCTACGTTCCAAGCTAGGCACTTTATTTCATACATTTGTGTATAATAAAAACCTTGAACCCATCTCCAGGTGTCCTAGTGAGTTTCCTGTTCTTCATACAAATAGTAAACCAGACCAAAAAAACTGATATGTCCTCGCAGCATTCTTCCCCATCAGCCTGAAATTGTTTAAAACTAAATTTCCCCCTCCCCAACCCCCCATCCTGCGGAGAAAAAGACTCCCCTCCTCCCTCCTCCCCCCTAGCTCTCACTCCAGCCGGGGAAGAGCCACCCTTCAGCAACGGCTGTCGCTGGAGGGGCAGCACGCGTAACAAGTCACCTTAAGAGGCCCCCGCCCTCCCAGCCAACACGTTTCATTCCCAACGGGGAATTTCATCATCCACTTGTGGATCCAAACAACTGCATATGGTCCGGGTACTCCCCAATACAATTCCATATTCTGAAAGTCCGTATTCAGAAACCTGTTGGATAAATGGTGACAATGGTCAAGAGTACGTATGGTCACAAACGTAATCTGGTACAGTGTATTGCACTTGGACAAACTGGAATGCAGCAGGTATGATCAATCCTGCAAAAAAAGACCGTAACATAAGTTTGTGTGGTCGTACCTTCGTTGAAAAGAAAAGGAAGGTTACGACCTCACAAATTTCTGTTACGGTCTTATTAGGCAGGATTTATCATACCTGTAATCATCATGGTTTGTATCAACTTGATACCCCTGCACCTTCACTTCCCTCAAAGTGCGCAGGAGCAGCTTCAGACCAAGCAAGGGAACTACACCATTGCAGGCTTCCTGCACATGTTCGGGGCAATTGACTACACACATGTACACTTGTGCCCTGTGCCGACACTGCACAGAAACCACACGCATTCCATCAATGTGCAGGCAAAAGTGGACCACCGGGGCCTGTTCATCAATGTTGTCGCAAACTTCCCAGGCAGTGTGCATGATTCCTACATCTTCCGCAAGCACCCCAGCCTTGGTCACCAGAACGGTCCGCCGCCTAGAGAGGACTGCCCAACCCTACGCACCCAGGCCTCAATGCTCACTTGCCGCCACTGGCAGGTCTCCGAGAGGGCCCACCACTTGCCGGTGCATCCTCCTCAGCCGATCGCTGGATTCCGCGCCACAGGGCCCTAGCGGACCCTGCTGCTAAGTCATGTCTGTGCAGCCTGCTTCCTAAGGCGTACAAGCAGTCCAGCTGTGCTCACAATTTAAATCGAATCTTGATTGGCAGGACGGTGTATCGAGGCCTAAGCATCATCACAGGCTGCACACCCACTCAGCTCTGGTGCCACTAACTCTGTGCACTGCAAGTCACCGTCTCGTGGCTGCAGACCCATGCCGACCAAAGTGCCTCCAACACTGTGCACCGCAAGTCACCGTCTCCTGGCGGTAGGCCCGTGCTGGCCTAAGTGCCTCGGCTGCCACCAACTCTGTGCACCACAAGTCATGGGCCCTTTATGATTCAGTCTTGTGATGCGGATGCCATCATGTCACCTCCGGCAGTGGGGAATGTGATATGGTAGGACTCTAGGCCCTCATGCATAATTAATGACCACACAGACACTTTCCGATAGATAGTGGAAATGGCCTCGTACCCGGCCCGTTTTATTGGCAGGGTCACATGTCCTGTGACACTTGTGCTGGGTGTGGTGTGGGTGTAAACCAGCCCTCACGGAGTGGCTGTCGCATGCTGACAACTAGACCGGTGATCAGCAGATCACTACAGGGAAGACCTGGGACATGTAGCGTTGCCGTCTCCTCCTGTAAGCGATAGCGGAGTGGGCTGGCTTGACGTATGCCAGTCCAGCACAGGGGTGTGAACAATGACCCCAGGCTCTGGCCGTGGTTCCGTTCTGGCCTGAACAAGGAAGTAATTGATGCGTGTGTCTCTGTTGTAGTGTCGGCACCGCCCGGACCACAATCGGTAATGTTTCACTCTGTGACTCAAGTCCCACAACATGAGCAACATGGACGTAATGGGTAATCACTGACCCTACATTCATCCATACTTTCACACTTGAGTGATCAGAGACATGACACTTCTGTGTGAATTTGAATGTTTAATGCACATCCGGTGGGGCGTTGTAGCTGGAGCAGTACCGGATCATGCAAACCCAACTTTGAATTTTTGGCCCATGGAGGGCCAGCCAGAGTCCTTCAGGGAATGACAATTACATTGGGAGAGGAAGAAGAAGAGTTCAGTCCTCAGTCTGATAGCTGTGTCATTGGTGACCAAACAGAATATGGCAGTCCATGTCAAGGTCCAAGGTGAGTGTCGCCGAGTGCATCGGGGGACAAAGGCAGGTGATGATGCAGAGGGCAGAACCAAGCAGAAACAGGTCATATGGCACAGATGAATGCTACTGCTTCCTTCTTACCAGTATGGCAGAATCATCCGCATCTTCGTCCTATGATGTTTCATGTGCCTCACATGTGGGGGGTGGTGTTCTGTCTCCAGCACTGTGTGGCACTGACACATCAGGGGGTGGAGATTTGGATGTTGAAGCAGCAGCAGCATTCATCTGCGCCAGGCCTTGTGGCAACAATGCCATGATGAGGGTCTGCAGGGCATGGTAGATAGCAGCTACATCACTCTGGCGTGCAGCCATGGCAGCCATTCTTTCCGCCTGCACCTGCTCCATGTTCTCCATGGTCCTCCACATGTGTCCCAACTCCCGGACGACACTGCTGGAGCCTCTCTGACTAGACAGTTGTCCTTGTCTCTGAATCAGGACTCCAGCAATGTCATCCATGGATCGTTGGAGAGCATGGAGCGGACTGTAGGTGTCCGTTAGGGACGGTAAGTGGTCCTCGGTGGGACTTAGACACCCAAATATGGCATCTAGTTTTGCTGCCATGCAGTCAAACCCATACGCACCTGATCAGCCATCTTCTCTTGACACGCTAACACACGTCATTGGAAAGCCATGTGTTGTTCGTTTGGGTCCTGAAAGACAGCCGTGGTGGTTGGTGCTTCCTGCTGTGTGGTCTGTGCAGGGGGTGAGGTCTCCTCGATGCAGCTGGGCTGCCCTGGTCTTGGGGGTGGGGTGATGAGGGTGTCCATGAGCTGTTGGAGGGAGTCAGTGTTGAAGGTGGGGAGGTCATCTTCGTCATCAGTGAAGAGTTGTTGGGTCTGCTCTGCAGGAGGTGTTGATTCTCCCTCTGCAATGTGAAGGGGAGATGTAGTTTAACATAGTATTCACATGTATGTTGACGCATTGTACAAGTTTACATACATACTGCCTGACAATGTACATTGTGACTGTTTGGGAGGAGCTGCCTATTTGATGCGGGACAGTGGACATTTCAACAACATCACGGATGTGTGTTTGTACTTGTACATCATCATCTCGCATTTCCCTGCTATGCCAGATGCCATTGGCCTGTTTCTATACCCAAGCGGCAGCAGTTGTGTCCTCTATTCTGTTGTGAACGTGTTGCAGTTTGTACCACATTGTTGTCAATGTTGAGGTGCTCTGTTTTTATGTGTGTGTGCTGCATTGTGGGAGAGTCACCCCTGCAGCTCTGATTTTGATGGCTGTTATCCCTTTCAGGTGGTGTGCCTTTCACTTCTGTGCTCATATAGTGTTTAGATGTTGCAAACCTGGGTAAATTGGCCTCTTGGTGGGAGTTGAAACTCTTGGGCATTCTTTGTCCACAGACGTCTTGTTGATCCACACTCAGCCACCTCAGTGTTGTGGCTTGCACCTTGTCATGATAATGGGACTGCACTGACTTGCATTGTCAGTGTGGGTCAGGGACCTGCAGCTTTGCTACGTTCAGCACATGTGCAAGGGTTTGTTGTGAGATTAGTGATGTATGGGAAGGGCCCCCTCTGGGCACATAGTTGAGGGAGGCCTACTTGCAGTTTCTAGGTGTGCTGCAGTGTGCCAAGGGGATCAGGAACATGCTCTAGAGTCATTGTGGGTGTGCACTGTGCTATGCTTAATTGTGCATGTGTCCCATTGTGCCCATCTCCCACTGTCCCCCAGTTCCTGGTCATTACTCACCCTCTTGCTGTTGTGTCGGCACCTGTCGAGCAGTGTCGGTCCCCCAACTCCTGCTACCATCTCCACACTGATGACTGTGGACACCATTTCCTCCAACTCGACCAGCTCCTCCTGTGGCGCTGGACTTCTACCTCCAGTCTGCATTGCTGCCTTCTGGTTGTTGCCAAGTTTCTGCTTGGTTTTGCGTTTCACATCATTCCAGCGCCTCTTGACCTCTTCCCTTGTCCTACTCAGCACTCCGATTGCATGCACCTTGTCCACAATGGATTGCCACATTCCATTTGTTGTCACCAATGACACATTGGAGGTGACAAACTGTTGTCGATGGTATTTTAACACCTCTGTTATCAGGATCCTGTTTTCCTGCAGACTGAACTGCGGCTTCTTCATCTTCTTGTCCTTGCCCTTCTCTGACCCCAAGGTCCCGGCCTGGGCCTCCGAGGGGCTTGTGGGGTTCTGTTCCCGCTCTGGCCACCTCCATTGTGCTTCGCTGCTGTTTTGTTTTTGTATGTGGGATTTTTTCTGCTTTTATATTTTTCCCGCTTGACGTATGTGAGTTGCAGGGCTGGCACAGCTTATCGCTGATTTTGTCATTGGGGTTGGGCCCAACGCAAGTATTTTCATGTTTGGGTTTGGATTTGTAGCGCTGTCCCGGTAATGTTATCGCAGACATTTGATTTGTTATCTGGACACTATTGCATGTTACCGCCGTGTTGAGAATGTGACATTAACACAGAGTTATTTTCCAGTGATAGACGGCGATATGAGAGATTGCGTTAATCTATTTTGGCGATAATTATCGCATGTTCTTGAGAATATCCCCCCATATCCCTTGACCAGCTTGCGATGGTAGGGGTCGGCCATGCGACCAACAGCACGCAACCCTACGTCTGCCTATCAAAAGACCCATATCCACCAGTCTCCTAATTGCTTTTGGTAAGTGCTTGGAATACCCCAATAACGCCAATGTGGGATCAGGTGTGAGTGTCATGGCTACAGTGTCGTCCAGCTCTATAAAAAATAAGACCCAGAAGTTGGCAAATCCCGGGCATGTTCAGGCTATAAGTAGAAAGTCCACTAGGGGGGCCCGCAGTGTTCACATTCCGCAGTATCCCACAACCCGTATCTGCATAACCACTCTGGCGTATAGTAGACTCTATTTAAAATTTTGAAATGGATCAGTATGTGCCTACCATTTAGGGAGATGCGTTTCGTGCTCTCGCAACAATACTTCCAAGTTTTGTCGTCTAAATCTCTACCCAAATCTACTTGCCATGAGATTCTAGCCTTTGTGTAGTGGTGGACCGATTACCCCTGGGACTCTTTATAAATAGTGGACACGATCTTGGTACTGGAGTCAGCTTTTATCATGTATGTGAGAGGAGCCAGTTCAGGGATTCTGCTAGGCACTGCCTAAGAGCTCCAACATCGCATGTCTAGTTCAGTGGAACTGAAATCTGTTGAGCAACGTGTCTTTATGACCACTGGCCCCTAACTCATCTCATTTATTCGCCCTACCCTCTATGAACATATCCCCAATTATCCGAGTATCCATAGAGCTGAGTGCCCGGACTATCCCCTTTTCTCTGCATGGAGCAAGCTATTGGCACCAGTCAAGCGGGTCAATGGGGAGTATAATATTGCCCCAGCTTGGAGTTTCAATAGGTGTTGCCAGGCATGCTTAGATGCACTTATGGAGTCCAGGATCCCCGTTCTGCGATCTGGCAGTTTAAATAACAATGCCGGCAATCGAAGAGGCAGCGCCACTACCTTCTCTATCTGTATGAGGGGAGTACCAGGTATACTGTGTATCCAGTGATATGCATGTGCACTTTGCACCGCCCTCTAGTATAAGTCTAGGTCTGGGGCACCTAGCCGCCTCTTGTTGTTGGGAAGTGTGAGGATATCCCATTTGACTTGTGCGTGCTCCCCCGCCCAAGCTAACCTGATCAGTAATGAAGTAAGCGTGCGAAAGAAGGAACTAGGGAGGGGCTTTGGGATATTGGCAAATAGAAACAAAAAACGGGGCAGTATTATCATTTTCATAATTGAAACTCTGCCTGCTAAAGACATTGGCAGTCCTATCCATCTATCGATCCCATCTTCCAACCTGCCAATAGCTACTCCGAAGTTCTCTCGGAACACTACCTCTGAATCAGTGTGAATCTTGACTCCCAGATAGTCACAGGGTCCGTTGTCCATTTTAGTGGGTAATCTAGTATGAAAGGCCTGATGGCGGGAGTAAGGGGAACATTTTTTGATTTTGTCCAATTGACATTTAGTCCCGACACCGTTCCGAACTTAACTACTTCTCTCAATGCTGGTGACAGGTTGTGGTCAGGGTCTCTTACATAAAGCAGCGTATGATCATCATATGAGGATATGATCAACTCGTACCCCGGGAATTGCAAACCCCTATGTCCGTGGTGCGCAGGCTAGCGGTTCCGCCACTAGGGTGTATAGTATCGGGGATAGTGGGCACCCTTGTCGAGTTCCTCTGGTTATGCGGATTGGATTAGTGACTAAGTTGCCAATTTTGATTCTGGCAGAGGTGGAGTTATATAAGACTCCAACCTTCTGGAGGAAGACGCCTCCCAGCCTCAGTCTCGTCAGGACCTGTTGCATGAAAGGCCATTCGACAGATCGAATGCTTTTTCCATGTCCAGGAACACTGCCACTGCTTGTATGTCTTGCCTACTGTGCTGATTCGCCCCGAACATCGTTCTCAAGTTGTAAGTCAAGTTTCTGCTGGGAACAAATACTGCCTGTTCTGGAGCCATTGTGATCAGTGGAGCTAGTCTGGTCGCTAAGATCTTGGCATAAATCTTGGTATCAACGTTCAGCAGCGACTGTGGTTGATACAATAAGCATTCAGTTGGTGGCTTCAGGATAGCTCCAATTACCACCCCCCTCATCAAAGGCGACATAATACAGTCACCGCACATCTCTTCAAACAGCGTGGCCAAATGCGGGAACCAGCAGATCTTTGAATTCTTTGTAAAGGTTGCGGGCCCGATTCACAGAATGAACTTAAGACTAAATCCTAAACTTACTACTATTTGGTATTCACAGAATGCACTTACAACTTTCGGGATTCACAGAGTGAACTTACTACTTTCGGGATTCACAGAATGAACTCACTACTTTCGGTATTCACAGAATAGATTTAAGACTACTAACTTTACGTCCGTACTCGGGCCGTAAATTCTTGGACTGGCGCTGAGCCGCCTGTGTTATCATAAAATCTGGTCTTGGGCGCCCAACCAAACATGCAGGCAAGTTCTCCAGTGCCTTATATTTCTTGTCAATCCATAGCAGGACTGAAGCGAATGTAGCAGGATTTTTCATAATTGTTGTGCCTTCCTCCCAAGTATAATCCACTATTTAGATCGCTCTGATTGAGCTCTTTGTAGTCTCTTTAAAGAATTATGCAAATAGAATCCTGATCAAAGGCAAGTGAAATCTTTTTGCAGCTCTTTCCATAAGTTTATAGAAACCTCCAATATCATCAGGTTGAGAGTTCGCCATCTGTAGAGATGGAGTCAGAAGGAAATAGTCATCCCATTCATTGGGAATACATTGATTGACGGGGATTTCCCCCTTCTGTCTGTCATCATCTGAGGAGAATGGGTCCTCCCTAGGAGGCACTGCAATGTTAGAAGCTGGAGTCATTCTAGGAGTTAGACGTGGAGGTAAAGGATGATAAGTTCTCGGAGTTGGAGCAGGAAGTTGATGCATGGGCTACATTGGATATATTGCTTTAGTGTGTTCGGGAGTCTTTTTATAATAATCATGCATAATGCCTTGGGGAGCTTTAACTAGGGCTAAAGGAACATAAAACATGCCTTCTTGAGATGGAGAGTGACTATAGTGTTGGAAATGTTTGACATATTATTTAGGCCTTTCCATGTATTTTTGTTGTTGTGGAACATAGTAATCTTTGTAAAACTCTCCCTCATCCTCCTCCTGATACTTGACATTTAGTTCAGAAAGGCTATGGGGCAAGTCAAAAGGACCCTCATTGTCTGAATCATCCTCATCAAGAAGGTGACTTGATGGGTTTGGAGAGACCTTTGTTTGCGATAAATGCTATGGAGCAAACATTCTTGAGATGGTATATCCCTCATTGATGCTACAGTTGACAAAGTTGTTGTCAACTCCATGGTTGTATTTACTGGCGGTGAAAGCTTCTTTGCTAGTTTTACTGTCAACTATGATGGTTTCGTTAATCGTTCTTTCATCAACTGGATCGTCATTGTCAACGGAGTCCTCGTCTACCATGTCTTCGCCGATGAGAAAGATGGTGATGATGTTATTGATGTGATTGTCGTCAACGGTGTCATCAACGGCATAGATTTCGACGTTACCGTCGCCTTTGGTATTTTTGATGATATATTTGCCAACATTTTTAAAGCCAGATTAGCTTTTATCTTCAATAGTTCAGAGGAGGATTTTTTTAAGAGTATAGCCAAGTTGGAGAACGGAGTGGTAGACTCTGACCTCACAGTTTCTGAGGAGATTCTTTTTTCTCCTTGTGAGAATTGTCTGTTTTAGACACATGATAGGTCATTTTTAATGCCTTCCTAGATGCGTCTGATGACCCTGGTCACGCAATGTTTCCCATTTCCATGACCTTACTTGAGAGTGAGTTGAATCCTCAGTATCCTCCTCCTCAGAAAGAACAGATTTTCTTGATTTCAATTTTGGTAGCCATAAGAGAATTCTCTCTTCCCTATCTTTAAGAGTTTTCGAGGAAATAGTGCAGCAGATTTTACAGTCCTTTACCTTGTGGGCAGGGTTTAGGCAGTAGATACACTCTTTGTGTGGGTCTTCAGAAAAAAGTATTTTTTCCCATAGATTCCAAAGGGTCTGAAAATTCCTTTCCTTGATGGCTCTGGCATGTTAATAGTCCGTGTTTGGTAGTTATAGGTTAAAAAAGTGTTTAAATAAATAATACAGTTTTATTTTTATTATTTTTTTTTTTGCAAGACCTTTATTGTAAATATGCTCACATACACAGCAGTATGCCTACAACCCTTTACAGGGCCAGCTGCCATCAAATCAACAGTGGGTATCTGCAAGCACATATCAAAGGATATCAGGCAGGGACAGTCTAAGAACGTAGAGGGCGACAAGTGGTTATAGTTCAATTAGATATCATCCTCCACATGAGTTCCCCGCTCATCACCTATAGGTCTTATTTTATAATATTATACAGAACAGCAACAAACCCCACCCCCCCCATCCCAAACAATCCCGATCCAGGTCACAGTAAAGTTTATAGTATTAATGCTGAATGTTAAAACAGTGTAGAAGGTGCGCAAGGTGCTGCCAACAGTCGTGGAAGCAGTACAATCCCAGATACGAAATTCAGCATGTGCCACCTGTCGTCGTGCAAGAACAGCGAGAATTAAAGACCCCCAGGAGCCACACCCACAGCAGAGATAAATAACCCACTGGCAATAACCACGCAGCCCAACCATTCATTCAGGCAAACCCTCAGACATATCGACTCCAGGCAGTCAATCCCCGCCCTCACTATCAGAACAGTCTTCCTCCTCAAATCCAAGCATGTATGCAGTGTATGGAGCCCAGATGTCTCGTGGACGCAACTTCTCCGGCAGAGTTTCAGCATAGCAAGTCAACTGATCCCTGCAATAGGCCAGGTCCTTCAACCACAGTTGCACATCAGGTGCCCGCCTGCCACCCCACACCATAGCCACCCTCCGCTTAGCAAGCTGCAATGCCAGTACAATCAATTTCCGCTCCCTACACGGCACTCCAGAGGCAAGCCCTAGCAAACACAACTGTATATCCATCGCCACCTCCGTGGCCGTCATCTTAGTTAGCGCCTCAGTCACAGCCAACCAAAAGCCATACACCCTGGCACACCCCCACGCCAAATGCACGAAATCTGCATCATCTTCTCCACACCGGACACACTTCGCAGCATCTTGAAGACTATATCTGACTAGCTGTGTCGGTGTGTAATACCATTGATGTAGAAATTTAAAGTGGAGTAGGCGGAAATTGCCGTTAGCCACATAGCCCCCAGTCATGGAGCAGCATTCAGTCCATTCCTCATCCGTTAACGGCTCAGGCAAACTCCTATCCCATCTGGCCCTAGCCAGCAGAGCCCCCCCCCCCTTCGTCTTCTTGAGCAGCACGGTATAGTCTGGAGAGCAGTTTAACTCTGTCCGTCGCAGTGTAGATTAATTGCAAAGCGCTCAGTGCCAAGGGTTCCTCTGGGTATGTAGGATACAAGGAGTGTATGGCCGCACGGAGTCTAACATAAATGAAGGTAGCCATGACTGCATTCGTGGACTGGTCCATCACAGTTTGCAATGGGAGGAACTTGGCCCCTGGGAAGAGATTCCCCATAGTATGGAGACCAGCACCCTGAAGGACCTGCAAACCACCAATTTCACTTGATACCGATACATCCGAATGATACACCAGCGGCATGCTAGGAGCATAGAGCGGTAACCTGCCAGCTCTCCTACCAAGCTCACGCCAGGCAGTCGCCGTGGAACGGACCGTGTCCACCTCACCCTTGTCAAACACCGAGTGAGTATTACCCACCATAGCTCTCAACGGGTACGGCAGAACAGCACTGGCCTCAAGTGCCACGTGGGGTGTATACGGGGCGCAGACACCCAATAAGCAGCAAAGTGCGCCTGTGCACATAAGTAATACAGCTTCATATCCGGCACAGCGAAACCACCCAGTGCGTAGGGCTTAGCCAGCACCTCCCACGTCACCCGTGGCTTCATACCAGCCCAGGTTGAGGTGGTCAGCAAAGAGCGCAGCTGTGCAAAGAAGTGTGTGGTCAGTCGAAGGGGTATGTTTACAAAAAGATATAGAAATTTCGGGAGGACAACCATTTTGATCAAAGACACACGATCAGCTAGGGTGAGAGGAAGTTTAATCCAACGTGCCACCTGATCCTCCAGTTTGGATATAGCCACACCATAATTGGCTCTAATAACCTCCTGACTATCCCGATGAATCTGGATCCCGAGGTAGCGCACCGAATCCACAGCCCATTCCAGTGGGAATTCCAGAGGGAATGGAACGGTGACATCAGTGAGAGGCAGCATAACAGACATATCCCAGTTGATAGTCAGACCAGAATACCGGCCAAACCGAATGAACTCCCAAAGGATAGATTCAAGATGGCGTGCAGGCTCGTGTACATAAAGCACCATGTCATCGGCATACATGGACACAGCCAACGAACGAAGGGGGAACCTCAGAGACGCATCAGCATACCTTTGCCTCAGAACACAGGCCAGGGGCTCCATCACTATAGCAAACAATAAAGGTGAGAGAGGGCAACCCTGCTGAGTACCCCTCTGCACCGGGAACGAGTTCGAGACATGACCGTTGACCCGCACACGAGCCACAGGGTCAGTATAAAGAAGAGTCACCAACGATGTAAAAAAGAAGGGCACCCCCATACGATGCAAAATAGCTATCATATACCTCCATGCCACCGAGTCAAATGCCTTAGCGGCATCAAGCAGGACAGCCACTGCAGCCAGTTCCGGTTTGAGTAAATGTAACACAGCAAATAGAGCCCTGAGATTGTGGGTGGTAGACCGAAGCGGTATGAAACCCGACTGATCCGGCAGCACCATCACCGGAAGTAGCAGCCGCAGCCGGGTAGCCAGCACCTTAGCTATAATTTTAACGTCAGTGTTCATCAGGGAGAGGGGATGATACGACTCACAGTGGTTTGGAGGCTTCCCGGGCTTCGGCAAGGCAACCAGCAGTGCCTCCCTCATCGTGGTCGGGAACCGGCCCCGCTCCACAGACTCCTCCAGTACCATTGCTAGGTGCGGGAGCACAATATCAATATACTCCTTATAGAATTCGGCAGGCAAGCCGTCCGTGCCAGCAGCTTTCCCATTAGGAAGAGCAGCGATTGCCTCCCGAAACTCCTCCTCGGTGATGTGGTGCATTAGAAATTCTTGCTGACCTCTCGAAAGCCAAACCAAAGCAATATCATCAAAGTACTGAGCGATCTCTTCCTCCGTCGCTGTCTCACTATACTCATACATACCCTCGTAATATCTTGCAAAACAAGTCAGGATGCCGGGCGTGTCAGTAACGACCTCCCCCCAATCCACAATCTCCTGTACCGTACAATGCTTGGCCCACGGTTGTCATATGCGATCCGCCAGTCCTTTTCCCGGTCTGCCCCCCTCACCGTAATAGCGTGCCCTGGTATGTTTGGATAAAAACTTCACCTCCTGATCGGCCAACTCGTTGTACTCAGAGACCTTTGATCTAATGTCGGCTAGCAGAGCTTCCCCAGGACAGTCCTCCAACTGCCGTTCCAACACCAACAACTCCCTTTCCAACCTAGACATGGAGTCTCTCAGTGATGTCAGGACTCCGGAGCGAAGGCCAATACACGCCCCACGAATAGTCACTTTGAAGGCCTCCCACACTGTGCACATATTATCAACCGTGCCAACATTTTTCTCAAAGAACTCTACAATAATAGTCCTGAGCCGCTCGCGGAGCACCGGATCAGTCAGTGTTCCCGGAGATAAGCGCCAAGTGAACGGAGCAGGCGTACACGACGGCACCTGCAGCAGTAAGTGAACCGGCGCATGGTCAGAGAGCGTGCGCGGTAAGTGATCAACCTCCAACACCCATCCACTCACATCCCGGGTCACCAGCCAGTAATCCAATCGCGACCAGGTGTCATGAGCTGAAGTGTAACAAGTACCCTCTCTCCTCCCAGGGTGCCTCAGACGCCATACATCAACCAATCCCAGTCCTTGCATACCCTCATGAACCTCAGCGGCAGCTTTCTTCCGTACCCAGGGTTTGTTCTGTTTCCTGTCCATTTCCGCATCCAAGATCACATTAAAATCCCCACCGCAAATTACAGCAGACTGTGGCAAATTGTATACCTTATTCCAAAGTGCAACATAGAAATCGGGGTCATCCACATTAGGGCCATACACATTAACAAGCGTGACAGGGGAACCGCATAATATACCATGCATAATAATATAGCGCCCCTCCTTGTCAACGTCTTCATGTATCGTAACAAATGGCACAGATTTTTTAATCAATATCATCACACCACGCGCATAAGAGGAGTAGTTCAACGCCAGTCTAACTCCCGCCCATCTCCGACCCACAGTTTCTGCAGCCTTGCCCCATAGATGTGTCTCCTGTAAGAAAGCGATATGCGCACCATGCCTGTTCAGAAACGCCAACATTTGTCTAGTCTTTTGAGGGCGGTTCAAGCCCCTCACATTCCAGGTAACACATGCAATTTTATCCCCCCCGGCCATCCACCCAAAGTTGACATGCATCCATAAAACCGCAGATCCACCCCCCTTTCCAGAAGGAGCATAACGCACAGAGCCCAGCAACCCCCGAAGCCCAGTGAGAAGAGCCATCCACATTAGATAACACAAGGCCCAGCCAGTCCCCAACCCCGGCCCAAACCTCACATACCTCCCTTCATACTCAATGAAACACTGTGACCATACCAGGAGTAAAACAAGCCCCCCAATCCTCCACCACCCACTTCAGCATCCCCAACCTGCCAAAGCTGATCCCATCCCCCCTCCCCAACAACCCCAACTGTATGTTCATAAATGTGTGGGGATCTCCCATATGCGGGGACGCAGTGGCGCACAGCTCCCGCCAGAAATCTGACGAGAGAGCGGACCGCACAAGCGATAATAAAATTCCCCCCCCCCCCCAAAAAAACTCTCAGAGCAGTAAGGATCCCTGCAAAACATGTCCACCCAGCAAGTGCAACAGAGCAATTGGCCCTCCCAGCAGGATCAAATCAAGTAGAAAATAAACCCATCCAGCAAATATCAAAGGTCTCCTGAGTAACTACATATTAGCCATATATCGCCCTAAGCAGAGCCACAGTGGGGCACAATCCAAAAGTCGATTGAAACACAGCATTTACATGCCAGTCCACAGCAGCCCCAGAAATAATTCGCAGTGTAATATTAGAAGGAGCACCGTAGGAGACCTGCAATAGCGGAGACTTGCCAATTAGAACAGGGGAAGTGCACAACAAGTTTGAAAAGATCACTGTACCAAGTTGTATCTCGTCCAGCAGGGCCAGCCCCGCCAGTCGAAAAACGCCTATTCCACATCCTCCATGAGGTCCCCATCCCCTTCCTGCTGCACATTAGAGTCCCTTTTACGTTTTTTCTGTTTTTTCGCGTAGTCCATGGCAGCCTTAGGGGTAGCAAAGATTTTGTTGTCCGACGGAGGCCCTATGCGAAGACGCGCCGGGTACAACATGGCGTATGGAATGTTCTCGTCTCGCAGCAGTTGCTTCACTGGGGCGAACTCCTTACGCGCTGTTTGTACCGCCACAGTAAAGTCAGGGAAGAACTCCAGCTTACTCCCTTGGTACTCAATGGTGCCCTTCTCCCTGGCAAGCCGAAGTATAACATCTCGGACCCTGTAGTTAAGTATACGAGCGATAACAGGGCGCGGGTTGGGTCCAGGCACAGGCCGCTTCGCCAGAGAACGGTGTGCCCGCTCCACGATGAAGACCTTCGATAACTTATCCGAGCCAAAGATGTCCACCAACATTCTCTCCATAAAGTCTTCCATCCTACCCACATTGGTGGACTCCGGAAGGCCCGTGACGCGGATGTTGTTTCGTCTGGACATTCCTTCCAAGTCCTCGTTCTTCGCCTGTATAACCGCCAGCACCCTCTCCATGTTGAACACCTTAGTGGTCACCGTGGCCTGGCCATCCTCCGCAGCAGACACCCTCTGCTCCACCTCGCCCATCCGTTCGTTTTGCCGGTCAAACTGCGTCGCCATATGGTCGAGCCTGTGATTGACCGCCTCCATGGTGCATTCAATGGATTGCAGCGTCTTCTGCATCGCCACCAAAGTGGTCTCCAGATTCGGGGCGCCGCCAACTGAACCCCGAAGATTCGACGTCTGGCGGCGATTGCGAGGAGGAGGTCCCTGTTTTCTTCGCCTCGAAGTTGATCTTGGGCTGATTGCGCTCCGGCCTACCCATGGCGCTTCAGCAAAGTGCAACCGGGCCAAGGGGCAGCAATCCACGTGGTCTCGGGCCTAACCGATCTTCAACTCGGCAGTCGCAGTCAGGGAGTAACAGTATACCCTGAGCGGCAGGCCAAGAGCCCCAGGTGTTCCAGCACTCCTTCTGATTGCGCAGATTTTGCAGCTTAAAGGGTCGTCCAAGCACGCCGGGCCAGAGCACACCTCCAACCAGGAGCCGCTGTGCCTCAACGCCGTTGCGTACCCCCAGCTAGGCGAGGCCTCGCGCGGCCTAGTGCTGCCTCCGCAGCCCCGGTCTCGCGTAGGCCAGCGCCCCACTCACCACCACCAGCGGGGCAGGGTCCAAATCCGCTTGGGCTCCGGGCACCAGTCCGCCGTCCACCAAGCGTATTCCACACCCGTGGCCCAGATCACAGGATACCAGCCGATGCGGGAGTGCAGTCGGAGCGGATCCCAAGCTCCAAGCCGGTGGGCGGGCCACGCCACCAGTCTGCGCGCCTCCGGTCGTCCGACAGCCAGCCGACAGATAACTCGGGTCAAACGATCTTCACAGCCAAGGGAGAGCACCTCATTCGAGTCCCAGGCACTTCAGGTGAGTTTTGCCATCGAGTCGGGGGGAGAAAGCAGCAGAATATTCAGGATTTTATAGCAAATTATGGACGGTCCCAGCAGAGCCTCACATACGTGCGGCCATCTTGCTCGGCGCCCTCTAGCGCCCCCCAATGAATAATACAGTTAAATAACTGAGCAGAGCTCGGGGATACTCACTTCACTCGACATGCAGTCGAAAATCTAAGGGGAATAAGCTTCTGTAGGGAGTGTTCCGTAATGGTGATGTCACCTGATATGAATATCCTATGATGCAAACCCTGCCGTGTCAGTTAACACACTAAATTAACACAGATTTTCGCACATTTCAATTACCTTTCTCCGTACAGATTAAGTCAGGTATTACTTGGCATGCACTGCACAAAACAAAACATCTCACATTGCACATATTTTGCACAGCTTGTCATGCCCATTTGGGCACAAAAACCTGTGTGTACCCAATTGGACCCTACTAGCCAGATCTTGTAATAAGGACCTAATTGTTAGGTTATGGCAATTATTTGTTGCGTGTGTTCACTTCATCATGAGTAAATGGATTAAGACCAACAAACATTTTCCATGTGGGTCACGAATAAGGCACTTTTAAGTCCCCACAGCCTGGATCTCAATATAATTAGCGACCTATGACAGAAAGTTTCTCAAACCATAACTATTGCGATCCACATTTGCAAAATAAACATAGTCTATTTCTTCTAGGAATCTCATTGCTATTTAATTTCAAAGTCCTGTCAATCAATTGTGCTTCAACTTTGCAACAGTATTTGCTTTATGTTTTTGTCAGCTAGTGGGATCTTCGTGCCTGTTAAAATATCGGAATCCTAGTCATTAGTTACAGTGTTGCTTTATACAACAGCCTTTCTAATCACGATGTTCGTACCCCCACTTACTTGCTGTTTTCCTATTACCACCTACCAGAGTATCTCCCGTATTTTATTCCCACTATTGACACATCCTTTAACTTTACTGGATTTGCCAGGTGTCTGGGGGGATGGAGCTGTCCTGTCTAACAGGCTTCCTCCTGAATTATTCACAGCTCTACCTGCCTTGTGCTATCAATGGTTTGGCAACACACAATTATTTAAGGAGAAAAGGAAGTAGTGGTGCAGTGTAGGGGCAAGAACCTGACTGTCCTGCCTCATTCTATATCTGTCCCAATAACCTCAAAGGTCTTTACTTGGTCTTCCTCATGCTCACTCAATTATTCTCAATAATTGATTGTGATTGATTGAAAGGCTGTGGGAGGAACACAATGTTGAATCTCCCATGAGAGGAGAGGCAGAGCTAGACAAGTATATTTGCCTCATGGTCGGTTTTGAATATTCTTCCAAACATTTCTACAACCTAAGTCACAAGAAAAGATTAATCACATAGTAACTGATCCTTTTCTTACCTGGTTTTCATATAGGGGTGCATTGCTTGGAGTATCATAAGTAAACATAAACATATTAATGAAGTGGATGAGGATGCTTGGCGCATAGCCGGAGGTCTGGCAGTCAAACTGCAACCATTTGTAGAAGATCATGAAAACAAGGTACCCAAATAGACATAGAATAAATATCATCTGAGGGAAGAACTGCAACACCACATCCATGGTTCTCTTGAAGTAGCTGGAAATATGTGAAAACGTGCTTATTGAAGTCAGTGTAAACATAAGCATGCATGTTATACGTTAGTTGCCAAGATTCTGAAAATACATTATTTCACACTTTATAAAATTTCATACATTAGTAAAAGTAAGCATGAGAGTAATGTATACGCTCCAGGACACATCATTTACAACGTGGTCATTATCATGCATCACCTTTACCGCGCATCCATTACAAGGCATTTGCCTTTACCAAGGATGCCTTTACCATGCATGCCTTTACAATGAAAATGCAAGTATTTTACAGGCAAGTGGAGTACATATATATATATATATACACACACACACACACACAAACACATATACATATTATATATATATATATTACCTACTGGCTATCGCCAGTAGGTATATATAGTTAGGATTTTTTCTCTATGGGATTTTTGAAAATTCTATGTCTAATAACTTTGGCGTTTGTGGACGGAATCGGCTGAAATTTTCAGGAAAATGGCACATTTTGTTTCTGAGCAGCCCTTGAAAATTTGGGAGGGTTTTGTTGAGGGGGGGCCGAGAAAAAAGGGGGGTCCCAAAACGCGTTTTTCCCATGTTAATTTCCATAGGGCGGTTGGACTCACTTTTAGCTCGAACGGCTGAATGGATTTGCACGAAACTTGGCAAAATTGTAGGGACTGTTAGCCCGATGTGCCTTTGCTAGGTCTCAATATATGTGCTCCAGTAGTTTTTGAGAAATTAACGTTCAAAACAAGATATATATCTGTAACAGCGCTCCAGGCTGCGCACCGGTTCGCTTACTTTTCGCGAAACGGAACTTTGCGTGCAGAAAGCTGATTGGCTCTCCGGTGTCTGTCAACATTCTAAACAGTCCGGAGCGGCCGCCATCTTATCTCTCGGTAGGATCGAGAGAGAAGAAGAGGTGAAAAACGAAGGGGGAATTTAATGAAAGGGGGCAAGGTAGACCCCTCTTGACCCCCTAGGAATGATGTTGGGGTTATTAAAGGGTCCCGTGGGGAAAATAAAAAAAAAATGATTTTTCACGGTAGAAGCGCTTCACGGGCCGCGAACTGGGCCGCAAACTGGTAGCGAAACGAGAATTCGCCATTTTGTGCTTCGTTTTAATTAAATTACTAGGTATAAGGGGGTGCGGGAGACGTATCCTAATCCCCTATGTTTCATGAGGGTGGCTGAGGAGGCTCATATATGTTGATACATCTCTTCCAGCGGCTGTGCGTGAGCTTTTTATTTTTTTTGCTGCGTGACGTCTGTTAACGTTCGTTCGATGGAAATCAGGAAGTGTTGACCGCCAATTTGTCACTGCGATAAAATATTTTGTTATAAATGAATCCTTATTGATAAACATTGTCTGCGCCATCTTGCCTTTTTTCCAATGCCACAATTGTGTCGTGCACGGCAGCCATTTTAGATGCCAGGCTGGTCCCAGGCTATCACCTACCCCTGCGGATGTAGTTTATGGCCCCAGCTGTAGAGAATCCAGACATGCCAACCCTCCCAATTCAGGCGTGAGACTACTGATTTCAGTGCTAGTCTCCCGCCTCCCGATTTCTGCAAGCAAAAACCCGGGGGCATATTACCAACAACTAGCGATAATTTTTGTCTCTAACTTGTTTAGAGACAAAAATTATCGCCGCACATCGGCGATTTTTATCGCAGATAAACCTTGCTATTAGCAAGGTTTATCGCAAATGCGATAAAAAACGGCCGCAATGCATGAATATCGCAGAAAAGTCAGCGATATTCATGTATTATCGAGCAAATGCTCTTAGCCATGTTATCCACCTCCCATTGGATAACATGGCTAAGAACTGGTCAGGGCACTATCACTGACATGCAAAGCGGGGCCCACGATGGTCGCTATCTCCTTTTAGCTGTCAGTAACTGGTGTTAGCGACAGCTTGGTAATAGGGAGATAATTTTATCTCCGCTTTCTTGGCTTTTAAAGCCAAAAAAGCGGAGATAAACCCCCTTGATAATATGCCCCATGATTCCTCGGGGGTTTCAGCTGACAGGGCTTGGTATTGTGTTACGTGGTAATTCTTCCAGGAAACGTCAGAGGGTCGATGCAGGGGTTCTAGAAGGGGTGATAAACCATTTAAGCCTCATAAACAAGCGCATGGTCTTTTAAAGTTCTGTGAAGTACTCGGGCGGCGGTGTGTGTGTGTCCTCTTTCAGGAGCGGGCGGGGGGGGGGCACTGCCAGCAACTTCCAGGCTAGGCAGTGTTCAACACTTGCATCACCCTTTCTCTGCCTGCTATTGCGCTCCATGCTTCGGAAAGGTAAGAAAAAGAACGTGCATTTGAGTTTGAAATGTCCGATCCTGTAGCAGTACACTTGCAAAGCCCACACATGACAATAACCTGATTCAAGGCCCCATTCACCCGTTTTAAAAAAAATTTATAACACTCCAACAAAGTAAGATTATAAAACTTTATTAACTTTTAAATATAATGAACGGAACAAAAACTGTAAAAACATTTAAACATTTTTCACCAAAAAAAGCAACAATTGTCAGAAGCTGTCTTTTGTGCGAATAGTCCCAAGGCAGCACAACGTGCTGAGTTCTGGACGGCACCCAGGTGATGTCGCCTGGGTGCCGCACTGGTTTTGGTATCCTACAATGCTGCTCCGAAAATTGGCGTGGGGCGTCCCGGGTGGTGCGGGGGGAGGCCTCGTCAGTAGCGGTCTGTTGTGCGAATAGTCCCAAGGCAGCAGAACGCGCTGAGATGTTGATGGCACCCAGGTGATGTCCAGTAAACTGCCGCACTGGTTTTGGTATCCTACAATGCTGCTCCGAAAATTGGCGTGGGGCGGCCCGGGAGGGGGGGGGGGCGTGGGGGAGGCGGCGTGAACGGGCCTCCCCAGGTGGCGGCCATCCAGCTGAGTTGCGCCCGCTCTTGCGGCTACAGCGTCTCGCTCACCATGTTGTTGAGTTGCTCCCACTCTTGCAGTGCAGCGATAGGCGGCTGCCACATGACTCTTAAAATGGCGGACGGAAACAAGGTGGGGCTTTCATCATCGTTTGGGAAAAAAAAATGTTCTAAACCAATGAAAAGTGTTATTTTTAGGTCATATGACCAAGCCTTCCATCTTTAGGAAACCAAAAGTAAAATGAACCAATGAAAAATTTTATAAACAAGTCACATGACCTGTTATGCGGCATAGGGCTACAAAAAGCGTAGAAAATCCGTTGGCACGTGAGGCGGCGTCAGTAGCGGACCGATGTGCGAATAGGCCGAAGGCAGCACAACGCGCTGAGATCCGGATGGCACCGAGGTGGTGTCCAGCAAATTGCCGCACTGGTGTGGCCATCCTACAATGCTGCGCCGAAAGACGGCGTGTCCAGCTGAGTTCCGGTCACTCTTGCGGTACAGTGAGTCGAACGCGCCGAGATCCGGATGGCACCGAGGTTGTGTCCAGCAAGTTGCCGCACTGGTGTGGCCATCCTACAATGCTGTGCCGAAAGTCGGCGTGGGGTGCCCCGTTGGCTTATGAGGTGATGTCAGTAGTGGACCGATGTGTGAATAGGTCGGAACCAGCACAAGGCGCCAAGATCCGAATGGCAAGTCCTGGATGTTGAGTGCCATAGTTGAGAGTTCTGAGCAGTGCTTGTAAGACTATCTGAAGCTTATTTGCACCTGCTGCAGCTTCACTGTTGCCCAAGGTGGTGTCCAGCAAATTGCTGCACTGGTGTGGCCATCCTACAATGCTGCGCCGAAAGACGGCGTGTTCAGCTGAGTTCCGGTCACTCTGGCGGTACAGTGACTCAAACGCGCCGAGATCCGGATGGCACCGAGGTGGTGTCCAGCAACTTGGCGCACTGGTATGGCCATCCTACAATGCTGCGCCGAAAGACGGCATGACCAGCTGAGTTCCGGTCACTCTTGCGGTACAGTGACTCGAACGCTCCGAGATCCGGATGGCACCGAGGTGGTGTCCAGCAAGTTGCCGCACTGGTGTGGCCATCCTACAATGCTGCGCCGAAAGTCAGTGTGGGGTGCCCCGTTGGCTTATGAGGTGATGTCAGTAGTGGACCGATGTGTGAATAGGTCGGAACCAGCACAAGGCGCCCTGCACTGTTGAGCTTTTTTCAATGCCTGTTTTTTGTTGTTTCCCCTCCATCAAAAACAAAAAAAAAATATAAAACTGTGCAAAAATACAAAAAAATGTTTAGAAAAGCAGTGCTTGTAAGACTGTCTGAAGCTCTTTTGCACCTGCTGCAGCTTCACTATTGCCCTGGTGTGGACAAAGATCGCCCATGACTTAGGCTGATTGAGAGTTTGTAGAAAAATGGCTTCAGATTTTCCACATATTACTCTTCAACATTCTTCCTAAATGTAACAATGTGAGACTCACTAGGAGAACGGCTGTTTATGTTTCCTTTCAAAATGCTGCCAACAATATTTTCTGAATGGAAGACACCATCTTGTAGCATAAAGGGCCGAAAGGGGTTCTGGTCTGGCCGATTGTTGGTGGAGACATTTTGACTATATCTTGGACCTGCCCGGCCTCGCCCAAAATGGCGCCGGTATAAATGGGACTCGTAACTCCTTGCCCGCAAATGTATATCTAGAAAATTTTATTGTAAGTGGCCCTGTCTTATTTTAATTACAAAATGTACGTCCACCGATTCCGCAACTGTTAGACACCTTAGTTCTTGCAACCTAATGGCCCGCTCGTTACGTTCCTCTACAGTGTAAATGTCTCCTCATCATATACGATTTCAGTTTGCTCCGTGGCCGGCCCACGTGGTTATAGGCCTGTATTTGTATACTGACATTTTCACAATAAAGGTTTTTAAAACAAAACACGGTAGTAGTATTTACATTGGTAAAGTTTTTACTTTTAGTCACTGTTTTCGAATCAGTAAAAGGCAAGTGAAATAAAGCAGTCCAATTACATGACGGATAAAAGGTATAATATGTAGGAACGTAGTAAAGATAAATGGTCAAGGGCAGTTGTGTTTTCCACTCCTGCAACATAAAGTGATCGATAAGAATCTGATAATCAGGCGTATCGGCGACTAAGACAGCAGGCCGAGTCTCTTTTACTCAACGGCTCCGTCATGGAACGAAGAAACGCCCTTTTTCCCAAAAAACAGAATATATTTTACTTGCAGGACAGTTGTAAATTTTCCGGGAAAGTAAATTAGCCTGGAATATTATAACATATATGTTTTAAAAAAATAATGTTCGAAAACAATAAAAAGCGTAACTTTTAGGTCATATGACCAAGCTTTTCATCATTAAAATAACAAAAGTAAAATGAACCAATGAAAAGTTTTATTAACAAGTCACATGACCTGTTATGCTTACGTTACGCGCTGCGCGCCGCGCCCCGGATCACTTCAGGGTGCGCTAACGCGGCGTGTCATATAACGCATTACGCGACAACGTAGGTCAAGAATATAGTCAAAATGTCTCCACCAACCAGCGTTCGGAACACAACCCCTTTCAGCAGTCCAAAAAGTTCTGTTAAATGACAACAGAGGGGACAGGCAACAAGAACCATCAGTCAAAGAGGGGAGGGCAAGTTCTTCTCTTCCGGGTCATGTTGGGGCGCTACCGGAACTGATCGAATTGGTAGTCTACAGTGTTTCTGGATGTTTCAGACTAAAGCTGGCGTCAGCATGAGAGCACTACCATCTCGTAGCTCCGTCGTGGCCATTCCACGAGCAGACATGGCAGCCGCTCCCCACCAGAAGCCTGCGGGAGTCGGGGGCCCCCAAGACTTTTGTAGAATCTTCACGGCTGAGGGGACGCTTTCGAGAATGGGACCCAAGCCCTATCAGGGAAGCGTCCGAGTTCCAAGGTGTCCCAGGGCCATTTTAGTGGACCAGGCCCAAAACCGAAGAGCCGGCCGCCATTTTGAGAGTCCTGTGGCAGCCGCCTATCGCTGCACCGCAAGAGCGGGAGCAACTTAACTACATGGTGAGCGAGACGCTGTAGTCGCAAGAGCGGGCGGTAAACAGCTGAATGGCGGAAGAGGCACAGTGTAGCAAAAGCGGGCGGAATGGCAACTAAAACGGTAAAGGGGCGCCCCACTACAGCGTGTCTTCAGGTCAAACGGATTGTGGGACAAAGTCCAGAATAGAAGAGTCATCAAAAGGCAAAAAGTTCCGCCGGACCCCGGGAGCCGGCCGCCTATGTCGGGGGCGATCTCAGGCTACACCAGTGCTATAAGACTTGGGGAGGGGGTCGGAGCCAAGCGTCTTCTCCGAGTCCGTGCCATCACACCGCCCCTCGGGGGCCTCCGTCAAGCGGTTTAGGGAGGTACCATATAACATTGTTTTCAAATGCAGTCAGGTCCACAAACGACCCTCACTTACTTTGAGAATAGTGAAGCTGCAGTAGGTGGAAATAAGCTTCAGACAGTCTTACAAGCACTGCTTTTGTAAACATTTTTTGATTTTTTTGTATTTTTGCACAGTTTTATATTTTTTTTTGTTTTTGATGGAGGGGAAACAACAAAGCACAGGCATTGAAAAAGGCTCAAACTCAGAACTCTGAACTATGGCACCCAACATCCAGGACTTTCCATCCGGATCTTGGCGCCTTGTGCTGCTTCCGACCTATTCACACATCGATCCACTACTGACATCATCTTATAAACCAACGTTATGTAAATAGTTATTTAATAAAATGTTTTACCCTGTTTCTTTGCTGGTGTGTTGTCTATATTTTTAATATTTGCATAGGGTTTGTCGTTATTTTGGGCGGGATGGGTGACGGAGCCCAGCTGTCTTGCAGCCCTCATGGTGTGGAGCTCAGTTCATCTCACTATTTTCGTATTTCTCATGAAGGGTTGTTTATAATATTTCTATTTTAGCGAGGTCAAAAAGAGATCCAATTAGTGGCCTACTGATTTTGCTCGATTACTTTTATTTTTTTACACGATTTTTCACGATCTGCAAAGACTAAACAGAGTATTGCGACTTTGTGCTTGTTTGTAAATAGAGAATGAACCAAAGAGAATCAATTGTAAAACAGTAAATGCTTGGATAATAATCAATCAAATGGAGAGACAAGCAGGCAGGACGGATTACAACGGGGGTAAAGGCCTGCGTTAACTACTCTTCACTATCTGCAAAGAGAGAGTACTACTAAGAGAAAAGAGGGGAGGGGGGCAGCGTTCAAAGCACATCAGCGTGCATAAATACGAAAATGTTTTTATCTATCACGTACTTGACATTTTAAAGCTTTTCATATTTGCTATTAAAAAACCATTGAAATTCACAGAAAAAACCATAGGTTATAGACCATATATAGTTAGGAATTTGCATTTACAAAACCTTGAAAATTCAATGAAAAAACCATAGGTTTTAGGCCATATATAGTTAGGGATTTGCATTTACAAAACCTTATTTTACTCGCATAAAACCATTGAAATTCCATATATAGTTAGATGCGCTAACTATATATCGCGCACCCGCAATCCACTGCTGATGATGTCACATATTACATCATTCATGACATGGTCAGTGACATCACTGATGACATCACTGATGACAACTCAAATGACATCACTGATGACATCTCAAATGACATCACTGATGACATCACTGATGACAACTCAAATGACATCACTGACAACATCACAGATGACATCATTCATGTGTTAATACGATGAACCTCTACAGACTCTGATATATCCTTAGATACACTCAGTGAAAACAGACACTCACAGACTGTCACTCATCCATGGAGTTACTCATACACCTAGACAGTCATGCAAAGAATCAAACACACCTCCAATTCCTCTACTATACAGTTATACACACCTTACTTATTGAAACATATTCTAACACATATTTACTCTCTTATACAATCCTTGATACATGTTCACAATGATCCATACAGCCACTCACACATTCACTGGCTCTTATGCACAGTTATTTATATATGTTAACTCTCACATGTACTGTGTTTTACATATGTACTTACTTTGACATGTAGCACTGAGATATCCATTCACTCACCAATACACTCATGCACACAGTCAACCGCCCATATAGCTGTTTCCACATGCACTCTTGAACTCATACACCTAGTGAATCAACTGCTTACACATCTATGCACAGAGCCACACACCTCCCAGCCACCCATACACACACACTCAGTTTCCCATACAAATACTTGGGCAACCAATCAATAACCCATATAGTTATTCATATAGCTACTGATCAACACATGCAGCAGTTTACAGAACAACAGATATAATGATGCACAAATTAATACAGTTTAATCACTAATCCATGCACTCAGTGAGACACATTTAATCACTCCCTCATACAATCAGTCATGCACCTACTAAATCCTTCATCCAGACACTTATACATCCACTCATTCTTCAATATGTAACACATATTTTAACTTTACAGAAACATACAGTCACTGGATGTTGTCATCAGTGATGTCATTTGAGTTGTCATCAGTGATGTCATCAGTGATGTCACTGACCATGTCATGAATGATGTAATATGTGACATCATCAGCAGTGGATTGCGGGTGCGCGATATATAGTTAGCGCATCTAACTATATATGGAATTTCAATGGTTTTATGCGAGTAAAATAAGGTTTTGTAAATGCAAATCCCTAACTATATATGGCCTAAAACCTATGGTTTTTTCATTGAATATATATATATATGTATATATATATATATATATATATATATATATATATATATGATTCCCAAGTGCCTCGTTGCACAGAACAGGAACACGAACTCAGGATATGCCGGTGTCAGATTTTATTTATTTTATAATATATCAATGGAAAGGTGCATGCCTCAGACGCGTTTTGGACACAAGGCTGTGTCCTTCATCACTCAACAAACAGGGAGGCTGAAACAGTGAATTTAAACACCCATTTGGCGCCAACACAGTATAAGGTATAGACATAGAAAACAGACACATCTTGTAGTACTGTTTTGAGAGTGGTGACGGACATCTTAAAATGAATGTCATTCTCATTGTGTAAATACAGCAAGGTGCACTACATATAACATAGCACAAAACAAACATCTGTAAAAGTACAATTTTTGCTCTTTTGAAAAATCAAACGGCACTATATGAAATATATCTTTGACAAAAAAAAGTATGATAAAAAATAGTAAAGTGCACAGTGCCTATGTAAACATACGATTCAATAAATTGCAAAATGCAGTTTTAAAACCATATATACATATATACATATGTTTCATATATATTACATAAATTATGTTAAAAGGCAACTACTAGCTATTAAGAAGGCTTATGATGGAATAAAAAACACTATCAAAACAACGGGTGAGCCTAAATTGATCCCAAGTTTGTAGTGGAATTTATTACAAGAATGTGCAAAAAATGGCAAGAATAGACAGGCATATTAGTGAAACTATAATCGTACAAATACGAAAGTGAACATCAGTGATAAATATCCCCTGATATCTTACCATCAAGATAATTCTAATTGCTAATGCAACGATAAATACGTGCAAATACGCTAAGCGAGGTCATCCTATGTACAAAATAATGTGTATATATATATATATATATATATATATACATATTACCTACTGGCTATCCTATATATAGTTAGGATTTATTCCCTATGGGATTTTTGAAAATTCTATGTCTAATAACTTTGGCGTTTGTGGACGGAATCGGCTGAAATTTTCAGGAAAATGGCACATTTTGTTTCTGAGCAGCCCTTGAAAATTTGGGGGGGTTTCATCAAGGGGGGGCCGAGAAAAAAGGGGGGTCCCAAAACGCGTTTTTCCCATGTTAATTTCCATAGGGCGGTTGGACTCACTTTTAGCTCGAACGGCTGAATGGATTTGCACGAAACTTGGCAAAATTGTAGGGACTGTTAGCCCGATGTGCCTTTGCTAGGTCTCAATATATGTGCTCCAGTAGTTTTTGAGAAATTAACGTTCAAAACAAGATATATATCTGTAACAGCGCTCCAGGCTGCGCACCGGTTCGCTTACTTTTCGCGAAACGGAACTTTGCGTGCAGAAAGCTGATTGGCTCTCCGGTGTCTGTCAACATTCTAAACAGTCCGGAGCGGCCGCCATCTTATCTCTCGGTAGGATCGAGAGAGAAGAAGAGGTGAAAAACGAAGGGGGAATTTAATGAAAGGGGGCAAGGTATACCCCTCTTGACCCCCTAGGAATGTTGTTGGGGTTATTAAAGGGTCCCGTCGGGAAAATAAAAAAAAAATGATTTTTCACGGTAGAAGCGCTTCACGGGCCGCAAACTGGGCCGCAAACTGGTAGCGAAACGGGAATTCGCCATTTTGTGCTTCGTTAATTAAATTACTAGGTATAAGGGGGTGCGGGAGACGTATCCTAATCCCCTATGTTTCCTGAGGGTGGCTGAGGAGGCTCATATATGTTGATACATGTCTTCCAGCGGCTGCGCCATCTTGCCTTTTTTCCAATGCCACAATTTTGTCGTGCACGGCAGCCATTTTAGATGCCAGGCTGGTCCCAGGCTATCACCTACCCCTGCGGATGTAGTTTATGGCCCCAGCTGTAGAGAATCCAGACATGCCAACCCTCCCGATTCAGGCGTGAGACTACTGATTTCAGTGCTAGTCTCCCGCCTCCCGATTTCTGCAAGCAAAAACCCGGGGGCATATTACGAACAACTAGCGATAATTTTTGTCTCTAACTTGTTTAGAGACAAAAATTATCGCCGCACATCGGCGATTTTTATCGCAGATAAACCTTGCTATTATCGCAGAAAAGTCAGCGATATTCATGTATTATCCAGCAAATGCTCTTAGCCATGTTATCACCTCCCATTGGATAACATGGCTAAGAACTGCTCAGGGCAGGTGTTAGCTTTTGGAGATATTCGCGCTTAGCGCGAATATCTCCAAAAGTTGGTAATAGGAGATAGCGATGTTAGGGACTGTTTCCAGTCGCTAACATCTTGGCACGCCCACTTTGCATGTCATTAGTGATAAGTATCACTGACATGCAAAGCGGGGCCCAAGATGGTCGCTATCTCCTTTTAGCTGTCACTAACTGGTGTTAGCGACAGCTTGGTAATAGGGAGATAATTTTATCTCCGCTTTCATGGCTTTTAAAGCCCAAAAAGCGGAGATAAACCCCCTTGATAATATGCCCCACGATTCCTCGGGGGTTTCAGCTGACAGGGCTTGGTATTGTGTTACGTGGTAATTTTTCCAGGAAACGTCAGAGGGTCGATGCAGGGGTTCTAGAAGAGGTGATAAACCATTTAAGCCTCATGAACAAGCGCATGGTCTTTTAAAGATTTGTGAAGTACTCGGGGCGGCGGTGTGTGTGTGCTCTCTTTCAGGAGCGGGCGGGGGGGCACTGCCAGCAACTTGCCAGGTCAGGTAGTGTTCAACACGTGCATCACCCTTTCTCTGCCTGCTATTGCGCTCCATGCTTCGGAAAGGTAAGAAAAAGAACGTGCATTTGAGTTTGAAATGTCCGATCCTGCAGCAGTACACTTCCAAAGCCCACACATGACAATAACCCGATTCAAGGCCCCATTCACCCGTTTTAAAAAAATATATATAACACTCCAACAAAGTAAGATTATAAAACTTTATTAACTTTTAAATATAATGAACGGAACAAAAACTGTAAAAACATTTAAACATTTTTCACCCAAAAAAGCAACAATGGTCAGAAGCTGTCTTTTGTGCGAATAGTCCCAAGGCAGCACAACGTGCAGAGTTCTGGACGGCACCCAGGTGATGTCGCCTGGATGCCGCACTGGTTTTGGGATCCTACAATGCTGCTCCGAAAATTGGCGTGGGGCGTCCCGGGTGGTGCGGGGGGAGGCCTCGTCAGTAGCGGTCTGTTGTGCGAATAGTCCCAAGGCAGCAGAACGCGCTGAGATGTTGATGGCACCCAGGTGATGTCCAGTAAACTGCCGCACTGGTTTTGGTATCCTACAATGCAGCTCCTAAAATTGGCGTGGGGCGGCCCGGGGGGGGGGGGGGGGGCGTGGGGGAGGCGGCGTGAACGGGCCTCCCCAGGTGGCGGCCATCCAGCTGAGTTGCGCCCGCTCTTGCGGCTACAGCGTCTCGCTCACCATGTTGTTGAGTTGCTCCCACTCTTGCAGTGCAGCGATAGGCGGCTGCCACATGACTCTTAAAATGGCGGACGGCTCTTCGGTTTTGGGCCTGGTCCACTGAAATGGCCCTGGGACACCTTGGAACTCGGACGCTTGCCTGCTAGGGCTTGGGCTCCATTCTCGAAAAGCGTCCCCTCAGCCGTGAAGATTCTACAAAAGTCTTGGGGGCCCCCGACTCCCGCAGGCTTCCGGTGGGGAGCGGCTGCCATGATTGCTCGCGGAATGACCACGACGGAGCCACGAGATGGTGGTGCTCTCATGCTGACGCCAGCTTCAGTCTGAATGATCCAGAAACAAGGTGGGGCTTTCATCGTTTGGGAAAAAAAAATGTTCTAAACCAATGAAAAGTGTTATTTTTAGGTCATATGACCAAGCCTTCCATCTTTAGGAAACGAAAAGTAAAATGAACCAATGAAAAGTTTTTTTTATTTTTTTTATAAAAGACCTTTATTGTGAATACCGCCAACTGTCAGCATACGTTGTCATTGCAGTTCGACTGTACAGTGCACAGAACTTATTATACACAGCCTGTGTGCCGGCATCCCGGAGGCCCGGCGGCGTAAACTGATGGCATAATTCAAAACGTTACAATCTTATCTTGCACTGTCAGCTCTCAGCTTAGCATCAAGGCAGTCGGCAATCACCAAATGGAGACATAGTAGTACAGTCTTGCATGAACCGGGAAAGGGCAGGAAAGGAAAAGTGGAAAAGGGAAAAACTAACCTAAACTACCCCTAAACACCCCCCGGGCCCCCCCGTTTGCTATTGAGTACCGTGAAGGAATTTCAGTGACGCTTCCTATGTGAGTGATGTCACGTGTGCACTGCGTGTGTTCTGCACCCACCACCCGCTTGCCCTGTCCACTAAGTCATGACACACCCGACCCACCCTCCCCGTGAACCGCCCGCACTCTCCCTGGACCCACCCCCCCCCAGAAGAACATTACAGCCCCCCCTGCGGTAACTGCCTCCGTTCCATAGCATTCTCTAACTCCTCATCCTGATGTTCCTCGGCTGCCGACATATCACTGTCGTCCACCTCCCCCTTCTGTAGGTACTCCTTGTAGAGATCCCAAAAGGACTTCGGTCTACTCTTGGGCGGGAGCAGCTCGCTGTACAATTCCGTCTGAGTGCAGCAGTATCGGAGATCCCTGAGCCATCTCGTCTTGGTGGGGAGTGGACCGCGCATCCAGCACGCCGCCACCACCTTTCTGGCCAACAGCAACGCTACATCGACTAATCTACGCAGCGCGGGGGCTAGTGGTTTGGAGAAGCCCAATAGCGCAAGCAATGGGGATCTCGCCAGCGGCTCCCCTAAAATCGTTTCCAACTCCGCGAAGACCTCCTCCCAGAAAGCGCTCACCCCCGGGCACAACCACGCTAAATGAAAGAAATCAGCGGTACCGGTCCTGCAGCGCTCACACTCCGGGGAGCCACGTAGGCCGTAGCGGTGAAGTCGCTCCGGGGTATAGTATACTCTTTGTAGGAATTTGAAGTGCACCAAGCGGTGCCTGCCATTAAGCGAGACCCTACGGGTGTTGGCGCAGCAGTAGCGCCACATAGCATCGTCGATGGGGGTTTGGAGATCCGCCTCCCACGCCGCCCTAGGAGCAGAAGCGGGTAGCGTCTGGTATGAAGGTCCGAGCCTGTTAACCATAGAGACCAATTTAGCTGGAGTTTTCGTTTTGATGATATGTGTCAGTTCAGGGACCTCCTCTGGCTCCTGTAGCTCGGGGCCCAATATGGCCCTGCAGGCCGTCCGTATCCTGTGATATTGGAACCTCTGCAGCAGCGACGGTGCCGGGGTGATAGGGGGGAGTTGTTCCCAGGTTTTCAGTGTACCGCCCAAGAACAAGTCCTCCATATTTTGTATGCCGAGGGCTTTCAAGGCCTCCGTCACCCCCTTCTCATTTAGCGGATCCAGCCATAGGGCCCAGGCCACCGGCATCTGTGGGGAGTACAGTAAGGCACATCCCCGTTCTCTCAGCAGAGCGTGCCAAGCATGGTTCGTCGCCTTAAGCGAGTCCATCCGACCGATTGCTCGGTCTGTTGGGAGACAAATTGTGGCCGGCAGGGGGAGTGGGTCAGCGAACAGCCTCTCTAGTATGAGATGTGGAACGCGGGTATCTCCATGGATCCAGGAATGTAAATGGGTCGCCTGTGCCACCCGGTAGTAGCGCTCCAAGTCAGGCGCCCCCAGTCCCCCCATTTCACACGGGAGTATCAGTGTCGCCCATTTTATACGAGGTTGCTTCCCGCCCCAGGCGAGCCTGACTAGGACCTGGTTTAAGCGCTTAAAGAATGATTTCGACAATACCACCGGAATGTTGACAAATAGGAAGAGGAACCGGGGAAGCACTACCATCTTCATAAGGGCAATTCTGCCCAGCAAAGAGAGGGGGAGCTTGATCCAGGCGTCCACATCGTCCACCAGTTTGGTAAATGCGACCCCGTAGTTGTCGCGGATCAGGATCTCAGGATCCGTGTGGAGACGGATGCCCAGGTATCGCACCGAGTCGTCCGTCCACTGTAGGGGATACTCCATCTCAAACCGCTGCGTGACTGGGGTCAGGGGGAAAGCGATGGACTTGTCCCAGTTCACCTTGAGTCCCGACAGAGCCCCAAAGCGGACCACTTCCCTGAGTATCGGCGAAAGATTGGTTACTGGGTCCCGGACATACAGTTAGGTGTCGTCTGCATAAGTCGAGATGCCAATCTTATATGTGGGGAAGCTGACACCTTCCAGGCTATGGTATTCCCGCATGGCACACGCTAGCGGCTCAGCCACCAGTGCATACAACAGGGGGGACAAGGGGCATCCCTGCCGAGTCCCTCTACTGATGTGTATCGGTTCCGAGACCCTGTCGCCGAGGCGTAGGCGGGCCGATGGGTGATGATATAGTGCCCCTATTCTCTGCAAAAACGGTTCTCCTATCCCCAGTTTGCGCAATACCCTGACCATGAACGGCCATTCGACAGAGTCGAACGCCTTCTCCATATCTAGGAATATCGCCAAGGCAGGGTTCTCCTGCTTTACATGCTGTATCGTTCCCAGCACTGTGCGGATGTTGTAGGTTAGGTTCCTACTAGGTACGAAGCCCGACTGTTCCGGCGCCACCAGGTCCGGGACCAGCAGCGCAAGTCTGTTGGCTAGAACCTTTGCATAGAGCTTCGCGTCCACGTTCAGCAAGCTGAGTTGACGGTACGATCCACAATGGTCCGAGGGCTTCCCTGGTTTCGGGATCGTTACCAGCAGGGCCTCCCGCATTGAGGGCGGCATTACTCCCTCCTCGCAGACGGTGTCGAAGAGGGCAACCAGATGTGGGAGTAATAAGTCTTTAAATGCTTTGTAAAAGCCAGCCGTAAGGCCGTCAGAGCCTGGGGGCGCTCCCCGACCGCATGCCACCCAGGGCGTCCAGAATTTCATCCCCGTGAAAGGGGGCCATTAGAAATTCCCTGTCTGAGTTCTTAAGGAACGGCATCGAAATGTAATCTAAATAGTCGTCAATCTCTGTTTCCGCACCCCCGCCCTAGAACGATACAGTTCCGAGTAATAGCGTCGAAACGTCTCCAGTATCTGATCCTCCTCAACCACCCGGTCGCCCTCCGGGGTCTGCAATCCATCTACCACTAACGGTTTACGGGATCCCTTGGCCATACGGGCCAGCAGGGCACCCGGCCTCTCCCCCTCCCCATAAGCTCGTGCCGTGGCATACTTTCCCATATAGAGGACTTCTCTATCCGCAAGTGCGTGATATTCCGCCAACATGGACACCAGTTCTCGTTCCGCAACTCCTCCCAGGTCCGCTAGCTGTGCCCTCTCCAGGGCCGCCATCTTGTTCTCTAGGTCGGAGAGGTCCCTTCTGATGGAGCGTAGGACACTGGAGTGTTTGGACATGGCCATCCCCCTAATATAGACTTTGAAGGCCTCCCACACCGTGAAGAAGCTATCTACGGAATTAGTATTTGTGGCGAAAAATCTTTCTATATCATCCGCCAATTCCCCTCGGAAGGCGTCGTCCAGTAGCGCATAGGGCGGGAAGCGCCAAGTAAAAGGCGGGATCCCCCTACGGCCGGTGGAGAGACTGATCAGGACCGGGGAATGATCCGATAACGTGCGTGGGAGAACTGCACACGAGCTGATGCCGCCCAGCACCGAGGAGGAGGCGAGCCAGTAGTCTATCCTAGTGTGTATGTTGTGATATGCTGAGTAATGCGTGTAACCGCCCTGCGTCGGGTGCTTTTCCCGCCAAACGTCCACCAGATCCAGCTTCGTCATTTCCGCCCTCATGTAGACTGCAGATGCAACCGGTCTTCGAATAGGGCCCGCAGAACGGTCCCTGTCAGGATCAAATACAAAGTTGAAGTCCCCCCCCATAGCATCTTGGTGTGCATGTGTGACCTACAGGTGGCCGACAGTGCTGCATAGAACTCTGGGCTATCATGGTTAGGGCCATAAACGTTTACCAAGAGCAGGTCCAGCCCCCTCCCCGAACACCTAGCCATCACATATCTACCCTCAGTGTCCACAGATAGCGGGGTCAGTTTCAATCTCGAGGCGGGGTTAACCCAGGTGATCACGCCACGGGCGTGGGAGGTGAAGCCTGCTGCTACTATATTCCCTGCCAGCCCTCTAGCCTGCAGCATCTTGCTATGGACGGGCAGGTGTGTCTCTTGCAGCAGGGCTACATCCACATGGTGTCTATTAAGAAAGCTCAGTACCTTCCTTAGCTTTCGGTGATCATTTAGCCCTCGCACGTTCCAGGTCAACAGGGACAGCGCGCGCTGGGTCTGCGGGCGTTCAGGCATTACAGCAGAAGACATCGGAAAGCACAATGCGCCATAGTAACTCCATCGGGAGGTGGTGAACCCTTAATTAATGCTTCATCGCTCATGGCAAGCACACAGACACTCCGCCCACTCGCACTCACCATTCGCCAGATACTCACAGCAAACCACAGGCCCTTCAATTTACGAACAGCAACAAACCCCTCAACTTTAGCCCCACCACCCTCCCCCCAGTCCCCACCCCACCCACAGCTGACCACCCCCAACCCGGCCAGACAGAGCCCCCCACAAATCCCCATCAACTCAGGTACCCCAAAGTAGCGGGCGATACAAGTCCCAACTCCCTGGGGAGTGTCTCAACCAAAAGCACAGGGGCAAAGCGTGCCGAAACTGCATAAAACCACCAGCGGTGTAAAAGTTCTTTTTCCTCCAGTTCCGCATCCCCTCTTAGCCCCCCAGTGTTGCAATGCCGCACACTGAATTCACCCAGTTCCCCCCTGCCCCCCCGCCCGTCCCTGAGTACAACACAGTGAAAGCCTCACCGGCATTAGCAGATTGGTCCCGCAACCACTAGGCAGTAGGAGCCGCTGCGATTTTACTCCACCCGTCTCCTAGTAAATGTCTCCAGTTGGGTCGCAGCTCATAATATGGAGACTCACAGTTTATCCACAGTAGCATGGCCTACAACGACCCTTGCAAATAAGTGCAGAAAAAACTAGGTGCACTGCCTCAGTCCTGTTCCTCCAGGGTCGACGCCTCCCCCGAATCCTCTCCGTGCTGCTGTCGGTGTTCCTTGCGTTCTTTGGCCCAGTTTTTCAGTGATTTCTGCAGTTCCTTAGGGTCCGTGAAGAAGTACGATTTCCCGACGGTGTTAATCCTCAATTTGGCCGGGTACAGCATCGCATAGTCTAGGCCCAGTTCGCGCAGTTGTTTCTTATGCGGAATGAACTGGCGGCGCTCCTCCTGTACTTTGGCCGTGAAGTCAGGGTACAGCGATATTTTCATGCCTTCCACCTGCAGTTGTCCCTTTTCCCGAGCCAGCCGCAGGGCCGTGTCTCTGTCCCTATAGTTTAGGAGCTTGGCAATGATGGGCTGGGGTGGCAGTCTGGGTTGAGGCTGAGGGCCCAAAGTACGATGCGCCCTCTCCACAATGAACATTGTGGAGAAGGCCTCCTCCCCAAGTAGCGTTTTCAGCAGGTTCTCCACGTAGAGCTCCATCTTGCCTGTCCGAGTCGATTCCGCTACTCCCGTTATGCGAATGTTCGATCTGCGTGAGCGCGCTTCTAAGTCCTCTGCCTTATCACGGATCACTTGGAGCAGTCTGCCGAATTGTCTACGGTCTTTGTCCCACTCGGTCTGAGCCTCCTCCGCCTCCGTGAGGCGTCTTTCTGCCATGTCGAGGCGCTCCGCGTGTTTGTCTACGCGTTCCGCCATGCGGTCCATGCGGTACGATAACGCGTCTATCTTGGAGCCCACTGCCTCTATGCTGTTCTGGATTCCTTTCTCCATCGCTGCCAGCAGATCGCGAAGATCCGTAGGTGCCGTGGACGCCGTGGCTCCTTTTGGGGAGGCTTCCGCCGCCGGGGGCTCCGACCCCTTCGTCTTCCGGCGGTCAAAGGAAAGTTTGGCCTGCGTAGCGTAGTTTTTCCCCATGATGTAGATCCAGCACCTGCTGCAGCTTCACTATTGCCCTGGTGTGGCCAAAGATCGCCCATGACATAGGCGGCCGGCTTCCGAGGTCCGGCGGAACTTTTTTCCTTTTCATTTCTGCTTCTTGTCCCACAATCCGTTTCACCTGAAGACACGACCAGGTTCCTGAATGTGTGCAGGGGGACGCTATTGATTGAATGAAAATGGCGGCTTGACACAAAGCTGACTCAAGCGTTGCTGTTGATGCTATACAGACAAAAATTGGTTTTCAGTTTGTACATTCTTCAGGATTTTTTTTTCCATCCAAGGCTGATTGAGAGTTTGTAGAAAAATGGCTTCAGATTTTCCACATATTACTCTTCAACATTCTTCCTAAATGTAACAATGTGAGACTCACTAGGAGAACGGCTGTTTATCTTTCCTTTCAAAATGCTGCCAACAATATTTTCTGAATGGAAGACACCATCTTGTAGCATAAAGGGCCGAAAGGGGTTCTGGTCTGGCCGATTGTTGGTGGAGACATTTTGACTATATCTTGGACCTGCCCGGCCTCGCCCAAAATGGGGCCGGTATAAATGGGACTCGTAACTCCTTGCCCGCAAATGTATATCTAGAAAATTTTATTGTAAGTGGTCCTGTCTTATTTTAATTACAAAATGTACGTCCACCGATTCCGCAACTGTTAGACACCTTAGTTCTTGCAACCTAATGGCCCGCTCGTTACGTTCCTCTACAGTGTAAATGTCTCCTCATCATATACGATTTCAGTTTGCTCCGTGGCCGGCCCACGTGGTTATAGGCCCGTATTTGTATACTGACATTTTCACAATAAAGGTTTTTAAAACAAAACACGGTAGTAGTATTTACATTGGTAAAGTTTTTACTTTTAGTCACTGTTTTCGAATCAGTAAAAGGCAAGTGAAATAAAGCAGTCCAATTACATGACGGATAAAAGGTATAATATGTAGGAACGCAGTAAAGATAAATGGTCAAGGGCAGTTGTGTTTTCCACTCCTGCAACATAAAGTGATCGATAAGAATCTGATAATCAGGCGTATCGGCGACTAAGACAGCAGGCCAAGTCTCTTTTACTCAACGGCTCCGTCATGGAACGAAGAAACGCCCTTTTTCTCGAAAAAGGAATATATTTTACTTGCAGGACAGTTGTACATTTTCCGGGAAAGTACATTAGCCTGGAATATTATAACATATGTTTTAAAAAAAATAATGTTCGAAAACAATAAAAAGCGTAATTTGTAGGTCATATGACCAAGCTTTTCATCATTAAAATAACAAAAGTAAAATGAACCAATGAAAAGTTTTATTAACAAGTCACATGACCTGTTATGCTTACGTTACGCGCTGCGCGCCGCGCCTCGGATCACTTCCGGGTGCGCTAACGCGGCGTGTCATATAACGCATTACGCGACAACGTAGGTCAAGAATATAGTCAAAATGTCTCCACCAACCAGCGTTCAGAACACAACCCCTTTCAGCAGTCCAAAAAGTTCTGTTAAATGACAACAGAGGGGACAGGCAACAAGAACCATCAGTCAAAGAGGGGAGGGCAAGTTCTTCTCTTCCGGGTCATGTTGGGGCGCTACCGGAACTGATCGAATTGGTAGTCTACAGTGTTTCTGGATGTTTCAGACTGAAGCTGGCGTCAGCATGAGAGCACTACCATCTCGTAGCTCCGTCGTGGCCATTCCACGCGCAGACATGGCAGCCGCTCCCCACCAGAAGCCTGCGGGAGTCGGGGGCCCCCAAGACTTTTGTAGAATCTTCACGGCTGAGGGGACGCTTTCGAGAATGGGACCCAAGCCCTATCAGGGAAGCGTCCGAGTTCAAAGGTGTCCCAGGGCCATTTTAGTGGACCAGGCCCAAAACCGAAGAGCCGGCCGCCATTTTGAGAGTCCTGTGGCAGCCGCCTATCGCTGCACCGCAAGAGCGGGAGCAACTCAACTACATGATGAGCGAGACGCTGTAGTCGCAAGAGCGGGCGGTAAACAGCTGAATGGCGGAAGAGGCACAGTGTAGCAAAAGCGGGCGGAATGGCAACTGAAACGGTAAAGGGGCGCCCCACTACAGCGTGTCTTCAGGTCAAACGGATTGTGGGACAAAGTCCAGAATTGAAGAGTCATCAAAAGGCAAAAAGTTCCGCCGGACCCCGGGAGCCGACCGCCTATGTCGGGGGCGATCTCAGGCTACACCAGTGCTATAAGACTTGGGGAGGGTGTCGGAGCCAAGCGTCTTCTCCGAGTCCATGGCCATCACACCGCCCCTCAGGGGCCTCCGTCAAGCTGTTTAGGAAGGTAACATATCACATTGTTTTCAAATGCAGTCAGGTCCACAAACGACACTCACTTACTTTGAGAATAGTGAAGCTGCAGTAGGTGGAAATAAGCTTCAGACAGTGTTACAAGCACTGCTCAGAACTCTGAACTATGGCACCCAACATCCAGAACTTATGCCATTTGAGAATGGCAGTGACATTGAAGCAACTCAGGGACTAAAACCATTAACGTACTTTCACGTATGAAAATCTTACTTGGGGAGGGGGCAGGAGCAAAGCGCCCCCTCCCAGTCCGCGCCACCACACCGTATGTTGAAAATCTGAAGCCATCGTTCTACAAAGTCAACCAACCTTGGATGGAAAAATGTAGAAAAATGTACAAACTGAAAACCAGTTTTGGTCTGCATAGCATCAGTAGCAACGCTTGCTATCAGAGTGCATGAGTTTCATGCTCGATCGATTGAGCTAGCCGGATCGGGCAATAAAAAGTATAAAATAGTTATGTAAATAGTTATTTAATAAAATGTTTTACCCTGTTTCTTTGCTGGTGTGTTGTCTATATTTTTAATATTTGCATAGGATTTGTCGTTATTTTGGGCGGGGTGGATGACGGAGTCGAGCTGTCTTGCAGCCCTCATGGTGTGGAGCTCAGTTCATCTCACTATTTTCGTATTTCTCATGAAGGGTTGTTCCTAATATTTCTATTTTAGCGAGGTCAAAAAGAGATCCAATTAGTGGCCTACTGATTTTGCTCGATTACTTTTATTTTTTTACACGATTTTTCACTATCTGCAAAGACTAAACAGAGTATTGCGACTTTGTGCTTGTTTGTAAATAGAGAATGATCCAAAGAGAACCAATTCTAAAACAGTAAATGCTTGGATAACAATCAATCAAATGGAGAGACAAGCAGGCACGACGGATTACAACGGGGGTAAAGGTCTGCGTTAACTACCGTTCACTATCTGCAAAGAGAGAGTACTACTAAGAGAAAAGAGGGGAGGGGGGGGTGCAGCGTTCAAAGCACATCAGCGTGCATAAATACGAAAATGTTTTTATCTATCACGTACTTGACATTTTAAAGCTTTTCATATTTGCTATTAAAAAACCATTGAAATTCACTGAAAAAACCATAGGTTATAGTGGATATATAGTTAGGAATTTGCATTTACAAAACCTTGAAAATTCAATGAAAAAACCATTGGTTTTAGGCCATATATAGTTAGGGATTTGCATTTACAAAACCTTATTTTACTCGCATAAAACCATTGAAATTCCATATATAGTTAGATGCGCTAACTATATATCGCGCACCCGCAATCCACTGCTGATGATGTCACATATTACATCATTCATGACATGGTCAGTGACATCACTGATGACATCACTGATGACAACTCAAATGACATCACTGATGACATCTCAAATGACATCACTGATGACATCACTGATGACAACTCAAATGACATCACTGATGACAACATCCAGTGACTGTATGTTTCTGTAAAGTTAAAATATGTCTTACATATTGAAGAATGAGTGGATGTATAAGTGTCTGGATGAAGGATTTAGTAGGTGCATGACTGATTACATCATTCACAGATGATTGTGACTAAGATTGAGATCTGTCTAACAAATATTTTTTTTATCTTTGATGACACCATATATATCACAGGGCATAGCCATGGGAACCTGCTTCGCCCCCAGCTATGCAAATGTATTCATGGGATGGTGGGAGGAGCGGGTTGTTGTCACAGAGGTCGTGGAATTCAACAAAGTGGCCCTGTGGCTGCGCTATATTGATGACATTTTCTTAATATGATGTGGGGATGAGGAATCTGCTAGAGCTTTCATTGAGAAATTGAATGTACACAGGCCAATCTACAGTTTACTGAACATATCAGTAAGCATTCCATGGAATTTCTTGATGTCTTCTTGGAAGTCAAAGACAATAATTTAACAACTGAATTATTCCGAAAGGGTAATGCAGGGAACAGCATTCTCAGTGTGAGCAGTAGTCATCCACGCAATTTGGTGCGCAGCATCCCTTAAGGAGAGCTGTTGCGCGCAAAGAGAAATTGCAGCAGAAACAAGCATGTGTCAGAGGTTCAAAGATAGGGGCTACAGTAAGAAAACCATCAATGAAGCTGTTTCTAGAGTAGAGATGAAGTCTAGAAATGAACTGCTATATTCTAAGATAAAAAGGAAAATAATGAATGTTTCAGATTCATCACTACATTCTCGGGACATGCGAATGTGGTACGCAAAATATTCAAAAAACATTGGCATGTATTACTTACTGATGATCATATCTGTTTGCTTCACTCTATCTGTTTTGCTTTACTTTGCTTCATTTTGCTTTGTAATTTTATTTGTCTATCTATATGGACCTTTTGACTGGATTGATTAATGATTGATGTTTTGCACTCTCTAAACTGTGATGAAATTGAATATGAGAAAAAAGTAACACTAATTAAGCACCTCATGAATTAGGGCGTGAATATAATAACATAGGAAGATAAGACTTTGCATGTTATTTATGTCATTTACAGTGAAAGGACATAAGCCGATCCACGGCTATATAATGAGTGCTCGCATTTGTTGCATAGTATATGGTTATTATTATGATGGATAATGTATAGGATGTATATCCAATTCATCCAGACTTATGGTCGTTTCAATCACCCTTGCAAACTCTAGATATGAGTGACATAAGCCGATTCGTGGCGAGATAGAATTTGTGTTCAAAAAAGGTTGTGTGCCTAAGTAATTATTGTTTGGCACATCCGATATACGGTTATAATGTCAATTACAAGGTATGATGAATGTAAACGTCATCGACAATTAAGTTTTGATTGTTGTGAAATAATCTTTCATCATATATATATACGAACAGAGTGCTAGTGAAATATTTCATATGTATTAAATCAAACCGCATATATACCCAGCAGAGTAATATACTGCTTTAAGATGGCGACGGTGTCAGAACATTGCTGCAAGTCCTTTCACTGTTTCAATGCAATAGTGAGAATGTTGAAAAACATGGTGTTTCCGAGGTGCCATTAACATCGAGAAAGGCATTTCGCCGAAACACGTCTGTTGCTGCTGGTCCTTTGAGAAAATAAACTTCTAATATAATAAAGAAAGAGCCCAAACCTTTGAGGCGGGTAATCTCGGAAACCACAGCACCAATCACAACACCCAATAAAGCGTTGGAAAGGGCAGTTGCAGCAGAAGGACATAGGCTATGCAGACGCCCACCATATACATTTAAAAGGTAAAAGAACCGTGCCAGCAAAGATGTCCCTTGTGGGCGTGTTTGCATTGTGCTGTGGGCGTGTACTGGGGGCGTGACAAACGCTGGGGGCGTGTGGTAAGTTCCGCACTTCATGCCATGTCCCATATCATGTGCTAATCCCACCCTGCTCCTTTTAAATACCCCTGCACCCAATAATCATAACCCACCCTTACTCCTTAAAATACCCCAAACCCTTAAACACCAACCCATCTTAACCCTATATATATACCCTGTACCCCAAAACCCAAACCTATCCCTAAACCCTAAAAATATCCCTGTACCCCAAAACGCAAACCTAGCCCTGAACCCTATAAATACCCCTGTACCTCAAAACCCAAACCTACCCCTGAACCCTAAAAATACCCTTGTACCCCAAAACACAAACCTAGCCCTGAACCCTAAAAATACCACTGTACCCCAAAACCCAAACCTACCCCTGAACCCTAAAATACCCCTGTACCCCAAAACCTAAACCTAGCCTTGAACCCTAAAAATACCCCTGTACCCCAAAACCCAAACCTAGCCCTGAACCCTTAAAATACCCCTGTACCCAAAAACCCAAACCTAGCCCTGAACCCTAAAAATACCCCCGTACCTCAAAACCCGTAGCTATCCCTAAACCCTAAACGTACCCCTGTACCCCATAACCCAAAACTATATCTGAACCCTTAAAATACCCAAACACCCCAAAACATATACCTCAGTACCCCAAAACATATACCCCTATACACATACTTACCTTATCCAAACGTTAAAAAAAACATGCTTTTACCATTCATGCATTTACAACGAATAAATGTATGCGTGGTAAAAGCATATAAAATGTAATGCCATGTGTTATAATGGCATTGCGGAGTCATGATACTTTCGTAATGAAAGTATGCGGAGTGATGGTATGCGGAAAGAAAGTTGCGGAATAATGGGTGTTTACCCTCCCCCGGTAAGTACATTGGTGGCACAGCAGCCCACATCTCCAGCAACATACTCATATTTTTTCACCACCCATTTGAAAAATGCACAGGTCTCTCTCATTGATGGCCAGCACCGACATACACTTTTAGACACACCTCCCGCCACAAGTTCTAGAATTGCGGACTTTAGAGCTGGGGAGCTACGTTCGAATCTCGGCATCAGCTCAACATCTATGATTCCAGGCAAATCACTTTGTCTCCCCGTGCCTACCACAAATGAATGTGTTCTTCTGTAATGTAAATTGTGCTCATGCCATGTTGTCGAGTTCACGCTATACAATATTGCAAGGAAAAATAAAGTAGGGAAACTCGAGTTCACACACTACTGAACGCGCACTCCATAGTGCATCAGCAGTGCACTGTGAATCGAAGTGTTTCACAGGCCTGTCACAGATAAGAAATGCTATCAAAACGAAATCCTACAAAACAATATACTACTGGCCGGCAGCAATTCATACCCGAACAACGTCGGGACGGGCTGCTAGCATATATATATCCCAGTTTTAATGGAAAAAACAGCGGCAGGTAACAGCACGCATTGCAATGGAGTTACTGGGCACAGCAGTTTAAAAGGCACTAATTACTTCGTCCCGCCCTGATGGGTGTGACCACGAGCGTGGCCTCCTGGATCATGTAGTACCTTATTTCTTTAACTCATGTGAGCCACCGTGCACAGGCTCCAAATGTCAGCAATTAAAACCCAAGTGGGCAGTGAAGGTTCTCCCACGCCGTTTCTGCTGCTCGAGTGTATAAATCCGTTGGGACTCTCCTGTCCTTGCGCTGTAGCATCGGTTGACGTCACAACAGGACTGTATGAAAACACAGTGGGGACTCACTCGCGGCTCAGGCAGCGCTGCTCAAATCCAACCACAAAGTTTGCCTGGAATGAGGAAGCCCAACGCAGGTGAGTAAAGGTAATCCCAGTTTTAATGGAAAAAACAGCGGCAGGTAACAGCACGCAGGTACCAAGCTTAGAAGTAAGTCCTGTGAAAACGCCCGACGCGTTTCATGTTAATGAACATTTCTTCAGGGGCTCACAGTTGCAATGGAGTTACTGGGCACAGCAGTTTAAAAGACACTAATCACTTCGTCCCGCCCTGATGGGCGTGGCCACGAGCATGGCCTCCTGGATCATGTAGTACCTTATTTCTTTAACTCATGTGAGCCGCCGTGCACAGGCTCCAAATGTCAGCAATTAAGACCCAAGTGGGCAGTGAAGGTTCTCCCACGCCGTTTCTGCTGCTCGAGTATATAAATCCATTGGGACTCTCCTGTCCTTGCGCTGTAGCATTGGTTGACGTCACAACAGGACTGTGTGAAGACACAGTGGGGCCTCACTCGCGGCTCAGGCAGCGCCGCTCAAATCCAACCACAAAGTTTGCCTGGAATGAGGAAGCCCAACGCAGGTGAGTAAAGGTAATCCCAGTTTTAATGGAAAAAACAGCAGCAGGCAACAGCACGCAGGTACCAAGCTTAGAAGTAAGTCCTATGAAAACGCCAGAAAAACTGGGATTGCCTTTACTCACCTGCGTTGGGCTTCCTCATTCCAGGCAAATTTTGTGGTTGGATATATATATATATATATATATATATATATATATATATATATATATATATATATATATATATTTACGTCTCACAAAGCCCACTTAGGAGAGCCCACGCAGATAGCAATATTTCGTTTTTATTGGGAAGTTGCAGCACAGCAAAAGCAAGTCTGTTCCAGAAGAATTACACAGCCTGACGCGTTTCATGCTTCACACAGCATTTCTTCAGAGGCTAGAGTCCTTGTGAAGTGAAGCACTCGGCATTACAAAAATAGTCCCACCAGCTGCCCCAGTGGGCGTTGGCTCTCGCTTGGCCTGCTGGTTAATGGAGTGATGGTATGCGGAAAGAAAGTTGCGGAATAATGGGTGTTTACCCTCCCCCGGTAAGTACATTGGTGGCACGGCAGCCCACATCTCCAGCAACATACTCCACGCTGGTATCCCCCCCAGCGCTCTCATTAACGCCGTATATCAACGACGACCACTTTCCTATGGACACCTATGGGAGCAACTTCTCATTTATCTACTTGGGATAAAACTATGACAATGAAAGTTAGTACGGTTTTCCGAATTATAATATGTACCTTCTGCTCCTGGCATCAAAGGTCCCCTCGCTTCCTATTTGCTTGATCACTCCTTACCTGATCGGGATTTCACATCCGTTCATGCAAACAATGCTCAACTAGAAGTATTAGTTACCACGATTGAACAAGAATACAAGGCACATGCCAGTTCACCAAGAACTAGGATATTTATTGATAATAAACATACAACACAATACTATGCAATGTAGTTTCTGCAAAGAAAAGATAAAGGTTAGAATGCGCGCTTATTTAAGGAAAGGGCGGAGGTCACCTGGTTAATGTGAAGTCGGGGCTCGGCAGTCATCTAGGTTCCCTTCTCGACTCTGTGTCTTGGCTCGTCTTGAAGTCACACCCCAGCCGTCACAAGTACACGTCTGCACCGCTAGGCTCAATCTCTTCTGCTTCCCTCCAAGTCACTGGAACCTTGCTGGTTATTAGCTACCGTATCTCTCTCTCTCTCTCTGTCTCTGTGCGCTCCGCGTTATTTCTCCTTCAGTCTTTCTCAGAGAGTCTCGGTCTTAAATCTTTCTCGGACTTCCAAGATGGCGACTGTCCGCCGTGGAAATAATTGATAGCAGAGATGCTAACGGCTAGCTGCGGCCTACGAACTAACTCACTAACTGCCTCACACCTTCGCTAATATCAAAGCCTGTCCCTTCATGGAAAGTTACGGCCAGTAACCTGCCGCCCACCAAATTCTTGTACCTCCCCGTACCAAGGACACGTTCCCAGCCGGCCGGCCTGAAGTTGTGTCTTCGGAGTGGAGAAAAATACATTCCTTCGATAAGGGCCAGCCTGAGCCGGTTCTCTCCAAGCGAACAACACCTTGAAACTAAAGCATTACACTTGACCTAGAAGGCCTCTCGAGCTACCAGGCAGAGGGCATGATGGAGTCTGTCCCGTTTAAGGCCTACAGGGCCTAAAATACGCATAACTCCATGGAAAATATCCTAACACTCTAGCAAAAGGATGGATCATCACTAATACTTATATATTTATCCCCTAGCTTAAATTCATAAGCCCTGATCTAAGGAAAGGGGTATGAAAATACCCTCCTGTGTCTGATGAAGAGGTCCTACTTATAGTCCTAATCCCTATACTATAAGGTTGATAGACTGGAGTCATTCTCCATCATTCTCCCTCTAAAAGGGCCGGAAAAAGTCAGCCATTACACCGTCTCATTAATGACGTTACAAAAGGGGGTGGTAATGGACGGAGCATCTGAACCAATCAAACACTCACACCCATTTAAAAAATCTGGGTTTAATCCATCACCGTTCTTTAGCCCACTCTGCCACCCCAGTTCAGATCATCATTAATGACAGCAACGCATTCTCAACAGCAGAAACAATGTCTGAGCAACCCAGCAAATTAATTGTAAAAGGCTCACTGCAAAGGGCAAGTACTTCGAACAGCAGCGGCGACCCTCCAAAGGCAGCAAAGACAACTCCAGGAGTGACCACATTGAACGCCAAACAACGTCGCCAGTTAAAAATGAAAGGCCGCAACCAGAAATTACTGACATCAAAGCAAGCACAGACATATCCAATCTTCATCAAACAAAACTCAAATGTATTTACAGCTAGCACCGAGGATGGCAGGCAAGGAAGATTGACCCTCACGGGTTCACATCCTCACACAGCAGCACCCGTTAACTCAGTTGGCAAAACAACAAGACCAAAGGAAGCCCCCCCCCCAAGCAAGATGACACAGACCCACTTCCAGTATATGTAAAAACAACTAATACAACTGGATGTGGCCCTCTGTTTCCTAACACCAGCTGTGAGATGTACGGCTGGCCTGAGCAATTGAATCCAACGCCCCAAGATGAGAAGCCTCCACATGTGAGTATTGGGCAGGAAACTGGGCAAAAAATGACCACCTACCCAGTGGGCAATGTAGCAACGGGGGAAATGAAGATTGGCACACCACAGATAATGGCACTCACATCAAAGGGAAATCACGTAATGACAACCCTGGACCAGATGAACCAGCTCCCTCTCCTCAGGCACGATCAGATCCAGCCGGGAATAGCACTTGCCACAACTGGATATAATGAATCGGCAAAGAGGCAGCTTCACACTCCCCAGGCAATGGCATTTCTCCAAGAGGAACCTCAAGTGAGGATAGTTTCCGACCAAATTCCACAGCCCCTTCCTAGTGGGCAAGCTCAGACACCTCTGGGAATCATAATCTCGACAACATCTATGGGATGCGCAGCAGTGCAAGAAGATTGTAAACTGCACTATCACCAAGCACAGCAAAATATTATTCCTTTCCAAACAGGAATATAGGAAAGCATAGTTCATTCTTCAAATGACCAGATGAAGCATCAGTGCCACATATTGCTCAAACCAGAATACATTACGAAAGGGCGCCATGACCTGCTGAATCGCGGGAATATACTAAAACTTCTTCGGGCAATTCCTAGTTTGAATGATCTAAATACTTCACTTGCTTGCAATTGAGTTCCTTCCCGCTGATAATCCAGCAAAACAGGAAATAACAAGAGCGCTATGGAAATCAGCGGACACAGCACAAAGAGTATTCAATCATCACACCATCTTTAAGGATTGGGGCATTCAAATCAGCCCCTACCATCCTCCAGCATATCCGGCACCGCTAATAGCCAAGAGCCCAAGTCAAGTACAACAAAAATGGTCCCGGCCCTCCACCTCGATCCTAAAAGGGGCTCTTAGCCATTCGGAGCCTAGACGGGCTGATAATCGAGGTAAACAATTGTCGCCGCTAAGGGCGGTACTGTCAACCAGATGGAACTCAGGTCTTCTCGACCAATGTGTCAGAACAATAACTCTAGCAACAGAGTCACATCGACATACCAACTACGTAGCTCAGGATAAAGTCATACCAAAAATATCAACAATTCGCCTCTGCTCGTGGAATGTAAATGGCTTGGCAGCAAAATCTGAGGACCCAGACTTCCTTCAATATCTCAACAATCTCCATATCATCATGCTACAGGAAACATGGCTTATAGAACCACTGCACATCCAAGGTTTCCGCTGTTTCACTCTCCCCGCCACTACGGGAAGGAAAATGGGCCACGCCTCAGGGGGGCTGGCGACCTATATTTCAATATTATCCATACCAACAGCGGAACTAACTAGGCCGGAAAATGATGTAGAGGTAAAGCCCGAAATAATCCTGTTCAACGTTTACATCCACCCAAAACGAACAACAACTGAAACAGCAAAACTAATAGAACTAATATCCTCCCACGCAGACTGCTCAGAAGTCTGAAATTACATTCTATCAGGGGTCATGAATTTATTTCTAATGGGCACATCCGAGTCAAAGGAAGTCAGTCTCCATTCACATCACTACAACTTACCTCTGCAAAGCCCCTTTTCACAGGGGAGGCCAAACAAGGCAAATCGCCACTTTCTGGAAGACCTGGAGCATCTAAACCTGAGGGCCCTTAATGGAAGATCCGACAACGATACTCCTCTAGCCGCAAGCTAGCATACTGAGCTAACAAGCTCGCTTGTAGACTACACGTTCGTTAGCCTTCCACCTTGGCAATTTGTAACAGGCATCAAAATGGGCGAAATAGGCGACAGTGATCATTGCTCACAGGAGGCTTCCCTAGCGGGTACAGCTAAGAACAGTATCCTCCTCGTTTTACAACTAGGCTCAGGTTACACAACTAATTACAAGAGGATTAAGTTCTCGACAGAATCTATAAAGACCTTGACAGACACAGCAATCAGTCTTATATCGGGCCAAACACCGGACGAGAACCAGATAAATTCCTAAGAATACTTTACGAGCAACTTCAGCGCTCTAAAGGCAACAGCGACTAAACCAAGGATCTCTCATGGGGTGTCACAACCGATGAATCCATGTGCGAGTCAAAGAATACAATTAAAAGGACTCAAAAAATCAATAAACGGCCTGCTCAGATCTCTACGCCATGACCCACGTAATATCACACTCATTTCTAACATGCGAGAACTCAGAACCAAATTAAAGAAGCTGAAATGGAATATAAATAACAATGAACAGGACCTTTGGGCCAAACTCTTGCATAACATCAACCATAACGCCAGTGATAGATTCTGGAAAACGATAAATAAGATTACACACCCGAACCAAGTGGGCCTCACCTCCTACATACTGGAAGAAACGTGGGCAACCTATTTAAAGTCTCACTTCAGCCAAAGTTCCACTGCCTTAGCGCCGCGAAAGACCAAAACAGCGGAGCATGAAGCTGACACCATCGACAGCAGCAGAAAAAGCGGTAGCTTCCCTCCCCCAAACACTGAAGCTGGTTCATGCTTACAGGCAATCAGCACATTCCAACCTGCTGGAGACAGGTTATATAGCATTATGTGCACCTACCACTGAACAGCTCTTAATCAAAAAACAGATTAAGAAGGGAAAAAAGGAGGGTACACCAGGCCCGAATGGTATTCCACCAGCAGTGTTCAAGGAAAAACCAGAGGACTGGGCAAAAATACTTCATTCATTATTTCTTGAAATACGACATCTGGGCATAATTCCAGACTCTTGGAAAGGGTCAATAATTGTGCCAATCCACAAAACGGGCAGCAAGAACTTACCAGCCAATTATCGAAGTAGTGAAGTAGTGTGGCTCACTGGTTAGAGGCGGCACACCCGAGAGCAGAGGACGGCCCGGGACCAGGGTTCGATTCCCGGCGCGGCAGGTTTCTGGACCAGGGTCAGCGGACTCGATAATTCTCTCGCCTCGGTGCCCACTCTGATCAGCGATCACACTCGGCAACTCTGGGCATTAGCTTGCCTCATCTTCACTAACGGCCCCACCAGACCGCCGGGGATGCCTGGTCTCACCCTGGAGATACCCATTAAGGGACCATCTCTCAGGGAAGCCATGAAGGGTTTCGCAGCGGTCGAAGCGCCTTGGGACCCTCCGGGTAAGTAGTGCGCTATATAAATGCCTATACATACATACATACATCGATTAGTAGCCCCAATCGATATTGAAGCCAAATATTTTGCGGGTACATTGCTAGAGGAACTGTCAAATTGGGCAGAAAACAAAAAAATAATCCCGCTCAACCAGACAGGATTCCGAAAATGCACTGGCACAATAACCAACATAATTGTAATGTCACTGATAATGGACACGGCAAAAACCAAGCACATGCAGCTCCATGCCTGTTTTATTGATTATAGCGTTGCGTTTGACAATGTGGATAGGCCCAAATTATGGTCGAAGCTAGCCAGATGGGGCATTCCTAACAATCTTCTATCATTGATCATGCTCCGACATTCCAACACCTGGGTTCAAGTAAAATTGGGCTCAGGAACGCATCTCTCAAGGAAAATTCAAACATCGAAAGGGCTGAAACAGGGTTGCGTGCTGGCCCCCATGTTATTCAATCTATTCATGGCAGACTTAACCCTGGCACTTAACAACTGCAACTCCCACGCACCTAGATTAGGGGTTTCCCCAATATCTAATCTACTCTATGCGGACGATGTTGTTCTACTCTGCTATATGGCAGTGGGCATACAACAACATCTCCTGAATTGCCTAGAGGGCTATGCAGAAGAAAATTGTCACTCAATAAACTTAAACGAAACAAGGGCCATGACAATTAACAAGAACCGAAAAAAGTCAAATCAGTGGTTCCTGGGTAATAAATACGTTGAGTCAGCAGAGGCTTACAAGTATCTGGGTATATACATAGACAAAGAAGGTTTAGTCAACTGCCAGCAACAGGAGATCAAAAGGAAAGGGATGATTCTCACACTCTCTCTGAAAGGTGTCTCAGCAAAACTACAGGGCCCCACTCTGAATCCACTCTTGATGGTAGCTTGGGCCAAAATGTTACCTTCTATTACTTACGGCACTGAGGCACTATGTGGGAGAGCTAGTAATCTGCTGGATAAGACACTTGTTAAAGCATATAGAACAATGTTCAGCCTCCCAACCTACACCTCACCGGCACAAAGTAGTCTGGAGTTTGGTTATATAAAGCAAACTTGGGCCAGCTACGGAGATTTCATCAACTGCTGGCACAAGATTAGGTCAGCAAACCCCAACACATTAAACCATCTCCTCTGGCGAGAGGTACAACAGAGGCAGAACTCATCCGCAGGCCAATATCTTGAGGAGGCTTTGACGACCACAGGCCTCTCTCCCTTATGGGACACACATTGTCTCCATTCAGCATTTAAAAAAACGGTGCAGAAGACGCTCAAGACACTCTCCTTGCTAGAGGATAAGGCGACCTTCTCGCTTAGAGCGCATGCCTGGATGACCTTGGCCACATTCAAGTCTTTAGCCCCACAACATTATTTTAATTTGGGCTATTCAAAAATACAGAAACAAAATGTTTTAAAGTTCAGACTAGGAGTGTTACCAACTACGCAGCAGCTCCGTCACCCCTGGAAAAGGGAGCAGGCTTTTACTCTTTGCAGTCTGAGCAAGAAGGATCAGGGTGACATCACACACATCATCTGCTCCTGCACGGAGCTGTGTCAAGAAAGGAGACAGCTGCTAAAAATTCCACCTTAATCAAAGAGGGATCAGGACAAAGAGACAAGCTGTCCTGGCATGTTTTGAGCCTTCATCACCACAACTGAACACTAGGCTAGTTAAATTTCTCGAAGCAGCTCGCTCAAAAATGCTAACCTAATTATTACTTTGTAGACAATCTCTGTATCGGGGATATCTGCCTTAGAGACCGGAAAAACTCCACAGCGGACCATTTTTTTCAATAGGCAGTAAAGACAAAATGAGCCGGGACATTAAAACTGCAAGGACACAGAAACGGCTTTCTGCAGCTCACGCTGCGTTGTTCATAAGGAATCACGTATTTTTTAAAATATGGAACATTTTTAACAGGGTTGTATATTTGTATGTATTGCATTGGTTTTAAGTAACTATGCAAATAAAGTTTTACAAGTGGATATGGTGAACTCTGCGCTTATCAGTTCTTTAACTTTTACAGGGAGCATGTTTGGTGAGAGCCATCAGCAAAACGAAATTGATATTACGAACAATATGAACAGTACAGACAGCTCAGGCAGCAGCCAAGGCTCAGAGACTAATGATATGCTGGGGTCTGAGCAGAATGGGTTAAATGGATGTGCGCCTGGCATAACCTCTAGTGTAATGCATACTCTGGCTCCTTCTAATGTATGTTCTGAAATAGAGCCAAGGGAGGATTTACAATTTACATTATGGATACTGGAGGATAGCGATGCAGCTAGCGGTGGGGGCCAATCTGAAACACAAAAGGCTTTAACTTTGGGAAAGAAGATGGAACAGCCATCCAATGCATCTAATACATCTAACACTTCTACTTAGAAATAAATGTCAGAAATTAAATTTCTAAGGGTAACAAAAAAACTCAACTAGGGTGGACCAGCAACATACTACTTCTCCACGCAACAAGGATGCTTCAGCTGAAACCCCCCTTCGCCGGTGCGTTCAAGCGAAAGGTCAAGTCAATCATTTATCGACTGACGGGTCCTAACCCAACAGAGGCTGGCCCTGGCCCTAGCAACATAGAAGTGTCATAAATAGTCCCAGAGGATCGAGCGCTTGAACTTTCTCTCGATAAGCCCCCCAACTTGCCACCTAACTTGAATTCAGTGAACTCTCCACTGTCATGTGATATGTCAGAAGCACGACAACAACAAGGAGATATAGCGCAGTCAATGGAGCCACTTTGTGTTGATGCGGAGCCAACACTTGCTTCAGTTCTTCAGGTCTTACTGGTTCAGAGACAAAAAGCTCAGGAGCATTATGCTCAATAGTCATGGTATCAAACAGGCATTGCAGGAGGTGACATTAAATGTCAGGACACTAGCGAATGATGTCATGGAACTGCAGCAGCGGGTAGCAGGTACTGAGGAAGCTACTGTACAGACTACGGATTAGCTTCAGACTCATGATGTACATATCACAATGCTCCAGCTAAAAGTCGAGGATTTGGAGAATCACCAGTGTTGACTGTTTGGTGTTCCAGACTTTTATAGTACAATTTCTGCAGAAAGCTTTCCTGGACCTAGGGTACAGGGAAAGGGATTGCCAGGTACAAGGGGCCCACAGGCTTCTGCTAGGGCAACAAAAGCAAGGGTCTTGCTACCCGTGAGCGTTTCTGATCTTCTTTGGTAACTATCTGCTCCAGCAGGCTGTATATTTGAAAGCTCGCCCAAGCTCTCCAGTAATGGTCGATTCTACCAACTTTTTAGTACGGGCAGACCTATGTGAAACATCCATGGATAGATGCTGGCAATTACGACAATTAATCGAGCCATTGAAGGGCGTTGGTGCACGGGTGTTCTCACAGGAACCTGCACGCTTGAAGGTCTTGCGCGGGGGTCAAACACATTTTTTTCTTACTGTAAAAGACTCAAAAGAAGCTATTGGCAGATGGCAGACTGAGGTAGGGGGGAAAGCATGAGGAGTACGTTGTCTGTATTTTCTCCTACATAAATGCTTTTCTTTTCTTTTCTTTTCCTTTTTTTGTTTTTCTCTGCTTTCTTTTCCTCTGTTCTCTTCTTTACTTAATGGATGTTGGTTATGCTCGGGAGCCATCGTAGGAGCATGGGTGGGGATGGTATGTTTTTAGTCGGGCAAAAAGAAGTCAACATGAGGGTACATAAAAATGTGGATGTAATATTGTGTATGAAGACGACATAGAGGGAATTAGAATGGAAGTAAGTACTTTCCCAGCGTTGGGTAGTAATGTACTGTAATGAATAGAGCAGGTAATGGATCAAGTTAAATGTTTAGCTTGGAACGTTGCTGGTCTTAACAGTAAGCTTAAGCGATAAAAATGTATAATCCTCAGTTAGTTTTGTTAACAGAAAAGCATTACTTGTTTAAGGATCGGCATTTTCTTCAGCATTTGGGATATGAAACTATTGTATGTACCTCACAGAATTGTTCGATAAGGGGAGTTGCAACATTAAACTACAAACGTTTTTCGTGTGTTTGACACAAACTATAGCAGATCAGGCAAGGTAGATGGGCAATAGCACTGCTGGAAATAAGGAGGTAGAAATACGTATTCTCAGTTATATACGGCTCTAATGTGGGCGATCCTTCGGTTATTGACTCACTGAATATGGAAATGTTGAACTGGGAGGGTGAAGGAGTGGTAATGGGCGATTGTAATTGTATTATGGACTATGGCATTGATACAACTAGACGTTGGGCTTCCCATGAAAAAGATAGGACAAGGGCTGCAATAATAGAACTAGGGCGGCTACAGCTAACAAGGGATGTATGGAGGGATTTATATCCAGCTATACCAGGTTATATGTATTATTCTGCCCCACATCAATTATATTTGAGAATTGATATGGCATGGGTTTCGGACAAGATAATGTTGATGTCGGATTTGGAAGTATACCCAACATGTTACTTCTGATCATAACCCCATAATGTTAACATTTCAGACGATAGTAACAAACAGAATAACTAGACCCTTTTCTTTTCCAAGATACTAGCTATCTGATATTGTCTACATAGCTACCATTAGGAAACAATTAGAATCGTTTTTTAAAGAGAATATTGGGTCTGCCTCTCCATTGATCATTTGGGACACATGGGAATGAGTGTATTAGAGGAATTGCTCAACAATATATATGGCAACAGAATAAACCAAGGGCAATTACAACCAAGGAGGCTATTCAGGCATTGCGAAGGGCTGAAGAACAACATGCAGAGGCAGTTTTGCGGGGTATTCAAGACCAGGAGCAATTGCTCCTTTCTTTAATAGACCTTAGAGTAGCTACAAAAAAGATATTTAGAGAAAGAATAGTGGCTAAATATGATAAGTATTGATTGTTACCATATTTGAATATGGTGAGCAAATAGGTAGTAATCTAGCGCATACGGTTGCAGAGGATCGGGCCAAAACTCCTATTAAAGGAATAAAAGGTGTAAATGGTGTATTTTATACACAACCACAGGAGATATTAGAACAGTTTTATGTATATTATCAGGTGCTATATACTTCAACTATAGCTCCGAAAGAGGAAGATATACAGAGGCACGTTCATCACAGACATATATGTACTCTGAGTGAAGAGACTGCAATCTTAATGGAAATGGAAATTACAAGGGAAGAGATTGATCAGGCAATATCGACTCTGCCATCTGGGAAGGCTACTGGGGAGGAGTCTTTTCCCCTAGAATTCTATAAGGTTTTTAAAGATCTCCTAATGGAAACAATTAGAATTTAGACTGGTTGTGCAATATATTGGTATTTATGGTAAGGTACCTGAGACGTAACTGACTTGACGACAACCCTGCCAGCATGTTTCCTGTTCCTCACAATTATGCCAAAGTCAACTCGCCCTGCAAGATGCTTTGCCTCCAAAAGCCTGGGAGAACGGCAATAACTCAGGAATTCCTGGGGGGGCGCAAGAGGGCGCCAGGCAAGATGGCCGCACTCATGTGAGGCTCCGCCAGATTGGGCTAAAATCCTTCTAATATCCTACACATCCTGCCTTTGTAACTTACCAGCGTGGTGGCTGTGCATGAGGGAAGCGATGCGGCATTGATTGGCGTTGTTTCTGGATATCTGACTCTTATCCAGAGGCGAATACAGGTGGTTGGCCTTCTCGCTGGGACTCGACGTCGTGGTGCTCGGGACCGATTGCTGCAACTGGAGCCTGGCTGCTGTGGAGGACCCCTGCGACACCTGGCATTGCGATTGGGGGCAGTGAGAGCGGCCGGAGAAGATCGTTGTAGCCAGCGGTGGTGTTCTGATCTGCGGCGGAGGTGAGCGGCCGTCATCGGGGCTGGCGCCGGTCTCTGCTGGTGGCGGTGAGTAGGGTAGCGGGCTAGGAAAGCCCGGGGCTGCGGAGGTGGCACTAGGCCGCACTGGGCCGCTCCGCGCGAACTGCGGCTGGCGGGGGCGGGGTGCGGACAGGGACGAAAGTGAGGGGAAAACGGAATGGTGGCTGCTCCGTGGTGCCTGAGGCGTCGCTGACAACTGAAGTTTGAAACTGCGGATGGGTTAGATAGTGAACTAGGCACGGGAGCTCGGCGATCTACGGAGGCATGGCCTGGGCCTAGCCTCGTCACTGCTTGCTGACTGGTGGTGGGGCCCGTGTGGCGCCTGGAGCTTCTTCTCCGTGGAAGCCAGAGCTGATTGCACCTTTGGGTATGGACGCTGGTATGGCCTGCTGACACTGCCAAATCCTTACGAGATTGCACACTGCTACCAGTGATATTGGGAACAGCGGACTGGCGGTTCTGTGGTACCTAGGGCAGTGCACACAACTGTGTCTTGAAACTGTTGATGGGTTTGATGGCGGCCTGAGGGGGCATGGACTGGGCCTAGCTTAGACACTGCTTCCAGTCCGAAGGTGCTGCCCATGTGGCTCCTGGAGCTTCCTCTCCCTGGGTATTGGAACTGATTACACTCTTTGATTTTGGATCCTGGTCTGGACTGCTGGCATTGCCTGATCCCTATTAGATTGCGCACTGCTGCTGGTGCTATTGGTTGTGGTGGATTGCTGGCACCATGGGCAGGCCTGAGAGAAATCAGCCCAAATTAAACTTTGACACTAGAAAAACCGCAATGTCATCCTCGCAGGCACCACCGGACGCTGAGTCTGCCGGGGCATTTGGGGGGACGCCGAAGTAGTGAAGTAGTGTGGCTCACCGGTTAGAGGCGGCAGACCCGAGAGCAGAGGACGGCCCGGGACCAGGGTTCGATTCCCGGCGCGGCAGGTTTCTGGACCAGGGTCAGCGGACTCGATAATTCTCTCGCCTCGGTGCCCACTCTGATCAGCGATCACACTCGGCAACTCTGGGCATTAGCTTGCCTCATCTTCACTAACGGCCCCACCAGACCGCCGGGGATGCCTGGTCTCACCCTGGAGATACCCATTAAGGGACCATCTCTCAGGGAAGCCAGGAAGGGTTTCGCAGCGGTCGAAGCGCCTTGGGACCCTACAGGTATGTAGTGCGCTATATAAATGCCTATACATATACATACATATACATACATACATATACATATTTAGAGGCCATGCTCGTGGCTATGCAAAAGACATTGTAGTCCATTGAAGGCACCATGGAAGCAGTGAATCACAGACTTGATCATATGGCTACACAATTTGACAGACAGAATGAACGGATGGGAGAAGTTGAGCAGAGGGTGTCTGCCACGGAGGATGGTCTAGCCACCGTGACTAATAAAGTTTTCAACATGGAGTGTGTTTTGGCGGTTATCCAGGCCAACAAAAATTGGAAGGGCGGTCCCGACGCAACAACATCCGCGTCACGGGGCTGCCGGAATCCACAAATGTTGGCCGAATGGAAGACTTCATGGAACGTTTGTTGATTGAAATCTTTGAGACGGAACAGCTATCCCGAGTATTCATAGTGGAAGGAGCACATCGCTCCTTAGCGAAACGGCCAGTGCCTGGAGCGTTGCCCGTCCCATCATTGCCCGAATACTTAATTATAAAGACAGGGACGTGATCCTGCGTCTAGCGCGGGAGAAGGGCACCATAGAATATCAGGGCAACAAACTTGAATTCTACCCCGACTTCATGATGGCGGCGCAAACAGCGAGGAAAGAATTTAATGTGGTAAAGCAACTTCTCCGAGCGGAGGATATACCGTATGCCATGCTTTACCCGGCCCGCCTCCGGATTAGGGCACCATCAGATAACAAAATCTTTACCTCTCCTAAGGCTGCCATGGACTATGCTAAAAAGCAGAAAAAGAGAAAACGAGACTCAAATGCAACGCAACGCAGGACAGGGAGGAAGACCTACACGATGAAGTTGCATGAGCAACTCAGTCATTCTTGTTCATCATCGCTGGGATGCTGCTACTCATTAACAGTCCACTCTCATAATTGACGACTCAGCAATGTATCACTTCAGCTGGTGGGTGGTGGGCTTGTGCATCTTTGCAAATTCAACGGTAATGCAAATGCCCCGGCTAATGTTTCATGACTTATGCATTGATTGAGTTAAAAATTGTTGGGGTCAGGCAGCTGGTCTTCCGGGACCACTTTCTGGTGTAAGGGGCAAGCCTGACAAGAAGATATGGCCTAAGGGCTGGCTGTTTGATGGGAATGTCCTTTGCTGCAATGTTTTTTGGCGTATTAATGGTTGCGTGCTGGCGCGGCACAGGACAATGGTTGAAAGTTTTCCTCTTAATTTGAGCATTACTGGAACGCTATGATATAGGCCGCAGCGCTGGGGTGGCGGGGGTTGGATCTTCATACAAATAGCTCGGTCCTCTCCTGCTTGGTTTACTAGCGGGAGTTGGGCGCCCCTACGCCCCCACATATGGGAGTTCCCCACAAACTGTTTGGAGCAGAGTTCAGAGTTGGGAGTCTGGGGGGTTGGGGAAGGCTTTGGCAGGTTGGGGGTGCTGAAGTGGGTGGGGGGAGGGCAAACGGTTACCAGGGATTTCAGGTCTGGGTAGTTTACTCCAATTTCATGGGTGGGAGGTGGGGGGAGGCGGACACTGGGATTAGGATCTATTAGTTGACATACCACTTTGCTTTTCAGACGATTTCTGCAGATGGTTGTATGATTTGTTGCCTTGTATTCAGCAGTTGGTGCTGGGCGGCGTGCTCCCTCTCTATGTTTCAGGATTCAAGGAAGGGTAGGCCATATGGATGAGGGGGGCAAGATAAGTTGGATCACATGGAATGTGAGGGGACTGAACCGACCACAGAAGACGAGACAGATGTTGGCCTTTCTTAACAGGCATGGAGTACAGGTGGTCTACCTTCAGGAGACACATCTTAAGGGAAGAGCGGTCGAGGCAGTGGATAGGCAATGGGCAGGCACTCGATTAGCATCAAACTACTCATATGCTTGTGGGGTTATGATTTTGATTAAGAAAAATGTACCGTTTGTTTCACTGCATGAAGAAATTGACAAAGAAGGTAGATATATTATATTGCATGGGAAGCTGTGTGGTACGCTGATAACGATGGTCAATGTCTATGGTCAAAATATTGATGATCCTGACTTTTATGTCACTCTATGGAATAAGGTATATGCTCTACCGCCCTCGACGATTGTCTGTGGAGGGGATTTGAATGTGAAACTGGATGGTGCGCTAGATAGGAAGGATGATAGACCCTATATGCACAGGAGGGCAGCTGATGCGGTACGTGATGGTATGAATGGACTTGGATTGGTGGATGTGTGGCGGCTGGGGCATCCGGGAGTGATGGAAGGTACTTGCTATACATCAGCGCATGACACGTGGTCGAGGCTGGACTATTGGTTGGTGACACGAGATGTTGGCGGATGGGTCATGAAGGCGTGCCACTTGCCCCGATTGCTCTCAGATCATGCTCCTGTGCTCATGGAGGTGGGGTTGCCGTCGCATGCTCCGGCTCCTTTTTCATGGCGTTTGTCCCCAGGTACTTTGACAGAACTGGTACTGCGTGAAAAACTGAGGACAATTATTGAAGATTTTTTTGACAAAAATTTTGGATCTGTTGAGAACATGGGTACAGTGTGGGAAGCCTTTAAGGTGACGATACAGGAAGCGTGTATAGGATTACAATCGGGAGTCCTCAAGTCACTGAGGGATTCCATGGACAAACTGGAGGGTGAATTATTAGCTCTAGAACGACAGCAAGAGCTAATACCGGAGGAGTCGCGATTGGCAGAAATCCGGATGAAAGTAACTGAGTACAATGAGCTCGCAGACCAAGAGCTTAAATTCTTGTCCAAACGCACCAGGGCGCGGTATTACAGTGAGGGGGGGCGCGCGGGACATGGACTGGCAGACAAAATTAGAGAACCCTGGGCTAGGCACTGTGGAGTACAGGAGAATGTGGATGGGGATGCCACCGTGACTAGCGCGACTGGTGTCTTGGATTGTTTTGTACAATACTATGAGCAGATGTATGGGCATAGGGAGACGGCGGGGAGGAAGAGTTAGCGCAATATTTGGAGGATATAGCATTGGTCTGGCTTTCGAAGGGACAACAAGATTTCCTAATGCATCACAATACTGAGGGGGAGTTTCGAGATGCAATTGCGGCTCTGCCGAATGGCAAGGCGGCCGGTACAGACGGTTTGCCATCTGAATTTTATAAAGAGTATGTAGATTTGCTTTTGCCACACTTGGCGATGGTTCTGGAAGAAGCGTTGGAGCAGGGACAGTTTCCGGCAACGATGAGGGAGGCATTGTTGGTTGCACTGCTGAAACCGGGCAAGCCACTGAATCAATGCAAGTCATATTGGCCTCTATCCCTGATGAATACGGACGTTAAGATCATTGCCAAGGTGCTAGCAACACGGTTGCGACTGATATTGCTGGTTATGGTTTTGCTAGATCAGTCCAGTTTCATCCCCCTCCGATCCATGACCCATAATTTGAGAGCTCTGTTTGCAGTTCTGCATCTTCTCAAACCAGATCTTGCTGCAGTCGCGGTGCTTTTGGATGTTGCGAAAGCATTCGATTCCGTGGCCTGGCGATACATGATAGCAGTGCTGCATCGCATGGGAGTGTCGTATTTCTTTATGTCCTTGATCACTCTGCTTTACACGAACCCGATAGCACGAGTGCGGGTTAACGGACATGTGTCAGCACCGTTCCCTATACAGCGGGGGACTAGGCAAGGTTGTCCCCTTTACCCTTACTATTTGCTGTCATATTGGAGCCTCTAGCGTGTATTCTGAGACAAAGATATGCAGACACGGCGTTATGATTCCCTCTCAGGTCCCTGGCGGTGTCCATGTATGCCGATGATATGGTTCTGTACATAAGAGAACCTGCTCAAAATTTGGAAAAAGTACTTCGGGAATTCATTAGATTTGGGCGTTTTTCGGGATTATCCATCAACTGGGATAAATCCATATTTTTACCCCTCACAGATGCCACGCTGCCTTTCCCATTGGAATTTCAATTGGCGTGGGCCAGTACGTTACCTGGGGATCTGGGTGCACAGGGATTGCAAAGAAACAATTCGGGCTAACTACGGAGTGGCTATCTCGAAATTGGAAGATCAGGTCACACATTGGGTTCGGCTGCCACTCTCGTTTGCTGAAAGGGTATCCCTGATCAAAATGGTGGTTCTTCCTAAATTTTTGTACTATTTTGTTAACGTGCCAATCGCCCTGACATCCCATTTTTTTGCACAACTGCAGTCATTGTTATTACTTTAGCATGGGCCGGGAAGAAGCCGCGAGTAGGGTGGGATGTATTAACAAAACCTTACGAGTTGGGAGGTTTCGCTGTACCGGACATGAGACTGTACTATCTCTGTGCTCAGGCTCATTTTGCTACTTACTGGCTATCAGCCCCACCATATACGCCGCACATGGCACTTGAGGCAAGCGCAGTACTTCCGCTGCCACTCAGGGCGATGATAGTGAACCCTCACTCAATATTTGACAAGGGTGAAGTGGATACGGTACACTGTACTTTCAGAGCTTGGCAGGAGTTGGGCAAACGCTCGAACAGATTGCCACTATATGCCCCAGGTATGCCATTGCTATATCATGCTGAGATCTCGGTATCGAGCGAACTGGGAGCTTTACAGTTGCTGCAGGGTGCAGGGATTGCCACTATGGGAGATGTGTTTCCGATTGCCAGTTTCCTACCGTTGCAGAACCTGTTGGAACAGACGACTAATGCCACTATAGCCACGTTTATTTATGTCAGGCTCCGCCCTCCGATACGAGCTTTGTATCCTTCCTTCCCGGACGAACCACCGGTACTGGGTGCCTTACAGCAGCTGTATACAATGACAAATCGAGTGAAATTGATCTTGCGATTATACCGGGCTTCACAGGAGGATGAGGGAGGAGGCGGTGTGATAACCAAAGCTAAGTGGGATGCATGTTTACCGGACCCACTGACGGATGATGAATGGTCTGAGTGCTGTTCCATGACTGGTGGATTTGCGGCTAATGTAAATTTCCGTCTCATTCACTATAAATTCTTACAACAGTGGTATTTAGGCATGGGCGGATTTTGCGGATACGCAATCCGCGGATTTGCGAATTTGCGGATTCACAAAATCCGCGGATTTTGTGGTGGGGGGGTCTTCTGTGCGAGTTCATGTGCCTCTTGTGTGTATAAAAGGTCAGAGAAAGATCAGTTTAGCAGATGAAGAGAAAGAAGCTCCTGGTCACAGGAACAGCACGGGTATTGCGCTCGTGAAAGTCAAGGATGCAAAGGCCTCTATCCAGCATCACAGCTGATTTTCCACGGTAGATTTGGGAAGAAAGCAGACCTGCTTTGGGAAATCCGCAATCCGCGAATTTTGCGGATTTCCCGCAAAATCCGCAAAAAAAATCTGCGGATGTAACAGGTTCAAAAGTTGAACCCCCACTCATGTAACTATTTTACAATGGTGCCAGCAAGCTGCCAGCGCAGTTGTAAAATAGTTACTAAGTTAGCTTGCACAGGAAGCACTTAGATAAAATAAAGCAGCACCTGCTTCGTTTTATCTAGTGGTTCCTGTGCAAGCTAACTTTGTAACTATTTTACAACGGCGCTGGCAGCTTGCTGGCGCCATTGTAAAATAGTTACATGAGTGGGGGTTCAACTTTTGAACCCGTTACATCCGCGGATTTTTTTTGCGGATTTTGCAGGAAATCCGCAAAATTCGCGGATTGCGGATTTCCTAAAAATCCGCAAAATCCGCAGGCGTAACGGATTTCCCGCTCCTGCCTAGGTATTATACGCCTGCACAGTTGGCTAAGTATGGTCTTCGAGACACGTCCAATTGTGTACGTTGTGGTGTAGAGGGTGCTGACTTTATTCAATTGGCATGGGGATGTGCAAGCTAACTTTGTAACTATTTTACAACGGCGCTGGCAGCTTGCTGGCGCCATTGTAAAATAGTTACATGAGTGGGGGTTCAACTTTTGAACCAGTTACGTCCGCGGATTTTTTTTGCGGATTTTGTGGGAAATCCGCAATATTCGCGGATTGCGGATTTCCCAAAAATCCGCAAAATCCGCGGGCGTAACGGATTTCCCGCTCATGCCTAGGTATTATACGCCTGCACAGTTGGCTAAGTATGGTCTTCGAGACACGTCCAATTGTGTACGTTGTGGTGTAGAGGGTGCTGACTTTATTCACTTGGCATGGGGATGTGACCGTGTGTATGCGTTTTGGGTGGCTGTGACTGCAGTGCTCTCTGAAATGACGTCAATCGAAATTGCTACTGACCCGCGCCTGTGCTTGCTCGGCATAGCCTCTGGAGTGCCTGCCGGAATGAGACGATTGATAGTGCTAGCACTACAGATTGCTAAGCGCAGAGTGGCTGTTTCATGGGGGAGGGGGAAACGAGTGCCGGATGTCAAAGTATGGTTGCAAGACATGGCATATTGTCGGGATCAACTGACCTGTTATTATGAGGAACAGCCTGTTGCCTCAAGGCCACGTGATGTCTGGGGCCCATACACAGAGTATATGTTGTCGAAGCTTGATGATGATTGATATGTAGCATGCCATGGGACGCCGGTGACGGACAAGGGAGTCCCTACTTAGTATTGGCTGTGCAGATGCTCACAGCTGAGATGTGAATATAGTGCTGATGTTCTTCACCTCCCTATATGAATCTCTATTATAAGATATATAAGGTTGGCCTCTTGTCCTAACATCCATCTGTCTGTGGCACGGTTTTTCTTAATGAGACAGTCTTCTGCAGTACGCATGGCCTAACCGAACATCAACCAAGGCTGCGACGCATTACATATTCCGTACACCTCACTTACCTTATGCTTTTATGTATTATTCAATGATGCCATGATCTGATCCATGGGGTGTTTGGGTGGGGGGATGTTGAAGTGTTAAATTGTTATTGTGGTATATCTAAAAATGAGACTGCTTATAATCTGCATAAGAATGATACAAGACGCAGGTTCCCCACTTTGACATGCTGTACACATTGCCTTTGGTCTCCACTATTGAGATTCTTACGATAATTGAGGTATGTACACGAAATGCTTTGTGGCCGGCGCTCTTTTCGGGTTGTAGGCCAACTGCTGTGTTCTTGTAATAAGTGCAATAAGGCCTCAAAAAAAAAACCTCAGGAATTCCTGTGGCGCAGGGGAGCTGCTTCTCTACATCCTGCAGGCACCCCAAGAGACCTGTGAGGACTCCAGACCACCAAAACCCATCATCTGAAAGCACAACTGCAACTGAGCCGCCTAGCCCAAGCTGAAGTGGGCCAAAAGTGCTGGTGTGGTCCCCCGATCCTACAGAGATGAAGGCCACCTTAGACTTGCCCTCTGTGGACTTCCCGGCGCTGCCTCCAGCCTCCGCATGCAACCGTGAGAGTCTCTGGTGACAACAACCCGAAGCCACAATGTACCTCTGCACCCGGCCGCCCCAAGGCCATCGCATGAGAAGTGGACCAAAGGTGTCCCCGAGCATAATGAGACCTCAGCCCCCTTAATGGTTCAAGCTGACTGGTTTCCCTGGCCAAACCTGCAGCCTCTTTCAAATCTAGCCAATCCCCATTGACTAACATATGGTACCAGACACTGAATTGTAGCTATGCACCAGACTGCCCCAGTCTCACCCGGTGGGAACTCTTGGTGCTGCCTTGGACCTTGCCCTATACTCACTGTAAGTCCAGGACACTGGTCTCATAAGTCACTGTACAGAAAAGGTATGCCTTATTTGATTTTCCTCCATAGGACAACATTGCAGCCTCTGAAAATTGCAGGTGTCGATTAATTTTAAACAAAAAGTATTTCTATCTCAAAACATACTTACCAGATCATGACTGTGGTGCCTAAATATATATATATATATATATATATATATATATATATATATATATATATATATTTCTTAGACTCTTCTCGCTTCTCAAGCAGGTAGGACTTTACAAAAGTTCTTTATTTACACATCATGTACAAATTAACGTGCATTGAATTGGACGTCCTACGCGTTTCGGCAACTGCTAGCCTTCCACTGGACCATAGAGTCCCTGGAGTCTAGACCATTTTTAAAGTGCTCAGTGCGGTAAAAAAAACCTTTTCCATTTCCATTATAAGTCTAGACTGTCAACCTTGCTTGCAGTTAATGGCATAATAGTGCTCGCCATTTTCTAGGTGTTTTTTAGTTCATTATGTTTATAAAAAACATATACTGAATTCACAGTAAAGTACTCATTGTAAATAGTTTACAGTGTGTGATCTATATCTATATATTTACAAACTATGTACATTTTCCGTCAGAGGGGAGTGAGGTTCTGTGAAATCTGAACCTGTGTTTAAAATATCATTATTCTGCTATGATTTTGATATCTGAGAAACGAAAATGGCAAGTTTTATATGTGTGTGTATTTTCATCACGATACAATGATGCATGCAGGAGTTATTGGCAAATTCATTCTGAGCCCACAGGCTCCCATGTTGTGACCAGCAGCCATCTTAGGTGTTGCCCTTTACATAGGCATTTACATGAGCCAATGATTCTGGTAGAGCAAGTATTAAAAGACACGTATTCCTTAGCTTGAGTTCTTCCTGACTCCCATTTGACCTGAACAGGCTGAATCTGCCTACGTGATGTTGGCCTCACCAAACCAGTCCATGCCCTCTAGTCAATCTATATTAAAGATCTGAGCAACTTGTTTTGTACATTGGCCTGAGCAAGATTAGAAGGCCGAATACAGTAGCCATGCCTGTTTATGACCCACAAGCATCCCTTATCCTACATTTCTATCTTCCACACCTGGCTCTGTTTCTCTGCTTCTGGGCTTTTACAATGGGGAGGTGACCGTTTATATGATGGGGAGGAAACCAGTTCTATTGTAAGTTTCTCCGGCCTGCACAGGAAAATATGTGAAGTTTGACATATGTTCATGATGGAAGATGGGTTGGTCAGTTTGGGCAAGTAGAATGGAATTCATAATTATAGCCTGCTTTGTTATGGTACCATGGGAGCAACCTACAATGATGTGTTTCACAGCAAGAATGTGAGCCTAGGGCCAAACTTTTTGTATAAAAAGCCTGCCTGAGAAAGCTGAGGCAGGCTCCCTCTTTCAATTGTAAAACTACGGTTGGACGACGAAGCCTCATAATTAATTATAATAAAGATGTCTTTTAATTTTACCGATTGGCTGTCAATTCCTTTGCTGCTTTATTATGCAAACTGCTGGATAGATCCCTGGTGGGGAGAGTGAGTCATTTGCTACTTTTCCTCAAATGGCGCATCCAACTGTGGGCCTTATCATGGAGTGGTTATCTGCAGGAGTATTTTGTCAAAGGATGGAAAAACTGCTGGGGAAGACAAGACAGAATTCTACCAAAAAGAGGTACTCTGGGCACAGGGTTTTCTGGGGGATTATCTGTCTCTGTGGCCCAGTATGTTTTTTGATTTTTCTGACTTAAAACTCTCCTAAAGATGCCACTCCTGACTAAGGAACCCATTCTTTTTTTGCTGTAAGTATTTTTTAACAGACTGTTAGTGCAGTGGGGAATTGACAGTTACAATTTGGATAAACATTTGTGTATATGCAAATTGCAATTTGTATAGGCAGTTAATGAAGAGATATTTTCTCCATCTGCTTTAGTTGAAGAATAAAAGTGGGTCGCTCCCAGTTCGTTGTGGTTCTGAGTCCTTAGTTATTTATTGGCCGCAGAAATGTGACGCGGTCCTTAGTATTTATTGATACTCTTGGTTGCTTTTGTAGATTATCACTGGTTGCTTTTGTTAAGATAATCTTTGGTTTGGGTACCGGTACATTTGGTTCATTTGGTAGGCCTTTGGTTGCTGTGGTTCAGATTATCGCAGGTTGCTTTAGTTGGATAATCTTCCTCAGTATTGGTTCCTTAGTATTATTTGAACACTGCAGTGGGTCACGTACATTTGCGTGTATATCATTGGAGATAGCCCCATGAAGTTTGAAACCCGACTAGTGAGCGCAGATGCCTAGTCGCGGTATTTTGTTTTGTATTAGTATTGACTAGGTTGCAACAAAGGATTCCCGGTTGGAGGATTCGCGTCTGATACCTCCGGTTGGAACTCCAATTTATGAGCTCTCTTTAATGGTCTGTGAGGCTGTCCTTTTTGCAGCCTTCTGGAAATCTGTTGAAGAATTTAAAAAAAAAAAAAACAAGAAAAATAGGAACTAAAACGTTTTTATTGTAAATATGGTTTACAACTAGTATTGGCAGGTTATTTTTTTAACACAGTCTGTAGGCTGTTCCTTGTTCCTGTCCTAAGTGTTGACCTATGGGTTAAAATGTGTGTTTAAATGTCTATGTTGTTTGTGGGTTTTGTTGTAAATCGCAACGGCGCTATGTACAAGAAATGGTTAGAGCGCGCTGTTTTGTGTGTCCTGAGTGTTTGACCCCCCTTCTGTTTTGTGTCTGGAATGAGCTCAATGTATGTATGGGTCACGTTCAATAGATGTAAATAAGGCTCCAAGAAAAAAAATGAAAAAAACGAAATTGCCTGTTCTTTAGACGCACAGTGTTAGATGTTCACAGCCAAGTCTTTTCAGCTGTAGTATATCTAATAAGAAAGTTCATTCAGCCAGCACCTCTCTAGTTAAACACGGGTGGTAGAATTTTGCAAACAGTCCTTTTTAAATAAATGTGGCGCAGTAATCTCACGCAGTCCCAGTTAGGCAGCTGCGCCTAGGCTTGTGTGTTAATATGTATCTAAATAATAGGCAAGGGATGTAGTGTGCATTTTATATGTAGAACAGTCACAAATAGCAATAATTAGGCTTCATTAGGAGAAAATAATTATTAATTATGAAAAATAATTATTAAAAACAAAGTGCTACAAAAATCGTTTTTTAATATTTGTGAAACTTAACACTCATACTATGACCCCCTAGCATTAAAATGTTTGATTTAAGTTATGTTGTACCACGAAAATGACCAAACACTTCTGTGCGCAATTTCCCTTACCCTAGGCGCAAACAAGCTCATTTCTATAAGGTGTAAATTATTATTTTCAAATGTATGACTCGTAAATTGGGTAGTAGACATTCTAGTAATACCCATTATGCAAAAAAATTGTAGGATATTTATTTCTTAGTATCCAGAATGCAAAAGTCGATTTTCAGATAAAGAGACTGTTTTGAATGGTTTCAGGGCCCTTTTTTAAAGCGTCACTTCAGTAAAATGCATACATTTAGGTCATAATATATGTTTGCAGGTTGTGCCTTCTTATGATTCAGCGAGTCAATGTGTCATAGAAATTGTTTTAAATATAGTGAAATATTGCAGGTTATGTGGAAGTGGTTAAACCTACTGGCCTTGTCAGCTTCAGTTACCAGGAGCAGGGGACTGGCAGAACCTGTATAACGTGTTCCAGCAGTAGCAGCCGAGATGTTATCTTGTAAGGCTGTCTTGTTGACATTTGTGACCTTTTAATTAGGGCCTCCTGTGGAATGCAGCATGACATGGTTAAACATGCATCTGATGCTAACTTCAGCTGCCTCTTTGTATTTAAACCCCTGCCCCTGCCACGGTCCTGACCTGAGGTCACTTGAATAGCCTGACTTGCTCCGATAAATTTAATTCCTGCTCATGTTCATAATTTAAAAGTATCTTCTTAGAGCGTTACAAATCTGACATTATCTGGAATGGGATTTTCGTTTTCGGGAACTAAAATGAGCAAAGAATGCAGGGCCATGTACAGCAATGATGATTGCATTTTAGCCAAAGAATAAATAATAGCTCCAGCATGTTCCCACAAAAGGCTTGTTGTTTGGTAAATTATGTCATCAACACATTTGTCTCAAATTAGAAATACGGCAGGGCTGACACAGCATTGCATCCCGCTAATAATAATAAAAGGAACCCTATTTAATTTGTAAAACTGCAGCCTCATTTGTCAGTACCCTGAAGGATTGTAGAGCCCACACGTGGTTTGCATAGCTCCCAGTTGCTTTCAAAATGCTGCACACAAGCGCTTTATATGAGATGTAGTTGATTGTATATGATTTAAATCTGTAACCTTCATTCATTGCAGGCTGGCTTGTTCTCATTTGCCGCATTCACATTACATCTGCGTTAAAAGCGCACATCTGAGATAATAAACAAATAGGAAAGGTATTCCTCATGCAAAATTGTAGCACCTGCACTTCATGTCTTACAAATCTAGCACTGTGTAAAATGAGGGAACATGATTTAAAAAGGGCAAATGCAAAAGTGATTTCTTTGAAAAAAAAATATCAAACATTCTGCTAAATGATCTGTAGAACTGGTATATGTGTGTCTCCATGCTAGGAACGAATTTTTTTTTTTAGTTAAGTTTATTTGACAAAAAGAAAAACGAAGTGTTACATTGAGTTTTAGATAGGCAATAAGTAGAAGCCCTTCCCCAAAATTCTGCAACTTAAAGGCCTTAGGCCTGAGTGAGAATGGGCGTTTTTGCAAGGTACATGGAGAAAAAGTTACAGGTAAATAATGAAAAGTTTTTTGTATGTCACATGGTGTCATGTTTTGCAGTCTGATAAAAAGGGTTATAATTGATGTTGTATTATGAGAAATGTGTGTGTTGTGCATCTTTTCTGCTTCTTCCTACAGATAATTCATGGATTAATTCACAAGACACGTGAGTTGGCTGGTTGAAGAGAAATGTTTTTTTTGCGTAATTTCTTTAAGAAAAAAATGTGTGTGTTTATGTTTTCATTTGTACATTTGGCCCACTGAAACGCATTATTTGATACAGCGACATTACATTTGACTGCAGAGTATCAATTACCTGATGCCCTGTTGTCAAAAAGGAGGGTATAGGATTTTAGACTTGACAATTAAGATTGGGCTGCAGGTTTATAGTGTAAAGTACATATGCCATAATATTTATTTATTTATTTATTTATTTATTTATTTAATTTATATGGCGCGTTATAACCACCGGGTCTCTAAGCGCTGATATTGTGCATGACCGCTTATTCATATATGCTGTTTGTTTGTCCGGGCTGTTTTTCTTTGTGTTTTTTATACAGCAAGTATATCTGATGGCCTGATATATGTATTTTTTTAATTTTTGTGTGTATGTTCTGTTCTATGGTGCTACTTTGAATTACAAGTTCCCCTGTGTTGTGAAGGAACACATATGACGATATGTGTTGTTTCACAATAAATTGGATGAATATTGTATTAAGATAAATTTCACAGATATGGACCTCATACTGTGAGCGAGTAAGGCAGCAGTTTTTTCCAGTGCATGCCTAAATTTGGCTGTAATGATTTTTAAGAAAACTAAAATGATATACTGGATCAAAGTGTGCCACGCGTTCTTAGTCACTTACTGCCTTTTTCCTTAAGGACAGGCAGCTCTGCATTTATGTATCCTTGATTGGGCCTAAGGATGGAATTATAGATCCGTGACTAAAGGTGGCCTAATTTCGATATCGCATTTTTTGATCGCATTTTTGATTCCTGAATAAGCCTATGGATTCATTTTTTTTCCCTGAAGAGACAACTGAACATTAGTTAGAATTACCGTGTAGGGTATAGATTGTCAGCGGTAGAGTTAAATTGGTGTAACATTGGTCTTTCATGTATCCCCGTGCTCTTGGTGCTGTATCACATGCCTTAGACCACCCAAGCAAACTCTTGTCCTTCCTATAGATTTTTCTTTTTGCTTCTTACCTGACCAATGTTGCATCATGTTTAGTTATTGAAGATTTTTTAGTTGTGTCCTACTTCCATTTTCCCTTCTCCATCTTCCTTTCACCAGTCAACCCATTTATTATTATGGGTGTATTGTTCATACTCACACTTCTAGACTGCAGTGATGTAGTAGGAACCCCTTATGCCACATACATTCACTTTTGATTGATGAGACTAGTTTTCAAGAATTTTCTTTAGGCCCACTTCAAATGTCTTTTCAGACTGACTGTCAGGATAGTGAGAGCCTGGTTAATTGACCCAATACAAGTTTTCCATCTCAATAGGAGATTTTCCATCTCAATAGGAGATATCTCAAGTTTACATTCTTTTTAGTACGACATATTTTTAATGTCTATTTTTGATTTTTCAGTTCTCTTCTGTTTCTGCTGTTTCAATTTTTTATAAGATGTGTTCTAATCATGCAGATACCAGGACTCTCTAGTTCTTGTCCTCTTGTCTGCACAGTTGATCATTAGCCTTTGTATTACATAGCGCATTTGATGCACATTGTTTAAAGAAGGGACTTCTTCATGTCCTTGATAATGTGTATTATGTCATTTCTCTTTTTGAGATGTTCTAGATAAGAAGCTTAGGAACACCTAGGCTTCATCATTAAGGAGAATATATATCTACCCCATTAAATAATGTATCCCATTAGATAATGCCACTCTGTGTGGGCATCCATTTAGGTTCCCATGGCGAATTGCCACTCCTTTGCAGATTGCAGGCCACTTGCTTGCAGTCCTCTTGTCAAAAAGCCAACCCATGAACTGTTTTTATATCTGACTTGAAGGAAACTAACAATTGTGTTACACTTCCTATATCACTAGGTTCTGCGGGAATCTTCCAGAGTCAAAAAGGAAGAATGTTACCCTGCAGACCGGTGATCAAAAAAGCCTGGTCCCCATCAGTAAACATGGCAGACGACTACAGACTTCTGGGCCTTGCAATTCCTGACAGCAATCAGCAGCATGAACAGCAATCAGCAGCGTGACAGCAATCAGCAGCGTGAACAGCAATCAGCAGCGTGAACAGCAATCAGCAGCGTGGGCAGCGGTCATCAGCATGGACAGCGATCATCAGCGTGCCTCCAGTGGTACCTCCTAAGCAAGCCATTTGTTTCATCAGAAGGCGTTGTAAAAAGAAAAGAAAAAAGGAGCTGATTTTCTGTTTTGCCTCAGAAGTTCAGTGCAAAGATGCGAAGGATCCCTGCTTTTGATGGCAGGACTGTCATCCACTTTGTTCAACTTGTTCAAACTGTCATGTGCTTGAAACCTCTGGCAGCGCGCGGTCCCCTGACCCCTTTGGCCTGAGTTTTTGGCCTTTCCCCACACACACCTCTTTCCCTTTGCTCCAACGGAAAGGCAGTGCACCTGAGAACATGAGTTTGGAAAAAGGCACTACATTCCGGTGCCCTTGAGAAGAGCAGCTTGAGCGTCCTCTGACACTAAATGACAAGTGTTGGAGTCTGGAAAGTGCTGCTGATCTTGAGAGGTTGTCCCTCAGTGGCGCTTGTTTCTGCACGAGATGTTTTGTGCCCTTGATCAATGAAGAGCACATTTCCTGAGGTGTCACAGAGAAGAGACACTGGTGCATTTGTTTTAAGACATTGAGACTTTGAATGAACTGTGGGTGTTCCAGGAGGGCACTCCTACTGAGCATGAAAAGGCCTGGATCGAGAGGCCCAACGCGGAAGATGATGATGGAAGCGGATTTGATGGACAATAGAAGCCTTCCAAGAGGCTTATAACGGATTTTGGACACAGCTGCTAATATAGACTGAGTAATTGCCTATGTAAGGGCAAAAGGGGCGTCTGAGGTTCTGTGAAATCTGAACCTGTGTTTAAAATATCATTATTCTGCTATGATTTTGATATCTGAGAAACGAAAATGGCAAGTTTTATATGTGTGTGTATTTTCATCACGATACAATGATGCATGCAGGAGTTATTGGCAAATTCATTCTGAGCCCACAGGCTCCCATGTTGTGACCAGCAGCCATCTTAGGTGTTGCCCTTTACATAGGCATTTACATGAGCCAATGATTCTGGTAGAGCAAGTATTAAAAGACACGTATTCCTTAGCTTGAGTTCTTCCTGACTCCCATTTGACCTGAACCGGCTGAATCTGCCTACGTGATGTTGGCCTCACCAAACCAGTCCATGCCCTCTAGTCAATCTATATTAAAGATCTGAGCAACTTGTTTTGTACATTGGCCTGAGCAAGATTAGAAGGCCGAATACAGTAGCCATGCCTGTTTATGACCCACAAGCATCCCTTATCCTACATTTCTATCTTCCACACCTGGCTCTGTTTCTCTGCTTCTGGGCTTTTACAATGGGGAGGTGACCATTTATATGATGGGGAGGAAACCAGTTCTATTGTAAGTTTCTCCGGCCTGCACAGGAAAATATGTGAAGTTTGACATATGTTCATGATGGAAGATGGGTTGGTCAGTTTGGGCAAGTAGAATGGAATTCATAATTATAGCCTGCTTTGTTATGGTACCATGGGAGCGACCTACTATGATGTGTTTCACAGCAAGAATGTGAGCCTAGGGCCAAACTTTTTGTATAAAAAGCCTGCCTGAGAAAGCTGAGGCAGGCTCCCTCTTTCAATTGTAAAACTACGGTTGGACGACGAAGCCTCATAATTAATTATAATAAAGATGTCTTTTAATTTTACAGATTGGCTGTCAATTCCTTTGCTGCTTTATTATGCAAACTGCTGGATAGATCCCTGGTGGGGAGAGTGAGTCATTTGCTACTTTTCCTCAGGAGATGGTATATTCCCAACTGGAGGTTGTCTTGTTACAGTAAAGTACTCGTAATTCATGACCCTCCTTCAATATGATGTCTTTTACAAGTACAATTACACTTGCTCTATACATTATTTACAGTGACTCTCATATCCACAGGAATTCCCATCTCGTATTGTCATTGCATTTGGCCATGGTGAAATTGTACACTTCAAAGTAAGTATTTACAATTCAATATTCCCAAGGACTTTGCATCTTCAGTCTGTGAAGTACATCTATATACAATACTGGTTCCTGGGTCAGAATAGACTCTGTCTTGTAGTCCATCATACTGGCATCATCATCAGTATGTTATATTTCTCAGTTCATTCTCGGAGTTGTATATAGTAAAAAATGATTTTCCACTCTCATGGTGAGTCTTCTTCCCAAGATTATCACACTATTTACATTTATTTACATTGATCGATTTCAGAAGGATTTGTAAATAAACAGTTAATCTTTTGGTCAAATGGAAGCTTTACAGATGTACAAACAGTTCGGCTTCAAGGTTGTGTCCAAATGGTTGTTCTGTGCCCATTGCCAGGATCATTCTTGATTCAAGTTTGCGTAGTTGTAGCGTCCGATCACCCCCTCTCTCAGATGGTTTACTTAGTTTTATTCCAGGATATTTTAGCAAATTGGGGTTCGATTGATGGTATTTCGCAAAGTGTATGGCCATAGGATAGCTTGGGTCCTCATTCTTAATTGCTCTTAGGTGTTGGAGGATTCTTAATTTTAGCTTATTGACTGTACTTCCTATGTACAATTTTCCGCATGGGCGCATGAGTCTGTATACCACACATCTTGATTCACATGTTATGTGGTCCCTTATTTTCTCAGTCCGTCCACATTGTAGTTTGTAATCTGTAATATTTGTGCCATGTTCACAGGCCTTGCATTTGGAACATTTCCAGAACCCTGGAGTTGTCAGCCATGATGATTTTGTTGGAGGTTTCAGCTGTAGATGACTGTGTTAAAATGTCACGAAGTGATGAAGTTTTCCTATAGGTGATACTCGGGTAGGATGTCAGATTTTCTTTAAGAGTGTCATCAAGAAGTCAGATTTTCCAATTTCTTTTTAATGCCTTTTTAAGTTCATCACTCTGGTTATTGTAATCGACAAGCAGGCGTGTCACATTCTTCTTGTTGTCTGGTTCATTCCTCGTTCCATCACTCTTGCTATCTTCTGGCATGAGGAGGTCTGCTCTACTTTTCAGGTTCATCTTTTTCAGTGCATTTGTGATCACTTCATCAGGGTAACCTCGTTCCTGAAAACGCTTACTCATCCCCTCAATTTCCTTTTCAAGATCATCCAGTTCTGAGCAATTCCTTTTGGCTCGCAACATTTGTCCATACGGAATGTTCCATTTCAATTTCACTGGGTGCCCACTATTCGCATGAGCGGTAAAAAAGGGGGTGGTAATGAAGCATGCTGTTACACGACGTAGGTTTTCTGTGAATTTTGGTGCACATGGTTCCTCTTTTCACGAAAACTTCTACGTCTAAGAAGATCAAGTTAGTTGCACTGATCGACGAAGTGAAGTGGAGGTTGAGATCATTTCTCTCCAGTGAGTCAATAAATATTTGAAGATCGTCGCTATTTCCGTCCCAGATGATAAATAGATCGTCGATAAAACGACACCAGAGTTTAATTCTTGATTTGTGCTTTTTTTCTTCTTCAATCACTTCAGTCTCCCACATGGCCATCAGAAGGTTCGCATATGTGGGCGCAAATGATGTCCCCTTTGCCGTTCCTTGTTTCTGCGGGTACAAGTTCCCCAGAAACAAAAATGCATTATGTGTTAGACAATAGGTAAGCATTTCTATTAACATTGCTGAATGTTCCAAATAACTGATAGATCTTACTTCCAAAGCTTTTTTAATGGCCTTAATCCCATCCTCATGGCGTATTGACGTATAGAGTGATGTTACATCTATACTTGCCATTAAATAATTTGCTTCCCATTTGATTCCTGAGATTTTGTTAAGGAAATCCATTGTGTCCCTTAGGAACGAGGGTTGTATGGTTACATAATTCATTAGGAAAATGTCAATAAATGTGGATGTTGTTTCTAGTAATGATCCTATTGAGCTCACAATTGGTCTGCCCGGAGGTTTCACAAGGGCTTTGTGTACTTTTGGTAAAAAGTAAATTGTGGCTGTGATGGGATTGTCCGTTTTTAAATAGGAATATTCGTCGGAGTCAATCAGACCTTTGTTCTTCCATGCCAACAATGAAGAGTGGTATTCCTCCTTCCATTCTTCCAATGGGTTACTCTTTAGTGGCTTGTAATGATCTCGGTTTTCTAATTGTCTGTTTGCTTCAGCAATATATTCAGTTACATTCTGCACAACAATGTTTCCACCCTTATCAGATGACTTTATTATAATCGTGGAATCATTTTTTAACTCTGATATTGCTTGATATTCCTGGGGTGATAGATTGTTCTTATTACCTCTATCCTTTTTTTGGTTGGACGCTTTTCCTGAGATTTTTTCTATTTCCTCTATCTAAGCATGGGCGAATTTTGCGGATCTGGCGTTCGCAAATTTTGCGAATTTGCGAACTCGCAATCCGCAAAATCCACGAATTCTCGCGAATTTGCGGATTTTTTTTCTTGTGTTCGCAAGGGTTTCTGCCAGTTCGCGAGGGTTTGGTACCAGTTCGCAATTGCGAACTTACTTGTCGGCTCGCAACGGTCGCGACTATGTTGTTTCTACGTCTGGTTCATCATCACAGGTTCCCAGCACCCTCTGTTTCACCACTGCCACCCTCTGTTTCACCCATGCCACCCTCTAATACATCAATGCCACCCTCTGGTTCATCATCACTGTAGATTATGGGGGGGAAAAGCAAGCACACCTGCCCGGCTTCAACTGACATGAATTAATTTGGGGTTGATTTATAAATGTGTCACTGTTTTAAAATTCCAGGTCTGGCACCTGCTTCCTTATCAGTAATTTGCTTTCTGTTGCAGTGCAATTTTTTTTCCAGGACCTTTGTGGCCTACTTGTAGCTATTCTATGAGCCTGCTGTGAGGGTCAGAGCAGGGTCATACAATTGTTGCAACTAGCAACTGAACTCTGGAGGGGCCCCAGTCAGCAAGCACTAATGATGAGTTTGAACTCTTGCACCTGCTGAGCGCTTTCAGTTTTGCAAAACTCGTTTTTCTGCAATTTCGCGGGATTTTCGGGGCGCGAACTTGCGCGAGATCGGATTTGGAAGCCGCAAATTTGTGCGAATATGCGATTTGTTTTTTGCCGGCGTGTCAGTTCGCAAGGTTTTGTGCGTTTTAGCGAGCCGCTTGTAGCGCAAGGCGCGAAGTTACCCTCGCGGTCGTTCAAGGGCGCGGCCATCTTGTTTGCATGACGTATTTCCATTTCCGGGCGTGAAGTGTAATTTCGCAAAGTGTGCGGCTCGCTAGTACAATTTCGTGGGTGTTCGCGAGGAAAATCTTGCGCAAACTTACCCGCGCGGTCGTGAACGGGCGCGGCCATCTTGCTTCTCATTCATTGCTATGGTTCTGGGCATGCTTTTGGTATCCTCTCTGTATCTCTGCCATCCTTTGCTTGTTTGAAGTTTTTTTTTAATCTATTTTACTTATTATCTATCTCTCTATTTTTCTAGCTCTATATTTTTGTGTTTTCTGCTACTTTTGGTTAATTTTAAACTACTTCTTTCAACTCTTTACTTTTCTTCTCTTCCCTAGTCTATTTTCTTTATTATTTAGCTTCCTTTCTGCCCAGACTATGGTGAAGGGAGCCGGGAAGCAGCCCGAGAAGGGGAAGGGTCCCGCACCCCGTGCCCGGCTCCCGTGCGGGCGTTTGAGGGAGGAGACAGTCGCACCCCGGGAGATCTTCAGCCCGGAGAAGGTGGCCACACTAATTTTTTATGTTCAGCGCCGCCTCCCCAGGACCATCATGGCAGGCGGCAAGATCGGTAGCGGGTACGGGATCCGGGAGCGCCGGAAGCGGTGGGAGAAGGTGTGCCAGGCCATGTACCACCACTCTCGGGTCCGGCGCACCTACAACCAGGCCACCCATTGCTGGACGGATGTCCTGGACCGTGAACGCGATCTGCTTGACCTGCTTGGCCTTGAGATCCCCGGGCTCGGTGAGTAGTAGTAGCTATTTCTTTACTACTCTGTTTTCTCCTGCTCTGTGTGTTATTATATTGCAAATTTTTGTTTTTTACCAAGAGCAATAATGCTGCTGATTACATTGTAGGTAAATTATATTTCAAAATCTTCTGTGCATTTCAGGTGCACTGCTCTCCTTCTCAGTAGTGTTGCTACTATGCTCGATTTTGGGTTCATTTCATTGGCCTGTGAAATTATGTATGAGTGTAGTTTAAAGAACTGCGTAATGCTAGACACTAAGGTTCCGATATTTAATTACCATAATTGTGCGCCACGCCACCACCAACCATGGTGCGCCGAACTCACAATGCGGCGCACCATGGGCCCAAACCGTCACCAAAGCGTTACGCATCTGTGCCGTAAAGGCGGCGCATTGCTGGAGTTGCATCGCAACGATGGCGCAGCTCCATCAATGCTCTGGGGTGCCCTATCTCCCCAATGCTGCGTCAAGCCGTACGTCTGCTTCAAGCAGGAGCAGGGTTTGAGTCACGCATCATTGTCGTTAAAGTGAGTGATTGAAATCTTGTAGATTTCCCTCAGCCACTTTTAGGATGCGTTCTTGCGCAGGAACGCCCTCCCTTGCGCCGGAACGCCCCCTGATGGCGCAGGGCTTTACAACGTGATGCATCTCCCATATGCGTCACGTTGTTAATATATGCCGTACCATTGCGCCTCTTTTGTTCTGCTGCTGCGTCACAAAAGTCACGCAACAATGGAGCAAAAAAAACGCAAGGGGCTTCTAAATCAGCCCCTACAGACTCAAGTCCAGTCCTTCCTTTGTACACATGGTGATAAGAAGAAATAGTGGTGGTAGATTGATAGTTTGAGTATTTTAATGACTGGTTAATGTAGTAGGAAAATTTAGTGTTGTCGCTGATCTGCAATCACGATGGACTTTGTCTGTCATTTCGCGTGCTGCGGACTGCTGCCTGCCAATCCTAGGCAAACCTTTTTAGGACTTTGTTTAGTGAGTTACAAAAGAAGTTTCCAATTCGACGGTCCGCAAATCAAGCAATACTAATAACGTAGTAGACCACATGAGATCGGTCAATAATATATCCTGTGGCATAGTTGTCTATTTGCTATTTCACCAAAATATTTTGTTATTGTTCTTTTGAAATGTTTGATTTGGTTGACAAATATCATCCATGTTTTCTGGTCTTTCTTTCTTTCATGTTGTACATCAGCTCCCCCCAGGGGCAAGAGGACACAGGAGGAGGAGGAGGGTGCTGTTCAGGATGCAGGCCAGGATCGGGCAGGCGAGGGCTCCTTTGCTGGTCCAGTAAGTTTTAATTTTAATATAGAGTACCTCTTTTTTCCTAGCGTTCCTCATTCGATTTTTTCTAAATCGTTTTTGATCTTCTTGTAGACTGGATCTAAATTCTTATCCTGCCTCGACTATGACTCCCTGTGGTATTACTAGATTATTCTTATTAGTCTGTCTGTGTAGCTAACTAAGATTGCACATTTGGCAATTCCATTGGACTCCCATTCTAGTCAGCAATAGCTCTATGCACTGAGTTCCGTCCTCTGGGATTGTCCATAATGTCTTTTCAAGTCTTCTAAATGTTTATGCTTTGACAATTGCCAGCAATAAAAAGGTGAATGACCATCAAGAAAGAATAAGATACTACTTTACTTTTGGTTTGGATAGTAGGACAATCCATTCTACTACTGTTGCAGGGACAAATCTGCACAAACAGAACTATGGACACTAAATAATGCATTGCTTAGCTTATCAATTATAATAGGTGCTGTTAGACTTTCCACATACTTCAGTGATAACAGACTTTGTAGTTGAACCCCCAATCTCCTTACTGACTAGATAGTGTGGCAGAGTCATTTAGCTCCCAAAGTCACCGATGATTGATCCCCAATGATGTCAGAGGCACGGACTCATGCTTGCAAAAATTCCAAAACCTTTAGCTCATCCACTCTAGTGTGGAGGACCAAAAACCACAGAGTCTATTTAAGTTTAAAAGCTTTATTAAAAGTAAACACATTTATTTACGTCGTAAATAATTAATTTACTCTCTTAATTTCTATGCAGGTAAGTACTTAATCAATAATAACTCAGATCGGAAAGAAAAAACCAGAGTCCGTGGTGTTAGAGTTCTTAGGGATTTTATTCCTTAAAAAGGAATGGTCATGACCAGGATATCTGATTCTGACCACCACAGGGGTGTCAGAAGGGATAGAGCGCGCTACATTTTATTGACAATACATAGCTTATATACTTAATTCATATCATAAGCAACAGTGCAGGAGGCGTAACAGCTGAGAGAAGACAAGATAACAGTATACACGTGGTACTAATACGTAATCAAGAGGCGTGAACTGGAGGTGTGTGCTAGAAACGTCACAGATAGGTGTCACAAAGGGGTGGCACTAACAGAATTGTTGCAATGTCAGCAGAAATCGGAAGCTTGGATGCGCGCGCAGCTGCATGACGTGTGAATGACGTGAAGCTGGAGGGTGCAGGGGACTTGACATTTACACTGACGGAAAGAGACAGAAGTCTGGCATGTCAGATCAACTTGTACTTCTATCATATCTGATATCTGATGTTTAGGAACCATATTATCTGGGCGGAAAGGTCTCTAGGGCAGAAACTATTCTATGCTAACTGTGGATGCGTGTATAAGCGCCTAAGTGTCTGCATGAGAAGCGTGGGGGCACGGGGCCTTCCATGGAAGCATGGTAACAGAAGCTATGAATTACTTGCACTGAGACGGGTCGGCCCTTTGGCTCTGCAGCTGGGGAGGATGTTTACTGAAGCTAGTAGGCAGGAATGCATTTTCGAGGAGCGGAACAGATAACTCGAAGGTTATAGTCAGTCTTGGCAGAAAGCAGGCTGAGCTGAGCGCGAGGGGCCGCGCTGGAAGTAAGTCAGAGTTCACGGGTACAGAGGCAGCCTGGGCAGAGGCTGTCAGAGTCAAGAGCCAGAAAAGAGGCTCGATGGCAGAGATTCAGGGCCTACTTTGCCAGAGCAGAAAAACATGTAAAATACACTTCAAAAAGACGGTGGCATAGCATACTTAGGAATGGACCATGTAATCCATTCAGGGTGGATCTGAAAGAGAACAAGTTAACGTTGGACGCAAATGTATTTGCGTCTTCATAGCTGACACAGGAGGGAAGTTACATGTACTTTAAGCTGATACATGGAGTCGGTGGGGTACGCGCTAGGGAACATAACATGACCAAAAATTTATATTTCCTCATTCCCTCCTTGTTCCCTACGGACCCTTCATGAAATCTCGATCCTCATGAATCGATCAGTTTGTTCTTGTAACATCATTTGTTCTTCTTTCTTTCGTTTACGTTTTGAGAGAAAACTGGAATGTTCAATACAAGAGGTGGCACACAGACCACAAATCGCTGGCCCACACTGCAGGCACAGGCAGCAACTGAATACTAGGACTAGGCCAATGCCTAGGAAGGATAGGATCTTCCATCCCCAAGCGGTTAACGTTGTCCAGAACCAACCGGACCAAGTCCAGGTGCCTGGATTCTGGTGTATCTGATTTGCAATTTTATGGAGACGGGTAATAGCTTGATATACAGATGGTGCGTTTTGTGGTATGAAAACACAGCAACTTGACCCGATGACCTTACAAGCTCCACCTCTATCTGCCAAGATGACGTCAATAACAAGACGGTTCTGAAGGACAACAACCCGCATGGCGGACTGTTCTTCTGTTAGGTTACCTAAGGCGGAGGCAGTTTCATTCACTACTGCTTCAAGCGTTCTAGTTAATCTACGTATTAATTTACTATTCTGAACAGGTCCTAAAAAGAAAAAGAATCCTTTATTAAAATCGGTGTACTGTTCCCATGCCGTTTCTGTGTAGTCGACAAGTGGGATATCTCTTCTGGGTCTATTCTTTACTAGATTGGTATTTCTATGGTAATCAGGGGGAGCTAGGAAAACAGGTGGCAGAAGGAATGCAATGTAACAGGTACCATCCCAATCTGGAGGTAGACGTATGTATGCGGTATGACCACAAACAAAGTAAGAATGACTAATAGCTTTAAAGGACGATTTTCCATGATCGCTGAATTCGACCACAGTAGTGCATTTACTATGACCTAAGTGTACTGAACCTTTCTTCCTGATACATAATTCGCCAGTGACTGGCAATACTGACATAGTAGGTATAACAGGTGCGGCTTCGAATTCAACAGTAAGAATCATAAGGCTAATTGTATAGTTACCTAATCCATACACTTCATTTTCTAGATCAGTTCCTATTCTAGTGGGTAGTCCCTCCTTATCAGGGTAACAGACGTCGAGCAGGACTAAGTTCATGTTTCCCCAAACCCAGCCCCCATCGAAAACAGCAATATCAGGATCTAAGGAATTAATTATTTTAAACCATGCACCGCAAGAGCCATTGTGAGTGAATGGGTACGGAAAGAGGGGCAGAGCTCCCTTGTAATTCTGGTAGGGAGGGAGTCGGCCACATATCCAGCAATCTGTAGCATTGTTAGTTTGATGAGAATGGTGTAGCATACTAATAAATGTGTTGTTGCGCAGCGCAAGTCTGTAGGAAAGTTCGTGTGGAGGTAACTCACTAAAAGTGTGTTCAGCAGATACATTGTAGGCAGATTGGTCACGCTTGAAAATAGGGTAGTAGATAGGTAAAAGGATGCTAGCAACAATAATTAAAATACTCAGAATGAACATGATTAATAGTGTCACTATACAGTGACTACGAAGTGATTTACAGTATGTACGTTTCTTGGCTTCTCTCTCTCTCTCTCTATCTCGATCTAGGGGATACATGTCAGAAACTATTTAACCGATTCACCTAGGGGAGGACTTAAACAATTAAACTATCTGACTTGCTAGATCGGAGTTTCATACGGTACTCTTCTTGGGGAGTTTTTTCTCGTTCAGATTCTGTAAAGTCTTTTGGCTCAACACAGTCTTTGGTGGGGGTGGACGAGTCTCGATCAGGTTTCAGTCCAAAAAATTTTTTCACATGACTCGTGTGAACCCACCCCTTTCTCCCTTCGATCTTCACGGCGGTCCTCGTGGTGAGAAGGACGGTCTTCGGCGATTTCCAGCGGGGCTCCAACGGACTCTTTCTATCAAAGTTGCGCACTAATACGAGGTCCCCAGGACGGACGTCATGTGGCTTTACATCAGTGTTGTCAGGGAAGGCTGCGGCAACCTGTGAACGACATGATTGGAGTGCAGACATCAAGGAGGCAAGGTAATCTGTCAACATGTTACAATCAACATCAGTAATCTTTTTCGGAATGGGCGTCCCCCACATATTCGGTGGTCTGCCAAAGACCACCTCGTACGGGGATAGCCCTGATCTCGAATGGGCAACCATTCTCATGTAGAATAGTGCCACTGGCAGGGCGACTATCCAGTCGACCCCTTTCTCCTGACATATTTTTGCAAGGCGTATCTTTAGTGTCTGGTTATGCCTTTCTACCAGGCCTGCGGCTTCAGGATGTCGGACACAATGGAATTTCCACTGGTATCCCAGTAATAAAGAAACTTCTTTCATTAATGCAGATGAGAATGGCTGACCGTTATCTGAATACACGACACGAGGCAAGCCGTATCGTGGGAAGAATTCACGAACCAGCTGCTTGGCAGTGGTCGGAGCAGTGTAATCTGGGACTGGGTATGCTTCGGTCCAGCGGGACAGAGCACAGACAACTACGAGAACATATTTAAATCCTCGACAACGGTCCATCTGGATATAATCCATCTGGAGGACTTCAAAAGGGTGATCGGGAGGATGAAATCCACCTTGCTCTACAGGGACGCTTTTACCTGGATTGAACTGACAACAGATCATGCAAGTACACACTTTCTGTTTCGCTGCTGCTCGTAAGTGTTTATTGTTCCAAAGATTTTGTAAACTGTCTAACATCGCTTTTTCTCCTAGGTGTGCTGGGCTATGTGCTGTATTTATCATGACTTGAACCATAGAGTCAGGGAGAAACCATGTAGATTTTCCCTTCGTCACCCAACCTTGATCTGTTTGGATCCCTCCTTGTTCAATCCATTTCTTTATTTCTTCTGGAGTAGCATGTGTCTGAATGTCGATAACATCTAGTGTGGGATCCCTGACTGTCATGCAGTGTGTCGGTCCTGTTGTCTTTGTCGTATCAATTGTCTGAGTGTGAGTCGATGCTGTATGTTTTGCTGTCTGGTCTGCCAGGTCGTTACCCTGAGAAACAGAATCTGTGACTTTAGTATGTGCTTTACACTTCATGACGGATATTCCTGAGGGCAGATGTATTGCTTCTAACAGTGCTTGAATGAGGGGACCATGTTGGATCTTGGCACCGTGAGAGGTCAGGAAACCTCGTTCTTGCCATAACATGCCGAAGTCGTGTACAACTCCGAACGCATAACGGGAATCAGTGTATATGTTGACATTTCTGTTCTTGGCTAGAATACAGGCTCGGGTCAGAGCGATGAGCTCTGCCGCTTGAGCAGACAGTGTATCAATACGATGTGTTTCTTTAACTTCAGTTTCAGTGGTCACTGCATACGCGGCCACTAACTCTCCTGTACTTGTTCTCATACATGAACCATCCACATAAAGTGTCAGGTCAGGATTTGTCAACGGAACATCTGTTAAGTCTCGTCGGGGCTTTGTTACAGCATTAATGATCTCTATGCAATCATGCGGGGCTGGATCTGTCATAATGGTAGGTAACAGTGTTGCTGGGTTCAGGATGCTGCAGCGTCTGATTTCTATGTGTGGCTGGAATAGTGTTAATTCATAACCTGTCAGTCGTGCTATAGTCAAGTGTTGAGTTTGGGTCCTGTTTAAAAGAACCTCTACAGAGTGTGGTACTTGTACTGTTAACTGATGTCCTAAAACAATTGAATCACTTTGTCTTATTGCTAACGCTGTTGCAGCTACTGACTTTAAGCATGCAGGGAGTGCCTGGGCTACGGAATCCAATGTACTTGAAAAATAAGCGCAAGGCTTATGTGAACCTGCCTGATCTTGAGTGAGGACAGACAATGCTGTACCGTCACGTTCTGTAACAAAAAGTGTAAACGGTTTGTTGTAACATGGTGTCGCTAAAACTGGTGCTTGACATAGTGCTTTCTTTAATTCCTCAAAGGCTTGTGTGTGTTCCTGAGTCCAAGGGAGGGCAGTCGAAGTTGCTGCCTCCTGCGTCGTTAACTGGATGAGTGGTTTGGCTAGAAATGCATATTGAGGAATCCATTGTCTGCAGTACGAGGTGAGGCCTATGAAGGCCCGCACTTCCTTTTGTGTCTGGGGTCGTGGCATGTTTACAATTACCTGAATGCGATCGGGAGTGAGCTGTCTCCCCACTTACTTAATACTTAATCAATAATAACTCAGATCGGAAAGAAAAAACCAGAGTCCGTGGTGTTAGAGTTCTTAGGGATTTTATTCCTTAAAAAGGAATGGTCATGACCAGGATATCTGATTCTGACCACCACAGGGGTGTCAGAAGGGATAGAGCGCGCTACATTTTATTGACAATACATAGCTTATATACTTAATTCATATCATAAGCAACAGTGCAGGAGGCGTAACAGCTGAGAGAAGACAAGATAACAGTATACACGTGGTACTAATACGTAATCAAGAGGCGTGAACTGGAGGTGTGTGCTAGAAACGTCACAGATAGGTGTCACAAAGGGGTGGCACTAACAGAATTGTTGCAATGTCAGCAGAAATCGGAAGCTTGGATGCGCGCGCAGCTGCATGACGTGTGAATGACGTGAAGCTGGAGGGTGCAGGGGACTTGACATTTACACTGACGGAAAGAGACAGAAGTCTGGCATGTCAGATCAACTTGTACTTCTATCATATCTGATATCTGATGTTTAGGAACCATATTATCTGGGCGGAAAGGTCTCTAGGGCAGAAACTATTCTATGCTAACTGTGGATGCGTGTATAAGCGCCTAAGTGTCTGCATGAGAAGCGTGGGGGCACGGGGCCTTCCATGGAAGCATGGTAACAGAAGCTATGAATTACTTGCACTGAGACGGGTCGGCCCTTTGGCTCTGCAGCTGGGGAGGATGTTTACTGAAGCTAGTAGGCAGGAATGCATTTTCGAGGAGCGGAACAGATAACTCGAAGGTTATAGTCAGTCTTGGCAGAAAGCAGGCTGAGCTGAGCGCGAGGGGCCGCGCTGGAAGTAAGTCAGAGTTCACGGGTACAGAGGCAGCCTGGGCAGAGGCTGTCAGAGTCAAGAGCCAGAAAAGAGGCTCGATGGCAGAGATTCAGGGCCTACTTTGCCAGAGCAGAAAAACATGTAAAATACACTTCAAAAAGACGGTGGCATAGCATACTTAGGAATGGACCATTTAATCCATTCAGGGTGGATCTGAAAGAGAACAAGTTAACGTTGGACGCAAATGTATTTGCGTCTTCATAGCTGACACAGGAGGGAAGTTACATGTACTTTAAGCTGATACATGGAGTCGGTGGGGTACGCGCTAGGGAACATAACATGACCAAAAATTTATATTTCCTCATTCCCTCCTTGTTCCCTACGGACCCTTCATGAAATCTCGATCCTCATGAATCGATCAGTTTGTTCTTGTAACATCATTTGTTCTTCTTTCTTTCGTTTACGTTTTGAGAGAAAACTGGAATGTTCAATACAAGAGGTGGCACACAGACCACAAATCGCTGGCCCACACTGCAGGCACAGGCAGCAACTGAATACTAGGACTAGGCCAATGCCTAGGAAGGATAGGATCTTCCATCCCCAAGCGGTTAACGTTGTCCAGAACCAACCGGACCAAGTCCAGGTGCCTGGATTCTGGTGTATCTGATTTGCAATTTTATGGAGACGGGTAATAGCTTGATATACAGATGGTGCGTTTTGTGGTATGAAAACACAGCAACTTGACCCGATGACCTTACAAGCTCCACCTCTATCTGCCAAGATGACGTCAATAACAAGACGGTTCTGAAGGACAACAACCCGCATGGCGGACTGTTCTTCTGTTAGGTTACCTAAGGCGGAGGCAGTTTCATTCACTACTGCTTCAAGCGTTCTAGTTAATCTACGTATTAATTTACTATTCTGAACAGGTCCTAAAAAGAAAAAGAATCCTTTATTAAAATCGGTGTACTGTTCCCATGCCGTTTCTGTGTAGTCGACAAGTGGGATATCTCTTCTGGGTCTATTCTTTACTAGATTGGTATTTCTATGGTAATCAGGGGGAGCTAGGAAAACAGGTGGCAGAAGGAATGCAATGTAACAGGTACCATCCCAATCTGGAGGTAGACGTATGTATGCGGTATGACCACAAACAAAGTAAGAATGACTAATAGCTTTAAAGGACGATTTTCCATGATCGCTGAATTCGACCACAGTAGTGCATTTACTATGACCTAAGTGTACTGAACCTTTCTTCCTGATACATAATTCGCCAGTGACTGGCAATACTGACATAGTAGGTATAACAGGTGCGGCTTCGAATTCAACAGTAAGAATCATAAGGCTAATTGTATAGTTACCTAATCCATACACTTCATTTTCTAGATCAGTTCCTATTCTAGTGGGTAGTCCCTCCTTATCAGGGTAACAGACGTCGAGCAGGACTAAGTTCATGTTTCCCCAAACCCAGCCCCCATCGAAAACAGCAATATCAGGATCTAAGGAATTAATTATTTTAAACCATGCACCGCAAGAGCCATTGTGAGTGAATGGGTACGGAAAGAGGGGCAGAGCTCCCTTGTAATTCTGGTAGGGAGGGAGTCGGCCACATATCCAGCAATCTGTAGCATTGTTAGTTTGATGAGAATGGTGTAGCATACTAATAAATGTGTTGTTGCGCAGCGCAAGTCTGTAGGAAAGTTCGTGTGGAGGTAACTCACTAAAAGTGTGTTCAGCAGATACATTGTAGGCAGATTGGTCACGCTTGAAAATAGGGTAGTAGATAGGTAAAAGGATGCTAGCAACAATAATTAAAATACTCAGAATGAACATGATTAATAGTGTCACTATACAGTGACTACGAAGTGATTTACAGTATGTACGTTTCTTGGCTTCTCTCTCTCTCTCTCTATCTCGATCTAGGGGATACATGTCAGAAACTATTTAACCGATTCACCTAGGGGAGGACTTAAACAATTAAACTGTCTTACTTGCTAGATCGGAGTTTCATACGGTACTCTTCTTGGGGAGTTTTTTCTCGTTCAGATTCTGTAAAGTCTTTTGGCTCAACACAGTCTTTGGTGGGGGTGGACGAGTCTCGATCAGGTTTCAGTCCAAAATTTTTTTTCACATGACTCGTGTGAACCCACCCCTTTCTCCCTTCGATCTTCACGGCGGTCCTCGTGGTGAGAAGGACGGTCTTCGGCGATTTCCAGCGGGGCTCCAACGGACTCTTTCTATCAAAGTTGCGCACTAATACGAGGTCCCCAGGACGGACGTCATGTGGCTTTACATCAGTGTTGTCAGGGAAGGCTGCGGCAACCTCTGAACGACATGATTGGAGTGCAGACATCAAGGAGGCAAGGTAATCTGTCAACATGTTACAATCAACATCAGTAATCTTTTTCGGAATGGGCGTCCCCCACATATTCGGTGGTCTGCCAAAGACCACCTCGTACGGGGATAGCCCTGATCTCGAATGGGCAACCATTCTCATGTAGAATAGTGCCACTGGCAGGGCGACTATCCAGTCGACCCCTTTCTCCTGACATATTTTTGCAAGGCATATCTTTAGTGTCTGGTTATGCCTTTCTACCAGGCCTGCGGCTTCAGGATGTCGGACACAATGGAATTTCCACTGGTATCCCAGTAATAAAGAAACTTCTTTCATTAATGCAGATGAGAATGGCTGACCGTTATCTGAATACACGACACGAGGCAAGCCGTATCGTGGGAAGAATTCACGAACCAGCTGCTTGGCAGTGGTCGGAGCAGTGTAATCTGGGACTGGGTATGCTTCGGTCCAGCGGGACAGAGCACAGACAACTACGAGAACATATTTAAATCCTCGACAACGGTCCATCTGGATATAATCCATCTGGAGGACTTCAAAAGGGTGATCGGGAGGATGAAATCCACCTTGCTCTACAGGGACGCTTTTACCTGGATTGAACTGACAACAGATCATGCAAGTACGCACTTTCTGTTTCGCTGCTGCTCGTAAGTGTTTATTGTTCCAAAGATTTTGTAAACTGTCTAACATCGCTTTTTCTCCTAGGTGTGCTGGGCTATGTGCTGTATTTATCATGACTTGAACCATAGAGTCAGGGAGAAACCATGTAGATTTTCCCTTCGTCACCCAACCTTGATCTGTTTGGATCCCTCCTTGTTCAATCCATTTCTTTATTTCTTCTGGAGTAGCATGTGTCTGAATGTCGATAACATCTAGTGTGGGATCCCTGACTGTCATGCAGTGTGTCGGTCCTGTTGTCTTTGTCGTATCAATTGTCTGAGTGTGAGTCGATGCTGTATGTTTTGCTGTCTGGTCTGCCAGGTCGTTACCCTGAGAAACAGAATCTGTGACTTTAGTATGTGCTTTACACTTCATGACGGATATTCCTGAGGGCAGATGTATTGCTTCTAACAGTGCTTGAATGAGGGGACCATGTTGGATCTTGGCACCGTGAGAGGTCAGGAAACCTCGTTCTTGCCATAACATGCCGAAGTCGTGTACAACTCCGAACGCATAACGGGAATCAGTGTATATGTTGACATTTCTGTTCTTGGCTAGAATACAGGCTCGGGTCAGAGCGATGAGCTCTGCCGCTTGAGCAGACAGTGTATCAATACGATGTGTTTCTTTAACTTCAGTTTCAGTGGTCACTGCATACGCGGCCACTAACTCTCCTGTACTTGTTCTCATACATGAACCATCCACATAAAGTGTCAGGTCAGGATTTGTCAACGGAACATCTGTTAAGTCTCGTCGGGGCTTTGTTACAGCATTAATGATCTCTATGCAATCATGCGGGGCTGGATCTGTCATAATGGTAGGTAACAGTGTTGCTGGGTTCAGGATGCTGCAGCGTCTGATTTCTATGTGTGGCTGGAATAGTGTTAATTCGTAACCTGTCAGTCGTGCTATAGTCAAGTGTTGAGTTTGGGTCCTGTTTAAAAGAACCTCTACAGAGTGTGGTACTTGTACTGTTAACTGATGTCCTAAAACAATTGAATCACTTTGTCTTATTGCTAACGCTGTTGCAGCTACTGACTTTAAGCATGCAGGGAGTGCCTGGGCTACGGAATCCAATGTACTTGAAAAATAAGCGCAAGGCTTATGTGAACCTGCCTGATCTTGAGTGAGGACAGACAATGCTGTACCGTCACGTTCTGTAACAAAAAGTGTAAACGGTTTGTTGTAACATGGTGTCGCTAAAACTGGTGCTTGACATAGTGCTTTCTTTAATTCCTCAAAGGCTTGTGTGTGTTCCTGAGTCCAAGGGAGGGCAGTCGAAGTTGCTGCCTCCTGCGTCGTTAACTGGATGAGTGGTTTGGCTAGAAATGCATATTGTGGAATCCATTGTCTGCAGTACGAGGTGAGGCCTATGAAGGCCCGCACTTCCTTTTGTGTCTGGGGTCGTGGCATGTTTACAATTAACTGAATGCGATCGGGAGTGAGCTGTCTCCCCACTTTGGACAGCAAGTGACCCAAGTACACAACTTGCTGAACACAGAATTGTAGCTTCGAAGGAGACACCTTGTGTCCCTTGTCGGCCAGGAAATGTAAAACTGTCAGTGATGCTTGTTCACATTCGTGCTCACTTCGTGCGGTGATCAGTAGATCATCGACGTATTGCAGTAAAGCGGTGTTAACTGGCATTTGAATACAATCTAGTTGTCTTTTCAGTGCTTGACTATAGATGCTGGGGCTTTCTGTGAATCCTTGAGGTGCGCGGGAAAATTTGAAACTTCGTCCATTTAAACTGAATCCGAAGAGATATTGGCTCTCTGGATCAATAGGTACACTGAAGAAAGCGTTCTTGAGATCAATTACAGTAAAGAACGTTGCTTCTGAATCAATAGCAGTCAATAGGGAAGAGATATCGGGGACCACAGGGTACTGTGGTACAATGCATTTGTTCAATTCTCGAAGATCAATCACCAGCCGATATACTGGCGGTGCATTGGGGTCAGTACGTTTAAGAATTGGGATGATAGGTGAATTACAGATATTGGAGTCGGTCTCTACGACCACTCCCTGGGCAATAAGCTCTTCAACAATTTTCAGTAAAGCCACTACAGCATCGGGTGGTAACTTGTATTGTCTGATTCTGGGTAGAACAACTCCTGTCTTGAGTGTAACACGGTATGGAGTGATATGCATACAACCTACGTCAGCTGGGCCTTTTGCCCATAGGTGATCTGGTACATTTTTCAATCTGACATCAAATTCTCGTAAAACATAATGACCCTTGAAATCCCGTAGAAAGAGTCTAACTCCCTCCGGGGAACAGCATATTATAGCTCCTAGAGCCTTCAATGTTTTGATTCCTAACAGATTTTCTGGGCATGAGTTCGTAAGTAACAAATCTGTAACTCGTGATAATGGACCCACAGCCAAGGGTACTGGTTCCGATACTTCATTTACAATAGGCTGTCCTGAAAATCCAAGGGAAACATTCTGTGAGCCTGAGAGGGGTGCCCCTGGGACTTCATTATGACTGATTGTGGTGCGGCTTGCCCCGGTGTCAATTAAAAACTTTCTGTCCTTTCCCAATACGTGACTGTGTACATAAGGACCTTCTTGATCTACAGGAATTTCAATAAGAGGCAAACCACCTTCCCTCTCTAGGCTGTTTCATGTATATCGGGGGTAATCTGGATATGCAGATTGGGCATACTGGTACATCTGTTGCGAAACTTGCTGAGTCGCGGCAATGGGCTGTGGTCCTGCTACTGTCTGTGCTGTATGAGATGGAGCATGCATAGGCTGTGTATTCTGCATTGGCTGTACATTTTGTGAGGTCTGTTGCTGGACCTGGTCTTGTCTAGGCGGATGCGGTCTTTCTTTAGTTTTACCTGTTGCTATGTTATGTTTCAAGACTGGGCATTCATGTACGTAATGACCTGGCTGTTTACAGTAATTACATGTCCCCTTAACGGGAGCTGTAGTGTGACTTGTCTGGGTCCCACCTTTTCTCTGACCGTCGGCTGGGACCGTCTGAGCTACTAACATTTTCATCTTTGTGTCTTTCATACGTTTCTGTTCCTGATCTTGTTCTTCTCTAATTCTGTTCTGATGATACTGTAACATTTGTAACATCTGGGATGGCGTATTTGCCTGCCGAGTACTTTCAACTTTGTACACTCTATTTTTAACTAATGGTAGGGAGTTCTCGACTAGTTTTGATACAAAAAGGTGTGGATATGATTCGCTGCTTGGTTGTAGGCCACTATTTATAATGAAACATTTCTCGAATCTTGAATAGAAGTCACTAGTATCTTCATCATGTTTCTGTTTACAGGACGAGATGGCGTCCCAATCTTCCTTTCTAGTTGTCAATAATCTTGGCAGAACCTGTACTATTAATCCGGGTAATGCTTTAGTCTTGTCCCCAAGGCCTACCCCTGGGACCCGTTTGCTTTCTTCGTCTTCTATTTCTGCCCATGCAATCTTTGTGTCCCCCACCTCCCATTCCTTTTCCTTTAATTTCTCGTAAATGCCCGTGGGCAACAGCACCTTCAACATTTTCATGATATCATCATACGTGTAATCCCCCATTAGTAACATGTCTTTAAGCTCTCTGTGAAAACCTGCAGGGTCTTTATCATGACACGGAACTAGTTTCTTCATTTCTAACAGTTCTAACTTAGTCAGTGGCGTGTGCACATATACACGTTTCAAGGCGTGATCCGCACCCATAACTGGGTGTACTTCTCGTAAGGGGTTCTGACTTTCAATGCCACTCCCGCATTGCATGTGGTACGTTTTCCTTTCTGGAGGTGGGGCGGGAACATATTCAGAGCTTATGAAGGTGTTATATTTATGTCGTTGTTCTAGAATTATTTGTATTAACTTGGTACTGAAACCTCTCCATCTATCCATGAGTAGTGCTTCTAATGTTTCGTGTAAGGGACCTGGATCGGAATGTTTATTTCTGTATTTCGTGAGGAGGTGCTGAATCATGTATACACCTGCTAATTTCTGTTCGTCTGGGGAAAGGTTTAGAAACGTCTGTGCTAAGGTATCATCATTATATATGTCTGGATTCTCGGCCCATAAGATGGCTGACCGGGCTAGTTCTTGTTCATCCATCGAATTGAGTACATGGTACCCCATTCTTTCTCGTAGTCTTTTATCGGTCTCCTGGAACTGGTGTTCAGAAGAATTCGGGTTTGTTAAAGCAGAGAGAAAAACTCTCTTGTTTTCCGGACGGATGCCCTTCCTAAGGTAAGTTCCCTTACCTACATATGCTATAGTATCTGTAGCTCGTTCTGGTTCTTCAAGTTCTTCTTCCTCCTCGGAGGAAGCTTTGTCTTTCCCTTTCTGGTGTACCGTTATCACTGCTTTTCTAATTTTCTTGTACATACTGGCTATGCAAGCCCCCCTGTCATGTTTTCCATCGGCTATATTTTGACCCCACTTGTTCAGTGCATCTAATTCACTTTGATCTGTTCCGGGCCTGTCTCGTTCTCTTATTAAACAATTTATGAAAAATCGTAGTATCTGTGCTTGAATGTCAACCTTCTGTTTCTCCATGGCGTCCTTGATACTGTCAGGGTCTTTCCCTGTCTGAACAAACTCATATATTCTATCTAGACGGTCCTTCATTCCTACATAGCATAGCAAGATATCAGTAGCAGATCTCAACCGTAGTGATGCCAATATCATTAGATCGTCTTTACCGGGTACTGGATCATATCTACAAACGGAAATGTTTTCTCTGAGTGCGTCAAGACGAGGAGACTTGAACGTGAGAGGACTCTGCGTATCCCTGATATTGAATCTGCGTGTTAATGGCGGGGTCCGAAGACCCGTGGTCGCACCTCCTGAAGCGGATGCTTGGGCATTATCTCCCTGCGGAGTCTGGATCTGAACTTGAATTTGTCGTTTAGTAGGATCAGGTAGGCCTTGCTTCGGTAGGTCAATTTTGGGTGCGGGAAGTGGCGGGGCTGGCGGAGCGGGGGAGGTCTGTCGCGGTACCGGCGGAACATGATCTGGGGGCGGAGTGCCACCCCCGTCCCTGTCAGGAGGCAGGGCACGAACAGGCAAATTGGTGTAAGCTGGTGCTACATCCTCTAGATAAGAATTTAGGAATATGTCTTTAGTAGTCTTATGCATTACTTTAGTTGGAACTAATGGTGGCGGTAAGTTTTTCGGTATTTCTGATAGGGCCTCAGGTGAACCCTCAGCCGCGAGATACATACCGTTTACGAGATTGTTTCGGGCACGGTCTATTTGTTCTGTTTTTACTCGGATCCCTTCAATAACTAATTCGTTTTCTTGGGCTTTTTCTGATTCTTTAAGTCTGTCTTCTCTACGGAGTGCTTTCTCAGTACGCTTATGGGATTCCTTACGCCAAAATTCTATGGCGTCTTTCTGAGATTGTCTAGCTTTCTTTTTCCATAATGCTTCTTCTACCTTCATGATGCACTCGGCATCCCATGTTCCGGTAGTGGGCCATCTGTGTCTTTCGTCTAGATGCTTGGTATAGTCGGCCCATAAGTCTAGATACAATATGGCATCTATGCCGTGTTTGTGGTACATAAAGTTGCCTGGAGTGCCCCTAGGGGGGATAGGAATTTCTTCCTCCAGTATCCCTTTCCTAGTTCCTATCTGCTTTAACTTGTTGAAAAACGGCATCTTGTTTACTTATTACTGAATACTCAATCCTTACTCCTTAATACTGGTTACAGCTAGTTTATACAAGAAACACAATAATGCACATTTAAACGGTCACATTCATACCACGACATTAATCACATGAAAAGACATTTGAGACATAGATGACTACCCTCTATACTGGATGTACTGCTCAACAGTACAGATACACTGGTGTAACAGTGCAGGAATTCAGAAATTCAGAATACTAGATATACTGCTAAACAGTACAGATACACTGCCTAAAAACAGTGCAGACCGGACTTGTGTACCCAAACCCGTCTAGATACGTCCCAGCAATGGTACTCACCGGGAAGCACGGAAACAGAAGGCCTCGGAAAACTCGACTGGACTCGACTCGGTACTTCGGAAAACTTCGGAAAACTTCGGAAACCTGGTGGGCCTCTTGACACCTCGGACCTTGCTTCTTTCGGCTAGGCTCTGGTCGGGATCCTCCGCACTCCTCACCGCCTCGTCTGGGCACTGATCGCAGTCTTCGTCACCTCCGTGGGTCAGAGGGAGATGCAGGAAATCCTGCCGGTACGCGTAGGTTCCATCTAACTGATGGCAGGGGACAGAGCTTGCAATGCGCCAACCGGCGCGTGAGGTGGGGGAGGGGTCCCTGTTCGGGCGCCAAAATGACGTAAATAATTAATTTACTCTCTTAATTTCTATGCAGGTAAGTACTTAATCAATAATAACTCAGATCGGAAAGAAAAAACCAGAGTCCGTGGTGTTAGAGTTCTTAGGGATTTTATTCCTTAAAAAGGAATGGTCATGACCAGGATATCTGATTCTGACCACCACAGGGGTGTCAGAAGGGATAGAGCGCGCTACATTTTATTGACAATACATAGCTTATATACTTAATTCATATCATAAGCAACAGTGCAGGAGGCGTAACAGCTGAGAGAAGACAAGATAACAGTATACACGTGGTACTAATACGTAATCAAGAGGCGTGAACTGGAGGTGTGTGCTAGAAACGTCACAGATAGGTGTCACAAAGGGGTGGCACTAACAGAATTGTTGCAATGTCAGCAGAAATCGGAAGCTTGGATGCGCGCGCAGCTGCATGACGTGTGAATGACGTGAAGCTGGAGGGTGCAGGGGACTTGACATTTACACTGACGGAAAGAGACAGAAGTCTGGCATGTCAGATCAACTTGTACTTCTATCATATCTGATATCTGATGTTTAGGAACCATATTATCTGGGCGGAAAGGTCTCTAGGGCAGAAACTATTCTATGCTAACTGTGGATGCGTGTATAAGCGCCTAAGTGTCTGCATGAGAAGCGTGGGGGCACGGGGCCTTCCATGGAAGCATGGTAACAGAAGCTATGAATTACTTGCACTGAGACGGGTCGGCCCTTTGGCTCTGCAGCTGGGGAGGATGTTTACTGAAGCTAGTAGGCAGGGATGCATTTTCGAGGAGCGGAACAGATAACTCGAAGGTTATAGTCAGTCTTGGCAGAAAGCAGCCTGAGCTGAGCGCGAGGGGCCGCGCTGGAAGTAAGTCAGAGTTCACGGGTACAGAGGCAGCCTGGGCAGAGGCTGTCAGAGTCAAGAGCCAGAAAAGAGGCTCGATGGCAGAGATTCAGGGCCTACTTTGCCAGAGCAGAAAAACATGTAAAATACACTTCAAAAAGACGGTGGCATAGCATACTTAGGAATGGACCATTTAATCCATTCAGGGTGGATCTGAAAGAGAACAAGTTAACGTTGGACGCAAATGTATTTGCGTCTTCATAGCTGACACAGGAGGGAAGTTACATGTACTTTAAGCTGATACATGGAGTCGGTGGGGTACGCGCTAGGGAACATAACATGACCAAAAATTTATATTTCCTCACATACTTCAGTGATAACAGACTTTGTAGTTGAACCCCCAATCTCCTTACTGACTAGATAGTGTGGCAGAGTCATTTAGCTCCCAAAGTCACCGATGATTGATCCCCAATGATGTCAGAGGCACGGACTCATGCTTGCAAAAATTCCAAAACCTTTAGCTCATCCACTCTAGTGTGGAGGACCAAAAACCACAGAGTCTATTTAAGTTTAAAAGCTTTATTAAAAGTAAACACATTTATTAAAATCAAGTTTGTCATAAAAGTAAACGTTTAACTGAAAATGGAAAAGTGCTTAGTGCTGACGATTAATTGGACACATTTCTTGTGGTCGAGCCGAGCTCTCACCTGGTTTGAACTTGATCCTGCTCGTGTTCTTAGAAGTCAAGCTTCTGTCTGTTAGAAGAAAAAGTGGTGCGTGTTAAAAATAAAAAGCAAGCATTCATCAGTTGTGCCAAAAAGTTCAGCAAGACAACAGCCTTCCCTGGAAAAAGGGACATTTTACTTTAGAGTAGACAGTCACAAATTATTACATTGTATTCTGTTTTTTTCACATTTCTTTCTTCCTCCTAGACCAAATATTATATAGTAGTGAGTGGTGTATTCTAACATTATTAAATGTACTTTGTAGGTGGAACACCTGGAGGCAGGGCCAGCGCGGAGGTGGTGGCATTGGACGAGGGGAACAACTCTGGGGAGGAGGCGGTGCAAGTGCCGGACATGCCTGTGAGGGATAACACGGTGGTGGCGGGCAGAGGTAAGCTATATATTCCTTACTTATTGAGATTGAAGACTGCAGAGTGTGCTTTCTGCACGGGTGTATTATAAATCAACCAGGTAGTAGCCTCCTCTAAATGTACTTCGACTTAGCTGTGAAGTTTTTGGCGAGAAGAATCCCAATCAGATCTGAGATGAACTTGATAGATGGGATGAACGAAAAGCGAAAGAAGGTGTAAGTAAGTGTGGAAGGACGAGAAATGTAATGATGACTGGCAAAGAAGAATGATATGTGTTTGCTTGGTCCCCGAGGTGGCTGGGAAGGAAAGAATATGGTATGGTGCATGGCTGGGTGAATGATGAAGCAAGGATGGGTGGAAGGAGAACAGCCTGCGTGGGTGAAACAGAAACTGTATGTGTGCATATACTTTAAATGGATGGATGCCTGGATCATGGTACTATCTGACTCTTAGATAGCATGGGGCAGATTTATGAGGCCCTTGCACCACGTTTACGCCGCTGTTGCGTCACGCAAGGCGGCGTAAACGTGGCGCATTCCTACAAATGATTTACAACGTGACGCATCTAGGCAGATGCGTCACGTTGTAAAGCCCTGCGCTACTTGTGGATGTTCCGGCGCAGGGTGGGCATTCCGGGGCAGGTGCGCCTCGCAAAAGTGGCTGAGTGAAATCTATGAGATTTCACTCAGTCACTTTTAAGCCAATACTGCGTCAAAAGCCTGCGCCTGCTTGAAGCAGGCGTAGGTCTTGACGCAGCATTGTTAAAATGGGGCACCCCCGAGCCTTGCTGGAGCTGCGTCCCGCTTGCGACGCAACTCCAGCAATGCGACACATTTCCGGCACATGTTTTTGCACCATGCATTATAAATGCGGCGCACCATGGCTGGCGGAGCTGTGGCGCACTGTGGCACATGTTAACTGGCGCATCCCTGGGGAAGTGGTGTGGCTCACTGGTTAGAGGCGGCAGACCCGTAAGCAGAGGACGGCCCGGGACCAGGGTTCGATTCCCGACGCGGCAGGGTCGTGGACCAGGGTCAGCGGGCTCGATAATTCTCGCCTCGGTGCCTACTCCAGTCAGGGACCACACTCGGCAACTCTGGGCATTAGCTTGCCTCATCTTCACAACGGCCCCCCCAGACCGCCGGGGAAGCTTGGTCGCACCTTAGAGATACCCATTAGGGACCATCTCTCAGGGTGAGCCAGGACGGGTTCCCCAGCGGTCGAAGCTCGGAGATACTCCTCCGGGAGTCGATTCTAGCGCTATATAAAACCCACAATTAAATTAAATGCGCCAGTTAACATAAATCTGCCCCCATATGTGTATCTAGAGAGAGTAGACGGTCACTGGATGAACTAAGTGTTACTTTGAAGAACATGTAACACCGCACCCGCACGTCCGTTCCAGTGTAGGAAAGGCAAGGAAAAGAAGTTGTAATTTTGTCCAAATACTACCATGAATAGTAGCAGTAGTTTGTATTGCAACTGCAAGCACAGCATATATCCGGTTATTTCGGTGGACACTCCCTACCTCTCTTAATAACTTTAGTTTAGTAGTAGTAGTACGTCATTCATGTGTGGGTGTATCACTGTTCACTCAATAATAAGCAAAGCACCTAAAGTCATCCCATATGTCATCAAATACATCCCATGTGAAGTGATAGATAATCAGATTATTTAACTTCTTCATTTTCCTTTTCTAATACTCATTTGCACTATAGGGTGAAAGCTAAATTAATTAAGCAGTAGCCCTTTTAACAGAGTATTCTCAGTGCCACCCGTAATAGAAAAGTAAGAGCTTCACCACCTGCATGTACTGGACTGGTACAGTAACGCAAGTCTGCCTCACTCACCATGGTGTGCGCGTCTGTTTTTCTCGGGTGCAAGTTCACTGCGCTGGCATTATGCCGGCTTGCATAAGATAACGTACCAATTTTCCTAAACAAGAGAGAAGAAGAAGAATAAGACTGGTGTACTGTCATAGTCGACTGTAATGGAAGTCCATAGTGCTCGTAGAATTTGTTCCTTAAACTCCCACTAATGTTAGAGCAAGGATGAAGAAGTCGGAGGTTACATAGATACTGTCCTCAATAGTTATGTACTGTGCTTTCAATTTGCTACTTGTACTGTGACACAACTTTCTGCTCAATCATTTTGTGTTAATCTTAAGGAGCATTGGTTACAGACTATGTCTTTCTTTCTTCATATAGTTGCTCCTTCCAAATCCAAGAGACCATCAAGGAGAAGGGAGCTGGCTCGAATGGCCCGGCAACGGAGGCTGAATGCCACTGTCGCTGAATATCGGCGGCTGGTGACCCTGGAGGAGGAGGAGACGCAGTCTGGTACTACAACAACATCCACTGGGACAGCTGCATCCTCCTACGTGCGGGCTGCCAGCCAGCGCAGTGCTCCAGCGGTACGGAGCCGGGCTACCAAAGCCAACCGCCACCGCCGAGCAGCAAAGACAGCAGCTGCCCCACAGGATTTGCAAGGCACGCCAGCGCCGCTTATGCCTCAGAGTGTCCTACCTGGAGCAGGAGGTCCTAACCTATAAGAACTTGGTGGAGGGCCTCCGCTTCGACCATGCCACCCTCCGCAAGGAGCATGATGCCCTGGCCGCTAAAGTCAACAGCACCCTGCCGTAGTGTCCCTTGCCCCTTTTTTAGAGACTTTTGGGGGTGGGAATTGGGAGTTGTTTTTTTTTGGGACTTTTGAAGGACAATCGTTGGGGTTAGGGAGGGTCTTGCGGGAGATTATTTTGTTAGGGCTAAAAAAATATACTTTTTGAAACTTTATCTGACCATACCTGTTTTTTACTGCTTTTGAGTCTGGTGGGTGGGGGTTTAACAGTAAGTTTGTTTTCCTAAATAGTCCTAGGACTTTAGTAGTACTACCGTCAATCTCTCGTCTCTCCTAATACTCCATTATACTACCTCCAACCAAACGCTTATCTTACCTGTAATTTGTGTTTGAAAGTAGGGCTAGGCCTAGGGCTGGCTCCACGGGAAATGGCGAATAAGGTTGGCAATCCAGGGCGGATGACATTTCCTAATCATTGCGGTGGTACTAGTGGTGTGACACAGTGGCAGTTGCATGCCTATGGAAAAAAAGAAAACGAAACCTGGTTTGTCCTTACTGTAGCATTACAACGGTAGGATAGAGAATATAGCAGGTGACAATACACTAGAACAGTGCCACAATGTAGCCTAACAAATGGTAAAGTATTGAAAGTATAACTTGTACTTGTGTTGGATTTCTTTGACATTGGCTACTACTACAAGAAATAGTACTGAAGCTGAGTAAGTCTAGAATATATCCTCGGATTCCTTCACCAGCCTGTTGCTATGACCTTATCCTCCCCAGCAAGTGTGTGGAATTGTTGATGTCATTTAGTCACACATCAAGCAAAACCACACAGCCCGGGGGAAGAGGGTTAGGGTTTGTAAAATGGATGGGAATGGGGGTTTCTTTTTGGGTAGGTTTTGTTGAGAGAAAAAAAAACAAAGCACAGCATGGACAAACAATAATTGAACATAAAGAAATTTTTGGGTACAAAGCTAACCATAAATCTTTTACGTGACATAAAGGAAGTGCATGCACTACTGAATGCATTGTTACTGAAAAGTAAGTAGTACTTTCGACAACCGTGAATGACAGAATGCGACAGTACAGGGCTACATTAAATTAGGTTTAAAAAATAGCCGAACTAAAACCTATAGAATGGCTGTAGGGATCAATTTAGAAGCAGAGAGAGATCCAAGAAATGCAGTCACACTCATAGAAGAAAACAATGGATACTGTATCTGTATGTTGTTGTAGTTGTCCTGTTGAATTTGGTAAGTAAGTTGCATGCAGCAAACAATTCCTCTTATTAGCGGCACTCCTCCATTCCAGCTGATGCTTCGTCCATCAATGTTGGTGACCAGAAGACACCCTGTCCACTGCCTGTCTGGCGGATGCTGAATTGCGGATCGCTAATGTGAAGCCTGACTCCATCCTTTTTTCCCCATTGCACAAACTGAAACCCGGCCTGTAATTATTGAACGAAAAAAAGGAAGTGATATAATATTACAACACCCCTGATAAATAAATATAAGGTATGTACGCTGTGTAGTGCAAAAAGTCACACTTTGATTTTCCTAATAGACAGTACAACATTTTTGAAAGTGCGTACTCTGTCTGAGTCACCTTTTCAAGGATAAATAAGTATGGGCAAATTAATTTAGCGGATCTTTCCCCTCAAGCTAGGTGTACTGTAAACTGTGTTTTAGAACAAAATTAAACCTTCCCAGCAGTGCTCCCACCCAGACCCTTACTAAAGCCAGTCGCAAAAATGTAGAAGACCCCCTATCAGATCTCAAAAAACGAGGCCTAGCAGAAAACTGGTGACAAAACGTACTTTGAAAGTAAAAGTAGGCCCAAATACCGCCTTAACCCACCGTGGATTGTATTCAAACCACTTGCAAGCAAGCAAAAGTATCCATAGCCAGCATCGCTCCAAGACTCGAAAACCACCCCACCCAAACACATGCAATAGAAATACTGCTGACCCTAACGAGCCCTCAGTTAAGAATAGTGGCAAAGGCTTTCTTTAACTATGCCAAATCCCCCCTTTCTCCCCCCATGGATTTTCTTCAAATGACTTGCAACCAAAATTACACATTCTCACGAGTGCTCTAAGACCCCAGAACTCAGTTGCAAAAATCTAGAACACCCCGAAACACATGCAATCCTGCTGCTAGGGCTAACCCTAACGAACCCTAAGTTACAAAAAGTGCCAAAAGGCTTTTCCTTATGGATTTCGTCCCAACCACTTCTATCCAGTATTAGACCTTCCCAGGAATGCCCCAAGACCCGCCAGCCCACCTGCCAAAAAGCACAACACCCCCAAACAGCCAAAAAGGAAAATCTCATACTTACAATATTTCTCGCCTTCGGTCCAAACGCGCTGTGCAGCTAGGCCATAACTCCCGTTTTCCACAACGGATTTCCTGAAAAGCAAATGCAATCAAGATTCGACTGTCCCAGTAGTGCTCCCAGACCCCAAAACTCACCCAAAAACGCCCGGAACCCCCCCAAAGAGCACCTCAAAGACAAGCAAGTCAGCAAAAACACAAAACAATTTCCGCCTTCGATTTGGTCCAAACCACTTTTATCCGGTATTAGAGCTTCCCAGCAATGGTCCCAGGGCCGTCAACCAAGGAGAAAACTAGTAGAAGACCCCCAAACAGCCAAAAAGCAAAAGTACAAAAATGGGGACTTAGTCATTTTCTTGGCAATTTCCCAAATCACTCCGCGCGCGCTCTCCAGCTAGGCCCTAACTCTCCTCTGCCACCATGGATTTGCTTCAAACCTCTTGCAAACTAAAGTATACATAGCCAGCAGTGCTCCCAGACCCCGAAACCCACCCACAAACACCAGGAAGCCCCCCAAACAGGCCCCCGAAAATGCTACATTGAGCAAAATGTCAGAAATAGCAAAAATAAATTCAGCATGGATTTTGTCCCAACCACTTCTATCCGGTATTAGACCTTCCCAGGAATGCCCCAAGACCCGCCAACCCACCCGCCAAAAAGCACAACACCCCCAAACAGCCAAAAAGGAAAATCTCATACTTACAATATTTCTCGGCCTTTGGTCCAAACGCGCTGTGCAGCTAGGCCATAACTCCCGTTTTCCACAACGGATTTCCTGAAAAGCAAAGGCAATCAAGATTCGACTGTACCAGCAGTGCTCCCAGACCCCAAAACTCACCCAAAAACACCCGGAACCCCCCCAAAGAGCACCTCAAAGGCAAGCAAGTCAGCAAAAACACAAAACAATTTCCGCCTCCGATTTGGTCCAAACCACTTTTATCCGGTATTAGAGCTTCCCAGCAATGGTCCCAGGACCGTCAACCCAGGAGAAAACTAGTAGAAGACCCCCAAACAGCCAAAAAGCAAAAGTACAAAAATGGGGACTTAGTCATTTTCTTGGCAATTTCCCAAATCACTCCGCGCGCGCTCTCCAGCTAGGCCCTAACTCTCCTCTGCCACCATGGATTTGCTTCAAACCTCTTGCAAACTAAAGTATCCATAGCCAGCAGTGCTCCCAGACCCCGAAACCCACCCACAAACACCAGGAAGCCCCCCAAACAGGCCCCCGAAAACGCTACATTGAGCAAAATGTCAGAAATAGCAAAAATAAATTCAGCATGGATTTTGTCCCAACCACTTCTATCCGGTATTAGACCTTCCCAGGAATGCCCCAAGACCCGCCAACCCACCCGCCAAAAAGCACAACACCCCCAAACAGCCAAAAAGGAAAATCTCATACTTACAATATTTCTCGGCCTTTGGTCCAAACGCGCTGTGCAGCTAGGCCATAACTCCCGTTTTCCACAACGGATTTCCTGAAAAGCAAAGGCAATCAAGATTCGACTGTACCAGCAGTGCTCCCAGACCCCAAAACTCACCCAAAAACACCCGGAACCCCCCCAAAGAGCACCTCAAAGGCAAGCAAGTCAGCAAAAACACAAAACAATTTCCGCCTCCGATTTGGTCCAAACCACTTTTATCCGGTATTAGAGCTTGCCAGCAATGGTCCCAGGGCCGTCAACCCAGGAGAAAACTAGTAGAAGACCCCCAAACAGCCAAAAAGCAAAAGTACAAAAATGGGGACTTAGTCATTTTCTTGGCAATTTCCCAAATCACTCCGCGCGCGCTCTCCAGCTAGGCCCTAACTCTCCTCTGCCACCATGGATTTGCTTCAAACCTCTTGCAAACTAAAGTATCCATAGCCAGCAGTGCTCCCAGACCCCGAAACCCACCCACAAACACCAGGAAGCCCCCCAAACAGGCCCCCGAAAACGCTACATTGAGCAAAATGTCAGAAATAGCAAAAATAAATTCAGCATGGATTTTGTCCCAACCACTTCTATCCGGTATTAGACCTTCCCAGGAATGCCCCAAGACCCGCCAACCCACCCGCCAAAAAGCACAACACCCCCAAACAGCCAAAAAGGAAAATCTCATACTTACAATATTTCTCGGCCTTCGGTCCAAATGCGCTGTGCAGCTAGGCCATAACTCCCGTTTTCCAGCACGGATTTCCTGAAAAGCAAATGCAGTCAAGATTAGACTGTCCCAGCAGTGCTCCCAGACCCCAAAACTCACCCGCAAAGATCCGGAACCCCCCCAAAGAGCACCTCAAAGGCAAGCAAGTCAGCAAAAACACAAAAAAAATTCTGCCTCCGATTTGGTCCAAACCACTTTTATCCGGTATTAGAGCTTCCCAGCAATGGCCCCAGAGCCGTCAACTCACCCGCAAAGAAGTAGAACACCCCCACAAGTGCTGAGTCTTTCTTCATTGGGCGTAATCCAGCCCTCTGCTTTGAGGGAAATAGGAGTCTGGAGGAGGAGGATAGAGGAGCATGTTCTTCTGAACTTGTGAACCTGAGGAATGCAGACTGCGGCACCTTCAAATCAATAATTTAATTTAATTTAATTAATTTAATTTAATTTAATTAATTTAATTTAAAATCTTATATAGCGCGCAGCTACCCTAGGGCATCCCGGCGCTTCAAGACAACATCGGATGGTAAAGGGAACAGCATCGAGGCGTTATGCCGGAAACAGGAAGGTTTTAAGACCCTTGCGGAAACGCAGTGTGCAGGGCTCAGCTCGGAGTTTTTGGGGAAGCGAGTTCCAAAGCTTTGCCGTGTTAAATGAAAATCTTCTCCCACCAGTGCGGGCCTTTTTGACTCTAGGCACCATCAAGAGATGTTTCGTGTCTGACCGCAGCGTTCTGCCAGCTTTGTAGGGAGTCACTAGATTTTTTAAAATAAGGGGACCTTTGCCTGCAAGAATTTTATGAGCGGTACAGAGTGCTTTAAAAGTCACTCTCTCCCGCACGGGGAGCCAATGCAGTGCCTTCAATGCTGGTTTCGCAGATTGCGTCTTCGGAATGTCCGTGAGCAGCCTTGCCGCTGCATTTTGGACCTGTTGAAGAGTCTTAAAGGTTGATTCAGGGGCGCCCAAAAAGATGGCGTTGCAATAATCGAGTCTAGATGTTATGACACCCTGAATCAGCAGCTTCCTCGATGTTACCGGAAGTAGGGGGAAGATTTTCCGAGCCGACCTGAGCAGGGCATAGCATACTCCTGCTGTTTTCTTGGCTTGGGTGCGGAAAGACAAGTCTGGTTCCAGCCAGACTCCAAGGCTTTTGATCGCATCTTTGGGGGCCGGGGGATCGCCCATACATCCCGGCCAACTAAGCGGCGGGAGAAGGGTAGTTTTACTCCCCAGCAGCAGTATTTCCGTCTTTGAGCCGTTTAACTTAAGGGAGGAATCTCCCATCCAAGTGTGAACATCTGCCAGGCAGGAGTTCAAGATGTCAGGATTGTCGGCCAGATGTGATAGGGAAACCACTAGCTGCGTATCGTCAGCGTAGCTGACGATTTTGATGTCATATGGGGATACTACGTCCTCCAGGGGGGCCATATATACATTAAATATTGTAGGGCTCAATGACGAGCCCTGTGGCACTCCACACTGGAGGGGAATGGATTTGGATCTCTCAGGGCCATCCCACACCTGGTAGGAACGATTCGAAAGAAAAGATCTCAGCCACAATAGGCAAACAAGTGAAGACAGTTCTGCTGATGGGCTTGTTTTTTTGATTAGGTGATTAAAGTTTGAATTATATTAACTGTGCACAACAAAGAAAGACAGACACACAGGAATAAAAGTGAATAAGGACGAAAAAGAAAGTTATTGATTCATTGTCTCATTTTCAGGGCTCGGTGTCAGGGTCTAGGAATAAGACTAAGGCTTCGTCATCATACTCTGCGAATTCAGGCAGGGTGAGCTCAGTGTCACCGAACGGAGAAGAAATTCCCTCATCTACGTTGCTGTCCACCTTGTCTTCATCCGGCGTGCTTTCTCGTACTTTGTAATCTGGTGGTATGAGGTGCTGATTCATCTTGATCATTGCTAACCTCTCCACATTTTTGGGCGAGAGGCGGCTCCGTTTGGGAGTTACAATGCCACTAGCAGCACTGAAAACACGTTCAGAAGACATGCTTGCGAGTGGGCAAGACAAGTAGTTTAAAGCCAGGTTGGAGAGCTGTGGCCACAATTCTTTTTGCCCATGCCAATACGCCAATGGGTCAGCATTAACATAGACCTCTGTTGAGTCATTCAGATAGTCCTGCACCATCGGCTCAAGGTCCTCCAAGGTTCCTCCACTTTGCTTAGCTGTTGCTGTGACCTTTTGAGAACCAAACCCAAGCAGAGTTAGCCAATCCTCTTCAGCATCCAATGTTACTGTTGTGTCTGGTGCAGATGATCCGGTTGCCGGTGTCTTTAACGGCTGAGAGGTCACTTGTGCCACAGCCACAGGTGCAGAAGTGGATTGTTTTGACTGGGGATGGCCTGCTGATGCTGATGCTGATGTACTGCCTTTTCCTTCAATGAGCTGCCGTTCTCTTTCAAACCTCTTGGCTGACGAGGCTAGCCAACGTTTGTACTTTGTAACATCTTCATCAGCAAAAGGAAAGAATGCTCGGCCTGCCAGCGCCTTTTTGTAGAGTGGATCCAGAATAGTAGCACAAATGTAATGCTGTTCTGAGTGGATCATTTTAAGACGTTCATCACCCTGTAGGCGCTCTAATAATTTCTCCGCCAAAACAAAAGGATCTTGGTTTTTTTCATCTTTTTGAAACACAGAAGACACCGCCTTCAGTTGGTGCTCCAGCATGTACAACAATGGGATAGCTTTTCCCAAATTACAGTCCTCCTTGCTGACTGCACGCGTGAAGACCTCAAAAGGACGAAGCATGTCTGTCAGGCTTTTAACTATTTCCCATTGCGCCGCATCCATCCTCAGGTCCTTCTGAGCTGTACCCTGTTTTAAGAAATAGTGATCGAGTACCGTATACTGCTCATACAGACGCTCAAGCATGTAGAAGGTTGAGTTCCAACGTGTTGCCACCTCCTGGATGAGTGCTTTCACTGGCATTCGACGTTCATGTAGCAGGCTCCTCAGATGCTTCCGGGCCTTAAAAGAATGGCTGAAATGGTTGCACATTTTTCGGCAGGTGTCCACTACCTCGCACGCTGGACTGTCTTTATCACTCAAGAATTTTTTAACAACCAGGTTTATACAGTGCGCCAAACACGGCACTCTGAAATAGTGACCCAGCTCCATGGCCTTAACTACATTGGCGCCATTATCCGTGGAAACATAACCAATCTGGTGTTTTTTTGGAGACAGCCAGTGAAGGACCTTTGTGTTAAACTCATCCAAAATGTTTTGTGCTGTGTGACGTTTCTCCAAGCCAAACATGGCTAGTGTTGCATGTTTCCGAGCAGCTTTAAAAACTTGGTCCGGGTCAACAACTGCGTTTAGCTTTGCTTTAACCCCTGAAAAAGAGACCCAGTGTGCAGTGATGTACATGTAATCAGCGCCTGCGCCACTGGTCCACATGTCTGTTGTCAGATGTATAGTGTGAACAGCACTCTTCTGCAAAGCTGCCCCAATCACCTCCAGCACATCTTCATGTAGTGCTGGAACCGCAACTCTGGCAAAATAGAACCGGCTAGGAACCTTCCATTTAGGGCAGAGGGCTGCCACTAATTCTAGAAAACCAACCCCTTCTACAAAAGAAAAAGGGAGAAGGTCCAGAGCTAGCATTTTAGCCACCTTAGTGTTATACAGACGCGTCAGTGGGTGGTTGCGTTCATATGGAGCTTCTGTAAACAACATCTTTTTAATGTTGCCCTGGACCAAGCATTTACGGGATGATAATGATTTCTTCAACCCAGTTACGCTCGCTGATGAACTTTTTCACCTTGGTGTCTCACTCTCTCCCACACTCCTAGTGTGGCTCACATGGGGTGTGCAGCTGACAGGGGTACTGGGTGTAAGTGAAGTGTTTGACACGTCTTCTTCCTCCTCGTCATCATCAGATGAAACATCAACGTTTTCATTACGTGCAATTCGGGCTTCCTTGATCGCCTGTAGGTGCGCAAACCATTTGACAGCGTGCTTTCAGTCAAGATGACCTCTCTGGCCTCCGGTACCATAGTTGGAACCAAACTTACCACGACTAACTGCAAACTTACAAATGCTACAAATGGCGAGGTTTTCCTTTTTTGGACAAACACTAAAGAAGTCCCAAACTGCAGACTTGAAATGTCTTTGGGGGCCAGAGGAGGCGGCGATACTGGTGGTGGTGGTCCTGCTGCTAATGCCAGATGAAGTGGAGGATGTGGATTGCCGAACTTCAGTACGTTTTGCACTTTCACCACCACTAATTGAGGTCGAGGTGGATGGAGGTCCCTTCTGGCGAGTAAGAAATATGGAAGCGGTAGGTGTTGGTGTACTAGTTAACTCCAATTATTGTGGTGTTTCTTCCATTGCCTCCTCGTCAACAACATCATCACGCTCAGCATGCAGCTTCTCGGGCTAGGGTCAAAATGTCTGTTTGCTGCATGCCCGCTGGGGCTGCAGTGACCTTTATGATGACTGGGTCGTCATCGTGAGAGCCTTCATCAGCAGCAGTATCCGCCACTTCTTGTTGAGCCTCATCACACTCCATAACTATGAGTTTTTCGACGACCTTCCTTTTACGCTTACCTACCTTTGTCAGATCATGGTGTGCCTCACTCTCAGACGGCCGTGGTGGTTCCCAATTTTCATCCATATCATCAGAAGGAGGTGGGCTTGTAGAAGATGTAGACACCACCCTTGATCTTTTCCTTGCTAGGGATGTGGATGACAATGAATGATCATCAGGAGGAGTGGCTTCCTCAAATGATGCCTCGGCTTGCTTGTCGATTTCCTGATGTGCCCCTACTTCGGGAGGAACAACTATTGTGGGCACTTGTGACCCTCCAAGCACCTCTGCTTGCGCATCTCCTTGCGCTGCCTCTCCTTCCACATGTACTTGGGCTTGTACTTGCACATGTGGTTGTTGTTGCGACTGTGGTTGTTCAAAGCTCGTCAGATGAGTTACAACAACCTGTGTTGATTGAGGGACATTGCTGCTACTTTCTTGCGATGAGCCAACATCACTGGTCGATGGTGATTGAAGAAGTACACTGACTGCCTCTGCAGCACTCAAGAGCTTGGACTTAAGTTGGTGTGGTGGTGGTGGTGGCACTGAGCCCAATGGAGTGGGGGTGCTGCTCCCAGCTTGGTCCCCAGCAGATCCCGCGACTGCTGCAGGCGTACTTTTTTTTGTACTCCCAAAAAATGTGGCGGGCGGCACACCAGTCTCATTGGTAACTAGCTTCTTCTGCTCCTTACTGGCAACTTTCTTGCTAGAGGAGCTATGGGGAACTTTTTTGGGGGCCATCTTCTTCAGAGCAGGTCAGAACAGCAGGCCGCAGTTGCACGAGTTGCAGAGTTGTCTGTGGCCAGACGTGACGTCGCGTGACGTTATGCTGCACACACACACCGCTGCAGGACTTCTTCCTGGCACTGGTGGTTCTCTTGAGTCTTGTGCACCTAAAAGCAATGGAAGACAGAGGAACATCAGTTCAGTTATACACCCCAAAAAAATCGAAAAACACAGAAAAATCAGCACAATCCCAAGCCCTCCATGATGTTTAAATTCAAGACACCCCACAGAAAGACTAGGCCTATGCACCACTCAGTACCCCTGGGCATAAAGGTTGAAAGCTTGGCAACATGGTTGCAGACCTAAGAACACTGCCTGCATTCAAAATGGCCCCCTCCCTCCCAGCACATGGCCAGGGCCTGTAGCAGCACTCAAAATGGCCCCCACCCACATGGCCTGTCCCCATGAACACCCCAAAAAATCGAAAAACACAGAAAAATCAGCACAATCCCATGCCATCCAGGCCCTCCATGATGTATAAATTCAAGACACCCCACAGAAAGACTAGGCTCAGGCACCACTCACTACCCCTGGTGAAAAGGCCACAATAACAGCCCAAAAAAACGAAAATCACAGAAAAATCAGCACACTCCCAAGCCATCCAGGCCCTCCATGATGTTTAAATTCAAGACGCCCCACAGAAAGACTCAGTCCACCCAACACTGAGTACCCCTGGGCAAAAGGCCCCAAAACAGCCCAAAAATCGAAAATTCCAAAATTGTAGTTGCTGCAACTGTAATGCCCCAAACAAACTTACTTGTGAAATTTTTAATCCGAAAGTGATCCAAAGAAAGTCAAAAAGGCCTCAAATCCAAATATCCAGCAGCATCCACAAAAAGTAATCCTTCCAGGTGAAGAATCCGAATGAAAGTGACCAGCACATGAAGAAAGCACTGGGAGGAGCCTGCTGGACAGGAACAGGAAGTTGGAGACTGTGGGGCACTTCCTTCCTCGTCCCCCCCCCCCCCCCAAAATGGACTCCTTGCAAAAAAAAGTGCAGGCAAATGTCAACCTGAGAAGTTATTCTGATAAAAATCATCATTTCCAGAAGGTTTATGCTGCTTGCTGGTGGATTTCTTGTGCAGAATTGCAAATTTTGTATTTTCGCGAGTGCGAGATTGTTGCTGCCCGCCGCATCTACAAGTTTGCAATTGTGTACTCCCGCGATACGTGATCACGGCGTACTCGCATTGACAAACTCTTGCAGTGCAAGATGGCAAGCCGCGATGACGTAATCGCGCTCGCCAAACTCCCGCGGGATCCAGCAGCAAGATCCAAAATGGCGCAGCACTCGCAAAATATTGAGAAAAACAACTCAGCAAACGCTGAATGACGGTAAGTGAGCGCCGCGCGCCGCAAAATTGTATCACCAAGAAAAAAAATCCGCTGCGTGCGAATTCGTGGATTTTCGGTAAATTAGCGAGCGTTCGCGGATTGCGAATTTACCGAAAATCCGCAAAATCCGCGAGCGGAACGGATTTTCCGCCCATGCTTACCTCTATCATTACCTCATGAAAAAGGTCGACTTTATTCCCAGGCGGGAGTTGTGGGAAGAATCTAGATTGCCTTTTCAGACCACTTTCTCCACCCATGTTCGTGGGTGTGCCTAGTTGTTTGCAAAATTCATTGTCAGTCTGAAATTAGCTTGTGGTCTCTTTTTGACTTAATGATGGTGTTTCTTTGATTGATGCCACTGTCATTATTACTGGTAAATCCTTTAGTACTGTCGGAGATACTACCTCAATACATGTTATGTTAACAGGTTTCTTGGCCTTTTTCTCAGTGAAATACTTTCTGAGTTTTACTTTCCGACAGAATTTATACATATCAATTCTTATATTGGGTACATCAATGTGCTTGTTTGGTCAGTAAGATAGTCCTTTATTCAATAGTTTCATTTGTATATCTGATAATTTCTTACTCGACAGATTGATCACAAGATTATCAGATATTGTCGATTTCTTTGTCGCTATCTTTGCTTTCCTTTGCCTCTCTTTTGCTTTATTCCGCCTTCCGCCCCTTCTGATTGTACTTTTGTTGGCGGTTGTGTTAGAGGTTTTGGCTGCCCTCTTCCCCATGTATTTGCTCTTCCTCTTCCTCTCTGTCGCGTGACCATATGGGCCAACTGCATCTCCCCGCGAAAATCCAATGGCATGTTGGTTATCTCTTCATCATTGGAGCTAATCTCTGAACTGTCAACAACATCTGTATCTTCTGCTCCCGCACTCTTATCCATTACTACATGGCTTCTTAGGGTGTCGTACTTACGAGCGAATGTATAAATTCGTCCATTCGCATAGTCCAGTCTGTCTCCGGTGAACTTATTGGCTTTGCGTTTTTCCACCTCCATTTCATGTTTTTCCACTTTTTTCTCCATATTTTCAATGGATTCCTTATTCTCCTCAGTTGCAGGTATATCTGCCAGTTCTAGTTCCAGCGCTTCAATCACGCTTGTTATCTTTTCCAATTTCCATTCTGCATGTATGATAAGGGTTCTCATCAACTTGAAAGAGCACTCATTAGTGTCTTTTTGCCATAATTTGATGAGGTCTGGGTCCAGGTCGTTGAGGGTAAGCATAATGAGTATCCTCAGGCCCCGTGGGACCCTCTTATACTCTATATATTTCTCCAGAGTTGTTTTTTTTCCCACCATTTGTTAACTTCCATGATTTTTTGTTGTTGTAATTCTCTTAGTATGGTTAACACTGTTCTGGTGTCTTTCTCAGCTCCCCCCGTTTTCTTATCGGCATTTGTGCGTGTCGCAGGGGTGCTGTCGTCATTGAGCAGTTCACTTGCCCTTATCTGGTGATTTCTTGATTTGTCTGCCATATTCCGGTTTGCAAGGTTGAACAATTTTGTACTTTTTTAATTAAACGTTTCTTTGCTTGGTTTGTTGTTTTATCAATCTCAATGGCGGGTTGTCAGGTTCCTGCTCCTCAGGTTTGTCAGACTTCCCCCCTTGTATCCTGCTGATCTTTGAGAGCACTCCGTGCTCTTTTGGCTCAAGAAATGCTGCACTGCCCCTTTATGGATTTACTGGGTTCTCAATTCCTCCCGGAACACTCTCCCCGATGCTTCTCATGGGCTGTCACTCGCGCTGCAGTGCAATTTCCTGATTTTGGACCTGAGCGTGGGATTATTTTACTGTGTTACAATTTCAATAGTGTTCTCCTTCTTCCAAGAACCGCTATGCCCTCACGCCTTGGCTACTTTCCCCAAGCGGTTTGGTTGCAGGTGGGGTCAGCCGCCCCCACTCCACTCGCACACCGCCTCCGCAGCGTTCACGAGCGATGCAGTGAACGCCCAGCCCACGCACTCACCGCTGGGTCTTCACCACCCGGTCCGACCGCGATTGTTTCCTCGGCGCTGACGATCAAGCGTCTTCCACCGCGGAGAATCAGGAATTGCAGCAGAGGTGTTGATCGCACATATAAAGATATGTGGTATTTTGTATTTATAAATTGATGTGGATCTCACTATTGAGCCGTGCTTACCTTTGTAAGTCGTATTACTGTACCTGACTGTCGTACTTTTTTTTCCTTGCAGCTTCTGAAAAATACACTATGTAAAATATATAAAGATACATGTTATTTTTATAAATTGGTGTGGATCTCTCCTCCTCTCTGATAAGCCTAAGGCTGCTTGACTACACTACCCTCTGAAGAGCACCTTGGGATTGCTGAAACAAATCCCTGTCCACTTACAAGGGAATACCTGAACTCTTTGCACAGTATACCTCTTTTTGGTATACTATATAAAGAGCCAGATTACTACAATCCTCACATAAAAATATAATGCACCCTGCAAAGGGCCCTGAGGTCTGCGGCAGGTGTTACTTAAATATACTATTGCAGTGACATTAGCTTGGCTCACAGTGACTGTGCTGTGCTGCACACATGGTTTGCACCATGAAACGCAGCCTGCAATGGAAGTCTGAATGCCAACTGAAGGATGATAAAGACCTTCTGAATTGTTCCATCTCTTCTGATTTGAATTTTCTTAATAGTAGAATTTTAAGGTTAAGTGATGTCATACATGTGAATTTCCAATGATTATAAATAATTATGCAATAAATTATTTCATTCATTCATTCTGTCAGCATGCAATTTTTATGGGGTCCCTAAAAGTGGCATTATATGCATGCTGCAGCCCTTAGGGACACTCTTTAGTACCCATGCCCTAGGTAACAGGAATACCATTTACTAGGGACTTACAGGGCTGCTAAAGTCCTTGCTAATTGAGTTACAATTGAACAGTTGCCTGGTTTTAGGGAAGGAGCACTTGCACTGGGGACATGGTTAGCAGGGATCTGCAGCAACGTCAATCCTAAAATACTTGGGAAAACCTGGGGGTGACCATGTCAACAAGGGACACTTCCCTACCCTACACAACCCACACCCCTCCCAAACAAAAGGGAACAAATCTAACCATCCCCATTCATTCATTGTCAAACTGGAAGAACCTGGAAAGGATCAGCATTGTCATGGTCAGTCCCAGGTCTATGCCTCACTGTCAATCATTAATTTAGGGGCTTATAAAACGTGGCTACTCTAATGAGCATCTCAAGGCTCTGGTCTTGTGAATCCTGGCGACGGAGGATAGGGTTAGTTGGGCGGAGCAGAGTTATCTGGAAGGCACTTGGAATGTGAGGTGGTGGTTCTGTTCAGTTATGCTGGTCCTTTGATGGGAAGAGCTTTTGTAGGCATGTGTGAGGAGTTTAAAGGTGATTGTATTACTGACTGGGAGCCAATGGAGTTGGTGGTGGTGTTGCGTGATGTGGCTGTGGCTGTGGCAGGTGAGGTCAAGGACCAGTCTGGCTGTGGTGTTTTGGACGTCCTGTAGTTTCTTGAGCTGTTTCCTGGTGATACCGGCATAGAGCGCATAGCCGTAGTCGAGTCTGCTGGTGATGAGTGCATGGGGGACCATCTTTCTGGATTCTGTAGGCATCCATCTGATGTGAAAAACCAAACATTGTAGTAGGGCTAGAGGGACGTTTAAAGACCAGAGCCTAAGTAATGTCCCCCGCTAGGACTAGACTATAAACAATAAACTTAGGGGTCTAAAGCTGAATCCGATATTGATTCGCTAATATTGTACCTATGCCATCAAGTGTGCTTAGGGATCAAAAGTTATAGGTTGAGTGACAGACCAAATCGCCAAAATGTGAAACACCTGTAACCGTGAGTCACCCCTGTTGGAGGATTCCCATCAAAGTCCTGTATGGATCAATATTATCATCTGGTAATCCTCATCGGGTATTGTGTCTCTTGATCATTGAGACCATATGCATACCCTGATGGATGGTTCGGGGTAGCGACCACAATCAACAGATATGCCACATGATGTTGACTCGATGGGAAAGTGCAGTGCAAAAAATAAGAGTGGTGATTAAAAAAGGATAGGGAACTAACAAAAATCACTTTTAATGGGCGTTGGCCCCTTCCTGGTTAAAAACAAGAACAGTTTGGCAAAATCGTCGCAGTACATACAAATAGCTGCGGAGAGACCAACATGTTTCAGCCGCGGAGGGAGATTCCTCAGGCTTTCGTCAGGGTCTCTGTTCTTTGATAAAGCTACTGCCTATAAGTGTTAGATAACGTGTGTGAAAAACTATACAAAAAAACACACAAGTGAAATATAACAGTAAAGGATATGATGTTCCTTCATCTGTACGAACTCCTCTTCGGCACCTGGTGTCTTGTTACTGTAGTAAGGGGACAAACGTACAAGTGAAACACTTCCAGCTACTCTGGTCTGTGCCGAACAGTACAACAATTCAAGAGTATTTTCAACCTTCAATACTCACCCAGTGTGTCCGGGGAGTGGACCTCACCTCTTCCTCGACCTGGCTCAGGATATGTGAGACCCCGCTCTACAAGGACAGAAACCGACTTCATGATTACAAAAACGGAGGGATCAGGTGTTGATCTACTCAGATATTGCATGATTCACGAAGTCAAAGGTATTCTGAACGTAGAGTAAACTGTCATATACCACAAAGTTCCCACCAATGTCTTACTTTCCATAATGTCTTAAAGCTTAGTCTTATAGAATGAATTTCATTAGTCTAGAGTGACTAGATATACTCTAAAGAACAGTATCTTACACAGCATTGTGGATAGACTCAAGGAGCTATCGTCCTACCTGTCCGTCGTTGTCTCGAACTGTGACTGAGTCAGGGGGAGGCAAAGGACTGTGTACGTCACTCTTACTTCAATGGTTAGAGTGGAACTCACAGCCAATCGGGATCCTCTAAGGAGGAGTTACCAATGGGCCGTGATAGATGACGTTGTCATATGTATTACCACTCCTATGAATGTTAAAAACCGGAATTCTTCCATGGAGAATGGAGTCAAACTGTGTCCCTGTGTATGCCTCAAGTAGGTGTAGGGCCTAACTGGTGCATGCCGTCTCACGGGACAGTTATGTAAGGAACTACAAAATGATGTAATGCATGGGGGATGAGTAGTTCGTTGCGTCAACCTCGGGAGAGGTGACGTTCCTGTATGTTTACGAATGTTTAGAGCTACACAAAGATGTGGTGTAGTTACTTTGCCCTCGCTAAGAGTTATACACTAGGATGTCATAGGTTACCTGGACCCAAAAACCGCTCAACGGTAATAGTTAGAATGACGCCAAACCGCTCGGGCGGCGTATTCACGGGAGTTCAACGTGAACTACTGAATGACGTAATGGTAATCGACTTGGTAGTTCAAGTGGAGTGGAAAGAAACCCGCTGTTTTTTAGTCGCTGGTCCACAGTGCCGAGTTCATGTTTCAAGATAGACTGAACCAAGGTATGTCATCATTAAGTCCAAGTCTATCCGTGCCCAATTTGAATACCCATTTCTGTTCTTTACGAAACAAAAAGTTGGACACATCACTCACGTGTGGAGGGATGAAGGGCTTCTCCAAAACATGCCATTTGAAGTCTGTTTCACCATGGTTGTGTGTTATGAAGTGTTTTGTTAGTTTTGAAATGTCTTTCTTACATCGAAAAGTACTCTTGTGCTCCTGCATCCTCACCCGTACCTTCCTTGTGGTCATGCCCACATGTCGTTCATTGCAAGTACAAGTAAGGAGGTAGATCAAATTGGTACTGTTGCAATTGGAAAATTGTCTCAATTCCCAGGGTCGATCGGTACCAATGTCTACACTAGTGATCTTAGATGTTAGTGGGCAAACAGAGCATCCTCCGCAGGGATGGTGACCTTGCACGGGGGGTAGGTCCCATAGAGTTCCTACTTCTCTCCTAGGTGCAGCTTTGGGGCGAGTGTGTATCAGGCGGTCCCTGAGATTCCTGGAACGTTTGAAAGCAAAGAGTGGGAACTCAATTCTGTCTTTACCACTGTTGAGAATACGCCAGTGTTTCTCGATTATTTTCTGAACACTGTTGGACTTGGTGTTGTATGTACTCACCAGGGTGAGACGGTTCGTAGGTGGTTTCTCAGGTTTTGGTTCCAGTAATGCAGCCCTGTGGTTGTTGGCTGCTCTTTTACATGACCGCTGCACCAGTTTTTTAGGGTAATGTCTTGATATGAGCTGTTTGGTCAGGTCGTTTGCATGACGTTCAAAAGTCTCAGGGGTGGAACAGTTTCTACGGACACGAAGAAACTGCCCGAAGGGCAAATTATCCCTCAGAGACTTGGGGTGCTGGCTCTCGTATAGTAAAAGTGAATTTCTCGCCATGGGCTTGCGGTAAAGTTCACTCTGTAGACCAGTTTCAGTGCTGTAGATCCCGAGGTCCAGAAAAGGTACTCCCTCTTTACTGATTTCGATAGTGAAGCGGAGGTAGTTATTCTGGTTGTTGAGCCATTGGTGGAATTGTAGGACAGATTCCTTGGTCCCTCTCCACACTACAAGGATATCGTCTATGTATCTTTTGTGAAGTAGTGTGGCTCACTGGTTAGAGGCGGCAGACCCGAGAGCAGAGGACGGCCCGGGACCAGGGTTCGATTCCCGGCGCGGCAGGTTTCTGGACCAGGGTCAGCGGACTCGATAATTCTCTTGCCTCGGTGCCCACTCTGATCAGCGATCACACTCGGCAACTCTGGGCATTAGCTTGCCTCATCTTCACTAACGGCCCCACCAGACCGCCGGGGATGCCTGGTCTCACCCTGGAGATACCCATTAAGGGACCATCTCTCAGGGAAGCCAGGAAGGGTTTCGCAGCGGTCGAAGCGCCTTGGGACCCTACGGGTAAGTAGTGCGCTATATAAATGCCAATACATTTACATACATTTACACATACATTTCCACCATATAATAGATGGAAAGTATGGGTTGCTCGGGTGTAGCACCATGGTCTGTTCGAATTTGTGAACGTAAAGATTCGCTAGTGACGGGGCAAAAATACTGCCCATGCTGGTCCCCGAGATGGTATACCTGGTCTTCATACATAAAGAAATTCTCTTTCATTGCTATTGTTGCCAGAGCCATAATGAAGGGCACAGGGGTGATGGAGTCAAGTTCTGACTCCTCCAGGATGGTTCTGATGGTATCTAGAGTCGCGTCCTGGGGAATGGAGGTGTATAATGACTTTACATCAAGGGAGACTAAGTAGTCTGCCTCCTGACGAAAGTCAATATCAGGAATCACTCTCAGGACATCGTTGGTGTCCTTGAGATAGGTGGGCATGGTGTGTACCAGAGGTTTGAGGAAATAATCCGCAAACGCAGATAGAGGTTCTAAAATAGAGCCCTGCCCTGATATGATCGGCCTGCCCGGTGGAGGTCTCTGGGGCTTGTGCACCTTGGGGAGGGTGTAGAAATAGGGCATGGTAGGGTGTTTAGCCTGCAGGAATTGTGCTTCTAATGTGGTTATCCAACCCTCTGCTAGGGCTTCCTCCACTAAGACTTTGATTTGATTCATCAGTCTGGGAGTGGGGTCAGTGGTCAGTGGACGATAAGCAGTGTTGTTGTTCAATTGACGGAGGCATTCCATCCTATAGGTTTCCACATCTTGGACCACGATGGAGCCCCCTTTGTCAGCGGGCTTCAGGACTATGGTACCATCCTGACACAGTGTATTAAGAGCTTTTCTCTCAGCTAGTGTCAAGTTGTTGTAACTCGACCGGGTAGAGTACTGTATTTGTTCAATGTCGTTCTTTACAGCCATTTCAAAAGTAAGTAACTGGGGTGGTAGGGCATGTGTGGGCGGTAGAAAAGTAGATTTATTTCTTAGGCCAGTGTTAGTATCATTTTCAGGTGCTGATTCCTCAATACTTTTCTGTTTAAAGAAGTAGTGTAGCCTCAGTTTGCGGAAGAACTGGGCAAGCTCAATCTGAAGTACAAATGGGTCCCCCTCATCTGTCGTCACAAACCCTAGTCCTTTATTAAGGACCACTTCCTCAATGTCAGTTAAGGTTCTTTGGCTTAGATTTATCACCAAACTCTCAGCAGGGGACAATACAATATGCCAAGTCAGCCGTGGTGGCCACCAGGACCTTGGGGGTATCCAGGCAACTTCCAACCACCAATGGCTCCATTCCAAGGTTTCCCTAATTTCAACAAACCAGCCTTTTTTAGCGCGTGGCCCCAGACGGTCACGGGGCAAAAGAAGACCGACACAGGGACAACCTCAGGTCCAATGGGAAGACACAGCAGGTCCCTACGCAGGACCCAGGAGCCATACGAGGAGGGGTGCCCAAGAATAGATAACACCCCTGCTGAGAGTTTGGTGATAAATCTAAGCCAAAGAACCTTAACTGACATTGAGGAAGTGGTCCTTAATAAAGGACTAGGGTTTGTGACGACAGATGAGGGGGACCCATTTGTACTTATTGAGCTTGCCCAGTTCTTCCGCAAACTGAGGCTACACTACTTCTTTAAACAGAAAAGTATTGAGGAATCAGCACCTGAAAATGATACTAACACTGGCCTAAGAAATAAATCTACTTTTCTACCGCCCACACATGCCCTACCACCCCAGTTACTTACTTTTGAAATGGCTGTAAAGAACGACATTGAACAAATACAGTACTCTACCCGGTCGAGTTACAACAACTTGACACTAGCTGAGAGAAAAGCTCTTAATACACTGTGTCAGGATGGTACCATAGTCGTGAAGCCCGCTGTCAAAGGGGGCTCCATCGTGGTCCAAGATGTGGAAACCTATAGGATGGAATGCCTCCGTCAATTGAACAACAACACTGCTTATCGTCCACTGACCACTGACCCCACTCCCAGACTGATGAATCAAATCAAAGTCTTAGTGGAGGAAGCCCTAGCAGAGGGTTGGATAACCACATTAGAAGCACAATTCCTGCAGGCTAAACACCCTACCATGCCCTATTTCTACACCCTCCCCAAGGTGCACAAGCCCCAGAGACCTCCACCGGGCAGGCCGATCATATCAGGGCAGGGCTCTATTTTAGAACCTCTATCTGCGTTTACGGATTATTTCCTCAAACCTCTGGTACACACCATGCCCACCTATCTCAAGGACACCAACGATGTCCTGAGAGTGATTCCTGATATTGACTTTCGTCAGGAGACAGACTACTTAGTCTCCCTTGATGTAGAGTCATTATACACCTCCATTCCCCAGGATGCGACTCTAGATACCATCAGAACCATCCTGGAGGAGTTGGAACTTGACTCCATCACCCCTGTGCCCATCATTATGGCTCTGGCAACAATAGCAATAAAAGAGAATTTCTTTATGTATGAAGACCAGGTATACCATCAAATCTCGGGGACCATTATGGGCAGTATTTTTGCCCCGTCCCTAGCGAATCTTTACGTTCACAAATTCGAACAGACCATGGTGCTACACCCGAGCAACCCATACTTTCCATCTATTATATGGTGGAAAAGATACGTAGACGATATCCTTGTAGTGTGGAGAGGGACCAAGGAATCTGTCCTACAATTCCACCAATGGCTCAACAACCAGAATAACTACCTCCGCTTCACTATCGAAATCAGTAAAGAGGGAGTACCTTTTCTGGACTTCTGGATCTACAGCACTGAAACTGGTCTACAGAGTGAACTTTACCGCAAGCCCATGGCGAGAAATTCACTTTTACTATACGAGAGCCAGCACCCCAAGTCTCTGAGGGATAATTTGCCCTTCGGGCAGTTTCTTCGTGTCCGTAGAAACTGTTCCACCCCTGAGACTTTTGAACGTCATGCAAACGACCTGACCAAACAGCTCATATCAAGACATTACCCTAAAAAACTGGTGCAGCGGTCATGTAAAAGAGCAGCCAACAACCACAGGGCTGCATTACTGGAACCAAAACCTGAGAAACCACCTACGAACCGTCTCACCCTGGTGAGTACATACAACACCAAGTCCAACAGTGTTCAGAAAATAATCAAGAAACACTGGCGTATTCTCAACAGTGGTAAAGACAGAATTGAGTTCCCACTCTTTGCTTTCAAACGTTCCAGGAATCTCAGGGACCGCCTGATACACACTCGCCCCAAAGCTGCACCTAGGAGAGAAGTAGGAACTCTTTGGGACCTACCCCCCGTGCAAGGTCACCATCCCTGCGGAGGATGCTCTGTTTGCCCACTAACATCTAAGATCACTAGTGTAGACATTGGTACCGATCGACCCTGGGAATTGAGACAATTTTCCAATTGCAACAGTACCAATTTGATCTACCTCCTTACTTGTACTTGCAATGAACGATATGTGGGCATGACCACAAGGAAGGTACGGGTGAGGATGCAGGAGCACAAGAGTACTTTTCGATGTAAGAAAGACATTTCAAAACTAACAAAACACTTCATAACACACAACCATGGTGAAACAGACTTCAAGTGGCATGTTTTGGAGAAGCCCTTCATCCCTCCACACGTGAGTGATGTGTCCAACTTTTTGTTTCGTAAAGAACAGAAATGGGTATTCAAATTGGGCACGGATAGACTTGGACTTAATGATGACATACCTTGGTTCAGTCTATCTTGAAACATGAACTCGGTACTGTGGACCAGCGACTAAAAAACAGCGGGGTTCTTTCCACTCCACTTGAACTACCAAGTCGATTACCATTACGTCATTCAGTAGTTCACGTTGAACTCCCGTGAATACGCCGCCCGAGCGGTTTGGCGTCATTCTAACTATTACCGTTGAGCGGTTTTTGGGTCCAGGTAACCTATGACACCCTAGCGTATAACTCTTAGCGAGGGCAAAGTAACTACACCACATCTTTGTGTAGCTCTAAACATTCGTAAACATACAGGAACGTCACCTCTCCCGAGGTTGACGCAACGAACTACTCATCCGCCATGCATTACATCATTTTGTAGTTCCTTACATAACTGTCCCGTGAGACGGCATGCACCAGTTAGGCCCTACACCTACTTGAGGCATACACAGGGACACAGTTTGACTCCATTCTCCATGGAAGAATTCCGGTTTTTAACATTCATAGGAGTGGTAATACATATGACAACGTCATCTATCACGGCCCATTGGTAACTCCTCCTTAGAGGATCCCGATTGGCTGTGAGTTCCACTCTAACCATTGAAGTAAGAGTGACGTACACAGTCCTTTGCCTCCCCCTGACTCAGTCACAGTTCGAGACAACGACGGACAGGTAGGACGATAGCTCCTTGAGTCTATCCACAATGCTGTGTAAGATACTGTTCTTTAGAGTATATCTAGTCACTCTAGACTAATGAAATTCATTCTATAAGACTAAGCTTTAAGACATTATGGAAAGTAAGACATTGGTGGGAACTTTGTGGTATATGGCAGTTTACTCTACGTTCAGAATACCTTTGACTTCGTGAATCATGCAATATCTGAGTAGATCAACACCTGATCCCTCCGTTTTTGTAATCATGAAGTCGGTTTCTGTCCTTGTAGAGCGGGGTCTCACATATCCTGAGCCAGGTCCAGGAAGAGGTGAGGTTCACTCCCCGGACACACTGGGTGAGTATTGAAGGTTGAAAATACTCTTGAATTGTTGTACTGTTCGGCACAGACCAGAGTAGCTGGAAGTGTTTCACTTGTATGTTTGTCCCCTTACTACAGTAACAAGACACCAGGTGCCGAAGAGGAGTTCGTACAGATGAAGGAACATCATATCCTTTACTGTTATATTTCACTTGTGTGTTTTTTTGTATAGTTTTTCACACACGTTATCTAACACTTATAGGCAGTAGCTTTATCAAAGAACAGAGACCCTGACGAAAGCCTGAGGAATCTCCCTCCGCGGCTGATACATGTTGGTCTCTCCGCAGCTATTTGTGTGTACTGCGACGATTTTGCCAAACTGTTTTTGTTTTTAACCAGGAAGGGGCCAACGCCCATTAAAAGTGATTTTTGTTAGTTCCCTATCCTTTTTTAATCACCACTCTTATTTTTTGCACTGCACTTTCCCATTGAGTCAACATCATGTGGCATATCTGAGTGATTGTGGTCGCTACCCCGAACCATCCATCAGGGTATGCATATGGTCTCAATGATCAAGAGACACAATACCCGATAAGGATTACCAGATGATAATATTGATCCATACAAGACTTTGATGGGAATCCTCCAACAGGGGTGACTCACGGATACAGGTGTTTCACATTTTGGCGATTTGGTCTGTCACTCAACCTATAACTTTTGATCCCTAAGCACACTTGATGGCATAGGTACAATATTAGTGAATCAATATCGGATTCAGCTTTAGACCCCTAAGTTTATTGTTTATAGGCATCCATCTGATGTCTTTTAGAACAGGCAGAGCGTGTGGAAGCAGGCTGAAGAAATTGCGTTGATTTGGCGGTTTATTGAGAGTGAAGAGTCTAGTATGAAGGAATGGTTGCGGATGTGGTCCGTCGGAGTGGGAGGGGGGGATCCCAGAGCACCCGCCCTCCAAGAATCGTCCAAGACTGATGGGGTGGATCCCAGGATGAGTACTTCGGTCTTGTCCGAGTTGAGCTTGAGGCAGCTGTCTTTCGCCCAGGTAGCAACGCCCTTCATTCCGCTGTGGAAGTTTTTTCTGGCGATTGTGGGTTCATTGGAGAGGGAATCATCTGGGTGTTGTTGGCGTAAGAGACAATGCTGAGTCCATTTCCTGTAGATAGATGGACCACCTCAACAGGTTATGATTTTCACCTTTCATTTGCATCAACTAACTGAGTGGCTTGTGGTCAGTTTAAACAAGGAAGGGTGTCTTAAAGAGGTATGGTCTTAGGTTCTTCAGGGACCAAACCACGACAAAGGCTTCCCTCTTAATGGTACTCCAAAGCTCTTCTCTGCTAATTCTAGCTATTCCTGGCCATCATTTGTCTATGATAGGACTGCTCCTATACCATGTTCAGAGGCATTTGTATGCACAATTAACTGCTTTGTACAACCTGGAGCTTTTAGTTTGGATGCTGAGTATATTGCTTCTGCCAGAGTTTCAAAAACCTTTTGACAGCTCACTGTCCAGTTTACTTTCTTGGGTTATCTCTTGGAGGTCAGTTCTGTGAGGGGTGCCACAATAGTACCGTAACCCTTCACAAACTTCCTGTAGTATCTAGTGAAGCGAAGGAATGCCCTGACTTGCGTCTGGGTTGTTGGAGCCTCCCAGTCCAGAATAGTCTGGATCATAGGCTGAAAGTCTTGAACTTGGCCTCTGCCTACAAGGTGGCCCAAGTATAAAACTGAGTCCTGCCCTATTTGGCATTTGATTGCCTTGATAGTGAGTCTTGCTTACTGCAGAGCTTCAAGGACAGTCCCAAGGCGGATAAGGTGATCCTTCCATGTGGAGCTACAGATAGAACCGTCATCAAGATTGGCTTCACTAAAAGACTCCTGCCCAGCCAGGACATTTTTCACCAGCCTTTGGAAGGTGGCAGGGTCATTCTTTAGGCCAAAGAGCATTACACTAAACTAGTTGTGTCCATCTGAGGGCCAATATGATGTGTTTTTTTTGGCTCCTGGGGTAAGACCAAGCTCCCGGTACCCAGATGGCAAATCAAAAGTACTGAGAAACTTGATTGCACGCAACTTGTCAATTAGTTCATCAGCCTTGGAATAGGATGTGCGTCTGTCTCCGTGACATGTTACAGCAAACAAATGATGGACGGAATACTGACAATGCAAACATTCTTCCCCAGTAAAAAGATCAGGGTTAAATACATAATTCTTTTGCCTACTACGCCACCCCAGTTAAGGTCGGTTGAGAGGAGGTCAGAGAGGTTCACTCTCTTCTTCCCTATCCTCATCAGTGATCATCTGCAAGGTCACATCAGCCCTGTCATGAAAAGGTTTTAGGCAATTTACATGGATGACCTTGTGGGTGCTTGTGGGTGCTACCTAAGTCAACCAAGTAAGTGAATTTTCTCACAATTGTAAGGCAGGGCCCACTGTGTTTGTGTTGGTCTCCAATAGGTGCCACAGGCTCCAAACCCCATTCCTTTTGCCCTTGCTGAAACTCAACCAGTGCAGACATTTCGGCAAACCTTTGCTTCTGGAGCTAGCTCTTGGCTTGCTTCAAGGCTCCTATTTGCATTCTACATATATTCAGCCATCCTGTAATGAAGGCCAAGCACATAATCCACAAAGTCAAGTTAGGGCTCTTTGAGAGGCTTCTCCCAGCCTACTCTCACCAGACTTAGTGGCTCTCTAGGCTCTCTAATAAGATGAGCAAACAGAAGTTCAAAGGGACACATGTCAACTCCCTTCTGTGGAACTTCTCTGTAGGCAAAAATGCAGGCATCGCAAAAGGACATCTCATCTCCTTTTGCGTTTTCCAGGGAGTCTCATGATCATACATTTCATGGTCTTGTTTAAGTATGGATGGAAAATTATTTCCGCTCGCGGAAATTGTGAATTTTTGGCAATTTTGTGATTCCCGAATCGCGCTAAATTGCCCAAAAATCCACAATTCGCAAGTTGGCGGAATATTTTTTGCTTCAAAAATACAATCTCTCCTGTGGCATTGACTTACCATGATTCTGCGTTCGCTGATGAGCTTTCCTCCCTGTTCGCATGCGTGCGCTGCGAGATTTTGGTAGCTGTCCAAGCGACAACGCGAACACGTCATTGCGACCCGAAACAGGAAATTGCGAACGCAAATACGTCATTGCGACCCGAAACAGGAAATTGCGAACACGAACATGTCATTGCGACCCGAACCAGGAAAAAGGCATCGCGAGCAGGCTGGTTAAGTGGTGATGTGTTTTATCTAGGAACCCGATTTAATATTGTGACCTTATGCCCCTATACGGCTATAATCAATACATATCCCTACAATGGCATAATAATCAGAGCCATATTTCAGTAACTCGCCTCTGCAGTCCATGGCACAGCAGAAGCTACTTCCTTAGATTCCTAGAGAGCACACTGAGTTCTTTCGACACACCAAACCCCCAGCAACCTGGGAAAGCCCCGCTTGCTTTGTTTTGAATTGTAACAGAACTCCTGTGAGCACTGTAAGAACAACCAGTTCTTAGTGACATCTTTATTGACGTCAAACTTGGCACCTTTCAGGTATAAATATACCAACGTTGCCTTAAGCAAACACACGGTGGTGATTCTGGAGCAGAGCAGCTAATCTACTTTCCGAGAGCCCAGCAGAAGCGAGAAGCCCACGGATGCTGCCCCTCCTCTTTGACGCACTGAGAAAGACGCTGTCTTTTCTCCTGCCAAGAAAATCCAGCTCCGGCGTTTCCAGCCTACCCTTGCGGGTGACTGGAATATCAAGTCCTGAGAGTGAGATACAAGACCTCCTACATTCTATTCCCAAGGTACAGTGCTGAATAAACCCTTAGAGAGAATTCTTGAACAGATCCTTGGCAACAAACCTACTTAACTTAAATTGCTCTTACTTACTCCTTCCCACGTATTAGGCTTAGGTCAGGTACACCGGGGTAGGCGTATTTTAGAAGCACTAGTTGAGCACGTTAGCCTATGTATATATGTATATATATTTTATCCATTTTAAAGTGTCATATGGCTAAGAAACTATATCAATGCTTTTACACTATTATTTCATAATACTCCTTTTACTGTACGTACTTTACTTTATAACAAGTCTTGCAATTGTGGCAATTCATTTCTCTTGCATGAGAAGGAAGACTGCTCAATAAATAATATCTTTCATTGAAAACGCCTGTCTCTCTATTCTCTGCACCCTGGTGAAACTAAGTATGCACATCTGACTGAGTGAAATAGCTGTCTATTGTTTCACACGACTCTAGAGATTGACTCTTATTCTGAGGGAGCAAAGTTGTCATGTTTATGCGGTTGTCGGAAGCTGAATCCCTTCTTGTCTGAGCCAGGGAAGCTGATCACTTCCTATTCAGTCAAGAATGTTTCCAGTGACCTCAGAGCTAGCTGGCGCAAACCTAAATTAAGTCTAACATAGTCAGTAGAGACCTAGAAGACCTTAGTCCTACATCTACACTGCTGTTTACGTTATTCTAATGTGCAGGGCCTATAGGGAAAATAGGAACTACACTACAGTGGAAAAAACATGTTCACGACCATTGCGACCGCATGAGCAAGTTCTCGTTCCCGAACTGGTAAAAATATCTCGCAAACTTATTGAATCACTCAACCAGACCCTTCGTTTTGTGAGTGATAAGAGGTAGTTAACTTATAAGACACACCCCATTAATTTCACATGGCGTTTATGTGAGCAGACATGAAGTTACTAACTCTGTCTGAAACCACCTCTTTAGGAAAACCCACTATAGTAAATATACTTAGGAGTGCTCTAGCGACTGCAGGAATAGTAACAGGCCTAAGGACAATTGCTTCAGGATACCTGGTGGCATGATCCACTATCACCAGTACAGTTTCCTGATGCTGTATGAGAGTCAAGGGGACCAACAATGTCAATCCCTACCCTTTCAAAGAGAACCCCAACCACTGACATTGAGGGGGCCTTTGGTTTGCCACCTGTGTTGCCAATGGTTTGGCAGGTAACACATTAGTTGCACAACTCCTTCACTTTCTGGGACATCTCTGACCAGTAGAAGTGGGTCACTGACCTACTCCAAGTTTTGGTCAGGTTAGGATACCCAGCTGGGGGATGTAATGTGCTAAAGTGAGTAAGAACTCCCGGTATTGCTGAGACACTACCCTTCTCCTACTGGCACCAGGTTTGGGGTATCTCATCTCAGTTCAGTATACAGGAGTCCATCCTTGTAGGAAAGTGGGATTTTCTTTCATGGTCACCTTCACTTTTTGCTGGTGTCATTATGTTTTTCTAAATATGACATGGTGAGTACTTAGGTACACTCCAAATTGGCTACTTTGGTACCCATATAACGCTAGTAAATGTCAATGTAAATGTAAATGTACATGTATTTATATAGCGCAAATCGCCCACATCGCAGGCATCTATGCGCTTGCTTAGGGAACCCGTCCTGGTATATGGCACAAAGGTAACCAGGGCTTAGGTACACCAGGGGTCTCCCATGGGCTGAAGCAGGTTGTATGCCACCCATGAAAGACCACTCAAATTGTGACTCCAGGCCTGCTATTGCAGCCTGTTTAAGCTGGTGCTAGCACCACTTATGACAGATATAAGGTTTCTTATATCTGAGGTCACTAGACTTAAAAAACCTATAAGTCACCCCATGGCAGGCCTTTCAATCCTGAAGGCAGGGTGCTTGGTTCTAAGTGTGAGGGTACCCCTGCATGAGCAGGTCATCCCTGCAACCTTCGGAGTTCATTCTCCCAGGTTATAAGTACATAAGCCATTATAACATATACAGTGGGCAGGCGTCATTACGTGATGACCAACTCTAAACCGGCAGTAACAAACCATGTCATGTTTGGCATCAAAGATGTTGGAATCATACTTCTCACATTGTAAACAGTGGGTAGGTATGATTCCATGCACTACAAAGCTGTCAGGAGGCCCTCAGTTCTCCCGGTACCAGTCTTCCAGAACCTGATAGCAAGCTAGGGCTGCTGCCGACCAGAGACATGTTTCTGCCCTCCTGCTGCTGAGCCAAGCTCAACCAGGGATAGGCAGCACCGTAGCTATCCTGTCACAGGGAGGTGTGACAACCTCCGAGACAAGGTTTAGTGTATTGATGCAGGGTGGTTGAGCTTGCCAGCACCACTGAGACTGCTTGAAAGGCACATTTGGCGCCCTCTTTGAATACTCCAGTTCAGACCAGATCAGGGAGCCGTTGGCTCCCGCTCTGGTATGAAACTGGACAAAGGACATGGGAGCATCCTCCCCACTGTCCAGTCCCTCCTCCGGGAGGGAACCCTGAATCATCCCAACCCTATCCTAAGGATACTTAAGGGCTTATCTGTGGGTGGGTCCCTAGATTCATCGTGGGACAAGATTCATATCACATACCACTTCAACTTCAAGCGTCTGGACCCTTTGGACTTCACTGGACTTTGCTTTAGGAATCGAGACTGCAGCGGGGAAGATTCCTGTTGCTCCTCGTCTCATTGTCCTGCTGGTCTTCTGCAACGTCTGGGTACATGCTCCATACAGGTTCTTCACCAGGCCAGTGGACATCCAAAGTCACCTGCAGGAATCTCCCTTGGAGTGAAGGAGTCACGCCCCTGCATCTGCAGGCACCACAACCCAGCTGACTGTCTGCTAATCCTGGGCTGCCACAGACTCCGAAAGCCTCAGCTACACAGGTGGGGGTTCTGCAACTCCCTTGAGGACTGCACTGTTTTCTCACTGAGTTTGAGGCCAGTATCCCTCGTCGGAACCTCTGGAACAGAACCCCTGTGCACAGTGTCGACTTGCCGTTGCCAAGGCTTGCCAACTCTCTCCTCTAGAGACCTTCGGGCTCCAAGAAGCTCCTCGCTCAAGCATCTCCTGCATCCAAGATCTTTACCTGAATCGTATCCTCTGCACTGTGGGCCTTCATCTTTCGGTTAGCTGCTAGAGGTCCCCTTGTGACTCCTGTGCCTTCGGCCTGTGGGTCCTCTCTAGGGTCTTCTTAGGCTTCAGTGGGCTTCCCTGCTTGCTTGGGGCCGGCTCTGAGTTACCTGCTCGTGGTGAGTCATTTGGGCCTTGCTGGTACCAACACTTCACCTTTTCCGTCAACCACATTGTTTGTTGCTGCCAAGGCTTGTTGGTACCCCTGCCAGACATTGACCTCCTGGCTCTCAACATCCGATGTGGGACTGCTGGTAAATGGCTCCTGGTCTTCCACAGCATTGCCCGGTCCACAGAGCTGCAACTTCAAGGGCATCAGCAAACTCTCCTGCATCCCCAACATCTTTGGGCATTCGTCTTTCGTGCCTCCTGGTCACTCCTGAGTGGCATAGACTCTGTCCCCTCTGCTTGCAGGGTCTTCTCATCCTAAATCCACCTTTGGGTTCCACCGGACTCCTTCATTTTGTTTCTCCAGCAGCATCTTTCCTTAAGTACTCCATTGTGGTCTACGCCAGTTTCCGGTCACTTGACACACTATGCACCCGGCTTCCCTGGTTTAGGTATCCTGGGTCCCGGGGTATCCACGGGTGGGGTACCTCTCCAACCTGCCATCTTCCATTGGGTGTGATCAGGGTCCACTTGGAAGAGTCCCTTTTCTTTCAAATTGCATCTGTGACTTACCCATTGACTAACAGTGAACATGCGGATGTGTTCCCACTCTGCACATGACCTCCGTGTGGTTCCTAGATACTCACCTAGGGTTGTTCCTTGGGTGCTAGGCTCTTCTACGTCTTCTGGGTCCACTCTTAACCTGAGTCGTGGTTCGCATTCCACTATTTTAGTATGTGATTTGGTTTCCCCCTGGAGACCACTGTGTATTTGCTACTTAAGTGCTCTATTTCCTAAGTATTGTGTGTATTGTGTTTATGTCTCAGGGTAGGAGATAGTACATCATGTTAGTGAGTGTTTGTAATAAAATACATATTTTTATAACTACACTGTGTGATTCTTTTGTACTTAACCTATACCGTAAAGATTAATTACTGGTAAAACAAGCTGCTTTACACTCCTTCTGGACTACGCCCGAAGGCGATATCCACCGCTACCACTTAGAGAGCTTTCTAAGGTTGTCTAAGACCACTAAAATCACCATAAGGGTTGTTTGGATTAGTGCAGTGCAGGGTGCTACGCTTACATAAGTGGGCATCATATACTAAGCCAGCCTCTCACAATCCTCCCAAAAGATTCAGTGGGATCCACTGACATCTCTCTTTTCCTGGTCAGCAGCTGGCTGTGTCAGGCTCTCAAGAGTGGGATAGGTCCTCTTTCCCTGCCAAAGCTTCTAGAATGCGAGCGAGCGGCTGATGCTGTGGCTCCGCACTTCACCGGACATTATACACCTCCATTCCCCAGGATGCGACTCTAGATACCATCAGAACCATCCTGGAGGAGTTGGAACTTGACTCCATCACCCCTGTGCCCATCATTATGGCTCTGGCAACAATAGCAATAAAAGAGAATTTCTTTATGTATGAAGACCAGGTATACCATCAAATCTCGGGGACCATTATGGGCAGTATTTTTGCCCCGTCCCTAGCGAATCTTTACGTTCACAAATTCGAACAGACCATGGTGCTACACCCGAGCAACCCATACTTTCCATCTATTATATGGTGGAAAAGATACGTAGACGATATCCTTGTAGTGTGGAGAGGGACCAAGGAATCTGTCCTACAATTCCACCAATGGCTCAACAACCAGAATAACTACCTCCGCTTCACTATCGAAATCAGTAAAGAGGGAGTACCTTTTCTGGACTTCTGGATCTACAGCACTGAAACTGGTCTACAGAGTGAACTTTACCGCAAGCCCATGGCGAGAAATTCACTTTTACTATACGAGAGCCAGCACCCCAAGTCTCTGAGGGATAATTTGCCCTTCGGGCAGTTTCTTCGTGTCCGTAGAAACTGTTCCACCCCTGAGACTTTTGAACGTCATGCAAACGACCTGACCAAACAGCTCATATCAAGACATTACCCTAAAAAACTGGTGCAGCGGTCATGTAAAAGAGCAGCCAACAACCACAGGGCTGCATTACTGGAACCAAAACCTGAGAAACCACCTACGAACCGTCTCACCCTGGTGAGTACATACAACACCAAGTCCAACAGTGTTCAGAAAATAATCAAGAAACACTGGCGTATTCTCAACAGTGGTAAAGACAGAATTGAGTTCCCACTCTTTGCTTTCAAACGTTCCAGGAATCTCAGGGACCGCCTGATACACACTCGCCCCAAAGCTGCACCTAGGAGAGAAGTAGGAACTCTTTGGGACCTACCCCCCGTGCAAGGTCACCATCCCTGCGGAGGATGCTCTGTTTGCCCACTAACATCTAAGATCACTAGTGTAGACATTGGTACCGATCGACCCTGGGAATTGAGACAATTTTCCAATTGCAACAGTACCAATTTGATCTACCTCCTTACTTGTACTTGCAATGAACGATATGTGGGCATGACCACAAGGAAGGTACGGGTGAGGATGCAGGAGCACAAGAGTACTTTTCGATGTAAGAAAGACATTTCAAAACTAACAAAACACTTCATAACACACAACCATGGTGAAACAGACTTCAAATGGCATGTTTTGGAGAAGCCCTTCATCCCTCCACACGTGAGTGATGTGTCCAACTTTTTGTTTCGTAAAGAACAGAAATGGGTATTCAAATTGGGCACGGATAGACTTGGACTTAATGATGACATACCTTGGTTCAGTCTATCTTGAAACATGAACTCGGTACTGTGGACCAGCGACTAAAAAACAGCGGGGTTCTTTCCACTCCACTTGAACTACCAAGTCGATTACCATTACGTCATTCAGTAGTTCACGTTGAACTCCCGTGAATACGCCGCCCGAGCGGTTTGGCGTCATTCTAACTATTACCGTTGAGCGGTTTTTGGGTCCAGGTAACCTATGACACCCTAGCGTATAACTCTTAGCGAGGGCAAAGTAACTACACCACATCTTTGTGTAGCTCTAAACATTCGTAAACATACAGGAACGTCACCTCTCCCGAGGTTGACGCAACGAACTACTCATCCGCCATGCATTACATCATTTTGTAGTTCCTTACATAACTGTCCCGTGAGACGGCATGCACCAGTTAGGCCCTACACCTACTTGAGGCATACACAGGGACACAGTTTGACTCCATTCTCCATGGAAGAATTCCGGTTTTTAACATTCATAGGAGTGGTAATACATATGACAACGTCATCTATCACGGCCCATTGGTAACTCCTCCTTAGAGGATCCCGATTGGCTGTGAGTTCCACTCTAACCATTGAAGTAAGAGTGACGTTCACAGTCCTTTGCCTCCCCCTGACTCAGTCACAGTTCGAGACAACGACGGACAGGTAGGACGATAGCTCCTTGAGTCTATCCACAATGCTGTGTAAGATACTGTTCTTTAGAGTATATCTAGTCACTCTAGACTAATGAAATTCATTCTATAAGACTAAGCTTTAAGACATTATGGAAAGTAAGACATTGGTGGGAACTTTGTGGTATATGGCAGTTTACTCTACGTTCAGAATACCTTTGACTTCGTGAATCATGCAATATCTGAGTAGATCAACACCTGATCCCTCCGTTTTTGTAATCATGAAGTCGGTTTCTGTCCTTGTAGAGCGGGGTCTCACATATCCTGAGCCAGGTCCAGGAAGAGGTGAGGTTCACTCCCCGGACACACTGGGTGAGTATTGAAGGTTGAAAATACTCTTGAATTGTTGTACTGTTCGGCACAGACCAGAGTAGCTGGAAGTGTTTCACTTGTATGTTTGTCCCCTTACTACAGTAACAAGACACCAGGTGCCGAAGAGGAGTTCGTACAGATGAAGGAACATCATATCCTTTACTGTTATATTTCACTTGTGTGTTTTTTTGTATAGTTTGTCACACACGTTATCTAACACTTATAGGCAGTAGCTTTATCAAAGAACAGAGACCCTGACGAAAGCCTGAGGAATCTCCCTCCGCGGCTGATACATGTTGGTCTCTCCGCAGCTATTTGTGTGTACTGCGACGATTTTGCCAAACTGTTTTTGTTTTTAACCAGGAAGGGGCCAACGCCCATTAAAAGTGATTTTTGTTAGTTCCCTATCCTTTTTTAATCACCACTCTTATTTTTTGCACTGCACTTTCCCATTGAGTCAACATCATGTGGCATATCTGAGTGATTGTGGTCGCTACCCCGAACCATCCATCAGGGTATGCATATGGTCTCAATGATCAAGAGACACAATACCCGATAAGGATTACCAGATGATAATATTGATCCATACAAGACTTTGATGGGAATCCTCCAACAGGGGTGACTCACGGATACAGGTGTTTCACATTTTGGCGATTTGGTCTGTCACTCAACCTATAACTTTTGATCCCTAAGCACACTTGATGGCATAGGTACAATATTAGCGAATCAATATCGGATTCAGCTTTAGACCCCTAAGTTTATTGTTTATAGGCATCCATCTGATGTCTTTTAGAACAGGCAGAGCGTGTGGAAGCAGGCTGAAGAAATTGCGTTGATTTGGCGGTTTATTGAGAGTGAAGAGTCTAGTATGAAGGAATGGTTGCGGATGTGGTCCGTCGGAGTGGGAGGGGGGGATCCCAGAGCACCCGCCCTCCAAGAATCGTCCAAGACTGATGGGGTGGATCCCAGGATGAGTACTTCGGTCTTGTCCGAGTTGAGCTTGAGGCAGCTGTCTTTCGCCCAGGTAGCAACGCCCTTCATTCCGCTGTGGAAGTTTTTTCTGGCGATTGTGGGTTCATTGGAGAGGGAATCATCTGGGTGTTGTTGGCGTAAGAGACAATGCTGAGTCCATTTCCTGTAGATAGATGGACCACCTCAACAGGTTATGATTTTCACCTTTCATTTGCATCAACTAACTGAGTGGCTTGTGGTCAGTTTAAACAAGGAAGGGTGTCTTAAAGAGGTATGGTCTTAGGTTCTTCAGGGACCAAACCACGACAAAGGCTTCCCTCTTAATGGTACTCCAAAGCTCTTCTCTGCTAATTCTAGCTATTCCTGGCCATCATTTGTCTATGATAGGACTGCTCCTATACCATGTTCAGAGGCATTTGTATGCACAATTAACTGCTTTGTACAACCTGGAGCTTTTAGTTTGGATGCTGAGTATATTGCTTCTGCCAGAGTTTCAAAAACCTTTTGACAGCTCACTGTCCAGTTTACTTTCTTGGGTTATCTCTTGGAGGTCAGTTCTGTGAGGGGTGCCACAATAGTACCGTAACCCTTCACAAACTTCCTGTAGTATCTAGTGAAGCGAAGGAATGCCCTGACTTGCGTCTGGGTTGTTGGAGCCTCCCAGTCCAGAATAGTCTGGATCATAGGCTGAAAGTCTTGAACTTGGCCTCTGCCTACAAGGTGGCCCAAGTATAAAACTGAGTCCTGCCCTATTTGGCATTTGATTGCCTTGATAGTGAGTCTTGCTTACTGCAGAGCTTCAAGGACAGTCCCAAGGCGGATAAGGTGATCCTTCCATGTGGAGCTACAGATAGAACCGTCATCAAGATTGGCTTCACTAAAAGACTCCTGCCCAGCCAGGACATTTTTCACCAGCCTTTGGAAGGTGGCAGGGTCATTCTTTAGGCCAAAGAGCATTACACTAAACTAGTTGTGTCCATCTGAGGGCCAATATGATGTGTTTTTTTTGGCTCCTGGGGTAAGACCAAGCTCCCGGTACCCAGATGGCAAATCAAAAGTACTGAGAAACTTGATTGCACGCAACTTGTCAATTAGTTCATCAGCCTTGGAATAGGATGTGCGTCTGTCTCCGTGACATGTTACAGCAAACAAATGATGGACGGAATACTGACAATGCAAACATTCTTCCCCAGTAAAAAGATCAGGGTTAAATTCTTAATTCTTTTGCCTACTACGCCACCCCAGTTAAGGTCGGTTGAGAGGAGGTCAGAGAGGTTCACTCTCTTCTTCCCTATCCTCATCAGTGATCATCTGCAAGGTCACATCAGCCCTGTCATGAAAAGGTTTTAGGCAATTTACATGGATGACCTTGTGGGTGCTTGTGGGTGCTACCTAAGTCAACCAAGTAAGTGAATTTTCTCACAATTGTAAGGCAGGGCCCACTGTGTTTGTGTTGGTCTCCAATAGGTGCCACAGGCTCCAAACCCCATTCCTTTTGCCCTTGCTGAAACTCAACCAGTGCAGACATTTCGGCAAACCTTTGCTTCTGGAGCTAGCTCTTGGCTTGCTTCAAGGCTCCTATTTGCATTCTACATATATTCAGCCATCCTGTAATGAAGGCCAAGCACATAATCCACAAAGTCAAGTTAGGGCTCTTTGAGAGGCTTCTCCCAGCCTACTCTCACCAGACTTAGTGGCTCTCTAGGCTCTCTAATAAGATGAGCAAACAGAAGTTCAAAGGGACACATGTCAACTCCCTTCTGTGGAACTTCTCTGTAGGCAAAAATGCAGGCATCGCAAAAGGACATCTCATCTCCTTTTGCGTTTTCCAGGGAGTCTCATGATCATACATTTCATGGTCTTGTTTAAGTATGGATGGAAAATTATTTCCGCTCGCGGAAATTGTGAATTTTTGGCAATTTTGTGATTCCCGAATCGCGCTAAATTGCCCAAAAATCCACAATTCGCAAGTTGGCGGAATATTTTTTGCTTCAAAAATACAATCTCTCCTGTGGCATTGACTTACCATGATTCTGCGTTCGCTGATGAGCTTTCCTCCCTGTTCGCATGCGTGCGCTGCGAGATTTTGGTAGCTGTCCAAGCGACAACGCGAACACGTCATTGCGACCCGAAACAGGAAATTGCGAACGCAAATACGTCATTGCGACCCGAAACAGGAAATTGCGAACACGAACATGTCATTGCGACCCGAACCAGGAAAAAGGCATCGCGAGCAGGCTGGTTAAGTGGTGATGTGTTTTATCTAGGAACCCGATTTAATATTGTGACCTTATGCCCCTATACGGCTATAATCAATACATATCCCTACAATGGCATAATAATCAGAGCCATATTTCAGTAACTCGCCTCTGCAGTCCATGGCACAGCAGAAGCTACTTCCTTAGATTCCTAGAGAGCACACTGAGTTCTTTCGACACACCAAACCCCCAGCAACCTGGGAAAGCCCCGCTTGCTTTGTTTTGAATTGTAACAGAACTCCTGTGAGCACTGTAAGAACAACCAGTTCTTAGTGACATCTTTATTGACGTCAAACTTGGCACCTTTCAGGTATAAATATACCAACGTTGCCTTAAGCAAACACACGGTGGTGATTCTGGAGCAGAGCAGCTAATCTACTTTCCGAGAGCCCAGCAGAAGCGAGAAGCCCACGGATGCTGCCCCTCCTCTTTGACGCACTGAGAAAGACGCTGTCTTTTCTCCTGCCAAGAAAATCCAGCTCCGGCGTTTCCAGCCTACCCTTGCGGGTGACTGGAATATCAAGTCCTGAGAGTGAGATACAAGACCTCCTACATTCTATTCCCAAGGTACAGTGCTGAATAAACCCTTAGAGAGAATTCTTGAACAGATCCTTGGCAACAAACCTACTTAACTTAAATTGCTCTTACTTACTCCTTCCCACGTATTAGGCTTAGGTCAGGTACACCGGGGTAGGCGTATTTTAGAAGCACTAGTTGAGCACGTTAGCCTATGTATATATGTATATATATTTTATCCATTTTAAAGTGTCATATGGCTAAGAAACTATATCAATGCTTTTACACTATTATTTCATAATACTCCTTTTACTGTACGTACTTTACTTTATAACAAGTCTTGCAATTGTGGCAATTCATTTCTCTTGCATGAGAAGGAAGACTGCTCAATAAATAATATCTTTCATTGAAAACGCCTGTCTCTCTATTCTCTGCACCCTGGTGAAACTAAGTATGCACATCTGACTGAGTGAAATAGCTGTCTATTGTTTCACACGACTCTAGAGATTGACTCTTATTCTGAGGGAGCAAAGTTGTCATGTTTATGCGGTTGTCGGAAGCTGAATCCCTTCTTGTCTGAGCCAGGGAAGCTGATCACTTCCTATTCAGTCAAGAATGTTTCCAGTGACCTCAGAGCTAGCTGGCGCAAACCTAAATTAAGTCTAACATAGTCAGTAGAGACCTAGAAGACCTTAGTCCTACATCTACACTGCTGTTTACGTTATTCTAATGTGCAGGGCCTATAGGGAAAATAGGAACTACACTACAGTGGAAAAAACATGTTCACGACCATTGCGACCGCATGAGCAAGTTCTCGTTCCCGAACTGGTAAAAATATCTCGCAAACTTATTGAATCACTCAACCAGACCCTTCGTTTTGTGAGTGATAAGAGGTAGTTAACTTATAAGACACACCCCATTAATTTCACATGGCGTTTATGTGAGCAGACATGAAGTTACTAACTCTGTCTGAAACCACCTCTTTAGGAAAACCCACTATAGTAAATATACTTAGGAGTGCTCTAGCGACTGCAGGAATAGTAACAGGCCTAAGGACAATTGCTTCAGGATACCTGGTGGCATGATCCACTATCACCAGTACAGTTTCCTGATGCTGTATGAGAGTCAAGGGGACCAACAATGTCAATCCCTACCCTTTCAAAGAGAACCCCAACCACTGACATTGAGGGGGCCTTTGGTTTGCCACCTGTGTTGCCAATGGTTTGGCAGGTAACACATTAGTTGCACAACTCCTTCACTTTCTGGGACATCTCTGACCAGTAGAAGTGGGTCACTGACCTACTCCAAGTTTTGGTCAGGTTAGGATACCCAGCTGGGGGATGTAATGTGCTAAAGTGAGTAAGAACTCCCGGTATTGCTGAGACACTACCCTTCTCCTACTGGCACCAGGTTTGGGGTATCTCATCTCAGTTCAGTATACAGGAGTCCATCCTTGTAGGAAAGTGGGATTTTCTTTCATGGTCACCTTCACTTTTTGCTGGTGTCATTATGTTTTTCTAAATATGACATGGTGAGTACTTAGGTACACTCCAAATTGGCTACTTTGGTACCCATATAACGCTAGTAAATGTCAATGTAAATGTAAATGTACATGTATTTATATAGCGCAAATCGCCCACATCGCAGGCATCTATGCGCTTGCTTAGGGAACCCGTCCTGGTATATGGCACAAAGGTAACCAGGGCTTAGGTACACCAGGGGTCTCCCATGGGCTGAAGCAGGTTGTATGCCACCCATGAAAGACCACTCAAATTGTGACTCCAGGCCTGCTATTGCAGCCTGTTTAAGCTGGTGCTAGCACCACTTATGACAGATATAAGGTTTCTTATATCTGAGGTCACTAGACTTAAAAAACCTATAAGTCACCCCATGGCAGGCCTTTCAATCCTGAAGGCAGGGTGCTTGGTTCTAAGTGTGAGGGTACCCCTGCATGAGCAGGTCATCCCTGCAACCTTCGGAGTTCATTCTCCCAGGTTATAAGTACATAAGCCATTATAACATATACAGTGGGCAGGCGTCATTACGTGATGACCAACTCTAAACCGGCAGTAACAAACCATGTCATGTTTGGCATCAAAGATGTTGGAATCATACTTCTCACATTGTAAACAGTGGGTAGGTATGATTCCATGCACTACAAAGCTGTCAGGAGGCCCTCAGTTCTCCCGGTACCAGTCTTCCAGAACCTGATAGCAAGCTAGGGCTGCTGCCGACCAGAGACATGTTTCTGCCCTCCTGCTGCTGAGCCAAGCTCAACCAGGGATAGGCAGCACCGTAGCTATCCTGTCACAGGGAGGTGTGACAACCTCCGAGACAAGGTTTAGTGTATTGATGCAGGGTGGTTGAGCTTGCCAGCACCACTGAGACTGCTTGAAAGGCACATTTGGCGCCCTCTTTGAATACTCCAGTTCAGACCAGATCAGGGAGCCGTTGGCTCCCGCTCTGGTATGAAACTGGACAAAGGACATGGGAGCATCCTCCCCACTGTCCAGTCCCTCCTCCGGGAGGGAACCCTGAATCATCCCAACCCTATCCTAAGGATACTTAAGGGCTTATCTGTGGGTGGGTCCCTAGATTCATCGTGGGACAAGATTCATATCACATACCACTTCAACTTCAAGCGTCTGGACCCTTTGGACTTCACTGGACTTTGCTTTAGGAATCGAGACTGCAGCGGGGAAGATTCCTGTTGCTCCTCGTCTCATTGTCCTGCTGGTCTTCTGCAACGTCTGGGTACATGCTCCATACAGGTTCTTCACCAGGCCAGTGGACATCCAAAGTCACCTGCAGGAATCTCCCTTGGAGTGAAGGAGTCACGCCCCTGCATCTGCAGGCACCACAACCCAGCTGACTGTCTGCTAATCCTGGGCTGCCACAGACTCCGAAAGCCTCAGCTACACAGGTGGGGGTTCTGCAACTCCCTTGAGGACTGCACTGTTTTCTCACTGAGTTTGAGGCCAGTATCCCTCGTCGGAACCTCTGGAACAGAACCCCTGTGCACAGTGTCGACTTGCCGTTGCCAAGGCTTGCCAACTCTCTCCTCTAGAGACCTTCGGGCTCCAAGAAGCTCCTCGCTCAAGCATCTCCTGCATCCAAGATCTTTACCTGAATCGTATCCTCTGCACTGTGGGCCTTCATCTTTCGGTTAGCTGCTAGAGGTCCCCTTGTGACTCCTGTGCCTTCGGCCTGTGGGTCCTCTCTAGGGTCTTCTTAGGCTTCAGTGGGCTTCCCTGCTTGCTTGGGGCCGGCTCTGAGTTACCTGCTCGTGGTGAGTCATTTGGGCCTTGCTGGTACCAACACTTCACCTTTTCCGTCAACCACATTGTTTGTTGCTGCCAAGGCTTGTTGGTACCCCTGCCAGACATTGACCTCCTGGCTCTCAACATCCGATGTGGGACTGCTGGTAAATGGCTCCTGGTCTTCCACAGCATTGCCCGGTCCACAGAGCTGCAACTTCAAGGGCATCAGCAAACTCTCCTGCATCCCCAACATCTTTGGGCATTCGTCTTTCGTGCCTCCTGGTCACTCCTGAGTGGCATAGACTCTGTCCCCTCTGCTTGCAGGGTCTTCTCATCCTAAATCCACCTTTGGGTTCCACCGGACTCCTTCATTTTGTTTCTCCAGCAGCATCTTTCCTTAAGTACTCCATTGTGGTCTACGCCAGTTTCCGGTCACTTGACACACTATGCACCCGGCTTCCCTGGTTTAGGTATCCTGGGTCCCGGGGTATCCACGGGTGGGGTACCTCTCCAACCTGCCATCTTCCATTGGGTGTGATCAGGGTCCACTTGGAAGAGTCCCTTTTCTTTCAAATTGCATCTGTGACTTACCCATTGACTAACAGTGAACATGCGGATGTGTTCCCACTCTGCACATGACCTCCGTGTGGTTCCTAGATACTCACCTAGGGTTGTTCCTTGGGTGCTAGGCTCTTCTACGTCTTCTGGGTCCACTCTTAACCTGAGTCGTGGTTCGCATTCCACTATTTTAGTATGTGATTTGGTTTCCCCCTGGAGACCACTGTGTATTTGCTACTTAAGTGCTCTATTTCCTAAGTATTGTGTGTATTGTGTTTATGTCTCAGGGTAGGAGATAGTACATCATGTTAGTGAGTGTTTGTAATAAAATACATATTTTTATAACTACACTGTGTGATTCTTTTGTACTTAACCTATACCGTAAAGATTAATTACTGGTAAAACAAGCTGCTTTACACTCCTTCTGGACTACGCCCGAAGGCGATATCCACCGCTACCACTTAGAGAGCTTTCTAAGGTTGTCTAAGACCACTAAAATCACCATAAGGGTTGTTTGGATTAGTGCAGTGCAGGGTGCTACGCTTACATAAGTGGGCATCATATACTAAGCCAGCCTCTCACAATCCTCCCAAAAGATTCAGTGGGATCCACTGACATCTCTCTTTTCCTGGTCAGCAGCTGGCTGTGTCAGGCTCTCAAGAGTGGGATAGGTCCTCTTTCCCTGCCAAAGCTTCTAGAATGCGAGCGAGCGGCTGATGCTGTGGCTCCGCACTTCACCGGACATCATCCTTGATTTAATGCGGTTCCAGCGCCACCTCACAAAAAAATATGCCGGATTTTTAAGTCGGAACAATAGCGCCTCTGAATGCTGTGTTTTTTCAGTTGGAAATTGGTCCTGGAAGGCAGAAGTATGCAGATGATGCAATTTACTTATTAACTTTGTTGCTTGACATCGGGAGGAGCGATTTAGGCGTTTTTCTGGGGAAAATACAAACGGATATTGGAAAGGATGCCAGTTTTCTGCCTCGAACTACAAGCGTCACATGATGTGATTCGAGGACCTCACATTAAACTCTCGATAGAACAGCAAACCAGAGACGTGGTGAGCGTGTGATGCCCGACTTGAGCTCCACAAAATGGCGATCGGGACGAAACAACCCGGACACCTTTGACTGGAAGGAATGAAACAAGAATGGCACCTTACCTTGCCTGTGGATCTCCTGAGCCGTGAAGGTGGGTGCTGTTTGCTAATTTCACAATTATGAGGAGCGATAACCGGCTGCCATACGTCCTGCCTGACCTTGTAATGGCTTCCCTGAAGACCGTGTTCAGCACGTCCAACGCTGTCTCATCCCCATAGCGCAGTTAAGACAATGCACTTCCCGTAGATCCCTGTATCACCCTGCATTTCTGGGCGACTACTGAACTATTGAACTTTTTTTTTTTCGGTATCCAGCATCTCCTGACATCGGGGTATCACTGGAGCCTGACCCAAAATGGCGGCCGCACAACCGAGTGCCTCAGTGCCGTAGCGCATACATAAGTAATCTACACACCATACTGCCTGCTATTTCGGAATAGCACCCTGAGGACTGAATCTCATAACAAAATTGAACCACACAACAGAGCTGCCTCTTGAAGGTCTTTGAAGGTCTTTGAAGCTCCTTACCCACCCATTAACCACTCACTGTCAGTACCTGCTGAGGGCTGTATAAAGAATAAAGGATACACGCACATCAGAACAAAGGATACGCGCACATCAGCCATTAAAATAGTGCACCACAACCAAACCACTGAGGGCCTGGCTCACTCGCCCATCCGGAGTGAGGCCCCACACAGTGAAGGTCACATGCTGTTTGTCGTTTTCGATAGTGGGAAAGCTTGTTCGCCCTCTTTGGTTGTCTCCTTGCCTGCCTGACCCTGCGCACCATCCCGCCGACGCTTCGCCAGCACTGCTGCAGCCCTTGCCTCTTATGCGGGGACGGTCAGAGTTAGCTGACTTGTATACCAAAGAAGCAGCCTTAATCCTACTTGGCCTGTGCCGTTGATCATGAGGGTCTGAACATAAGGCCCTCATCCCCCCACCTGATGTTAGGTATGTCACCAGCCATGCTTATACCCTGTTGTGCCCCTGATCTTCACTTTGCCTCGAGTCCCGATCCTCGACCGGGCTGGTGGGTCTTGTACTGTTCCGGTGCTGCCTTGCCTGTCTGAAGTTAAGCCCGAGAAGCGCCAGAACAGATCTGCGTGATCGTTTCTAGAACTAATTCACCGACCCATACTCGACCAACACTCTCGTAGCCGTTACCACCAAACTTGTAAATAATGTTTTTTTTGTGTTTTTTTTTAAACAGGATGTGTTACTTAAACATAGAGTAAGGTACAGTAATTCAGCTTTTGTCCTCTGCCCTCACATGCCCTTGCTCCCCACCCTGCCACTTGAGACTGAATTATTTTGTCTGATGCCCGATGGAGCTACTTGGTTTAGCTATAAGGGAGCTGGGCCGTGGATTCCCTCCTTGGTCGTCACCTACCCAGTCGGTCTTTAGACAGACTTCCTTTTGTCTCTACGGTTGTCTCTTCCCTTATCCTCACTTTCCCTCCTCCCCTACCCCCCACTACTTTCTCGCTCCTCTCTCTCCTCCCCTAATGTATTGCTGATTGTTTGATATAATGTTTACTTGTTTGATCTTTTCCTGATATATTGTTGAACCACATTGTTGCACTTCCTTTCGTCTCTCCTGCCTTCTCCTACCACTTCTGCCCTCTATTTATGTCTCTCCTTCCCTCCTCTCTCAATGTATTGAGAATGAACTATTTTGTTTGGCGCCCGATGGAGCTACTTAGTTTAGCTATAGGGGAGATGGGCTGTGGATTCCCTCCTTGGTCGTCACCTACCCAGTCGGTCTTCAGACAGACTTCTTTTCGTCTCTCCTTATTCTCTCGTCCCTAGCTCCTATCCCCTCTCCCCCGAATCTCTCCCCTTGCCTGCTACTCTGCCTACCCCCCTGTCCTTTGTGCCCTTTGACTAAGCACTCCTTCTCCCCTTCTTGGGGAAAGATCCAATATTTATACTCTGGAGTCTCAGCAAACCCGCTGAGTGAGTCCACTGCGCCAAGGGAGCCACTCACACTTGAGGTATGGTATGGCACCCCTTGCCAAAGCAATCCCTCTCCCCTTTCTGGGGAAGGATCCAGTATGTAGGCCTTGGAGTCTCAGAGACCCCTATGAGAGAGTCCACTGCACAAATAATAATAATAATAATACTGGATTTTGTAGAGCGCGAACAGCTACCTCGCAAGGAGGTGTCCCGGCGCTAGTATATCACAGATATCCCTGGGCTAGTGCTGGAAAAGCTAATGGGGTTGGGTGAAGAGCCAAGTTTTCAGCAAAGGGAGCCTCTCGCAACAGAGATAGGGAAGTGATACCACTTCCCCTGGGATCACAGCTTACTGGACTTTTGACATTTGCCTTCACTCGTCTACCGGTTTGTGTATCCATCACCCTTCCCCTCCTCTTCCCATGCTGTGTCTCTCACCCTACCCTCCTCTTTCCCGCCTTCATTATCTGTCTACTTCCCCTGCTCCAAACCCCCTCCCCTGAATCTCTCACCTTGCCTGCTTTTCCCCTTACGTATTTGTGCTTATTGTTTATCTCGACCTTACAAGTAACTATGTGGCCATGCTCTAAGAACTATGAAACCTTTGTAATGATGTAACCTGTAACTATGATCTGATGCTCATGTAAAGCGCTCTGATACCTCCGGGTCTAGCCAGCGCTATATAAAACTTTTGAAAATAAAAAAAATAAAATAAAACAAAGATCTTCCCTAGAGGGTCTCCTGGGGCCTAGGAGCGCTGCTATGTAAGGCCAAGTTCTTGGGGCTCCACTCCCTCAAGAGCTCACAGGTATTCTCCCTTGGGAGAGGGGACCCACACTTGTGTCTCAATAGAAGTTGGTTTCCCAAACTTCTTGACTTTTCTCTTGGGGGATTTGGCCATTATTCCAGACTCCAATTCCACTTTATCACCATGGTATTTGCTATGTGCTCTTGTTTTTACAAACACCCATTCAGGTATTCCCAGCATGACTGCATGAGTTCTCAGCTCTACCTCAACCCATGCTGAGGTCTCTAGATCAGTACCTAGCAGACATTCCACTGGAATTGCAGAGAGACACGACCACCATCTTTTGGACAGTAAGGATATCAGTTTTTTAGTCACAATGGTGACACTTGTACCTGTATCACTCAGTGCTTCTACTTCAACTCCATTTATATGTGGCTTTTGCCTGTATTTCTCCAGATTACTTGGCCAGACAGCCAGGAAAGCTCTATACACCCCATCTCAGAGACAAAACTAGCATCAGTGTGCTCTCAGACATAGTTCAGGCACCAAGAATCCCATCTGGCGATTAACAACCTCCGAATGTGTTTGACTAGTGAAAACTTTTTTGGGGCAGGAAGAGTCCCGAGTTTGATGACCATTCTGCTTCCAAAGATGGCACCAAGCCTTCTTGCGATCCTACTCCTCCTCCTTGCAAACACCCTTTGATTGGGAAGTGTATGTGGGCCCACCATTCTGAACAAGTTTTTGGAGCCTTTAGAAGATTGTTGGAGTGTTTCCATTTTGTGTCCCACATCTTTCCCATGGGAGGAGCAGTAAACCCTTTCTTTTGGTATCCTCGGATCTCTCTGGACACCCTTGTTTTGATTCAGTGGTCAGCCTATTTCCCCAGCTCTTGGCGAGAGACCAACCCTAAGTCCACTAAGTACTGATGCACTTTTTCTGAAGTACAATTACATAACACATACTCTTTCATTTTTACAGTCTTGCACCGTATTGCCTTTCAACCAGCCCCCTAGTGTTTTGACTGAGAAGTGAACACAATTTACACAGGACTAACTCAAGGTTTTTTGAGTCTTCCTGAACTTAATTCTATACTCCTCAGTGATGAGTCCAAAGCCCTCAAACGGAGCCATAGGATTCAGCATCTTCCTCATCTAGTGTCAAGAGTCTCTCCCTGCACTTTCCTGAGAATAACTCCCTTGGTGGAGAGCATAGTGTCTCTGGTGTAATTTCCTCATTTTACAAACCCTCTCAAAGGATATAAATTACTTTGTGATATCATTACCCCCAACATATTGGGGGAAATCCCTTTGGAAATGTTGTGATCAAAGATTTCCTCTCTCTTCCTATTTAGTTTGTTACTGCCACTAGGGCTGCTCACCTGGCTAGTGTCTCAAGAATTGCTTCTTCATCATCTAGCTCTTCTCTGAATCTTGAGTTGCCTGACCTATCCCTAGTAGCATAAGGCCCTCAATGTAGAGTATTATGATAGATGTGAGGAGTTACCTCATCACATTCTCTAGTGAGTTTATGGGAACAATCTCCTTGAGTACTGTCCAACTGTCATGATCACTGTCCACCTCCTCATCTAAAGGCGTGTCAGGATCCTCAGTTAAATTATGTGTCACATCAACCTCTGCGGTGCCTCTGTAGGGGTTTACCCACTTTGATTTTGCTGTCTGTACAGAGGTTTCTTAGCTACTTTCTGCTAAGATGCAGATAAGGGGTCAGGTTGAGCTCCTGGACTATACCCTCTTGGCTAGACACTTTTAACACAGTTGGGATCTTTTTTGTAACTCAAAAAAATGTAAAAATAGTTTTTAAGGTCTCACTGACAAGTATACTTTTAAAAATATCTAATACAATAGACTGGGGGACTTAACACACGTACATAACAACTCAAATTAGAAGATTTAGAAAAAATCGGAAATCAAAATATCTGCAAAAGATATTTTTGACTAGTGTCAATTCTAGATTTCTTCGTTGAATCATCTATTGACCAAATTGTATCAGAAAAGGCAAATGCTGGTATCCCACTGTTGATCCACCAATATAGGAAGCTGGCTTTTATGTGGTAGAGTCAATCAAGGAAAGGACACCCTTTTTGGTTCACAGGGCTTAAATTAATAATTACAAGTGCTCTATTTGTGGTATTGTGGTTGAGCAGTTTATGCTTATCATAGGGCAGTGTTAAGGATTTGTTTTACACACCGAGTCAATAAATGAAATAAGACACACACGCAAGAGAAAAATCTGAGACAAATTTAGGAAAATTGCAAAGATTTTCATATAATTTTGGATACTAAGATAATCAAAATCAGGTAAGTACTTTTGGAGTTATAGATTTGTTTAGCACATAGACAAATACAGTCAAATAACGGTTTTGAGGTATGAGCCTCAAACGCTGTAATGTTATCCTATGGGAGAAACATACACTGCACATGACTTAACGTGCTTAGGGGCCAAGGTCCAAGAAACAGCAGTTCACTTTTACCTGCTCTTAGGTGTCTGGGGGCCGAAGTGCTGCTCGTGTTTGTATCTTTGAGCACTACGTAGTAAAGTCAACGGCAAAAGGTACCTGCAAAAGAAAGGCTGCAAGTGGGGACTTGAGACTAGTCTGGCAGAACCCAAAGTGGGGCTTGACTCTTGAGAGTCTCTGGGGCACGAGGACGCAGTCAGTTTCTGTGTGCCTTTGCTGGGGGCCTCAGGTGCAGAGGTGTTTTGGCCGGAGGGTCTCTGTAGTTAGAGGCTCTCAATTGCCATTGGTCTCCTGGAGAGCAATTCTTTGTCCTTCCTTCAGTTCCCAGTAGACGAATCTGAGTTCCTGGTGTCTGGGGGACACCTAAATACTGAATTAAGGGGCACTCAGGTGAGTGTAGGGTAGTAGCAAATGGGCAATTTGCCTCTGGAGTGACTACACCTTGTATATGGCCACTTACTGTGGTGAGTGGGCATAATCCTGACTCATAGTATCAAGTTTCTCTAAATCTAAGATAGTGAAAACCTTTCTTGACTGTCCACTTTTGGTGGCCTAAGCTGAAAGTGTGCCAAATGGACTCAGGGCAGGGGGGCGTTCCCCAGGTCTGGGGGAAGCCATGGTCACATATGCAAGGTGGCTGAGGCTTTGAAGTTTCTGGCCTTGACTTGTTATTTGCTAGCAATCCTGCTAGGGGAAGTGTGAACATCTTCCTCCGGTGAAGGCATTGTTTCTGGCCTCTGAGAGTGTTGCCTCTCACTTACGGGGGTCAGAATCTCATCTGTGGTGGCAGGCTGGATGATATCAGTCAGCCAGCACACTATAGGACTAGTAGGTTTTTAAGGGGAACCTCTAAGGTGCCCTCTAGGTGCATCTCTCAACTACAAGGAGCCTCAGGGGGAAGAGGAGAACAAGGGTTTATACAGGCCGCCACCCACTCAATATATCGTAAACAAACAATGGCCTGCCCTAATGCAGTATGGAATCAAAGACACCTACTTGCTATACCGTAATCTATTCAACAGAGGGTATTGTACAACCTTCTATCTACATGTGCTAAATAAAGTCACCATTTTGAAGATAAAACAATAAAACAGATAGTATGTGTGCCTGAACCCCATGTGCTGATCCCACACCTCACTATACCTTTCTCAGAGGGTGAAAAACGGGGGAGGGAAGTTGGCAGAGCCTCATGGGAGCAACACCCGGGGGAGGATTTTACAGGCTGGTACTCGCCTGTGTCCTCACGTTCTCATCATCAGCATCTGCCAACCGGTAAAAAAACGGGGATATAAACAGGGCAGAAAAAGAAAAACCTGTGTGTGTTATGTGTAAGTGACCCACTGTGGTATGCCAAACTCATGTGTTTGAGATCTGGTCCCACCATCTTAAAAAGAGCTAAGCTACAGTAGCTAGTCCAACTTTATTCCGTGCTGCGTTCCCAGCACTATTTAAAATAACCAACATGTGTCATCGCCAGGGTTTTAGGTCAGCGTGAATTCTGCACGTCTTGATTCTCCCTTTATTGTACCAGGTGGCCTTTTGAGATCACGCCTACCAGGCCCCCGTAGAAAAATCAGGGATGGTTGGACCCTCTAACTTAGGCATGGGCGGAAAATCCGTTCCGCTCGCGGATTTTGCGGATTTTCGGGAAATCCGCAATCCGCGAGATTTGCGAATTTCCTGCAAAATCCGCAAATCCGCGAGCAGCGGATTTTGCTCGCACTGCTCGCACTGTTCGCGTGAGTTCGCGCCCCGCGAATAAGTGCGAAATTGCAGAAATATGATCTAAGCAAAACTGAAAGTAACTACTTACCAGGTTCAAAAGTTCAGGCACATCATTAGTAGCCATTTCCTGTAGTGCTTCCTGAGGGGCCCCTCCAGAGTTCAGTTGCCAGTTGAAACTATTATGTGACCCTGCTCTGAACCTCAGAATAGTTACACATATGCCACAAAGGTCATGAATTACAGCTAAGGGAGACAAGCAGGAGCCAGGCTGGAAGTTAAAATCCATTAATCAGCCCCTAATTCATTATTGTCAGTTGGGGCAGGGCAGGTGTTGTAACTAATTTTGCAACAATGAAAGCACTTAGCAAGTGCAAAAGATCACTAATCAGGGCGCACTAAGGAAGCAGGTGCCAGCTAAAAAAATATTCTGTGACACATTAATCAGCCCCAAATTAATTCAGGTCACTTGAGGCAGGGAAGGTGTGCTTTGCTTTGCCGAAAATAATGTACACTGGACAACCAGAGGGTGTGGTGATGAAACAGAGGGTGGCATGGGTGGGCCAGAGGGTGGCATGAGTAGTCAGAGAGTGGCAGTGGTGACAGAGAGTGGCAGTGATGAAGAAGAGTGTCCCAAACAGGTTGGACACGTAGAAACAACAAGTTCGCAAAACTTGCGACCCGACAGGTAAGTTCGCAAATTGCGAAATTGTAAAAACCCTCGCGAACTGGCAGAAACACGGGCGAACACAAAAAAAAAAAAAAATCCGCAAATTCGCGGGAATTCGCGGATTTTGCGGATTGCGAGTTCGCAAATCCGCAAATTCGCGGATTGCCAATCCGCAAAATCCGCTCATGCCTACTCTAACTTAGAATAGGTTCCGTAAACCGCCCTCTGATCGGTGTCGGTATTACGTGCAGGAATGGCCTCCGCTCACCCGTCGTTGAGTGCATGCCAGAATAAATATGATACTGGCATCAGTATAGATTTAATGAGATAAGGTGTTCAATACCAAAAACCATTGGTTTCAGTGCAGCCATCATGTAGCTGGGTAACTCGTAATGACCAGTGCCCTGTACATATCCTCGAGATGGCTGCCTGATCTCTTGCAATATCTTCGTAAAATAATTATACATCACAGAGCCCTATCAGCTCATACAGATGAGCCCTCACATAAAATATAAGGCACCCTATTTTAGAGCTCTAGGGCCTGAGCCAGGGTTGATTTACATATAACATAAGCAGTGTATATTGGCATGGCAACAGAGTGTGCCATATCGTGTTTTCAAAATGGTTTGAACCATTTCACGCATCCTGGAATGGCAGAATGCATGCACTTTTTGTGTGGGTCTCTTAGGGTGCCATAATACATGCTGCAGCTATAAGGAATCTTCTTTAGTACCCATGTGTAGTATGTGCCTTTTATTGTTTTCATTTTCTGCTTTGAATTTTGTATTCATGTATACTTTGTTTATTGTATAGTGTATTCTTTTGGTTAGCCTTCCACGTTCTTTGGAACATAGGAATTTTGGAATTTGGAATTTGGAAGTGGATTTATAGAGCGCATAGCTACCCTTGGGCATCCCAGCGCTAAGAGGACCTAGTTTATTCCGAAAGGGGTCAGAGCAGGAAGGTATTTAGGGAAAGAGCCAAGTTTTTAATTTTTTACGGAAGGATAGTAGATTATAATCACTCCTCATGGCTAGTGGAAGGGAGTTCCAGAGCTTTGGCGCATTGTAGGCGAACCTGCGGCCGCCAGATCTTGCCTTTTTTATTCTAGGGATGGAGGCCAGAGCAAGTGAATCAGATCTTAGGTGTTTGTTAGATTGGTGTGGTTTCATCAGGGATCTGAGTATTGGGGGGCCCTTATCGTGCAGGATTTTGTGCGCTATGCAGAGCGTCTTGAATGTGATGCGCTCCTTCACTGGATAGTTCTTGCCATTCCAGACGACCATGTGGGAGAGCCACCAGGACATTTCCTCCTTGACCTCCTCTGATAGAGGAACAATCTGGTCGTATGACAAACCTCTCCTGAGATGATGTGCCTTCAGGCGTTGCAGTGCACGATAGTGCAGGGGTCCCGGAAAGATTGCCTGGATGGTTAAGGAGAGAAGGCCCACCACCGGGGGAATCTGACGGAGGGAAGTGTTCGACTTGGACACTGTCTGCCGGTGCAGGTGCCGGATCTTGGCTATTTTCCAGGGGGAAGGCTCAAAGATACATGGACCGAGTCTACCACAAACCCTAGGAAGACTATATTCTGAGTCCGGGGTAGAATTAACTTGTCTCCGTTGATTATGAACCCCAAGCCTTGCAATAGGGAAACCATCTGCTGCAATTGAAGAGTCAATCTTTGAGGGCATTGTGCCATGAGGAGGATGTTGTCGAGATTAGGGGTGGGCGGCCAGCTACGCTCCGTGCATGGAGTGTGCGTAGTGCCACCTACTCCGCATTTTGCGGAGCTGGCGGAGCCAGGCGGCACTACGCACGCTCCGCAGACGGAGCGTAGCTGGCCGCCACCCGCCTCCCTCCCTCCCTCCCTAAATACTTTCAAATAAAGGAATGCAATAATTTAAAAAGCACTTACCTTGCCGCCGCTGCCCGCCGCGTCCCCGGGGCTCGTTATCTTCCGTCTTCTTCAGTAATGCGCATGCGCGGGCGGCCGCGCATGCACATTTTCATGAGAAAATGCGCATGCGCGGCCGCCCGCGCATGCGCATTACTAAAGAAGACGGAAGATAGCGAGCCCCGGGGACGCGGCGGGCAGCGGCGGCAAGGTAAGTGCTTTTTAAATTATTTCATTCCTTTATTTGAAAGTATTTAGGGAGGGCGGGAGGAAGGCGGGTGGCGGGGCTGGCGGCCAGTGGTTTTGCGGAGAGGGGCTACGCGGAGTGCGGAGGTGGGCGTAGTTTCTCGCCCACTTCGCGTAGCTCCACGAAGCCCCACTCCGCCAACTCCGCCCAGGGTTAGTCGAGATAGATGATCATCGGAACACCCTGGCTCTGCAGAAACTCCACTGCTGGGTGGAGAACTTTTGTGAAGCACCATTGAGCGGATGATAGCCAGAACGGAAGGACGGTAAACTCGTAAACCTGTCGCTTCCACTGGAACTACACAAAACGGAGGTGAGGGGGATGGATCAGGACCACCAAATACGCGTCCTTGAGATCCAACTGCACCATCCAATCGCTCAGAAGGAGAACATTCCGAAGGATATGGATCCCCTCTCTCTTGAAGTGGCGGAACATCAACCAACCATTGAACTCCTTCAAGTAGATGACAGTCCACCGCCCGTCTGTTTTTCTCCATCAGGAAGATATTGCTCAAGAAACCATGGAGATGCAGATCCGACCGACAGACTGCCCCTTTGCGGAGGAGCTCGGAAATTTCCTCGTCCACTAGACGGTCACCGGCCACGGATAAACTGATAGGATGAGAAAAACCTGCTTGGCGGGGTATATCGTGAAACTCGATGTGGAAACCTCGAATGGTTTGCAGGACCCACGCATCGTTTGTGATGGCTCTCCAGGCCTCGTGGAAGGCCACCAACCGACCCCCAATACAGACTTGAGAAATGAGACTTACCACTGGAACCTCCTGTGTTATGCCTGTAGCCTCCACGGCCCCAGAATCTCTGGCCTCTGGTCAGGTAAAAGTTGGTATAATTGGCGTTAGTGTTTGACTGACCCTGCCCGGAGCCTTGTCCCCTGTCGGGATTGTGCTGTCCGCCACGGCTTTGTCCCCTGCCTGACTGGCCCCACTGGAAAAACTGGACTGAAAACAACCATTTAATATTGGACTGGGCTTTGTCCAAACTAGTGAAGGTAGCCACAAACTTTCCTAATTCCTTCACAAAAGGATCCGCAAAGAGGCCCCCTTGTGCCACAGCCCCTGCCTTGGACGATGCCAAGTCTCCCAGCTTGGGATCCAACGTAATTAACAGAGAGCACCACAGTTCAGTCGAGAGGGCACAGTTGGCATTACCTAAAAATATAAATTGCCCGCTGGGCCCAGTTCGAAAGAACTTCGGGCGAGATGGTGGATCCTGTGACTTTGGCCTCTTCAGCCATATCCAAAATTTTTGTTAAGGGCCCTACCGCTTCTAGAAGTTTATCCTAAGAGGACAGACAGGAGTGGTCTATGCCTTTATGGGGGTCTTTCATATATTTGGCCAAGAAGGTGGCCATCTTGGGTCCAGCTCCGGAGTATGGGCCACCTTCCCGTCCAAAGTTGGACGAGGACACTCTGCTCTCAGACACCACCTTGCATCCTTCTCCAAGGGCTTTCTGAGGTGACCCGCCAATAACTTTGCCAACTTGTCCCCAGGTGCCCAGGCCACTGACCGCGGATGTATAATTTCATCCGAGTCCAGCATGCCCGAGGAATCCTAAGGCAACTCAGTGGTAGAGCTGGACAGATGCCAAAACAGTGAAGACCCTTGCTCATCATCAGTATCCACTGGTGAACCCCCATCCGGCGACAGGTGGGTCGGGACAACGGATCCTGCAGGAGTAGGGGCTGGGGAGGGCACAGGTGGTGGTACGGATAACTTTGCGAGAAACGCACATTTGAGGCGATCAAAAGCGTCCTTAACCAACCCTGTGACTCCCCCAATCCCTCCTCCGTGCGACTCTTCTTCGGCAGTGGTGGACCCTCCTGGGGGGGAATAGGAACCGGCCCCGGGGGGTCTAAATGGGCATATGCCAACTCAGTGCACTCCACTATGATGCGGTTCAAAAGACGCTCCTCCATAAGTCCCACTACATCATTCACACACCTAAATATAGACTCATCCACCACCTCAAAGAAATGGTCATCCAGAGGTAGTTACTAAACCTGTTCCTCTTCTTAGAACTCTGTGTGGTTCATTGTTGCCCGAGGGAAACTATACCCAACACACACACACAGCGCAAGGTGACAAACACAGTCCTGGGCCCAAAGATAGCTTTGCTGCTGTTGGGATAGAGCCCCCTAAAGAGCTATGAGGTGAAATTGCCCACTGAGGATAGAAACCCCTCAAGCAAGGATGTGGGCGGCCTAAAAAACCGCAAAGGATTTAAATGCGTGAAAAAACCCCGCAACAGAGGCAGCAGAATGCCTCGCGCACGCGGCCCTCAGCTGTCGGACGGGGCCCAACCGCCACCCAGCGCGCTTGAACAGCTCACCGATAGCGCTGTGTGCTGCAACTTGCCCGCAGGCGATTACCGTGGCAGCGCTGATATACAGACCCCACCGGGGAGTAAATGCTTATACTGTGGCAAAAATATGGACCCCCGAGGGGGGTTCAGGTGTGGCAGTACGGGGACAAGGCTCGCATGTCCGTCAATCTCGCCGCGCGTCTCTTCATCTGAGGAGACGCGCTGCGGGACGAACAAGACGCTCCCCTTAGCGGCTCAAATAGGAGACCGCAAGTAAAGGAAGGCGGCCGCGAAAGGAGAGAGATCGCTCCCGTGGTAGAAAGGCAAAAAAACAAGCAATTAAGCACAATCATGCAATAAAAACGCAATTTGGGAAGAGAGGTGTCTTATCTGGGCTGCGATACAGGAAAGAAAGAGGAGGCACAACTGCTGTGAAGGACCTTTCTAACAGCGGGGGACACTAAGGGCCCGATTCACAGAACTAACTTAAGACAAAATCCTAAACTTACTACATTTGGTATTCACAGAAGTTAGGATTTTGTCTTAAGTTTGTCTTAAGACCACCCCCTGCCCTTCGAGCGCGCGCAGAATGGGATGGAGATCTAGATGCCCCACTTACTGATGACCAGTGGGAACTGAGCTCCTCCCATACCAACTCAGTGTCAGGTAATGCCCGCCTCAGACTACTGCATTTAAAATTTCTGCACCGCCTTTATCACACTCCCGCTAAACTGCACCGTTTTGGCCTACGGGAGGACAATAGATGCCTCTGCTGTAACCGCCCTGGTGCCCACTTCATGCATCTAGCGTGGACTTGCTGTTCAGTTGCTTCTTACTGGGTGGAGGTGTTTGAAGCTATGTCGGACATAATGGAGATCACAATCTCACCATGTCCGAGAATCGCCCTGCTGGGACTCCCCCCCCCACCAGCCCCCCCCCCCGCGCTCAGGCACAATCGGAAGTTGTTTGCATTGGGGTTCCTCTTAGCAAAACGACAGCTTGCCTGCAGATGGGGTCAAGGCCGGGATCCCAAGTTTAAGGCCTGGTTAACTTCTATGTCCACCTGGCAGGACCAATTACATAATTATGCAGAACTTTTACCACACATGTCACGTCCTAAAGATCTTTGGGGCCCGTTTGCAGCATACTTACTCAGACAACAGCCCATAGATGATCCAGAATCGGATCCACTCGCGATACCCGATGACGTAGCAGCTGATGTCGCACCACAAGAATTGCCCGGTACTAGGTCGTGAAACAGTACGCGCCCTGGCCCCCCTCCCCACCCCCATCTCCGGACACTCACTTCCTCTTTCAAAACCCTCTGCATTGCCTGTACCTTCGCACCGATGGTTTCCCCTTGTATGACTACCTTACACAACTTAGGATAGCCACACTCTGTTCACTAGCTCGGACCCTAATAGACGTGACCCGCCGATTCCTGTATATCACCCCCCCCCCCCCCCCTGCTCTTCAGCCACTGCCCAATAGCCATCTGACTGATATGTGACACTCCACATCTGCTGTCTTCACATGCCGGAGCACAGACCACACTCGAATCTCCCCCCTCCACCATTTTCATTCTCTCATCCAACGGCATTCGGCACTCACCTACACTATAATGAATGCACCGCAAAGGCACTCCGCGCTAACTGACACTCTTTACCTCATACAACGTATGGTGAGACTACTGGAGGTTTGGAAGTTTACACCGATCCCCAAGTTGTTGTTCAAGTTTAAAATTTACTATAAAATGAGACCTCATGGTTTCACTGTTTATTTTCACTATATTACTGGAATAGCGGATACCGAACGTCCTACCAGCTTATGATATGCTTCCACGCGGCCGGCCCGGATGGGTTGTAGGCGACATGCTGTGTTACCTAAGATCTCCTTTGATAGAATACTATCAGTTAGATGCAATACTCTTTGAAAGCGCTGCCGGCCTGTGTGTTTCAGGTTGTAGGCACACAAGCTGTGTAACCCTCCTTTTTTCACAATAAAGGTCTTACATTTTTTTTTACAAAAAAAAAGTTTTTCTTAAGACAGACTTAAGACAAAATCCTAACTTAAGTCTGTCTTAAGTCTGTCTTAAGACAAACTTAAGACAAAATCCTAACTTAAGTCTGTCTTAAGTCTGTCTTAAGACAAACTTAAGACAAAATCCTAACTTCTGTGAATACCAAAAGTAGTAAGTTTAGGATTTTGTCTTAAGTTAGTTCGGTGAATCGAGCCCTAAGAAAGGACTAATATTAGTAGGGACTCTTGGACTCATGGCAGTTGGAGTCTAACAGACCTGTTGTTTATTAATTTCCTTGAAGATCGTTTTTCCCTTGTTTGGGATAAAAGATGTTGGTTGGCTTTTTTCTGAAGGCTTCTGAAAAAATATTGTTTAATAAAGCGAAGAAGGAAAAAGCATAATCGGAGCTTCCAGTCCTGACATAGAATCCTGACTTATTCCTTCCCATATCAAATTTTCAAACAAAGGAAAGAGCAGAGAGTGACCATTATCCTCAATCCTTCGCATTGACAAATATGCAAGAAATAACTCAGCCAGCAAGTGCCCTCACACTAGCAACCCAACTGTACAATCTAAAACGATTAACATGGAATAAAGATAATGTAGATGCAATTACGGAGTCATGCTTTGCTCTACTGACTCCTTATGATACAAAACATTTAGGAACAGAAGTTTGGGAGTCTTTTGTCAATAGTTTAAACAATTTCTTTTCAAACAGCTCTAAATGCCGAAAAACTGTCTGCAACCACCGGGGCAGCTTCATATACATACACTCTAAGGATAAAAAAAGAAGACTAAACAAATTTCATAGACTAATGCAAACTCAGGGCCCCCAACCCACTTGGCAGACTTTGACAATAATTGAAAAAATGAAAAGAGATCTGAAAAAAGACATTAGAGCGGCAAAGCGATCTTACCAGGCACAATTCTGGACGAAAATGCATTATGTTAGTGAGCAACAAAACTCAAAACAATTTTGGGCACCCATTAATCGATTATTGAATGGAAAAAACAAGCACTTTAATTCTGATACAACAGAATACATGTGGAGCGCACACATAGATGCCACATTTAATACCTAGACACTTTCAGGGGCCCCCGTCAAAAACAAAACATCGAAGGAGACAAGTATCAACAAGATCACCTTAAACAAAGGGACATGGACGACCAACATTCCGGGACTGAACTCCCAGGCCCCAGCATCCAGAAGTAATCAAAGAATAGAGCCAATGACCTATCCACCTAAACTGATAAATCACATTCAAATCAAAGAGTCAGAAGGTAATTCTCATTTATGCTCACTTGAGACATCAAAGCCCGACCCTCAAGACTACCATCTATAGATCACTCAAAAACAGGTTTTCATGGCCATAAAAAAACAAAGATCCGATTTGGCCCTGGGACCAAATGGTCTACCCAATGCCTTATTTTAAAAAGACCCAGCTTTCTGGTCTGTGCGTTTAGCCTCTCTGTTTGCATCCACACTATAAACTGGTACCATTTCAAATTCATGGCTAGGAAGTGTCCTGCAACTATACATAAATCAGGGGTTCGTTCTGATCCTTCCAACTACAGATTAATTATTGCCCTTATTGATTTTGAGGCAAACATCTATGCAACAAATCTGCTGAAAGATCTAAAGGACTAGATCAATCACACAAAACTGATCCCCAACACACAAATAGGCTTTTGAGCCAGGGTGGACACCCTAACAAATTTATCAGCTTTTACGGTCTTGGCCAATCAAGCTATAGCTAATTCAAATGTTTTGTACACATGCTTTGTAGATCTCAAAGCAGCTTTTGACAAGGTACTAAGATCCATGCTATGGACTAAAATGAAGTCTTGGGGAACCCCCACAAAATTGTTAGATGCAATCATCAATCTCCACTCAAAACCATGGGTCCAAATAAAAATGGGGAACTAATCACAACCATAAACGGCTTAAAAAAGGGATGCATCTTGGCCCTGTGCTTATTCAACATCTATACCTCCTACCTAGATAACAACCTTCGTCTAACACAAGGGGATCCCACAAAACTAGGCAGCGTTTAAACAACAAGCCTGCAATGTGCTGATGACATTGTGTTGCTCTCTCAAACGCCATAGGACTACAGCGCTTGATAAATCAACTAGTACTATAAACAGCTTCAGCCCAACTAGTCATAAATCTTCAAAAACAAAGGATATGTGTTTTTCAAGCTCACATAAAAAAACAACTGAAATTTACTTGGATGGTAAATAGCGACACCCTGGACCCGGTGAGAACATACAAATATCTGGGTGTACTGCTAGATCAACACCTCAATTTCAAGCAACATCTAGAACTAGGGAAAGAAAAACACCTACTATTTGCATTTAAAATCTTGCAAAATAAAACTGAGCGACAGTTCAACAACCCATTTATTAATAGTTGGGTCAGCAAAATTCTTGACATCAATTGCGTATGGATCTGAACTTCTAAATACAAAGAATGCATCAGCTTAAACAGCACACAAACCAGCCTCTTTAAGAATCTATTTTTAATTATGCGCTATATATTCCACAAGCTTTGATCAGATTGGATTTCAGGTTAAAAAATCAGATTCACACAAGACAAGGGGCCCTTGCCAAATGCTATTGGAGGATAAGGGCAGCAGAGGAAGACTCTTTAGCACACTACTGCTGTCTGGAGGTTGAAAAGCAATCCAGATCGACTAAGGGAGACAGCTTTTTCTTAAACTAATCCATCGCAGCTCTAAAAGTAGAGGACGCCTGGAATACAATATTGTCTTATCCTGAATTCAAACAAATAGTTAACAAAACATCAAGTTACAATCTCAGGTAATAGAGAAAGCCTCCTTGACTTAAAAAAACCAATGCCTGCATGGTAATGCCAACATATAAAATGCTGAAACTCCAACCATACCTAACAGAACATTTTGCAAATCAAAAAAAGCGGAAACTGATTTTAATGAGACTGGATGTTTATTCATCAAAAGATCTTTCTCCAAAATGGAAATGGGTATGGCCCACAATGGATTGCCGCCTTTGTGGCCAAGGAGAAGAGTCACTACTCCACCTACTTTGTATTTGTCTGGCATTACTACACATACGGAAAGCCCTCTTGCGGCCACTAATGAAAAAAGAACAAATTAGGACTTGCAGATCCGCAGTAGTAAAATGCCTAGAAGGCTCGACAGTACAATTGGCATGCAAGGCAATAAAGTTTCTGAATACAGCGGCAAAGGAACTGGAAAAGAGTGATAAACATCTCAAACCAGCTGGGGTTGCAAGGTGATAAAGTGCAATTGATCATTTAGTAGTCCTTCTACTTGCAGCACCACTCACTTTACCTTGGAGAAATAATAGGAAATTACCAATGGTATTAGTCTGCCCTTTAGATAAAGTGCAATTGAACATTGTTGCAGTCAATTTCAAATCAATTTCAATAGAGACTTTATTTCGGTTTTGAATCAAACCATAAAAGTACATATACAACAAAGCAGTTAAAAAATTCATTATAAGAACAGGCGGTAAAGTACAAAAAGTACAAGGGTCAGTTATTTACATACAATAAATAAGTTCATGAAAGATATAACTCATCAAAAAGTACCATCACTGATCCAAACAGTTTCGCAGCTTTATACATAACTTTAAAAATTCAGTAACTTGAAGAATACTGTCCTTATGCAGGAGTTGTAAGTACATAAGTGCTGGTCTGATCTGATTAAAATTAAGTCTTTTTAAAAGACCAACCAGATAGCGTTTGCGAGGATATTCATAAAATCTACATAAAAATATAAAATGCAGCAAGTCCTGTGGAGACTTTCTGTCGCAGCCACAGGGCGCTGCAAATTTGTTAAAAATGTCACTTTTTGGTCTGATCAGCAGATGATGAAACAGATTCAACCTAAACTTAGTTAGCAAGAATTTCTCATGTGAGGACAGTGAGCCAGTCAGATATGGCTCCATTGATTCACATGTTTTAAGCATAACAGATTTTCGTACAGTTGGTTTTTGAAGCCCCACACATCCCCTTTGCATACTCCTGTCCATAAGGAAAGCCCGTTTAATTGCCTCCACATCCCCTTTAACAATCCTGCTCGGATATTCAAACAGATCCAAACGTCCGAGCCGGGAGAAACTAGATTTCAGGTATTTTAACCATGGGGTAACCAGTGCCTTATCCTGGGATAAAAAGTCTTTCATAATCAAATGAGTCAGTGGAATATCCTCATTTAACCACAGGTTTAGCCAACATTTCAGTGGGCATAAGGAAAAGATGTCACTTAAATATTGTTCCCCCAACTCTTCAAGTACTGCAAAGTTGGAAGTACTAACTGGGTCACACAATAAGCGCTTCATAAAAGTATTTTCAACAATCTGTAGCTGCACCCCACTAACATATCCCCACAGTTCACTGCCATAAACAGCAGTAGCCACTGATTTCGCATTATAAAGTTTCATCATGGCACTAGTAGGTTTTTTCCCTAGTTTAGCAGCAAAGTTAAAAATGGAGGCATTCACCCTAGCCAATACACCTTTCTTATTGACAAGATGAGGACCCCAGCTAAGTTTATTATCGAAAGTAACCCCAAGATACGAGAATGATTTCAATACAGGGATCTCTACATTGTCTATCTTAAACAGGAAGTTTCTGCTTGGCTGTTGGCCATCTTGCATTATGAATGATTTAGAATTGTTGACTAATAAATCTCTGTCTGACATAAATAGTTTAAAATCATTAAGTAGGGTTTGCAGTCCACTCTCAGTTTTAGAGATTAAAACCGCATCATCTGCGTATAAAAGGACAGGAATACCCCGCCTACCAACTCATGGGCAGTTAGCATGTATATTCTGCAGGTCGCTATCTAAGTCATTAAAATAAAAGTTAAAAAGAAAGGGGGCAAGGATGCAGCCTTGAAGAACACCCTTTCTGATATCAAAGTTACTAGTTACGCCCAGATCCTGGAAATACCTTACATTGGCACTAGTATTACTGTGTAAATCAGCAAGGAAGTTAACAATCCCGTCATCAACACTTTTTCCCTCATGGACTGCCATAGCTTTCCCCTGTTGACACAGTTGAAAAGCAGATGATAAATCCATGAAGGCAAGGTGGATTGTACCCCTCCTTGCTACAGTATACTTGCTTAAAATAAAAAAGAGATTAAGGCACTGTGTAATAGTCGAACGTCCACCGCAGAAGCCATACTGAGCAATAGACATGATGTTATTTGTCAATACACAGTCTGACAATCTCTGCAGTATTATTCTACCTACTATTTTGACCATCGAATCTATTAATAAAATTGGCCTGTAGCAGACTGGGCTACCCCTGTCCCCCTTCTTAAAGACCGGTACAATTGCGGAGACCCCCCATGAATGTGGGCAACCAGCTGTTGCAGTCGCATTAAAGACCGCCTCCAGAATGGGTACCCAAAAGCTAGGGTCGGATCTATACAAGTCAGGGGGAATCCCGTCCGGGCCCGGAGCTTTCCCAGCTGTCAATCTGACTATACCCTCCAGAATCTCACCTCTGTCAAACTTGATAAAGCTATCACTATCGCAAGGTGGATAATTGGGGATTTCCATCGACGTGCAACAATATAAACTTTTAAAATGGTTTACCCACTCATCCTTGGTAATGCAACATTCCAAGCCATCCCCCGGATCCTGTACCAAGAAAGATTTCATTACCAGTGCCCAGAATCTAGAACTGTACTTTAAGGTATCGGGATGAAGAATCTCAGACCAAGCCTCCTGTCTTAAAAAATCCTTGCGTGTAGCAATAACAGATTTATAATTTTTCCTACACTCTTGCACAGCCGATTTAACTCTGGGGTTGGCTCCCAGATCCAACCATAAATTGCGCGCAGCTTTAGAGCAATCCTGGTTAAACCATCTTGGTCCCCTGGCTTCCCCTGGCTGATATTGACGAGCGACTCCTGAGGCGGAAGCCGGGAGCGCAAAAGCTTTTTAAAATTTGTTGTGATACTCTGTTTTTAAAACTTACCAGCTTCTTGCACTTACTTCGCACTTTGTAAACAGCGGTCCGACGCTGCAACGATTCCCTACTTCCTGGTCGCCATTCTCGAGGGCGAGGTGCGCCACGAGACACGCCCACCTCGGTTGGCCACGCCCCCTCACCATTGCTATAAATAGTGCGCGCAGCTCTAAGGCGCGACACTGATATTGACGAGCGACTCCTGAGGCGGAAGCCGGGAGCGCAAAAGCTTTTTAAAATTTGTTGTGATACTCTGTTTTTAAAACTTACCAGCTTCTTGCACTTCCTTCGCACTTTGTAAACAGCGGTCCGACGCTGCAACGATTCCCTACTTCCTGGTCGCCATTCTCGAGGGCGAGGTGCGCCACGAGACACGCCCACCTCGGTTGGCCACGCCCCCTCACCATTGCTATAAATAGTGCGCGCAGCTCTAAGGCGCGACACTGATATTGACGAGCGACTCCTGAGGCGGAAGCCGGGAGCGCAAAAGCTTTTTAAAATTTGTTGTGATACTCTGTTTTTAAAACTTACCAGCTTCTTGCACTTCCTTCGCACTTTGTAAACAGCGGTCCGACGCTGCAACGATTCCCTACTTCCTGGTCGCCATTCTCGAGGGCGAGGTGCGCCACGAGACACGCCCACCTCGGTTGGCCACGCCCCCTCACCATTGCTATAAATAGTGCGCGCAGCTCTAAGGTGCGACACTGATATTGACGAGCGACTCCTGAGGCGGAAGCCGGGAGCGCAAAAGCTTTTTAAAATTTGTTGTGATACTCTGTTTTTAAAACTTACCAGCTTCTTGCACTTCCTTCGCACTTTGTAAACAGCGGTCCGACGCTGCAACGATTCCCTACTTCCTGGTCGCCATTCTCGAGGGCGAGGTGCGCCACGAGACACGCCCACCTCAGTTGGCCACGCCCCCTCACCATTGCTATAAATAGTGCGCGCAGCTCTAAGGCGCGACACTGATATTGACGAGCGACTCCTGAGGCGGAAGCCGGGAGCGCAAAAGCTTTTTAAAATTTGTTGTGATACTCTGTTTTTAAAACTTACCAGCTTCTTGCACTTCCTTCGCACTTTGTAAACAGCGGTCCGACGCTGCAACGATTCCCTACTTCCTGGTCGCCATTCTCGAGGGCGAGGTGCGCCACGAGACACGCCCACCTCGGTTGGCCACACCCCCTCCAACGCCCCCTCCCCCATTATAAAGCATGTGCCTTGGTAGGAAGCGCAGCGGACGAGCGCAGCGGGCGCGACGATTGCGCGCCGAAGGCGCGCTTAAGGCAAGCTCGTCTGCGCTCGCCCGCGACCGGCCGGGGCAAGGGGCATGCCCCTCTGCCCGCCTTACCAGCTATTCCTCTCCCCAACTTCGTTGCCTCCAGGGCCCTTGGCCACTACCTGCCTTAACTCATTTTCGCATTTTGTCTCTTGGCCTATCCCCTTCTGCCTCTTCGATTATCCCTTTCCCCCAACCTACCCCTTCTCTTCCTTCTAGAGGTAGCATCACTCCTGTTGCCCCCAGAACCCTTACGGCTATCTATTTAAATACTAGGTATGCAGTAGCTCATGCCCATGAGCTCTCTGTTCTACTGGATCTTCAGGCCCCCGACTTGCTATTCCTAACGGCAACATGGTTCTGCGATGACTCCCTCCCTGTCCTCTTGGCTACACTTCCAACGCCATATTACGCGATCCGCGCTGATCGCTTAAATGGCAGAGCCGGGGGCGGGGTGGCGGTCATTGCTCGAACCGACCTCCCATTCCAAACCTTATCCCTACCAGTTATTGCTACTACGGAGTATCTAGCCATTCGTACCACTTCCATCTCACCCCCACTTACCTGTATACTCATCTATCGTCCCCCTCAATCCCCGCTATCATTTCTCACGGACTTTCTAGAAGTCTTAGCTACAGCTACAGTTAACAATTCTTCCATTTTGCTCTTGGGTGATTTTAATTTTTGGCCCTCTGACCCAGCGGAATGTTCATCTTCCAAAGAATTTTCAGAAACTCTTCACTCTCTTAATTTCGTTTCTCATATTCACTCTCCAACTCACATCAAGGGTCATACACTTGACCAGATTTGGTCTCTTAATTGCCCAGTAGAGTCCCCTTCTGTCTTGCCCTGCACTTGGTCTGACCATCATTTGATTTCTTTTTCTCTCCCCATCCACCCCCAGGTCAAACCCTCACTCCCAAAAAACATCTGGGTGCGAGCATGGGGCCGAGTGGACCCGGATAGTCTAGTTTCCTCACTTGCCACTTCCCTTCCCTCTCTGGAAAACCTGCCTACTCACTCCCAGATCACAGCCATTGGTCAATGGCTCTCTACAGGTAGTGACTCTGTTGCCCTCCTGAAGCGGGTCTCTACCAAACGAGAGAAGGATGCCAATAAGTGGTTCAACCAAGATCTTAAAACCACTAAACTAGCGGTCCGCCGCGCGGAGCGAGCCTGGAGGAAAAATTATTGCCCACTTTTGCGACTAGAGTTCATCAACATCTTGGCTCTCTACAAAAAAAACATCTTGGAGGCGAAAACCATCTACTTTTCCTCCAAAATACTCGCAGCTGAAAACAAATCGAAGGAAATCTTTTTGATTATCCATAACTTGGCATTCTCGGACAGAACCTCCCTCAAACCTACCCCCTTCACTGGATCTCTGTCACTCCCTCAATCACTTCTTTATCCAAAAAATTGCTATTATCAAAGCCAATATCCCCGCTCCTTCCCCTTCCTTTGTGGACCCACAGTGCCCTCCCCCCAAGGCACATCTCACTGCCTTTCCACCTCTTACTCAAGAATCTCTGACTGCCATAATCCCACTTGTCAAATCTGGTTCCCCTCTGGATCCCTGCCCGGCCCATATTCTTCGTCACATCTTCCTTAGCTGTCCTGACCCCCCTCTCCACGCTCTTAATAGTTCTCTCTCTCAGGGCGTGGTACCTGAATCACTTAAATCTGCCGTCATCGTCCCCATATTGAAAAAAACGGGCGCTGATCCCTCAGCTCCAGCCAATTTCCGTCCCATCTCTCTCCTGCCGTTTCTGGCGAAAGTTCTTGAGCGCCATGTTACTTCTGCCTTGAGCTCTTTCGTGGAGAAGAACGGGGTCCTTGCCGCCCGCCAGGCTGGGTTTCGCCCCGCACACTCTACGGAGTCCGTAGTACTTTCGGTCCTTGACAACCTCAGGGAGGGTATGGACACCAATCAACCTCAGGCCTTAGTCCTCCTAGATCTCTCAGCCGCTTTTGACACGGTGGATCATTCCATCCTGCTCTCCCGTGTCAGGGCGGCGGGGATCGGGGGTACGGCTCTGGTCTGGCTGTCCTCCTTCCTGAGGGACCGCACCCAGGCTGTCCGCCTGGGTGACTTCACTGCGGACTTCCGTAATGTTCAGTGCGGGGTTCCCCAAGGCTCCTCCCTTTCCCCCCTCCTATTCAACCTATACATTTCCCCTCTTATTTTTTCACTGCAACAAATGGAGGTCGCCGTATTTAACTATGCGGACGACCTCCAGCTTGTCTTTAACCTCTCTTCTTCCCCTGACTCTGCTCTCAACTTTCAAACCATCATGATCCACATCCGGGACTGGATGAACCACAATCATCTCAAACTCAACCCAGACAAAACAGAGCTGGTGTTGATGGGTGGTTCATCCAGCCCCTGGTCCCCCTTCTTTTGGCCCCCTTCCCTTGGTCCCCCGCCTGTCCCCTCGACCTCAGTAAAAACTCTTGGCATCAAGCTTAACTCCCAACTCACCCTTCACTCCCAGGTCAGCTCTGTGGTTTCCTCTTCCTTTCTGGCACTGCGTACCATACGCAAGGTGTCCCGTTTTTTTTCATTTGATGCACTTAAACTGATTACCCTTGCCAAGGTCGTGTCCCGCCTGGATTACGGCAACGCCCTATATGCAGGTATCCCTGCATATAGTCTTCGGCGGTTGCAGCAGATCCAAAACCAGGCGGCGCGCCTGGTGTTTAAACTCCCTAAATCCCATCATGTCACTCCCCTTCTGAAATCCCTACACTGGCTCCCGGTCTGTGCCCGTGTCCAGTTCAAGCTTGCCTCTATCACTTTTCAGGCTCGACTGGGCACGGCCCCGGCTTTCATTTCATCTGAAATTATTCCCTATGTTCCCACTAGGGAACTGCGGTCCTCTACCCTATCACTTCTCACGGTCCCACGGTTCCGGAGGAAGAAATGGGGAGGCTCCAAGTTCGCGACCCTCGCCCCGATCTTCTGGAACTCACTGCCTTTGGAGCTCAGAGCCTCTACCTCGTACCTACTGTTCCGGAAACAGCTTAAGGCACATCTTTTTGCAAAATTTCTTAACTAACTCCCCCAGCTTCTCCCCCCATGTTTAGCTCTCTGTCAGTCTAGCGCCATGAAACCGCTGGTGTACGTGCGCTCTATAAATATTTTTAAATAGAAAATAGAAATATCCATGTTTTTTGCAGGGGCCGTCATCAGCTGAGATACTTTGCGCGACAAGTTATGAAAAGCACCCAGGACTCTAAGTGGTTCATTCCCAGCGGTGGTACAATTCAAGATTTCATCTGTACAAGTGTCTGTTATATTTTTGTACAGCCGATCAGCGCCAATCATAGACCATCTAAGGCGACGTCTTCCAACTGTTGTGCTAAGCCTACCAGGGACACAATTCCGGGTTTCCTTATCTACCCACGGACCATTCAACTGAACAGTAAGAGGGTTATGATCACTAAATTCACTATTTTTAATAGAAAACGAGTCCACAAAGGACTGCATTGGCAATGTAAGTAACATATAGTCAATAAAGGTTCCCCGTCCATGCCCTTTAAAAGTGGGTACATCAAAACACTTGTTAGGGTCCCTCAATTCCATAGCTACTATTAGGTTTGGATCATTCAATAAGTCATTAATTAATTCCCCGTCAACAGTGTGTTCCATATGCATACACTGGGAACATACACATTGCACATCCGAAATACATTTCAGCAAAAGATCGCCACATGGATGAACATTAAAATCACCCATAATCAAGAGGTTGTGAATACATTCTTTCATGGAGGAGGAAATAAAAACATTTAGTGCCAATACTTGGCTGAGAGCTGAACATAAATTTATACCATTATAAAAATTGACCACACAAGCCGAACATTTATCTTTAGTTAACATCAGACCAATAATACCTGGGTTGTCTGTTTGAACTCTACGTATGTTACAAGGTAAAGCAACAGAAATAAATGTAACTAATCCCCCCTTCGGCCTACCCCTGCTAGATGGAGACGCAGGGACATAGAATGATTTATAGCCTTCAAGGAAGAAGTCACATTCAACTGCCCAGGTCTCCTGAAGATAAATGATCTGATATTGCTTAATGAAGCTGATCCAGTTACAATCTCCCATCTTTGAACCCAAACCCGCAATGCTCCAACAAATTACGTTGCTACCATTCCTTATGTCTGCAAGAGTCCCTTCATGTCCTTCTTCTACCACATGTACCTTTTCTTGCCCCACACACCCCTTGCGTCAGTCACACGCCTCCAGGCCAGAAAGCAGATCAAATCTGTTCCAAGTGTCCACATTGAAACCGTTCCCACAATGGATACCAGCATTGTGGCTAATAAATGTTTCCACGTTAGGGACATTCCAACGGTGGGCATTAACATTATACAGATAAGATGTCTTAACTGCAAGTGTCAGGGAATGAGACTGTGGTCTAAATTTCCTAGGTTCTGGGGGGGCTACATTCAAATAGGCATAAAAATAGCCAAGTGGGCGAACACAAACACTGTTCAAATTATATACTAGAGAGGCCGCCCTTAATAGTACTGTTGCCACATGTTGCGGGTGCCTAAAATTAGCAACAATACAATCCCCATTGGTGGTCTTGGTAGACGGCCCAATCCAATTCACCCTACGCGTTGATAGGATTCGATCTGAGTATTTAGTTGTAAAACCACAATTTTTACTCAACCACGCAACTATTTTGTTTTTTAAAGAATCATGAGTCTCCCCATGAGACTGGGAAAAGAGAGGTCATCAATAGGCGGAACATTTGTTAGGACCACCACATAGGGAGCACAACCAGGTGGCAAGTTAATATAACGACTTTTCCTTATATTTATACAGTCGAGCCTACCTTCAGACTCTACTATGGGTTGTCTCTTCTGTTCAGTTACTGATGGTTGGGCAGAAGGAGCAATTTCAGTGACAGATACTTGGTGACAGAGCTGCTGCACTTTCTCTCTCATATCACTCTGACCCTTACCAACTACCTTAGATGGAACAGCTGTAGCAGTGGCCAGATATGCTGACACTAATCCACCCAGTCTATTCACTTCTAGCGACACAGTATCCAACTTGGTGGTCAGAGGTCTCAACATCTCTTCTATTTTAGCCTCTATTTTTGCTACTATTAAGCTCAAAAATATGGTAAAATGTTCCGAATTTATAAGCATACCCCCCTCTTTATTTCCATCCACAGGACAGGAACCAGGAATAGGGCCATTGCAAACAGATCGTGGAGGATCAACCCTTTTTTTACTAAACTACCCCCCACGTTTAGTTTGCTGTTTTCTGCAGGATCTCACAGGTCTAGTTAGTGGTAGTGCCTGCTCTGATTCTTCCATAGAGGTGTCAGGCAGGACATCAAGTGTCTCCCTGTGTACCTGTGCTATTGTAGATATATTAGCCCGATCACTTATTGTCATATGGTTACTGCGTTTCTATATATTGTGTTAAGTTAGCATGAGTTTATTAAGTGTTTAAACATATTTTCCTTCAGCTTCAGTTTGCACACGACACCTAATTGTTATTGCAGCTTTCAACCTAGACGAAAGATGTGATTTATTTGAGAATAATATGTTATTACTCTGATATCAGTCGTGCTTAGTACAACTGTCTGCACACTGAGAACTGCACCCTCTAAGAATAACCTAACACAAGGTTGCTGAAAGCCTGATCCTCGCACCACATTAGACATAACACAAATAATGTTGCTGCCAACATTGGGCTCTACGCGGGTTTAAGATAGAGTTACAGGGAATGAATCAACACACTTGATGCTTCGCATGCAGAGAGCTGGTAGCTGTTGATGTGATCTGCTCCTACTAACCATTAGAGGTCTGGGCCCGCCCTGCTAAAAACCCAAATGAGACCTTCTTAGATATAATATAATATGCTAAATAGGGTGCGCGAAATATAGGTGATACAAACTTTATATAGATTTTGCATTATAATATGCTATCACCATTCGCTTACTATGGATTAGTGACTATGCTGTTAACTCTAATTTTTATAATATGTATGTTGATATTATATAAGATACTGCGTTTGAGAACATTGCATTGAGAAATAAATATTTCAAACTTGCCGTGTGTTCTTTGACTCCCAGTTTTTGTTTGAAATGATTATATAACGAAAGAGTGTTCATGTGTTCCACGATACCTGAGGTACCCTAAGTTCATGTTCTGGATTGTCTAAGTCATTGGGAGTTTGTTATTACCAATGAGACACTGTAGCTAGCTAGGTAAGGGGATTTCTGATACTAAGGTGAGTTTTGTGTCACCCTAACTCACCCAGGTTCTAGATCTCTGTGCACAGTTCTGTGGGAGAACGGAAACCCTGCTACATGGCGCCCATACGTTGTTGGCCTTATATCATGACACTCGAGTAGTATATCATTCAAACCTAAACCCCTTCATTCCCGTTTCCGGAAAACGGAGGTGTTGGAAACCTACTTATTTTTGACATAGGTCTTTTCAAGCTTGAATTTATCTAAAACGGTTTCTTTGAATTACTACCCAGTTGTGCTACAAAGTATTCTTTGTTGTTTCGAGTTCCTGTGCTACCATGGCACAAGCCGTGGACATCCCGCAGCATAGTTGCATTGCGGTGCGTGACCACTTACGGGCTTATAATGTCCCTGTAGAAGGCTTCGCTGTGGTTCTGGTGGTGAGTGCGGAACATGCTTACCTGTATGAACTATTTTATTCGTGGGTGACATTTCCGCCGGTGAACGCAAATTCTGGTGTTTTCCATTCATACACTGCTACGGCTGTACCAGCTGCGTATGCTCCGTACAGAGCACTGGAAGTTCCTATTGATGCTTGGCAGCATGGAGTTTGGTTTGGTGGCGCCCTACCACATGCTTTAACCGCTGCGAGGTTGGGTCCTTTGTCCATTCCGGGCACACCTTGGCCCGCTTTGGCTGGATTCACTCCTCACCCTAATCGCGCCACTTGTGGCGTGGCTGATCTGCGGCAACTTCATGAGTGTCTGTGATTAGAGCGCTTGTTCATTACACTAGCCGTAATGTTCAGGACGCAGCCCCTTGGGGTGCGCAGCTTCGTGCGGAACAGGCTGGTTTGAAAATCAATCCTGTCATGGTGAATTCCGTGATGGGCAAAAAGCCCCTGGACAAGGATGATTTTCCGTTCTGGCTTGCAGAGAAATTCGGCCAGCTGGAAGCTGTGTTTCCTAATACGAATCCCGGTGATAAGCACCGGATTCTTACACTAAGTTTACCGAAAGATTTGGCACCTGAACTTGTTGACTGTGATACCTGGGGTAAGACTTTTGCAGCGGTCTATTCGAGGTGCTATGGCACCCCGTCTGTGACCAATCTGGGTGCGGTCCTTAAACGTGTTCAAGATGAACACGGACCGGAGTCGACGGTTGAGTTGGGTATGCGCCTGTGTGGCAGCTTTGATGTAGTTTGCGATCTGATCCTTGCAAATGTCAAGGGGGATGCAGTGAACTTTCAGGTTGCTAGCGCTTTGGCGTTAATTCCCGAGGCCGAGAAACCCCGTCAGTTGGCAAGGATAATTGTGGCAGCTTATAAAATGGTTGGCCGCAATGCGAAGGGACTTAAAGCTTTTACTGATAAAGAGAAAAAGCAGCCCCAGGGTCATTCTTCGGAAACTAGTGGTCAACAAAAGTCCAAAAAACAAAATTGGCCTAAAAAGCAGACTCAGGGTAAGCAACAACAACAACAAACACAGGTTTCTGCTCCTGCGTCTCCATTGCCTGCGCAGTCAGATCGGGTTTATGATTTGCGCGATCGCGCGAGGATTAAGTCACCTGAGAGGTTTCAGGCTTCTGACCAACGCTCTCCTCGTTCCTTTCAGGACTCAACGGCTCCGTCAACCGGTGGTGGAGGGGGCGGCAGGGGCCGGGGTGGCCAGCAAGGACGTGGTCAGCCCCGCCCGCGTAACGGTGGAGATCAGCAGGAAGGCGCTACGCCCAAGAGACCACAGTCTGCCACGAAGAAAGTTGCCGCCCTGACAGCACATCGATATGCCCCAGATGGTGAGAACGCGGCTTCGGAATCTGACGTGGGCTCTGACCTTGCTGGACAGCGCGGCAGAGATTACCATAGTGAGAGAGGCCCTCCGTCCACTGTTGAAGATGACAGCGACTGACACTTATGTTGTAATTGAAACTGCTGACACGCATGTTGCTCCCCCTGAACGACTTTTTGAAATTGTCCTGTTAATAGAAGGTGACATGCAGCGAACTGTAAAAGGGGTATTTTGGGAAAATCCTTCGTCTACATATGACATTTTGCTTTCGGAGGCTGACTGGCCCCCACCTTTTGTTCTCGCAGCTCCGCGAGGGGAAGAGGTGATCCTCCCCAGTTTCGCGCACACTGTATCGAGAGTAGAAGCACTGCATTTTGCAGAAGAGTGGGCTCTGGCGCTTGCGCCCGCTGTGTACCGCAATCAGTGTGGCTGGGATAAATTGTCTCCAAGCCACGAGATTCCGTTACGGTCTCAGCCGCAGCCTCAACCTCAATATCCCATACGGCGTGAAGCCAAAGCTTCAGTCGCGGCTATCCTTGAACAATTGGAATATCAAGGTGTAATTGAAACGTGTGTGTCACCGATGAATAACCCCCTTTTTACTGTAAACAAGCCAGACGGTTCATATCGTTTGGTTTTGGATTATAGGCATTTAAACTCGCATTGCCGTAACTGCGCAGTACAGAATACTCGTGGCTCTGCTTTAGTGAATAGTCTTGAGCGTAAACGGTTCAAAACCACGCTTGACATTTCCAATGGTTTTTATGCCCATAGATTAGACGGTCTAAGTTCCCAATGGACCAGCTTCACATGCGGCGGTGTGCAAAAAATGTTTCGGCGTCTCCCAATGGGCTATAAGAATAGTCCTGGAGTATTCTCCGCCCGCATAGTCTCTCTTTTGGAGGGCTTCGACCCAGTTGCTTGTTCGTATGTTGATGACATTTATCTCACTGACGACGATCTTTGGGAGCATCTGTGTTGAGTGAATAGCATAATTTGTAACTTTGCAGACATTGGTTACAAGTTTAACTTTGCAAAGTCGCACATTGCAGAGTACACGGTGTTGTTTCTCGGCTACGAGCTAAACAACGAGGGAAAGGGGTTGACACCTCACTTCCTGGAGAAATGCGCACAGCTGCGCTCTCCGACAACACTGAAAAAATTACAATCTTTACTGGGCTTTTTGAATTTTGGGAGAACTTACATTCCGGAATATGCCCAGCGTATCAAGCCTTTGTATGCTTTGATACAACCATCTTTTTCCAAATCATGCTGACTGCCTGAGCATTCAGCCATTCTGCAGTCTTTGCAGGCTGATTTGCTCGCTTCTGAATATTTACAGACTCGTGATAACCAGACCAACCTGGTGATAAGAATTATCCCTGGGGCGGTGGGTTTCACGTACCTGACTTTTAATGAAGGAGATACAGTACCTATTGCTTACAAGTTACACTTGTACACTTCGGCTGAACTGCGTTTTTCCACTGTGGAGAAAGTTTTAACGGCTGTGCAGATGGCAATTCTTAAGGAACGTGCCCTGTCACAAGGAAAACGCATGTTGGTTGTTACCCCGTGTCCTGCCTTAGAGGCAGTTACGAAAGCCAGTGTACCAAATTCCAAAGCTTTGCACCCTCGGTGGATTCAATGGGCTGCATCCTTGTCATCCCAGGATGTCACGTTTATATTTGACGCCACTTTACGGTCTCAGGAGTATTTACAGTATGAATTTGTTCATCCTGCTCCTTTAGCAATGCGGCCGTTGGAGGATTTCCATTGCATCATTTACACTGATGGTTCGGCGCGGATGTACCATGTTACAACGCATACCATTACGACTACCTACTGTTACAACGCTACCATTACAACGCATACCATTACAACGCATAGCGCTTTGAGGTGCTGGATAGTGGTAAGTATAATTTACTATTCTAACTCCAGTCCCCGTGGACACTAGGGAAGGTGTTGGATAGTAAATTATACTTATTCCCTATCCTAGAGCGCCCCCCAGCGCAATGCGTTGTAATGGTATGCGTTGTAATAGTTGCGTTGTAACAGTAGGTAGTTGTAAAAGTTGCGTTGTAACAGGTGTATACCGTTCGGCGCAGGTTGCGCATGGCTCTAAACATGCCTACGTTTCCGCATGCGCCATTGTGGTCGGTGCCATGGTGAACGATGAGTTCAAGTCCAGTGTCGTGCACACGCAGACGCTTGGGGACTGCACCGCACAATTAGCAGAGCTTCGTGCTCTGATGCTTGCATTGGAGTGCGCAGATCCTAGTGTGACGACTTTGATCGAAAGTGACTCTTACTACTGTGTCCAGTCTTACAATGAAAACTTGTTCTTTTGGATTCAGAATGAATTTCGTGATGCCAAAGGTAGCACAATAAAACATAAAATGATCTGGGTCCGAGTGGCGGAACTTAAAGAGAAGTTGCCACTCGTGTTTGTGATTCATACTCTCGGCCATCAGCGCGTGGGGGTCCACGCTGTTGGTAATTCGCTTGCTGATGAAGCACCAAAATCAGCGGTATCGAAATACTTAGTTGCAGCGGTCACGAGGTCCAAAAGCAAAATAGATGATGAGATCTTGGCAGCTGTTGCTGCGACCGCGAAGGGAAGTAAATATCCTGCGGGGTTCCCTTCTAACTCCATGGCTGCTAGAGCAATTCCCGCTGGGTGCTGAATTATTCAGAAACCCATGCTCCATGACGAGCTCAGCTCGGCATGAGTGTATGAGAGGTGTACATCATGATGAGCTGAGCTCGTCATGAGCGTCGAAGGTGTTAAATACACATACCACTTAAGTCCCGATAAGGTTCCTTATGTGAAAATTCCTGATGTTGGCGAACGTCTAGTTCCCAACTCGGATCGCAGGGCTGCTTTGATTACAGCGGCTCATGAAGGTGTGGAGTCTGTGCATGCGGGCGTCTCAGCCACTGTAACTCAGCTACAACAAAGATTCTGGTGGCGGGGACTGTAGAAACAGACGCGCGATTATGTCCTTCAATGTGACATTTGCCAGCAGATTAAACCTTGAACTGCTGCACGTCCGCCTCAGACACAGTTGTACATCTCGAATAAACCGCATGGATGCGTTTATTTGGATCACTGCGGTCCATTTTCTTCTGATACTGCATACAAGTACATCTTAGTAGCAGTTGATTCATGCACATGCTTTGTGTGGGTATGGCCACATCGAAGCGCTGATTCACGAACTGTCATCAAGGATTTGCGAGTCTTTATAGGGATTTTTGCCTGTGGTACCTTCCATTCGGATCAGGGTCCGGCTTTCGCCTCTAAGGCGTATAAGGATGCTATGGTTTCGTTGGGGGCCCAAGTCAAATTTTCGAGTCCGTACAGACCCGAGGGTAACAGTGTAGTGGAACGAATGAACCGTGACTTAAAGCAATCTTTGACAGCTCGAGTTATAGGCACTGGCAGAAATTGGTTAGCCCACCTCAATGGCGTGCAGCGTGCGCTTAATATTCTCCCTAGAAGGTCTCTGGGTGGGCGGACCCCGTACGAAATGCTCTTTGGTATCAAGATGTACGTCCCTGACCTCGACGGTCTAGACTGCAAGGCCCAGGCCACGGACTTTGACGTAGATGAACATTGTAATGTTTTACAGGATCTACAAAAGACCAGAGACAGTCTAGCAAAGGAACATTTGCCCTCCACCTCGGATGATGCGTTGCAGATTCTGGTAGTTGGCTGGCTACCCCAAGTTGGAGAACTGGTTCAAGAGAAGATCGATAACAAGAAAGAGTTTGGTCCCTCATATCGTGCACCGGTTCGAGTTCTTGGAGTGAAGGGCACAAGAACAGTCATTTTACCACCACTTCCTGGTCGTAAGGAAAACAGATTTATTTCTATTGACAATGTCAAGACCCACAGGGTGGCCGATTCTTCATAGCATGACACCGGTTGTTTCCTGTCCTACCATGGTGAGGCATTCTGTGCTGGCAATAACTTCTGGTGCAGAACAGGAGGTGTCCCTCGAGATGCCTGCCATATCCAGTCCTTTATTAAATACTATTCCTGCTACTAACATTGATGAGCTGAACTACACCTATCCTGCTGACTTATCTATGCCAGATTTGCAGACTCGTTTGGCCGACCAGTCCAGATTCTCTTTTGACTCTGTTTCGGAACTTTCAAAGAAACCCTCAACTATTGCAAAATATGCAGCCTTATTTAAAAAACATTTTTTAATTCCCCCTTGGACATACATTTGATTGATTCTGTTTTCATTTTACCTTTTTATGTCAATTGGTTTTGTGTTTTATTTTTTCCGCCTGATCGATGGTCACTATGTTAAAGAAAGAACAGGAATTCGGTACCTTAATGGAACATTGGCCCCTCTTTCCTCTTCACATTCAGCACACAGACTGAAACGAAACTTGAATACAGTCAACATTACTGCTTGGCCTGTCCTTGATGGGATTGTGTGGGATGCGGTTAGATTTCAAATACATGGGCCCACTGAAGTGATTAATGTTCCGAATGTGCTTAGAGTAAACATGGGGGATGTGATTAAACAAAATATACGTTCTGATGATTGGGATATTCAGACCGTAGAAGCATTGTTCTCTGATTTGAAATACTATGCTGCCTTCGATGCTGAAGATCTATATTTAGATTCTATTAATTATGGTGATTTGTTTTGTTTTCAACATTATGGTAATCATTTTTTGCATAAGACAAATTCCAGGAGGGTTGCTGTAAATTATACACAGTGGGAACATTGCCCTGCTCCATTGGGAGGCAGCTCCATTACGTTTCTGAAAAAATACACTTATTTCACTGATTTTATTCAATCAAATCCTGAGTCATTTTATTTCAAAATGACACAAAAGTCCATGTCCAAAGTTAGACTTACCGATACAAAATTGCTGTATTCGAAGTCCTTTCTAGACAGATTAGCTGTAGACGGCTACGAGTTTTGTAAAGGAACAATTGACCTTAAATAGGTTTGGGGTACCAAAGATTGGCAGGTACAAGGCACTGAGGCTTTGCACCGTGCATGCCTCATCCCGAATCACATGTTGTTTCTAAATTCATCCATTTTCCAAACAACATGCTTTGGATTGGCTACTGCTAAAAAATTAAATACACCAATCATCCCAGATTTAGAGGAATATTCAGGTTGGGGTAATTATACTGAATTGTCCATTCATGAGTTGCAAGCTCTATTGCACAATTCATCCTTTAACGTTTCCAGTTTGGATTCCAAGGGTTGGCTGATGTGGCATAGGAGTGCTGATTCTTGCCAATGTCGTTTTCTGGGTTTGGCTGAAGGGTTCACAGAAGTCAGACCTGATCCCCGTTTTGAAGAAGATTATACTGTCACAACTTATTCTGTGGGGAAGCTGTATCAGAATTGGTTACAACATTCCACATTAGCTGCAGTTAAACTACATCTGTCTCAATTAACTGAAAATGTGGATTTGAACGATTTTATAAAAGGCCCGGCTAAAGGTAGATCTAAAAGATGGATTTATGCAATTTACAATGAAATTTGGAAAGTTTCTCAAATTGAGGCTGCAAAGCACCTAAGGGCAATTGATCAAGCAAATTTAGAAAAAGTGCTTGCAGTTGTCGATAACAGTATTAACACGCTTTCTTCCCGAATTTACACGTTGAACCATATTGTGTCTTCTGTGGTTGACATTGTACATGATGAAGTGTCCATATTGTATCATGGTCAAAATCAATTGCGTTCTGTAATGCAGTTTGCTTGGACACTACAGACTCTGAAGGCTGGTCGAGTGCCTTGGAGTTATATGAACGTCACATCACTATTTGCCCCATTTAATTTGACTGACAAGCAGCGCATGCTTTCCATGCGAGATGCATCATTTTCTATGTTACACATTGAAAAATTAGAGTCCTTGCCCTTTTCTGTGGCTGAGGTAACTGCTGCTACATGGCTTATCCATGGTATTATTACTTTACCATTTGCTCTGTATAAATTTACAAATTGTATGCGATATATTGCTATAGGGCGATATGAACCATTAGGCAGTGCTTTCCTCCATGAGACATGGTCTTTACCATACACTTACAGATGTCTAAAGGAGGGGAATGAAGTGAATCTGAATGGTGAAGAATGTACACAGTCGCCTGACCGCTCACTAATATGCAGACACATCCAGTTGCATGGTTCTTGTAATCAGGACAAGCCTAATTTAGCCTGTGTTTTAAAAGGCACACCGGTTCCTGCAATAGTTCCCACCTTCACTTTATTGTCTAACGGTAGGTATTTACTTTTGAATAACGAAATGTGTTGTGGGTTAATGGTCGGTATCGCCTATGTGGTTACTGTATCAGAACGTGTGGTGTGTTGCAAGAACGTGTTATATCCACCCACGCATGGGAATTCAGATGTTTCCATTTGGCCGCGAATACCAACCTTGAGAGCGGAGTTCAACGGTTTGAGCCGCATAAGGGCTCTTTTGTCTCAGAAAGAAGTGGCCCTGAGCTCGGCCCGTGAAACTTATGTCCTTCACATAGCTAACACAAGCACAGAGGTGCAGGCACTTTTAAATACTGACTTGCCGTTTCATTTCTGCGAGCTGGTTCATCAGATCTTTAATGCCTCCTCCACGTCTGGGATCGCACATTTTTTTAAAGTGGTTAGCAGTGGTCTCGTGACTACGTTTGAAAAAGTATTTGGTATTATCCCTCCGTTTTTTCATTCTATATTCGCAAGTTTGTTTGGCGGATTCCCTGTGTTTGGCGGATTCCCTGTGTTAGTGTCACTGGGTTAGTGCCCAGCAGTGGAGATCCGGCCCCTATGCTAACGACTGGAAGACTTATCAAGGTCTTCAAGAAATTTGACTATAGTAAGAAAGGACTTATCTCCACGCAGCGAATCGTACTACCCTATCAAGACATACTTCCACGACTGTCCTTAGGTTTAATAATACTCAACGTGGGGCATAATATCCTGAAGTTATAAAGGTGGAACTAACACCTTGAATAGATCGCTGTGATCACCACACCTAATAGGATTCTTAACATCGACACATTATATCTGTATCTTTTGATTCATAAGATCTTCCTGACCGCCTGACCTGTCAAGACTGACTAAGATTGCCTTGAGAAAGCCCCGGAGAGGGCGAAACACGTGTCGGCAGTGTAAAGCTGGAAAACTTTTAATGTGTTTGATAATAAAGAACTTGAAGCACAACAACTGTTTTTGGATCCATACTTTGAAGCTCCTTAACTCTAAATGAACCTATGGTTGATGTTGGTGTAAAAACCTTGAAAAAACTATTACCTTATGGAAATTTCTCTGACAATTGACTTCTTAGAGGGTGCTTGTGTAACTTGGTTTCTTCCTGATTCTTGATACTTGCATTAAGTTGCTTTGTTTAAACACCCCTGGTGGTGGGTGTCTTATCAAGTTCTCAGTGCACCTCTTTTGATACTTCGCGTATAACGTGCCCAGTGAGAATAATCTTTAACAGAAGGTGCAGACGTTTTCTCTCATTGAGAAACACTACCACCAATTTTGTTGTGGGATTCCCTGTGTTGCTGGCTTTGGCTGCAGGCGTTTTGTTGATATTTTGCTTTATAAAATATGGATGCCCTTCCTGCACAAGGAGCCGCTCAGCCCCTTCTAACACTGTTTCGCTACCGGATGCTTGAATACTATGGCACCTTACCCCTTGCGACTTTGAGCACGGCTTTTGGATTATCGTTTCGATTTTCCTATTTCACATGTGTCCAGCCTGTGTTTCATTGCCTGAGCTGCGATTTCGACTGGGCCATTGATTTGTGTCTCTGCTTGACGACTTCTCCTGACGTCGATTTTGATCAGCTGATGAGCCCCGTAGTTGCTCACGAGTTGGTTTGTTCTGGCGAAAGGGTTATGGCCGTGGCAGCGATGCATGGACTAATGGGTCAGTGGGACGTACCCGCAGCGGCGCATGACTTTCTGACACATAGCGTTCTCGAGAACCCACTGAGTTGTCCTCTGATGTTGCTAGAGGATTCGGTGCTGGAGGAGCACGTATGTTCTTTCCCATTGCTTAATTGGATGGCTGAACTGTTTTCGGATGATGACAGTGATTTCATGTTAGAAGCTGTAGCTACCTATTTTGCATATTCAATCGACACATGAGTGACTTTGAAGACTTTCATTATTATGGCACATGACTTTTTAGTAATTCTGAATGGTGCCTTTTTTATTACGAACATTCGACTTTCATATGTTCTAGGCCAATGAACTGGTAGTTGGCCTTAAGTTCGAATTTTTTATATTTTTGTGTGGCCACTATAGGCATTCATACATATTTTTGTTATTAAAAACTTATATATATTTACATACATTTAGCTTGGCTCAATATTGTTGAACTCTGCTTTCATGTTTTGCCTCTCATAAAGTATTGGCTTATATTTTCTCCCTTTTTTAACAGTCCTCGGATCATTGGGGGGGGGTGTCATATGGTTACTGTGTTTCTATATATTGTGTTAAGTTAGCATGAGTTTATTAAGTGTTTAAACAACATATTTTCCTCCGACTTCAGTTTGCACACAACACCTAATTGTTATTGTAGCTTTCAACCTAGACGAAAGATGTGATTTATTTGAGAATAATATGTTATTGCTCTGATATCAGTCGTGCTTGGTACAACTGTCTGCACACTGAGAACTGCACCCTCTAAGAATAACCTAACACAAGGTTGCTGAAAGCCTGATCCTCGCACCACATTAGACATAACACAAATAATGTTGCTGCCAACATTGGGCTCTACGCGGGTTTAAGATAGAGTTACAGGGAATGAATCAACACACTTGATGCTTCGCATGCAGAGAGCTGGTAGCTGTTGATGTGATCTGCTCCTACTGACCATTAGAGGTATGGGCCCGCCCTGCTAAAAACCCAAATGAGACCTTCTTAGATATAATATAATATGCTAAATAGGGTGCGCGAAATATAGGTGATACAAACTTTATGTAGATTTTGCATTATATTATGCTATCACCATTCGCTTACTATAGTTTAGTGACTATGCTGTTAACTCTAGTTTTTATAATATGTATGTTGATATTATATAAGATACTGCGTTTGAGAACATTGCATTGAGAAATAAATATTTCAAACTTGCACGTGTTCTTTGACTCCCAGTTTTTGTTTGAAATGATTATATAACGAAAGAGTGTTCATGTGTTCCACGATACCTGAGGTACCCTAAGTTCATGTTCTGGATTGTCTAAGTCATTGGGAGTTTGTTATTACCAATGAGACACTGTAGCTAGCTAGGTAAGAGGATTTCTGATACTAAGGTGAGTTTTGGGTCACCCTAACTCACCCAGGTTCTAGATCTCTGTGCACAGTTCTGTGGGAGAACGGAAACCCTGCTACTTCCATAGAGGTGTCAGGCAGGACATCAAGTGTCTCCCTGTGTACCTGTGCTATTGTAGATATATTAGCCCGATCACTTATAACATCACTGTTTCCCAATACAGTGTTCCCCGGTGGGGGCCAAACCTCATCAATTAACAATGGTGGACTTACAAGGCCCTTCTTTCATTATTGATTTGGTTCACCTTTTTAACCAAAAAGTTATCCATAGTGCCCAAACCAGAAGCAGGCTTATCTATTTTAGATTTAGACATTACGCAAACTTATCCTTACACAATAAGAAATGTATGTAAAGAAAAGGAAAGTAGCAATTCAAAGCACTTTACACATTTAGATAAACATTAAACACATAGCACCAAAGTCTCACATGAGTCAAGCAGATATTGCTCAAGTCCAGACCAGGGTCTGTGGCCCAGCCCAGTCTCTTCAGGCCTCTGAGGGCCACAGAGGGCCCGCCCTTTCCCGGGCTTAGCCCGGCACCGCCCGCGCGTGTCCCGCGATGCAGGAGAAGGATGTTACCTATAAGGAAGTGACGATGTACAGGAATTTATTTTTATATAGCACAAATCACAGAGCGGTTTCTAAGCGCTTGCTTAGGGAACCCGTCCTGGTATTCCCCTGTGGGATAACCCCGGCAAGTTATCCGCAAGGTGAAAGCCAGGCATCCTGCCGCAAGGGGCCGTTGTGGAGATTAAGCAAGCTAATGCCCAGAGTCGCAGAGTGTGAACCCGTGAATCGAGTAGGCACCGGAGCGAGAATTGTCGAGACCATGGACATTTTTTTTTTTGTTTAGGACTCAAGACCCTGCCGAGCCGGGAATTGAACCCTGGTCCCGAGCTGACCTCTGCTTCTAGGTCTGGCTCCTCTAACCAGTGAGCCACACTTCTCCACTAGGAGAGGGGCGGAGCCTCAGTCGCGGTGTTGGCCTGCGGTCTCCTGGGCCTCAGTGCTCCACCAAGATGGTTTCTGCGTCCCCCCAGGCGTGGCGCCTAGCTTCTCAGGAGAAACGTCTCCCGCGAAGCGGGAGGCGCATCTAGCTTCTCAAGAGAAGCGTCTCCCGCGGAGTGGGAGGCGCAAGCAGTTTTTAAAGCCCCAGCAAAAAGGGGGCGGAGCCTCAGTCGCGGTGTTGGCCCTGCGGTATCCTGGGCCTCAGTGCTCCACCAAGATGGTTTCTGCGTCCCCCAAGCGTAGCGCCTAGCTTCTCAGGCGAAGTGTCTCCCCATTGTTGCAGTCCATTTGCTTACAGCACTACGCACTTGGAGAAATTACTGAATTTACCAACGGTACTAGTCTTACTAGGACCCAATGTATTCCTTCTTAACTTGTTTTAATACAAAATTTTTATGAGATTTATGTTAATAAATCTATTTACAGTATTGATATAATTGCTTGTGTATTTTATTCATATTCGTGGATGTGCCGTCCTTTTATTATGTAAATTAAATCAAATAAAAGTAATTTTGTATTCATCCATTCATTCGCTAGGGTACCTAGGTGCAACACACCACTATACCTAGTGTGCCATGTCTTTAGTTGGAGAAGCCAATGGGTCCCAATCTTTTAGATACAGTGGTCTTAAGTTCCACGAACGTGAGATCATGACTGCATCAAGTAAGTTAAAGTCAGGTAGCAACCCTAACACTAAGCAACTCTTAGAACTTCTGAAGGATGACCTCCAGATTCCTGATGGGTTAGAAAGCAGGACACTGTAGGTGGGGTAGCTCTTGAAGATGGGTTAGGAGTGGTTCACCCCAGTGACACTAATCCTGAGCATGACCAGGAAGAGTCTGATGACTCCTCACTTGTGAACTATGATCCTCCTGGGAATAGAACAGATAGTACAGAGGGAGGCCCTAGTGGTAGGCCCCCCTTTATTTGTCCCGAGATGGTGCAAAGAGTACAGGGGAGTTCTAAATCCCCCACTGTCAATTCCAGTACCTCTAAAAATTCCATAGGTACCTTCATCTCTAGTATGAGGGAGGACTCCCTAGAGAGGGAATACCACTTAATCAAGCTTGAGGAATCCAAGCTCAGAATCACGCAAGAGCAGCTGGTTCTTGATAACAAAGCCTTGGAAAGACAAGGACGAATTTGGGACTAGACTCCCATGATGGCAGCACTAGTGTATGGTCAAGAAGCAATCTTTTCATGCAAGGAACCTGAGCAGGAAAGCCCCTTCTTAAAGGAGGGGGATTGTTAGAACTGGCTATTTCTGGTTGGCTAAGGCTGACGCCAAAGCTAAACAGAAACCACCATTCTAGTCAGGGCAAGGGACTCACACGTCAAGATAACCCCTGCTCACCCCTTTGGTAGCTTGGCACGAGCAGACAGGCTTATCCCGGAGGCAATGTGTAAAGCATTTGTACACGCACGCAACAGCAACAACATCCTAGGCACACCACAAAAGGAACTCCACACAAGGTTATATAAAAATAACTTTTGTATTGTCAAAACACATCAGATAGTAAGCACACAATATACATTGTGCCAACTGGCACGGGCAATATTCACAAGGGATTATTTACACAGGACAGGGCCACGTGGGCCACTGTCAGAATCAGCACTTAGTAGAAAATAGCACTTCTAGAACATAGAATGTAGGATATAAAATCACTGTAGCACAAATTAGCAAATATAGCACACAACCAGTAACCACTGGTAACCGGTAAGTACCACCTACGCAACCCTAACCACCTTAGGAGAATGTCACGCAGGGAACCAGGACCTCACTAGGACCACCTATACTAGAAAGAACAACCACCTAAGTATCACAATACAATTAGGGGTATAAGCAAGAACACATTACACATGATGCATCACAACATTCAGAGGTGTAGGGAAGGAAAACACATGATGCATAAAACATACATTCAGCGGTGTAAGAACAAGGCACATGATGCATCAACAACACATTCTGAGGTGCAGGGAAGGAAAACACATGATGCATAAACCAATACATTCAGAGCTGTAAGAACAAGGAAGACACATGATGCATAAAACATTCAGAGGTGCCAGACCACAACTCAATAGCGCCAAAAACACATGATGCCTAAAAACATTCAGAGGTGTAAGATCAAGGTGCGTAATCATATTAAATGCATTACATTTCCTAGCACCACATCACATTGCGCAAAACTCACATTAGGCGATTACCATCACATAGATAATCACATTGCGCCTAAATAAAATCACATACCAGCCCCCATCTAATAAAGGGACGAAAGAGCCCTGTGTCCAGAATGTCAGGGCGCGCTGCCAATGCAGCGCCAGTCAGGGGTGCGCCACCGGCGCAAAACCTAAACGTTGCAGGTGCCCACTACTTGCTGGGCACCTGGGAACAATCACAAGACCATAAACGGTGCAGGAATCAAAACTGCAACTTGGTCCTCACTGACCCTAGAACAGAACTGTGCCCAATCGTTGGAGCCACACAGGCTCTGACACAACACTGCGCAGAATGTTGGAGCCACACAGGCTCTGAAAACACTTGTGTCCCCCAAGAGCCTCACTGGGCTCTAAACATCATGTGGGCGGTGAGCCCCTCTGGACTCTAAAACAATAATGTGCCCCCCTAGAGCCTCTGTGGCTCTCAAAACAACTGGGGGAGGACACGAGCCACAGGGACCATTGACAGAACGTTGGGGCGGCCCACTGCCATCTGGGTCCGCCCTGAATATACCCCTGCCGTGGCGGAGCTCACAAGCTCCTAAAATCATCATGCCCCAAATGTTGGAGCGGTCCGCTGCCAAGTGGGGCCGCACTTTGCCGTCACTGTGCCTGGAACAGGCACCTACAGTAGCCCACATAGAGCCCCCCAGCCCTTCTACTCACCGGGCTGTTCTTCTCCTGGCGGGGGCTCCTCCGGGCAAAGGCGCTTCTTCTGTGGGGCTTCCGGTGAGCAGTGTGGAGGGGCAGGCAGTGGCATTGCGCCTCCCGCCCCCCCCTCGCAGAACGAAAGGCTGCACGTCTTCTCCCGCGGCTCCCTCCAGCACATGGGAGCCCCGACGACCAGCCGCCATGCTCCTCCTCTTCTCTCGGGGCTCCCTCCACACACGGGAGTTATGTTATGTTATATGCTGTTTTATATAGCGCACGGCGACTCAAAAAGAGTGTCCCGCCGCTTTTATTGAGAACCTGTAGCAGAGTGAACACAACACAGTAATATAAAAACAGATCAAGGAAACAGAAAAACAGGGTAGGTAGGCTAAAGGGCAAAAAGCCAGGTTTTAAGGCCCTTCCTAAAGGTAAGCAAACTAGTGGCACCACGCAACACCAAGGGCAGAGTATTCCACAGCTGTGGCGCCAGCAGGGTAAAGGAGCGGCCTCCGATGCGAGCCTTTTTTACCCGCGGGACCACCGCAAGAAACAGAGATTCAGATCTTAAAGATCGAGCCGGGCGGTAAAAGGCAAGTCTCCTCTGGAGATACTTTGCTCCCACAGCATGAAGAGCCTTGTAGGCCAAGGTCAAGGCCTTGAAAGCTATCCGCTTCCGGATAGGCAGCCAATGAAGCGACTGCAGAAGGCCAGCAGCACTGGCTCGCCTATTTAGGCCATAAATGGCCCTCGCGGCCGAGTTCTGGACGACTTGCAGCCGCTGCAATAGGTATTCCGGTAGGCCCAAATAAAGGACGTTGGAATAATCTAGTCTTGAGCCAATCATGGCCTGCACTGTCATCTTCCTGCGCTCCTTCGAAAGTAGAGGCAAGAGCTTCCGGAGCATCTTGAGGAGGCCAAAACATGTTCCCGTTAAACCAAGGATCTGAGATATAAACGTCAGACCCTTGTCCATCTTGATCCCCAAGTTTTTAGCCAGCTGGGACGAACAAGACGGAGGGAACATATCAGCAGGCCACCATGCCTGCCAATCCGGATCCGATGGACAGCCGAAGAAGAGTACCTCAGATTTATCTGAGTTGCACTTGAGGCTGTTCAGCTGGAACCATTTAAAAACAGCCCAAGGCACTCCTGGATACTCTCTCCATCAAAATCCCCTCCTTTCTTACACGAAAAGAGGAGCTGGGTGTCATCGGCGTAAGATACGATCTGGGCCCCTAAAGACTCCGCCAATGCCGCCAAAGGGGTCATAAAGATGTTAAAAAGAGTCGGGCTCAACACAGAACCCTGCGGAACTCCGACTCCCAGAGGCGGCATCACGGCCGAGCTGGATGAAGCCCAGACCGTTTGTCGACGGCCAGCCAAAAATGATCTAAACCAGCTGAGCACCGTACCCCTCAGACCGATCTCATGAAGTCTGGCGAGAAGACCCTCATGGGGGACGGTGTCAAAGGCCGCCGCCAGGTCCAACATGACAAGCATGGCTTTGCCCCCCCGAGTCAAGTACCTCTTTTATGGCTTCAGACACCTCCAAGAGCACCGTCTCGGTGCTTAGGTTGGGGCGGAAGCCAGATTGAGTAGCGTGCAGTATATTATGGGATTCTAAAAAATTAGATAGCACCATATGCACATGCTTCTCCAGAATCTTCGTAAACGCGGGGAGGAGAGAAATAGGCCTGTAGTTGGCTAGGACTTCCGGATCGAGACCAGGCTTCTTAAGCAAAGGAATGACCATTGCCTGCTTCCAGGCCTGCGGGACCACTCCCTGACTAAACGAGAGGTTCAAGAGTGGGTTCGCCAGCGGATTTATGACTTCCGCCATTTTTGCCAGGAATTTGGCCGGTCATGGGTCAAGAGGCGACCCAGATTTGAGATTGCCCATAAGTGCCAATGAGGCAGGAACTGAGATAGATGGAAAACGGCCATAACTGAACCCAAAGGGGCCGGTAGGACTGATCCATCTACGGGACTGGATGAAACTGCAGTCACCAGCAGAGGAAAAGAGTCTTGGATCAGTTTTATCTTTTTGGTAAAGAAATTTGCCAGATCGGAAGCCCAGGACTCCGAAGGGGAGTCCCGTAACAGGCCACACTTCCTCTTCTTTTCCCGGGGCTCCCTCAGCACACGGGAGCCCCGCAACAGCCCACACTTCTTCTTCCTCGGGCCGGCCGGCGTGACTTCCTGCCAGATTGCAGGCCCCGCCCCCGTCCCGGCGGAAGATGCCTGACTTCCGGTTTCGCGGAGGGCCGCGGCGGTGATTTAAAGGGCAGAAAGGAGGGATGGGCCCCCTCGGTATTAAAATAAAACATACCAGCGAGGTGGGCACTCGCAGAGGGGCCTATAAACGGGAGAATACCCGTGCTATAAAAATAAAGTGCACACAAAGCACTCGGGGGCACACAAAGGGCAGGAGTGCTTCCCACACGGGATAACCACAGCGCTCTGCCAGAAATCAGGATAAAAGCGCCCACGAGGCGCTGGGGAGCCCAGAAATCACCAAAACTCCCCAGAAAGGACCCCCACAGCAAGGAGGGTCCCAGCAGCTGCAGGGCATTACAGGACAAGGCTTCTAGGGCAAGTGAAGTCTCCCAGCCATCCGAAGGCCAGGCAAAAAGGGCCCCCAGGAAGAAGTCCTCCAGCAGTCCATCAGGTATCTAGGGGCTGGGCAGGGCCCCGGGAGGCAAGCCTTCCCCTGAGCCCAAGCAGCAGCACGCCCCTGGCAGGATTCAAGTTGAGAACAAGAACATTTTGTAAGGGGACACAGCCCCTTTTTATACAGAGAAATCCTTTGTCTAGCAGGGTGCAGGCAGTGTGAGAACCAGCTAGAACTGGTTATAGGGAACTCCTTTCACAGGCCAGGCTAGGGACATCAGACGCACCACAGGGGGTGGAGCCAGCATTGTTCGGAGAAAACCCGGCCCCATTCACTCCCAGGTGCAATCTCCTCCCACCACTCTAGTTGCAGATGCAGTCATTCAACCAAGGGCAGACTCAGACAACCTCCTGGGGGGACCCCAGCCCCTGTCATCCTCAAGCCAGACAGTCAATCCACAAGCAGGCCCAGGCATCCTCCTGGAGCCAGGTTCCAGCCAATCACACGCCAGGCACAAATTACACAAATATGCCAACTTCTAGAAGTTTGAAGTCAAAGTGTGCTACAAGGGGCTTGTTTATGAAGATAGTAAATCTTAGTTGTGAGTAGTACACATGTAACACACTCAAATGTATCAACAGGATATCACATTTAGTAATTAGCTGGAATTAATCAATGGAAGGAAAAAAGAGAGCACACAGAGAAAATATATTATATTCTGAATTTTTTTTGTATTTAGTAATGAAACAACAAAATTGGGGAGACAAATACAGAAAGATAAATCAAGCAGCAATCATGAACAGAGATATAAATCATAATAACTCTACAGTTCACTACTGAAACATCAACTCCTGGTGAATATAACAGACAACCAAAAATAATTAATAGAAAATGGTCGTATGTTCGTGCCAACGCAACGTTTCTGGAGATGATGGAAGTGTGACACTTCCATCATCTCCAGAAACGTTGCGTTTCATTACTAAATAAAAAAAAAATTCATAATATAATATATTTTCTCTGTGTGCCCTCTTTCTGGATTCCATTGATTAATTCCAGCTAATTACTAAATGTGATATCCTGTTGATACATTTGAGTGTGTTACATGTGTACTACTCACAACTAAGATTTACTATCTTCATAAACAAGCCCCTTGTAGCACACTTTGACTTCCAATATCTAGTGCCCAAGCCTACAAGGGTTTATTGGGTTTCCCCTGCCTATAACACAACTTCTAGAAGTGGCACTTCTACACTAGACACAATCATGCCGCATACATCATTACGCAGCATTCAATCTCACGAGTTCGCACATACCAAACTTGACCCTGCACTCCCCCGGAACTACCATGGTCATACATATTCCCCATGCATTCCTATGGGAGGGCAGGTCACTCACCACACATACACAGAGAGCTCACGCACTTTACACTGTACCACAGTGAAAAAGTGTGCAGAGGCCTAAAATCACCAACACCAGGTCACAGAAACAGGCTAGGAAAAAGCAAAATGTTTCGGGGGTGAACCTGCCAAAAGGGCCAGGTCCAACAGGGATGATATCCATATATGGATCACTGCCTTAGAGAGGGCCTGTAAAGCACAGAAGGTCCCTCAAGGGAAGTTGGCAGCTATCCTGTGGTTTCTCATTTGATAACGAAGGCGGAGACAAAGAGGAAGCTGTTGACAACCATGCAGTCTCAAAGAAAGCCCTCATAGAAGGGTTTAGTTTAACCACTGAGCAATACAAGGTTAAATTCAGGGACACACAGAAGGCACACAAGCAAGACTGGGTTGACTTTATAGACAGTTCTATTAAGGTTCTGAAGCCTAACTTGTTGGTAGTAATGTGCATAACTATGAGGGATCTTACAATCTGTTAATGAGGTAGCACATCCTTACTAACTTTCCAAATCCGCATCTGCACTAGTACCTGGTAGACTATGATCTGACCTCTCCCCAAGTATTGGGAAAGAAGGCAGTCACATTGGTCTGCACCAGGGTGAAGCAGAAAAACAATGGTGGAGGAGGTGACCAGAAGAAGCAAGATTCTTCTAAGGCCCAAAAAAAATGTGGGGAGAAAGGTAAAGACAAAAGGACTCTTAACAAGGTCCCCAAATATCTTCCCCTGAGGATTGGTCCCAAAACTTCTCTTCCTCTGACAAGAGACCTTCGTGTTACCTGTGTAAGGAAAAAGTCAACAGAGAAAGAGTTGCCAATTACTCCGTAGCTCACAACAAATAACCTTCTACTACTGCCCCAAAGGTAACTAGCACACCTACCACCAGTACAAGTAGTAGTAGTGTCCCCAAGGGATTAGTAGAGTTAACTGTGGGTTCGGCAGTGGGTTTAGGCCTAGTCAGATAACCCACTCAGGCTTTCCTTGTCTGCGGCAGAGGCATGGCACTTGGAACTTTACTAGTAAGTCCCCCTAACCTGGGCAAGAACACGCAACAACCTCTGAATAATGGTGAGAAATCTGTGGCATAGAGGGGGGACACAGGAGCCAGTGTTACTATGGTGACAGAGAAACTTGTATCTCCTGACCAAATCACACTTGGGCAAATCTACAGAGTGACCTATGCAAGCAATGTCAGGACTGATCATTCCTTGGCAGTTGTACATCTCAGCTGGGGAGGGGTAACTGGCCCTAAAAGAGTTGTGGTTTCCCGGACCTACCTGTGGACTGACTGCTGGGCAATGATTTCGATTATTCATTCTGGTCTGAAATGGAGTTCAGGACCCATACAGAGATGATGGGAATCTCTGACAGTACATTTGCTGTTACTAGGGCTCAGGCAACACAGTTAGGCACTGAGGAAGCTCTGGATCCTGGGAAAATGGACCAGCTAACTAGAGAAGGAGCAGGAAGGGAAGTATTTATCCTCCTCCCAGACTCCCAGCGAGGATCACTCTCCCAAGGGAGATGATACTAGCACCCGAGAAGGAACTGCCCTAGATGAACTTGAGCCTGACACAGCAGAGTTCTTAGGGGAGGGGGCCCTTCCAGGGCAGACTTGATTCTGGAGCAGAAATCCAGCCCCTCGCTTGAACTCTCAGACAGAAAGCTGCTGCTGAGGAAGCAGGGGATTCCAGTGGGTCCTATAGGATCTACTGGAAAGATGGGCTTCTGTTCTCTGAGAGTAAAGACCCCAAGCCTGGGTCACCAGGAGGATGGTTATACCTCAGAAGTTCAGGGGTTTTCTTATGTTCCTTTCACATGACTTTCTTCTTGCAGAATATCTGGGGCAAAGCAAGACTTGGGACAAGCTTGTCCTCCTTTTCATTGGCCCCACATGTATGAAGATACCAAGGAGTTTTGTCGCTCCTATGTCACTTGCCAAGCCAGTGGTAAGGCAGGTAGAACTACAAAGGCCCCATTAATCCCACTTCCACTGGTTGTGGTTCCCTTTGAGAGGGTAGAGATAGACATTGTTGGTCCATTAAACCCTCCAACAACATCTGGACACAGTTACATCCTAGTGGTGGTAGACCACGTCACTAGGTATCCGTAGTCTATTCCACTTAGGACCACTACAGCTCCTGTGGTGTCTAGGGCCCTTCTTGGGTGTCTTTTCCAGAGTGGGATTTTCTATGTTATTGTTATGTTATGTTATTAGTTTGTATGAGCGCGACAGCTGCCCCAGCAAAGAGGCGTCCCGGCGCTAGCGATCAATAAAGGTGGTATAGATGGAGCGGGCCAAACAGGTCACGAAGCCTTAAGAAGAGGAGAACAGGAAGGTCTTCACAGCTTTACGAAAGGGCAGCAGATTCTCAATACCGCGGATGGCAACCGGAAGGGAATTCCAGAGCCTGGCTCCCAGCACCTGAAAAGAGCGTCCACCCATACGACAGAGCCTGCTCCTAGGGACAATTGCAAGGTGCTGACCAAGGGAGCGTAGATTGCGTTGTGGACATAAGGAACCAAAAGAGGGCGCAAAATGGCCGGGCTCTGAAGCTTGAGAATTTTGAATGCCAGACAAAGTGCCTTAAATTTAATACGAGATTCCATTGGGAGCCAGTGCAATTTTTTAATCGTAGTTCTGGCAGAGCATCTCCGGGGAAGACCAACCAGGGTCCTTGCAGCCGAGTTCTGAACTCTCTGAAAACGGGCTACTTCAGTTTTGTTGGCACCTAACAGTAAAACACTGGCATAGTCTAAGCGTGACAAGATGATAGCTTGAACCACAAGCTGACGCATAGCGGGTTCAAAGAAGCCCAAGATGGGGCGGAGGCTCCGTAACAGGCCTACACAAGTCGCAGCCACTCTCTTGGTGTGGGTCTGGAGGCCCAGTGAGGAATCCATCCAGACACCCAAGTTTTTCACTGAAGCCTTAGGAACAGGCATCAGACCCAAAGAGGGAGGCCACCAGTGCTCGTTCCACAAGGCCGTATTCTTCCCCAACAGCAGAATCTCCGTTTACCGGCATTCAGCAGGAGACAGTTGTTGGTCATCCAGTGAGCAACTGCAGCTATTCCGTCCCTAAATCTTATAGCAGCGACAGATGGACTCTCAGAGAGTGTGACGACCAGCTGAGTATCATCAGCATACAATACCAGCGTCAAGCCCCACTCTCTGGCAATCGCTGCAAGTGGCTGCACATAGAGATTAAAAAGGGACGGGCTAAGTGCTGAGCCCTGGGGGACACCCTGACCGATATGGTGAGACTTGGACAGGAAAGGAGGGGCAGTAACCCGAAAAGATCTATCCTAAAGGAATGACCGGAACCATTCTAGGGCACGACCCCTGATACCAAATTCCTCCAGGCGGCAGAGCAGGATCCCGTGCGACACCGTGTCAAAGGCAGCGCTGAGATCAAGCAGGATCAGCGCTGCACTCTGACCGGCGTCAAGGATCTCTCGGAGGTATTCGGTAGTAGCCAACAATGCAGATTCTGTGCTGTGGCCCGATCTGAACCCATTTTGAGATGGGTCCAGGATGTCATTTTGGTGCACAAATTGTTCAAGCACAGAGTTGGCATGGGCTTCAGCGAGTTTAGCCACCCAAGGGAGAAGGGATATTGGCCTAAAATTCTCCGGTTTGGATGGATCTAGCATCGGTTTTTTTATAATCGGGGAGACCCAAGCCTGTTTCCAAGCATCAGGAACTGTTGCCGTGGAAAAGGACAGGTTAAGAAGAGATCTAAGGGGTAACAGAAAAAAAATTCAGGGAATCAACAAATTGGGCAGGCCGCATAGGATCTGCCGGGCTCCCAGTTTTAACTCTTTTGCAGATCTAACGAGTTCTTGTCAGAGAGAGGTACAAACTTTAAGTCTAGCTACATAAATGCAAAGTGGAAAGAGTGTGGTGTAAACAACATGTTTACCACACCCTACCATCCATAGTGCAGTGGGCTTGTTGAAAGGTTCAACAAGACCCTAAAGGGTATTATGATGGGACTCCCACAAATTCACAGACTAAAATGGGATGCCCTACTACCCTGCCTTTTTTTGCCTACAGAGAGGTTACTCAGAAGGGAGTGTGCTACAGCCCATTTTAACTTTTGTTTGGACATCCAGTTAGGGGGCCATTGTGTTGGGTTAAGGAGGGTTGTGAGCAACCTCTCAAACCTCCTAAACAGGAAATTGTGGACTATGTCCTTGGCCTGGGTTCACATATGGCTGAGTACATAAAGAAGGCCTGCATAAACTTTGAGGCCAGCCAGGAGCTTTAGAAAGATTGGCATAACCAAAAGGCAGTACTGACTGTTTACCAGTCAGGACAGAAAGTGTGGGTGATAGAGCGTGGAGCCCAAGCAACTCTCCAAGACAAGTGGAGTGGACCCCAAACTACCCTTGAGAAAAAAGGTGAGGTCGCCTACTCAGTGGACCTAGGTACTCCTGGATATCCTCACGGACGAGCGTGGAGCCCAAGCAACTCTCCAAGACAAGTGGAGTGGACACCAAACTACCCTTGAGAAAAAAGGTGAGGTCGCCTACTCAGTGGACCTAGGTACTCCTGGATATCCTCACGGAGTTCCTAATGTGAACAGCCAAAAACCTTTTATTGACAGGCCTGGCATGTGCTTGCTCATGGCAACTGATAAGGGACAGAAAGAAAAGAGTGGCCCTCTCCCTGATATCCTCTCTCAGGGCCCTGTTGATGGGTCAGCTGATGGAGTAGCCTTGTAGTACAAAAGGGGGTGGTGATGGAAGGAGCATCTGAATCAATCAAACACTCACACCCAGTCAAAAGATCTGGGTTTAATCCATCACCGTTCTTTAGCCCACTCTGCCACCCCAATTCAGACATGGCTATATGCAAATCAGTCTGACCCTGTGGCTCATGGGAACAGTCCAGCCCGAACTGCCAAGCCATGTCTTCCCTGGACCAGAAACAAGCTTCCGAGGACCGGTTTCTGGCATTCCAGTCGCCTTGTAAGGCAGCCTCACTGGCCAGCAGCAAGCTGATTGTAGGCAAGTCCTCAATCAGTTCCCAAACGTGTTCTCACTGACTCCCAGTCAAACTAACTGGTGTATCCATTAAGTGGACACAGGTAACAGTCCGTCTGTCAAGAGTAAAATCAACAGACAACCTGACCATGTCAGTGATTGCATCAGGACTGAGGTCCAAAAGATGCTGGAGTTGAGGGTCATTGAACCTTCGGATAACCCTTGGGCTAGTCCTGTAGTCCTTGTGCCAAACCTTCACACCCAAGATTGTAAGAGAGATAGAGGTGAGGTTTTATTCGGACTATAGTGGTGTTAATGCAGTCACTAGGACTCATCCAATTCCCAGTGTAGATACACTGATTGATACTCTGGCCTCAGCCAAGTATCCCAGTACATTTGACCTGAAAGCTGGATGCTGGCATATCATACTCGCTGAGGATGCCAACCCCAAAACAGCATTTTCAACCCCTAGTGTGCATTATCAATTTATTGTAATGCCTTTTGGGTTGAAGAATGTACCTGCCATTTTTCAGAGGTTGGTGTCAAAACTTTTCACAGGTCTGGAAGCCTATAGTGCAGCATATCTAGATGATATTGCTGTCTTTAGTTCTACCTGGGAGGATCGCCTGGTCCACCTAAGGAATGTTCTAGAGTCCCTGCAAAAGGCAGGTCTCACTATAAAGGCCACAAAGTGCCAGATAGGGCAGAGCAGGATTGTGTACTTGGGCCACCTGGTAGGTAGAGGCCAGCTTCAACCATTTTAGAGCAAACTCCAGACCACAATGGTTTGGGTTGCTCCCGCTACCCAGACTCATGTCAGAGTTTTCGTGGACCTGACTGGGTACTACAGGAGGTTTGTAAAGGGGTATGGGCCCATAGTGACTCCCTTTAATGATCTCACATCAACAAAGAATGCCTAGGGTAGTTCAGTGGGCAGTTAGCTATTAGAAGGCATCAAGGGCCAGATGTAGGTAAATCATATTTACCGACTCTGAAATACCGAATTTTACCGATTCGGTATTTCATAGTCAGTAAATATGAAGGGGGGAGATGTATGTATTTCCAGATGTAGAAATACCGAATCGTTTGAATTCGGTATTTACCGATTCGGTAATTACCGAATCGGTATTCCCTATTGATTCCTATGGGCTGTGAAGCCCATAGGAATGAATGGGAAATACCGATTCGGTAATTACCGAATTGGTAAATACTGACTTTTGCAATGGTGCAGGGGGTGTCACTTTGACACCCTCTGGCACCCCAAAAATAGGCATGTGCGCCATGTGGCACACAGACATGCCCTAAGGGCATGTCTGTCTGTCACATGGCTAGGTGTGCATGCACACAAGTGCCTGCACACCTGAATTCGGTATTTTAACACCCAATTGGATTGGGTGTTAAAATACCGAATTTGTAGGGCCTTTGGGACTCAGAAGAGTCCCACCTACATCTGAGATTTACCGAATCGGTAAAAATACCGATTCGGTATTTTACAGAATCGGTAAATTTACCGAATCGGTAAATTTACTGATTCTGTAAAATAATGCCCCTGCACACCATTTCTGTAATACCGGTCGGTAAGGGCCGAAAATACCGATTTTCGTCCGTTACCCACCGACCTACATCTGGCCCTTGATGACCTGAAGCAGTCCCCGTGCACTGCTCCTATCCTGCAAAGTCCTGATTACTCCAAAACCTTCATTGTCCAGACAGAAAAAGAATGTTGTTATTGTATCTTGTTATTCAAAACCTATACAACACTACAAAACGAATATCATTAATGTTAATCTACAATACAAAACTAGCATACACAATTCTTTTAAATTATATAAAATTGTACAGAATGATATAAAATATCACTATCCATTAGATGCCTCCAGGCTGTTACAACATTTGCTGGTTTTCTGAAGCTAAATGTTCATTATATACACTATTTACTTTTTCCACTTTTACTTGGGCCACCTGGTAGGTAGAGGCCAGCTTCAACCATTTTAGAGCAAACTCCAGACCACAATGGTTTGGGTTGCTCCCGCTACCCAGACTCATGTCAGAGTTTTCGTGGACCTGACTGGGTACTACAGGAGGTTTGTAAAGGGGTATGGGCCCATAGTGACTCCCTTTAATGATCTCACATCAACAAAGAATGCCTATGGTAGTTCAGTGGGCAGTTAGCTATTAGAAGGCATCAAGGGCCAGATGTAGGTAAATCATATTTACCGACTCTGAAATACCGAATTTTACCGATTCGGTATTTCATAGTCGGTAAATATGAAGGTGGGAGATGTATGTATTTCCAGATGTAGAAATACCGAATCGTTTGAATTCGGTATTTACCGATTCGGTAATTACCGAATCGGTATTCCCTATTGATTCCTATGGGCTGTGAAGCCCATAGGAATGAATGGGAAATACCGATTCGGTAATTACCGAATTGGTAAATACCGACTTTTGCAATGGTGCAGGGGGTGTCACTTTGACACCCTCTGGCACCCCAAAAATAGGCATGTGCGCCATGTGGCACACAGACATGCCCTAAGGGCATGTCTGTCTGTCACATGGCTAGGTGTGCATGCACACAAGTGCCTGCACACCTGAATTCGGTATTTTAACACCCAATTGGATTGGGTGTTAAAATACCGAATTTGTAGGGCCTTTGGGACTCAGAAGAGTCCCACCTACATCTGAGATTTACCGAATCGGTAAAAATACCGATTCGGTATTTTACAGAATCGGTAAATTTACCGAATCGGTAAATTTACTGATTCTGTAAAATAATGCCCCTACATACCATTTCTGTAATACCGGTCGGTAAGGGCCGAAAATACCGATTTTCGTCCGTTACCCACCGACCTACATCTGGCCCTTGATGACCTGAAGCAGTCCCCGTGCACTGCTCCTATCCTGCAAAGTCCTGATTACTCCAAAACCTTCATTGTCCAGACAGAAAAAGAATGTTGTTATTGTATCTTGTTATTCAAAACCTATACAACACTACAAAACGAATATCATTAATGTTAATCTACAATACAAAACTAGCATACGCAATTCTTTTAAATTATATAAAATTGTACAGAATGATATAAAATATCACTATCCATTAGATGCCTCCAGGCTGTTACAACATTTGCTGGTTTTCTGAAGCTAAATGTTCATTATATACACTATTTACTTTTTCTTAACATTCATAGTCACAAATTTGATGCAAACAACTCTAAAACCAACACATTTTTAAAACCATTAGTAATTCATTTTTGCCAGAGCTAGCGGTGTTATCTCCTTTGGCTTTTATTTTCCCCATCACTTTTCACGAAGCCTAAAATCATAAGATAGGAGCTTTTTATGCCCTCTTCTTAAAATAATAAACAAGCTATAATGAGCCATAGTCCTTATAACCTCTATCATGCTAAGCCAGAGGGAATTACTTTCAAGGCCAATTTATACATAGAAACAGGATTAAGGAAAGGAAGAGGAAAGGAAAGAAAAGACAGTGAAATCAATAAATAATGTCACTACTAAGGAGACACAAATAATAACTCCCACTTGTGTACCACTGGAAAGGGTCCTTCTCCAGAGGTACTTCCATCTACCTGATATACAAATTTGTTTGTAAATGCATAGTATGTACTATTGTATGTGGGTAATAAAAGTACTGGAGCTTTTTAGAAATGTATCAAATGTTGTTGCTGCGTGCCGGCAAATTGAGATTGCTAACCTAAACAAAATCCCTTTAGTAGGCCTTGGACTGCTCTGCTTCTGTAGCCTGATAGAGGTAAGTGCAACAAGGGGGTACGTAGTCAATAAAAAAAAAATGCTGATTTATTGCTGTGAAGAACTCACATCCTACGTAAATAATAAACCAGTTTTACCGTTGATACCGCTAATCGTGATAACACGATAACAATGAAGTTCTTACAATCGAGAAATTTATCTGAATACTTTCATATGACTATGCCATTTTTTGAAACGAGAACACAAGTACAGAAATGTATTAAAGAGAGAAAACAGATAAAGGAAATCAACTTTACAATTGGAAAAATAATTAAAAACTCACATGTGATTAAAAATGCTGAGGAAGATGCCAAACACCATGTGTATTATCCCCAGTATGACAGACATCTTCATCTTATACGAGTTCAGAAAATTCAGCTTGTTAGTTGCAACATTCCAGATCTTGGTAAAGGATACAAAATGAATCAAAGACAAAAGGTTTGCTTCAATTAGAACATATAAAACAAGAACGTACTCCCATTTATCAACATTACAGTAAGTATAACACAACTAGCTGCATTATAGTAGAAACTAAGAGCCTCCTTACGATGGCTGTGGGACCACCACCGTTAGGCCGTTGGTGGCGGTCCCACCGCCATCGGACCCTGCAGGACCGCCCCCACATTATGATGGTGAGCGGGTGTAGGGCAGGCGTAAAGACAGCCAGCCACGTATTCGATGGGCTCAAGGAGCCCATCAGACGGTCTGCATTCCCTAAATTGGTGGCAGTGCCTGTGTTCAGGCACCGTTGTGGGGATTACAATGTCCCTTTTCGCTGGCTGTTTCATGGCAGTTAACCCACCATGAAAAGGCTGGTGGACTTTCGGGGGGCCCCTTCCCCCCTGGCCCTCTAGCAGCCCCCTACATATCCCAGCGATGTGGCAGGCACCATATAGTGCCTGCCACATAGTGCAGGGATATGTCAGATGAGTTTTTTTGTATTGCTGCGTGTGTTGCAGCCTGCAGCACACACCACAATAGAAATGATACACATTATGACCACCGGACCTCTGACTCCTAGTCAGGTGATCCTGCTTCCACATAAGTGTCTGCCCAACATCATAATCAGGCCCTAAATCCAACGTGTGTAACGTGTGTCTAGTAAAAACAAAGGGGCAGATTTATGATGAGTGACGCAACTCTCCCGCAACGCAGAGTTGCGTCAAAAGTCTTGCGCCGCCGCTGCGACGACGCAAGTCAATGGGGAAGCGCCAAATTAATGAGTGAATGCAGCGTGTCGCAACTTGGCAATGTGCGTCAGACGACGTGACGTACGTGCCGCAAAACTGCCGCAAGTCAGCCTGACGCAACGTAAGGAAAAGTCACGTAAGGTCTTTTGCGACACGCAACGCCATTGCGGCGCCGGCGCAACACTGTAAAGTGCAGGATGCGTGAAAAGGCTGCAGGATAAGTGACGCAAATTGCTCTTGCGATAGCTGTGGACCACAGAAGACAAACACAAATGGAAGAAGCACATACCAGCAGCCAGGACCCCCAGGAAAATCTTGCAAGCAGAAGCCCAGAGGCACAGGCTGACGCCAAACGGAAAAGGAAGTCAAATTTCAGCCATGAGGAAAATGAAATCCTGGTGGCAGAGGTCACCAAGTACCAGCATCAGCTGTTTATAAATTCAAAGTTGACCCATGGCAAAAAAGAGGCAATATGGAGGCAAATTGTACTGAAAATAAACAGTGTAGCACAGGCCAAGAGGACTGTCATTGACTGCAAAAAAAGGTGGCATGATTGTAAGCGCCGCACAAAAGAAAAACTTGTGGCAAACCGCAAGGCAGCCTTTCTAACTGGAGGAGGCAGGCCAGCAGACCAGGAGGACCTTGATGAACTAGAGGAGCAAGTGGCAAAAGTCATACCAGAAGAAATAGTGCTAGGAATTGCCGGTCAGGACAGTGCCGCAAGAGAAATGACAGAACACACAACAGGTAAGTACAAATAAGTGTGCATATCCCTGTGACGGGTGATGGTGTCAATTGCAGCTATAAATGTTCTCAGTCCCACGATAGTTCAAGTATTATTTTAAACAATGACAATGACTACAATAGTCAGTCACACAAATTCATATCTGCATATGTAAATGAGAATTAATTAATGTCATTTCATTGTTATCGTAGCGCTTACTGCGTGACTGCTCATTGGCTGTGTTTTTATTTGCCCATTGCTGCCTTCAATTCATTGTGCCTGATAACATTGTTTGCATAGTGCTTCACTGCAAGACTGGTCTTCATTAATTATTGATCTGTGCACTGCTTGCTTTGCCTACTACTATTTATTTTGTGCCTGATTGTGCTGGTGACACTGTCCATTTAATAGTGATTTTCAGGTTGCCCTACAATCTTGTCCTGTTTCAGTTTTTGCTTGCTGCTATTTAGTTGTATGTTTGTTGTGCCTCCCAGCCCGGCTCTCCAACCCGCTCCCGCATCCCAGCTGCTCCTCGCTTGCTATGCCCCCCTCCAGCATCCACTTATGTCACAACAGCCTACGCGCAGGGTACACGCGCAGTGGAAGCGCCCTATGTGTGCTGAAGGTGTGCCAAAGGTAAGCCTGTCTACACCCGTCTGCACCTCAACTGTGCCCAGCGCCAGACCCCCTGTCCCCTCTAAAACCCACTCCACCTGCATCACGTATGATGCTGCTATCCTCTCTGCATGGAACTCCGGCCGTCTCCCAGACAGCTACCAAGCTACACCAGGACTCACCCATGGACCCTTCACCTGCCACTCCTGCAAGTTGAACAGCATCAGGACCCACACCAAATCCTCACACTTCAAACTGAGCTCCATAACTGACCACCTGAAGTGTATCATGCTGAACACCTGCTCAGTTCAGACACATGCAACTGAACTTTGGAACCTACTCAACACCACATTGCCAGACATTGCATTTTTTACAGAAACCTGGATGAACGGACCTCAGTGCCCAACATGACCATAGCCATCACAAACGGCTACAAAATCATCCAAAAGGACCGCATCAACCAAACAGTCCCTGTACAGCATACCTTAGGTATCCAGAGCATAGGTGTACCCAAGGCCAACCCGGGGCTGCAGCATGTATTATGACACCCCTGGCTGGCCATCCAAATCTGACACAACTGGCTGCACGACAGCTGGGGCAAGGTGGTGTAAACACCATTTGCTATAGATATAGTATTCCTATATCTAACCCTAAAATGGACACATGTATTCCTATCAGTCACTCCTATGGCAGGCCTTAACAATCCTGAAGGCAGAGTGCTTGGAATTATGTGAGATGGTGCTCTGGCATGAGCTGAGCCCGTTTGCAGCTTGCGGAACCAAGTCCTAATAGCTGTTCCATAATAACGCGTACCATATACTCTTAAGTGCATTATAATCCTCGCGGTTATTTGGCAACCTTAATATCGCTGTATCAAAGCATGTCGAGTAAGGTGTCATACGATTTGGAATACTAACCCCTCGCCAATTCTGGCGACGGGGTTAGCATTCCACCCTTCTAGAGGGACACGACATGTATGTAACTGTGAACCCCGGTTAAAGTTAACTCGAGCCTCAGCATCACAAAATGGATGCTGCCACCACAGACACAAGTCTGACCTCCTGCTTCTGGGAGTCCTTCCAGCAAGGAGAGCTTGGACAAAGGGTTTCCTGTCAGGGGCGGTGCTAGCACCATTCCAGACAGGGTTTTGTGTATCCCAGGTAGGCAGGGCTGAGAGGAAGGTGACTGCAAGTGGCACCCTGGTGCTCACTGTGCATATGCCGGCTTGAACCAGTTCCAGGGGCACACCAGCCCCTGAGCTGGGGAAAGTCCGGACAAGGGAGAGGGATGTAACCACCCCCCTCCTGGTCCCACCCATGGACAGGACCTAGTCGCGTGCCAGCCCCTTTTCTGAGAATAAAGGTAGGAGCAAGCCCCCTTCCCAAATTAGATAATTCTGAATCTTGACTACTTTTCACGAAAGGACTCTTGACTATTTCTGAAGACTCTACCTTGTGGCTAAGGAGTAGTCACTCTGCACCAGCGGGCACCATCTAAGCGCTTGCGGTTTGCTGCACGTCCATCCTCCGGATCAAGACTGACCAGCTTGAAGAGACCCGGATTCCCTGGCATCTCTGACCTCTACCTGCATCATTAGCCCAGCTGAGATTCGTGGGTGTGACGAGACCTGAAGGGACCGGCCATCTTCAAAACTGCACAACGCTTAACCAGCATGACCGCCGAGGGATCCTCGAGTGAGTGCTTTGGGGTTTGAGAAGCCCTAACCCTGAGCAGCTCCAGCACCGAAGCCCAGCCCCCCAGCATCCACGAGATCTGCCTGGGGCCCTTCTGCTCTTTGCTGCTCACCGCGTTGTCCGGTCACTTGCCTGCTGACTAGTGGCCCTCCTGACGACGAACCACGACGATTACACCGTTGGTCTGGTTGCTCCAGACTGGCCCTTGCTCCCATCCAAGAGAGGAGCACCCCGGACCCTCCTGGTCTACTCCAGACGCCATCTTGACTCCACCGCGTGGGCTTGACTTTGCTAAGGTTTGTTGCCCCAATCCTGGGTCCAGCATCGCCGACAGCAGACACCTTCGTGGGACAGCTCGCACCTCCAGCCTGGTCGCGGACAACGCCTCCGGGTCCGAGGGACAGCAGAGTCCAGCGTGGCCTACTCACCTGGTCGAGGTGACTTCATACGGTGCCATCCTGGTGCCCACCTAATCACTGGCTAGTGATTAAGAACTGAGTCCCCTCTGCTTTCAGGTCATCTCCATCATCGATCCAGGCTTGGATCACTCCGAACATCATCACTGGTCGCCTGCCAGCAACTTCTTCTTTCAGGCTCCATAGACTGTAACGAGGATTCCCGACGTCTTTTGAACCCTATGCAGCCGCAGCCCCTGGGCTAGGTAACCTGAGCATTTCGGTGCTCCAACGTAGGTTCACTATCTAAGTGTCCAGATCCTTTTTCGTTTTCAGCCTATCTAGTCGTATTCGTCCGATAACATTAACTTTACGAATACTAGCATCCATAGACTTTTTCCCGCGTGAGAGTGCACACTCTGCACCCGATCTCCCTAGGCCTCCTGCTCCTAACCTTAGGGTTCAGTAGTGTAGTCCTAGCGATCCTGAAGCCTCTGGATCTTGTTACTTACCTGCTAGTATTTCGCATTCCACTTTTAGTGTATATGGTTTTTCGTGCCCCTCGGGCATTTGTGTAAATTGTGCAACTTAAAGTATTTTCTTAAGAGTTTTGTTGTGTGCTTAGCTCCCTGACTCATAAAGAGATCAGGGTAGACTTGTTATAAATAAATATTCTTTTATTTTCATAACAACTTGTGTGGTGTCCTTTCACTTGGTGTTCAAGGGGTATATGTGATGGTATAACAGCTAGCTTAACACGCCCTCTAGAGTTTAGCCTAAATACTGCTCTTGTCCATGCTACTAGGATAGCTGGTCTATAAGGTTGACTTGCAACCAATCATCAATAAGGGTTGTTTGGAATGATACACAGTGATCACTAGAATAGTGAGCACTACATATCAGGCCAACTTCTCACATTGGTGAGCAGCGGTTGGGATTTGAGCTTGCTGTTGTTTTACCACACGTATCCTAAGAATATCATTTGAAAGATCACATAAGTACCAAGGTACATATCACCGAGCTTAGAATACTCTGAGTTCTACTGAACCAGCTGTTGTAGTTTAACAGGGCTTAGCACACCCTGACTACAACTCTTAGCAAGGGATCAGTAGGCAAACAAATAGTGTAGGTAAGTGCACCACTTACACCTCACTAGAAAAGCATGTCTGACAAAGGAGAGAACACAGAAGCTCCCCTTTGGTCAGTTGACCCTCCACAGGTTATGTTAAGATATGCAGCTCCTAGCTTCCAGGAGATGTACAAGTGTGTACCTCCAGGAAGCTAAAACAGGGTTCTAACCCTACCATCCCATTTCTGATAGGTCTCTTAGAGACTTATGATGCAAGGAGGGCTTCTAACAAAGGCCCTTCTAATCCAGATGGGAATAGGCCCCCCTTAGAGGGAACCCTTGGGGACCCTGACCTCAACCTCAATGGAACAGGAAGTGAAGAGGAAGAAGAGGATCAGGAGTTGTCAGGGGATGAGGCAGACAAGGGTCAGGTAGAAGTCAGTAGACTCACCAGGACCAACTTAAGCAGGCATGAAAATGGACATCGGGGACCCCCAGGCCCACTCTCAGGCAGGCTTAACATTGGGAGTGGAAGAGTTAGGTCTCTATCCAGAGGCTCTAACAGATCCATTTGTACCAATAGCTCTCAGACCTCTTCTCACAGAGGGATGACATCCCCTCAGAGAAGAGAACATGAAGCTAAGATGAGGGAAGTCAATCTGAGGATTAAAAGGGAAGAACTATCCCTGGCCAAAGAGAGACTTGCCTTTGCTAGAGAGCAGAAATTGAGTGGGGCAGACCCCACTGGTGGCAGCATTCTCCCAAGAGAAAAAGACAGGAGTTTAGACACTGGACACCTGAGTAAGATAGTGCCCCCCTTTAAACAAGGGGATGACATCCACAAATGGATGACTGCTTTGGAGAGGGCCTGCACTGTCCAGTGCGTCCCCCAGAGTCAGTGGGCAGTTATCTTGTGGCTCTCCTTTGAAGGCAAAGGTAGAGATAAGCTCCTCGCTACTAGAGCTGAGGATGCTAACAATTACCAAGTCCTGAAGAATACACTGATTGATGGGTTTGGCTTAACAACTGAGCAGTACAGGTTGCTGTTCAGAGACACCCAGAAAATTCAGTCTCAGGATTGGCCTGACTTTGTGGATTGTGCCACTAAGGCTTTGGAAGGCTGGTTGCTGGGTAGTAAGGTTACTGATTACACAGGGTTGTACAATCTGATCATGAGAGAACAGATTTTAAATAACTGTCAGAACCAGTTGTTGCATCAGCACCTTATTGACTCGGATCTGACCTCTCCCCAAGAATTGGGAAAGAAGGCAGACAGATGGGTCAGAACAAGGGTCAAGCAGAACCAGACTCAGAACCAGGGTGGTCAGAAGAAAGCAGACCAAAAGGGTAGGAACAAGAGTGAACAAAATGACCAGAAGTCTTCGACAGGTCCCCAACAAACCAAAGAGGGTGGGGGTCAGGCTTCACAGCAGAAAAAGAAGACTCAAGAAGGCCAGTCAAAAAGGTGGTGCCAATACTGTAAAAGTAAAACTCACTGGTTTAGTGAGTGCACCAAGAAAGGAGGGCAAACTCCTACCACTACAGCCCCTAAGGCACCTGCACCCCCTAGTACAGTCAGTAGTGGTAGTGCACCTCCCAAGGGATTAGTTGGGTTAACCTTGGGATCTGAGGGGTATGACAACCTAGTTGGCACACTCACTCAGGCTGTCCTTGTCTGTACAGGGGATGTGGACATAGCCCCTGATGCCAGTCCCAATACTTTGGGCAAATACAGGCAGACACCTTTTATTAATGGAAAAATGGCTCAGGCCTACAGGGACACTTGTGCCAGTGTCACAATGGTGACACCTAACTTTGTGGACCCTGGACAGATCATGCTAGGTACAGATTACCTAGTGACCAATGCCAGCAATGTCACTACCCACCATAGTATGGCAATTGTTGATTTCTCCTAGGGAGGGGTAAGTGGCCAAAAGAAAGTTGTGGTTAGTTCAGACCTCCCAGTAGAATGTTTGTTGGGCAATGATTTGGAGACATCACTATGGTCAGAAGTGGAGCAGAGGACTCACATGGAAATTTTAGGCTTGCCAGCACATGTCCTTGCTGTGACTAGGTCACAGGCCAAAAGATGCCCCACTGAACAGGTGCTGGATCCAGGAACAATGGACCAGACACCTTCCAAGAGAAGGAGCAGTAGGGTTAAGGCATTGCCTTCCCCTTGCCCCAGGTTGTGGATCAAGTCTCAGAGGAGGCTGACCTCAAAGAACTGAGGGAAACTAGTCCTAAAGAACTTGAACCTCATCAGGTTGAGTTTCTGGGCTCAGGGGGACCCTCCAGGGAAGACCTGGGGAAGGCACAGTTAGACTGCCCTTCACTTGAACCCCTCAGACAGCAGGCTGCTGCTGAGGCTGCAGGGAACGCCACAGGTGCCGACAGGGTATACTGGGATGATGGACTCCTGTACTATGAGTCAAGGGACCCCAAGCCTGGTGCAACCAGGAGGCTGGTCATCCCCTTGTCTCAGAGGGGTTTCTTTCTCACCTTGGCCCATGAGATTCCCCTTGCAGGACATTTAGGCCAGACAAAGACTTGGGACAGGCTTGTCTCACACTTTCACTGGCCTCACATGAATGAAGATACCAAGGAGTTTTGTCGCTCCTGTGTCACTTGCCAAGCCAGTGGTAAGTCAGGTGGCACAACAAAGGCCCCCCTTATACCACTACCTGTGGTGGGGGTACCCTTTGAAAGAGTGGTGATTGACATTGTTGGTCCAATGGAACCCCAGACAGCATCAGGGCACAAGTTTATACTGGTGGTGGTGGACCATGCCACCAGGTATCCTGAAGCCATTCCCCTTAGGACCACTACAGCACCTGTTGTGGCAAGAGCCCTAGTTGGAGTGTTCTCCAGAGTGGGCTTCCCTAAGGAGGTTGTCTCTGACAAAGGTACAAACTTCATGTCAGGATATCTGACTGCAATGTGGAAGGAATGTGGTGTCAACTATAAGTTCACCACACCCTATCACCCACAGTGCAATGGGCTTGTTGAGAGATTCAACAGGACCCTCAAAGGGATGATTCATGGACTACCTGAAAAGCTCAGGCGTAGATGGGATTTCCTGATCCCCTGCCTCTTGTTTGCTTACAGAGAGGTCCCACAGAAGGGGGTTGGCTACAGCCCTATTGAACTTCTGTATGGGCATCCTGTAAGAGGATCCTTTTGTTTGGTGAAGGAAGGATGGGAGAGACCTCTCAAAAAGCCTGCAACCAACATTGTGGACTATGTACTTGGTCTCCGCTCCAGGATGGCTGAGTACATGGAGAAGGCATCTAAAAACCTTGAGGCAAGCCAAGAACTATAAAAATCTTGGCATGACCAAAAGGCTGTCCTGACAGTGTACAAGCCTAGACAGAAGGTGTGGGTGCTGGAGCCAGTGGCCCCAGCAGCACTCAAAGACAAATGGTCTGGGCCCCACACAATCATTGAGCAAAAGGGAGAGGTCACCTACCTGGTGGACCTTATAACTCCCAGGAGCCCCCTCAGGGTGCTCCATGTAAACAGGCTCAAAGCATATGTCGACAGGAAGGACATGAGTTTGCTCATGGCCACAGATGAGGGACAGGAGGAGGAGAGTGACCCTCTCCCAGACCTGCTCACTCAGAACCCTGATGATGGGTCAGTAGATGGTGTTGTCTTTTGTGGCAGCCTCTCTGAGCATCAGCAAAAGGATTGCAAACAAGTTCTTCAATCCTTTAGACATATGTTCTCTCTGACACCCAGTCAAACCAATTGGTGTACCCATGAGGTTGACACTGGAGACAGTCTGCCAGTCAAGAGTAAAATCTACAGACAGCCTGATCATGTCAGAGACTGCATCAAGACAGAAGTGCAGAAAATGTTGGAGCTGGGAGTCATTGAGCCCTCAGATAGCCCTTGGGCTAGTCCAGTAGTTCTAGTGCCAAAGCCTCACACCCAGGGTGGTAAGAAAGAGATGAGGTTTTGCGTAGACTACAGAGGCCTCAATGCAGTCACTAAGACTGATGGCCACCCAATACCAAGGGCAGATGAACTTATAGATATATTGGCTTCTGCCAACTACTTAAGCACATTTGACCTGACAGCTGGGTATTGGCAAATCAGGTTAGCTGATTAGGCCAAGCCCAAGGCAGCATTTTCTACCCCTGGTGGGCATTATCAGTTTGTGGTGATGCCCTTTGGTTTGAAAAATGCACCTGCCACCTTCCAAAGGCTGGTGAATCAAGTTCTCATGGGTTGGAGGACTTCTGTGCAGCATATCTTGATTATATAGCTGTCTTTAGCTCCACCTGGGAGGATCACCTGGTCCACCTGAGGAAAGTGTTAGAGGCACTGCAGAAAGCAGGTCTCACTATCAAGGCCACTAAGTGCCAGATAGGGCAGACACAGGTTGTATACCTGGGCCACCTTGTAGGTGGAGGCCAGGTTCAGCCATTGGAGAGCAAGATACAGGCCATCAAGGACTGAGCTCCTCCAACCACCCAGACTCAGGTTCGAGCTTTCTTGGGCCTGACTGGTTATTACAGGAAATTTGTCGGAAATTATGCATCTATTGTGACTCCACTTAATGACCTGACAAGTAAAAAGATGCCTAAGAAAGTTCAGTGGACAGCAAGCTGTCAAAAAGCATTCGATGACCTAAAGCAGGCCATGTGCACAGCACCTGTCAGGGACTTTGATTTTAAAAGTCCACTTAGTGTTCCCCGGGAGCAGTACCCAAAAGCCCACCTTCCAGCAGCTTTGACTCTGCACTTTTAGAAAGTCACGCAGAAGATCAAAGTGGCTAGACGAGGGGAGGTAAGGGAGGGTACTGCGGGGAGGGAGATCTGGAACGAGAAAAAACACTGGAACACTCGAACTCCTGTGTACTCCAGCTTGAAACTAAACTGTACTATTGTTCTGCACCTAGGAAAAATATCAGGTTAAATAAACATTCCGAAACTTAGCATTACTCAGAATAAGGCAAAATAACTCCTGTTTTCCTATCCTGTATTCATATGATTGTCTCATTCCAGTGTTATCTAAAGAACAGCATAAAATATATGTACTTCTCAATATATCACCCTTGCATTGGTTTCATGCAAAGATACCCCGAGTTTAACTGAGTTTTGAAATTAGCCACAAAAGATGTGCAAAGGTTTAAGTGCAGATAACATCACAAAGATAACATCACAAAGATAGCGTTTCAAGAGTCATCAGTCAGCAAGGTTAATACTGTTAACGCCACAGTTTCATTCAGCGCAGGGAGGCTTTCACCATGAAAACGTGTTTGTAATGTCACTCAAATGCGCTGCAACCAAAGATCCGAAATCGAGTTTATAATGCCACTCAAGAACGCTGCAAACAAGGATCCCAAATATTCAGGGCTCAAGGACTTGGACACTAATCAAGTAAACCCAGAAGAACGGCACGACGAGAAGATTAGCCGGGACTTCCGACGTTCGTCCTTCAAAGAAGAAAAAGGGTACGTCCTACCTGCTTTCAAGCAAGCGGAGATTCGTGGTAGTTTACTACCATTTCAGGAACTGCGGACCTTAACTGGAAAAACTGCGGGGCTCGTCCGAAGACCGGAAACAGCTGCAGGATTCTTCCGACGAGCGGAGCGAAGCTGAAGGCGACGTGTCCCAGGAACCGGCGAGAATAATCCGCACGGATTCCAGGGCGTGGCTGCTTAAATACCCTTGAAAGCAGGTACGGAAGCTGCAAAGGGGAAAAAGACTACAACAGAAATACTTCGAGAAACCAGAAACGAAGCCCACTTGACATTCAACAAACATTGGCATGTTAACCAAGACGCTACCTTAAACACTAACAAGCATTGGCAATGAACTGAAAGCAACCAGCATTGGTAAATACACCCTAAGGCCTCGCTGCTACAGTAACAGTCTGAACAAGCTTGGTAATGTAAGAAGCATTGGTAAATGTAGTTTAAATCAGTGCAACACAAGGCTGGACAGCAAAGCATTGGTACATGTAGGTAACAAAATTAGAGCCAGGGAACAGTTAGCAGGGGTTGGTACAGTTAGCAGGGGTTGGAACCTGACACACCTATCCTAAAGGGTCCAGACTACTCCAAAACATTCATTGTCCAAACAGATGCTTCTGAGTTGGGTGTGGGAGCTGTTCTATCTCAGCTGAATTTTGATGGTCATGACCGGCCCATTGCTTTTATTAGCAGAAGGCTGACCCCCAGAGAGAAGAATTGGTCAGCTATTGAGAGGGAGGCCTTTGCTGTGGTTTGGGCCCTGAAGAAACTGAGGCCATACTTGTTTGGCACTCATTTCAAGATTCATACCGACCATAAGCCCCTCTTATTGCTAAATCAGATGAAGGGTGAAAACCCCAAACTACTTAGGTGGTCCATTTCCCTACAGGGGATGGATTTTACAGTAGAGCATAGACCTGGCACTGATCATGGCAATGCAGATGGGCTCTCCAGGTATTTCCACTTAGAGAAAGAAGACTCACCTGGTCAAGGTTAGTTTATTGTCCCAAAGTATGGGGGGGGGGGGTCATGTAGGAGAGTAGGGTCTGCAATCCTATGATCTCCCCCGATTTCTGCTTTTTGCTTCACTGGTTTACGACTTTCCCTGGCTGTGGGCCTGCTAATAAGACCCACAGCCTAGCTGTTCTCTCTCTAAATTGGCATACATGTACCTTAGGTGCATTTACCAATTGGTACTGGGCCACCTTATCAGTCCCTGTACAGCATACCTTAGGTATCCAGAGCATAGGTGTACCCAGGACCTACCCGGGGCTGCAGCATGTATTATGCCACCCCTGGCTGGCCATCCAAATCTGACACAACTGGCTGCACGACAGCTGGGGCAAGGTGGTGTAAACACCCTTTGCTATAGATATAGTATTCCTATATCTAACCCTAAAATGGACACATGTATTCCTATCAGTCACTCCTATGGCAGGCCTTAACAATCCTGAAGGCAGAGTGCTTGAAATTATGTGAGATGGTGCTCTGGCATGAGCTGAGCCCGTTTGCAGCTTGCGGAACCAAGTCCTAATAGCTGTTCCATGATAACGTGTACCATATACTCTTAAGTGCATTATAATCCTCGCGGTTATTTGGCAACCTTGGTATCGCTTTATCAAAACATGTCGAGTAGGGTGTCATACGAATTGGAATACTAACCCCTCACCAATTCTGGCGACGGGGTTAGCATTCCACCCTTCAGGAGGGACACGACATGTATGTAACTGTGAACCCCGGTTAAAGTTAACTCGAGCCTCAGCATCACAAAATGGATGCTGCCACCACAGACAAAAGTCTGACCTCCTGCTGCTGGGAGTCCTTCCAGCGAGGAGAGCTTGGACAAAGGGTTTCCTGTCAGGGGCGGTGCTAGCACCATCCCAGACAGGGTTTTGTGTATCCCAGGTAGTCAAGGCTGAGAGGAAGGTGACTGCAAGTGGCACCCCGGTGCTCACTGTGCATATGCTGGCTTGAACCAGTTCCAGGGGCACACCAGCCCCTGAGCTGGGGAAAGTCCGGACAAGGGAGAGGGATGTAACCACCCCCCTCCTGGTCCCACCCATGGGCAGGACCTAGTCGCGTGCCAGCCCCTTTTCTGAGAATAAAGGTAGGAGCAGGCCCCCTTCCCAAATTAGATAATTCTGAATCTTGACTACTTTCCACGAAAGGACTCTTGACTATTTCTGTAGACTCTCCCTTGTGGCTAAGGAGTAGCCACCCTGCACCAGCGGGCACCATCTAAGCGCTTGCGGTTTGCTGCACGTCCATCCTGCAGATCAAGACTGCCCAGCTCGACGAGACCCGGATTCCCTGGCATCTCTGACCTCTACCTGCATCATCAGCCCAGCTGAGATTTGTGGGTGTGACGAGACCTGAAGGGACCGGCCATCTTCAAAACTGCACAACGCTTAACCAGCACGACCGCCGAGGGATCCTCGAGTGAGTGCTTTGGGGTTTGAGAAGCCCTAACCCTGAGCAGCTCCAGCACCGAAGCCCAGCCCCGCAGCATCAACGAGATCTGCGTGGGGCCCTTCTGCTCTTTGCTGCTCACAGCGTTGTCCGGTCTCTTGCCTGCTGGCTAGTGGCCCTCCTGACGATGAACCACGACGATTACACCGCTGGTCTGGTTGCTCCAGACTGGCCCTTGCTCCCTTCCAAGAGAGGAGCACCCCGGACCCTCCTGGTCCACTCCAGACGCCATCTTGACTCCACAGTGTGGGCTTGACTTTGCCAAGGCTTGTTGCCCCAATCCTGGGTCTAGCATCGCCGACAGCAGACACCTTCGTGGGACAGCTCGCACCTCCAGCCTGGTCGCCGACAACGCCTCCTGGTCCGAGGGACAGCAGAGTCCAGTTTCGCCTACTCACCTGGTCGAGGTGACTTCATCCTGTGCTATCCTGGTGCCCACGTAATCACTGGCTAGTGATTAAGAACTGAGTCCCCTCTGCTTTCAGGTCGTCTCCATCATCGAAACAGGCTTGGATCACTCCGAACATCATCACTGGTCGCCTGCCAGCAACTTCTTCTTTCAGGCTCCATAGACTGTAACGAGGATTCCCGACGTCTTTTGAACCCTATGCAGCCGCAGCCCCTGGGCTAGGTAACCTGAGCATTTCGGTGCTCCAACATAGGTTCACTATCTTAGTGTCCAGATCTTTTTTCGTTTTCAGCCTATCTAGTCGGATTCGTCCGATAACAGTAACTTTACGAATACTAGCATCCATAGACTTTGTCCTGCATCCCACGTGAGAGTGCACACTCTGCACTCGATCTCCCTAGGCCTCCTGCTCCTAACTTTAGGGTTCAGTAGTGTAGTCCTAGCGATCCTGAAGCCTCTGGATCTTGTTACTTACCTGCTAGTATTTCGCATTCCACTTTTAGTGTATATGGTTTTTCGTGCCCCTCGGGCATTTGTGTAAATTGTGCAACTTAAAGTATTTTCTTAAGAGTTTTGTTGTGTGCTTAGCTCCCTGACTCATAAAGAGATCAGGTTAGGCTTGTTATAAATAAATATCCTTTTATTTTCATAACAACTTGTGTGGTGTCCTTTCACTTGGTGTTCAAGGGGTATATGTGATGGTATAACAGCTGGCTTAACACGCCCTCTAGAGTTTAGCCTAAAGACTGCTCTTGTCCATGCTACTAGGATAGCTGGTCTATAAGTTTGACTTGCAACCAATCATCAATATGGGTTGTTTGGAATGATACACAGTGATCACTAGAATAGTGAGCACTACATATCAGGCCAACTTCTCACAATATACTCTTAAGTGCATTATAATCCTTGCGGTTATTGCTAGGTTTGACATAGCATTATCAAAACATGTCGAGTAAGGTGTCATACGAATTGGAATACTACCCCCTCGCTAGTCCTAGCGACGGGGGTAGCATTCCACCCTTCTAGAGGGACACAACAGGAACCTAACTGTGAGCCCCGGTTAAAGTTAACCCGAGCCTCAGCATCACAAAATGGATACTGCCACCACAGACACAAGTCTGACTTTCTGCTGCTGGGAGTCCTTCCAGCGAGGGAGGCTTGGACAAAGGGTTTCCTGCCTTGGGAGGTGCTAGCACCACCCCAGACAGGATTTTGTGTACTGGGTAGGACAGGGCTGAAAGGAATGAGACATGCCTGGGGCACACAAGGTGTCCCTGTGCATACACCAGTCTAAACCAGTTCCTGGGGCTCACCAGCCCCAGCTCTGGCGCAAAACCAGACAAATGATAGGGGGTTAGATTAATCCTGAACTGAAACTCTACAAGAAGAAACTCTGGACTTCGACTTTCTGCCAAGAAGACTGAAGAAATCTCCCTTGTGGGCAAGGAGTGTCCACCCTGCAAAAGCAGGCACCATCAGCCTCCAGCGGCTTCCCTTTGTTGTCTTCCCTCGAGGATCCAGACTTCAGAGCACGACGAGACCCAGATTCCCAGACCTCTCCGACCTCTACCTACATCTGCAGCACAGCTGAGATACGTGGGTGCGACGAGACACGTGGGACCGGCCATCTAGGAAGAAGCAGCACTTTGCTCCAGCGCGACTTTTGAGGTAACCTCGACCAAGTGCTTTGGGGACTGAGAAGCCCCGACCCCGAGCAGCTCCTGCACCGAAGACCAGTCCTCCAGCATCCACGAGTTTTGCGTGGGGCCCTTCTGCCTGTTTGCTGCTCGACGCGTTGTCTGGTCACTTGCCGGCTGGCTAGTGACCTCCCAGACGACGAACCTTGAAATCCAATCTGCTGGTCTGGTTGCTACAGACTGGCCCCTGCTTCCCTGCAAAGGAGAAGCACCCCGGACCCTCCTGGTCCACTCCCGACGCAGTTTCCACTCACCGCGTGGGTTGCTTTTGCCAAAGTCTGTTGACTTCAAATCATGATCCGACACCGTCAACAGCGAAAGCCTGCGTGGGACAGCTCGTGCCTCCATCCTGGTCGTCGAAGACACCACCTGGTCCACGTGGCTGCGGAGACAAGCGTCCACTCTTCACCTGATCGCGACGACGACATCTGGTTCCACTCCTGGTTCCACTCCAGTCACTGGCTAGTGACTTTGAACATTGTCCCCTCTGCTTTCAGGTTCTCCTCTTCACAGATCCACCCTTGGATCACACCGGACATCTTCTTCCTGGTCGCCTGCAGCATCTTTTCTACCAGGCTCCATAGACTTCATTGCCGGAACCCGACACAACTTCGCACCTATGCGCCCGCAGCCTGTGGGTGAGGTAACAAGAGCATTTCGGTGCTCACGGGTAGATTGACTCTCCTAGTGTCCAGTTCCACAGTCGTTTTAGTCCTAACTAGTCAGGATTGTCCGTACTCACCTTTTACTTGAACTGTACTGTTCATAGACGTTGTTACGCATCTCGCGTGTGAGTTCACACTCTGCACACGCGTTCCATGGGCCTCCTATTACTTACCTAAGGTTAGGGTAGTGTGGTCCTAGCGATCCTACAGCCTCTGGACAGCTCCATTCCTTCTATCGACTTTCACATTCCACTTACTTAGTATATGGTTTGTTGTGCCCCTAGGGCAACATTGTAATTGTGCAACTTAAACGTATTTTTCTTAAGAGTCTTGTTATGTGCTTAGCCCTCTGATCTCATAAAGAGTTCAGAGGTGTTTGTTAGTTAATAAATATCTTGTTTATTTTCATAACTACCTGTGTGGTGTCCTTTCATTTGGTATTCAAGGGGTTATATGTGGTAAAACAGCTGGCTTCACATGCCAAAAGAGTTTAGCCTAAGACTGCTTTGTCCATGCTACCATTAGGATAGCTGGTCTATAAGGTTGACTTACAACCAATCACCATAAGGGTTGTTTGGACTGATACAAGGTGATCACTAGAACTAGTGAGCATCATATATCAGGCCAACTTCTCACAGACACTAGGAGAGTCAATCTACCCTTGAGTACCGAAATGCTCTCATTACCTCACCCACGGGCTGCGGGTGCATTGGTGTGAAAGTGTGTCGGGTTTCTGCGTCCAAGTCTATGGAGCCTTGAAGAAAGATGCTGCAGGCGACCAGGAGGAAGATGTCCGGAGCAATCCAAGGGTGGATCGAGGAAGATGGAGACCTGAAAGCAGAGGGGACAATGTTCACAGTCACTAGCCAGTGACCGGAGTGGAACCAGGAAGGAACCAGATGCTGTCGTCGCGATCAGGTGAAGAGTGGATGCTTGACTCTGCAGCCACGTGGACCAGGAGGTGTCTTCGATGACCAGGATGGAGGCACGAGCTGTCCCACACAGGCTCTCGCTGTCGGCGGTGTCTGTTCCGGATTCGGCGTCAACAGGCCTTGGAAAAGGCAACCCACGTGGTGAGTGGAAATGGCGTCTGGTGCGGACCAGGAGGGTCCGGGGTGCTTCTCCTTTGCAGGGAAGCAAGGGCCAGTCTGCAGCAACCAGACCAGCGATGTAGATTTCGTGGATCATCGTGTAGGAGGTCACTAGCCAGCCGGCAAGTGGCCAGACAACGCGTCGAGCAGCAATCAAGCAAAAGGGCCCCACGCAGATCTCATGGATGCTGGAGGGCAGATGTTCTGTGCAGGAGCTTCTCGGGGCTGGGGCCTCTCAATCCCCAAAGCACTTTCTCAAGGATGCCTCTGAAGTCAAGCTGGAAGCAAAGTGCAGTTTCTTCAAGATGGTCTGTCCCACGTGTCTCGCGCTCCCACGGATCTCAGCTGTGCTGCAGATGTAAGTAGAGGTCTGGAAGTCCGGGTCTCGTCGGGCTCTGAAGTCTGGTTCCACCGGGAAGGACGACAAAGTGAACCGCTAGGATGCTTGATGGTGCCTGCTTGCGCAGGGTGGTCACTCCTTGGCCACAAGGGAGATTTCTTAAGTCTTCTGTGGAGCAGAACGTCGAAGTCCAGAGTTTCTTCTTTGTAGTTTCAAATCAGGATTAATCTAATTTGGAATGGGACCAGCTCCTACCTTTATTCCCCTAAAGGGGGCTGTACTGTGACTAGGTCCCTCCTAAGGGTGGGACCAGGAAAGGGGGTGGTTACACCCCCTATCCTTTGTCCTGTTTTGCGCCAGAGCTGGAGCTGGAGTGCCCCAGCAACTGGTTTGAACCGGGGTATGCACAGGAACACCTCCCAAGGCTGGAAACCCTTTGTCCAGGCATCGCTCGCTGGAAGGACTCCCAGGAGCAGAAGGTCAGATTTGTGTCTGTGGTGGCAGCATCCATTTTGTGATGCTGAGGCTCTGTTTAACTTTAACCGGGATTCACAGTTAAATGCATGTCGTGTCCCTCTAAAAGGGTGGAATGGTACCCCCGTCGCCATGACTGGCGAGGGGGTAGTATTCCAATTCGTATGACACCTTACTCGACATGTTTTAATAATGTTATGCCAAAGTTAGCAATAACCGCGAGGATTATAATGCACTTAAGAGTATATGGTATAGCGTTATCATGGAAACAGCTAAAGGATTTGGTTCCGAAAGCTGCAGACAGGCTCAGCTCATGCTAGAGCACCATCTCACATAATTCCAAGCACTCTGCCTCCAGGATTGTTAAGGCCTGCCATAGGAGTGACTTATAGGGGTATATGTGTCCATTTTAGGGTTAGATATAGGTATACTATATCTAAAGCAAAGGGTGAATATACCACTTTGCCCCAGCTGTGTTACCAGCCAGTTGTGTCTGTTTAGATGGCCAGCCAGGGGTGGCACAATACATGCTGCAGCCCCTGGTAGGCCTTGGGTGCACTTATGCCCTGGGTACCTAAGGTACACTGTACAAGGACTTACAAGAGTGACCCAATACCACTTAGATATGTACCTAAGGTACATGGAGTCCATTTTAACAGAGAGAGCAGGAAGCCTGGGGTCCTGGATAGCAGGATCCCAGGCCAACTATGTCAAAAACCAGCAAAACACTAGGCAAAAAGTTGGGGGCAACCATAGTCAGATATCCACCTTCCTACAGTCTTAATCAAAGGTCAAGAGCAGCTGGGTGTCGTTAGCGTAAGATAAAGGGGTAACACCCAACTTCCTGATAGCCTTGGCCAGGGGGACCACATAGACATTAAATAAAGTCGGGCTAAGACACGAGTCCTGGGGCACCCCTTTTGTAAGTTTTAGGGTTTGGGACCGGAAGGATCTCAAGTTGATCTTCTGAGTGAGCTGGTCGAGGAAATTGATGAGCCAGTTTAATGCCTGACCCTGCAGCCCGGCCTCTCTCAGTTGAAATATCAACTTCTGATGAGAGACCGTATCAAAAGCTGCTGTCAAATCCAATAAGACCAGTATCACTGCTTTGTTCCCAACCAACGCCACTTTGACATGATTCGTAAGCCCAATAAGGGACTCGACTGCGATCCGTACCTCGACAGTGATGAATGCCTTGCCTGCTTTCTCAACGTTGATCTCAACGCCGACATCGAACATTCAGGGATCTGCTTCTTTTTTGACGCTGGAGAGGCAGATTGGCGCCGCTTTCTGCGTTCTTCATGAGAGGAGGGCTCTTGTGAGCAGGAGTGCCCCCAAGGGCACTTTTGGAATGACTCTTTCCTCTCTCCAGCAAGGCATGAAGTTTAAATTTCTCCCTGTCACGGAGAGTCCTCTTGGAGAAATGTTGGCAATAATAACATTTCTCAGAGTTCTGTGAAACTGGTAAATATACACTGCACACTGACCGTGGCTCCGATTTTGCCATCCTCTTCCCACAGGAAGGACATTTATTGAAAAAAGCTGGCATTTCAGGCAGAAACAAAGTTGTTAATTAGTCAGAAAAACATTGTAAACAGTTACCAGCAGTCAAAAATGTCGAATGTAAGAACAAAAATCTATTTGTGACTAGAAACAGCCAAAAAAAGATGAGCTCAAGCTCTAGGATCATCACAGAAGTCTTAAAGGCACGGTGTCCAGGTTCTTGGAATCCTTAAAGGCAGTGTGCCAGTGTTTTTATTACTGTGACGTTTTTTCTGTTAATTGCCTGCTGTTACTTGCCTATTTTTCTGAAAATAAAGGGCTGCGTTGGAACATTATTACAGTATATGTACTCTGTTGCAGTGTTTTTTGTAAATTATTATCTTTTTCTAAAAAATCTGTGTAATTTTGGCATATTACCCTATTGGACATACAGCACAAGTTACTTACCTTCGGTAACGATATATCTGTAGGAAACAGTAGTTAGTGTTAGAATCCTTACTTTAGAATATCCCCAGACGTCAGCCTGGATCCGGAAAGTTTTGCGTAGCAGTACCCCTGCGCGTCGGTAGGCGTCGTCTGCGGCGCCGCATCTGTCGTCGGAGTCGTGGTCGCCGGGATGACGTCGTCGGAGAACTTAGACGCCGCCCTCGCGCGCTCCTTGACCCTCCGGTAGGTCGCTCCCTTTCCGCTGCAGCTCCGCCGCTGGGTGCCGTCATTTCACGCCGCCTGACGTGCCTTGCCTGTTTCTCATGCTCACCCCGGTCTCCTAGCTACTGACTGTATTTTCTTCCTGTGTTAATCTTTCCTCCTGATTGTATTTTCTCCCTGATTGTACTGTTGGATTATTGGTGCCCCCCTGTACTCGCCACCCTTTGCCTGCTGTGCCCGTAGCCCAAGGCCCCCGTTCTCTTCTGTACCCTGCCCCCCTCCCTCTCAATTTGCGCTCCTCCTGCCTCCCCGCGGCTGCCTCCCCTGCGGTCCGCCCCAGATCCTTATTCGCCGTCCCGCAGCTCCCCCACCTCCCAGCTGAGCCGTCCTCCCCACTCTCCCATTTATGGCGGCCGTTGCGAGGCCGCGCAGCCGGCGTGCCGCTGGCGTGCCTAAGGCAAGCCCATCTGCACCTGGACCGCACCCAGCGCCACGACCCCTGAACCACGCACCATGCAGGTAGCCCGCATACGGTACGATGCCAACACCCTCATCGCACTCAACCAAGGACGGCCACTCAGCTGCCACAAGGCCGCCCCCAAGAGCACCCACGGCCCCTTCACCTGCTGGAACTGCAGCTTCTCCTGCATCAAAGACGCCGAAACACCCGCCATGACAGAACCCAACCAGCTCCGATGCATCCTGCTCAACACCCGCTCTGCACGCAAACACGCCGTCGAGCTCTGGGACCTGCTCGACTCTACATCACCAGATATAGCCTTCCTGACCGAGACCTAGATGAACGAAGCCTCCACCCCAGACATCTCAGTGGCCATTCCCGACGGATACAAGATCAGCCGCAGAGACCGTACCAACAGAGTCGGCGGAGGAATCGCCATCATCCACAAGGACACCATCAGGATCTCTACTAACACCGCTGACACCCTCAACACCACAGAATACATGCACTTCCAGATCCAAACGGACCCCAAGACCACCCTAAGAGGCACCCTCATCTACCGACCACCAGGACCCCGCCCCCAATTCTGCAACTCCATTGCCGACTTCATCAGCACGCATGCACTGACCTCCGCCGACTACATCCTCCTTGGCGACCTGAACTACCACCTGGAAAACAACAACGACAGCAACTCCTCCACCCTGATCGACAACCTCACCACCCTCGGACAGACACAGATCGTCACGACACCTACACACATGGCCGGCCACACGCTTGACGCCATCTTCTCCTTCAGTCCCCACGTTGCCTTCAGTCAGGCCTCCGAACACACCTGGACCGACCACCACTGTGTCCACTTCACCTTCCAGAAACCTGTCTCACATCACCGCCCCCTACAGATCCCTAGACGGTGCTGGGGTAAAATCACCAAGGAACTACTGCAAGCACACCTCGCACTCAATCCCCCGACCAACCCCACCGACGCCGAGGAGGGGGCCCGCACCCTCGAACTCTAGATGGAAAACTGCGCCAACACCTTAGCCCCAACGAGACAACACGCTCATAGAGATACCAGTCAGAGAGCCAGCTGGTTCACCCCAGAGCTCTTAGCCTCCAAGCGCACCTGTTGGTGACTGGAAAACACCTAATTTTACAACAACAAGGGGCCCCAAATCAGTCAACAAGGACCTCGGGGAACATACTTTTTTCAAACAACATTGGTCCAATGCATGCAGGAGAGTTGAAAGCAAATAAAATATAGACAGAGTCAATCTATATTGAGAGAGACATGTCCAGCCGGACAGTGGTCTTTCAGAGTTTTTACTCAATTTTCATGTAGTTATATCACACAGAGTACCTTCCACAGGTCAACCAGTGTGGAACCCAAGCCTGGAAAACACCTAGCACAATGAGAAAATGCCTGACAGCCACGCAGCCCTCAAAGACGCCATCCGCAGCCACCACCTCCTCATCAGGACCACCAAGAAGGCCGCCTTCAAGAACCGCCTCGACAACAATGCACACAACAGCACGGAGCTCTTCAACATCGTGAAGGAACTCTCCAACCCCAGCTCCTGCATCAACGATATCCTATCGTTACAAGCCCTGTGCGACGCCCTCACTGCCTTCTTCCATCGCAAGATTACCGACATCCACGACAGCTTCAGCCCTCGGACGAACCCCACCAACCACACCACACCAGACCCACCAACACCCACCGGTCACAACGACCTCACCGCATGGACCTGCGTAACCACTGAGGACGCCATCAAAACCATGAGTACCATCCACTTGGGCGCCCCTTCCGACCCTCTTTCCCACCACATCATCAACAAGGCCGACAGCTCCATCGCACCCCACCTGTGCAACATCATCAACCTCTCATTCAAGACCGCGACCTTCCCTGAGAGCTTGAAACACGCCGAGATTAACGCCCTACCAAAAAAAAACAAAGGCGGACCCGAGTGACCTTAAGAACTTCTGGCCCATCTCCCTACTTCCTTTCGCGGCTAAGGTCATCGAAAAGAGCGTCAACTCCCAGCTCACCCGCTACCTGGAAGACAACAACAGTCTTGACCCCTCCCAGTCAGGCTTCCACAAGAACCACAGCACCGAGACCACCCTCATCGCCACCACAGACGACATCAGAATCCTACTCGACAACGGCGAGACAGCAGCCCTCATTCTCTTGGACCTCTCCGCCACCTTCGACATCGTCTGCCAACTCACACTACACACACGCCTCTACGACGCAGGGATCTGCGACAAGGCCTTGGACTGGATCACCTCCTTCCTCGCCGACAGAACCCAAAGAGTCTGCCTTCCCCCGTTCCACTCCGGAGTCACCAAGACCATCTGCGGTGTCCCGCAAGGATCATCCCTCAGCCCGACGCTCTTCAACATCTACAATGACCAACCAAATCAATGCAGTCTCCTCAACCTGCTTCTACACCCTTCCGCATGCTCCGCAAGATTTACAGATGGATCCCTACAGACACACGAAAAACCTTCACCGAGGCCCTCATCAGCAGCAGACTAGACTACGGCAACACCCTCTACGCCGGAGCCTCATCCAAGCTCATTAGCAGACTGCAAAGAATCCAGAACGCCTCCGCACTCCTGATCTGCGACGTCCCCCCCCCAAAACCACATCACCCCCCACCTGAGAGACCTGCACTGGCTCCCCATCGACAGAAGAATCACCTTCAGGCTCCTGACCCACGCACACAAGGCACCCCACAACACCGGCCCAGAATACCTCAACAACCGACTGGCTTTCTACGTACCCAACAGGAGACTCCGCTCCGCCAACCTCTCACTGGCCGCCGTCCCACGCATCCACAATACCACCTCCGGGGCAGGTCCTTCTCCTACTGTGCCGCCAAGAGGTGGAACTCACTCCCACTCCTTCTACGCCAGACAGAAGACCCTCAGACCTTCAGGAGACTACTCAAGACCTGGCTCTTCGACCACTAGCTGCAGCCACTCCCCCCCCCAGCGCCTTGAGACCCTCGCGGGTGTGTAGTGCGCTCTATAAATTATTGTTGATTGATTGATTGTTGATTGATTGACGTCAGTTCTTGTACATAGCTTTCCACGCCAGGAACGCAGAGCCATGACAGAGACCGACACTGGTGCCATGAAATTAGGGCCCTGAAAGGGATGTCCTTAACCCTAGATATCAGTGCGCTGGGGATGCCCAGACGTGGGTCCCAGGAACTCCACACCACTTGGAGCCAAGCTAGCCGGGCTGATGAGAGGTGTTACCTCGAAACCGGTCCGGTCCTCGGATGCTTGATTCCGTTCTGGGAAGGACATGGCTTTTGTAGTTCGGACTGGACTGTTCCCATGGGGCAACAGGGTCAGAGCTGATTTGCATATCGCCATTGTCTAACCCAGGGTGGTGTGGAGTGCAAAAAAACGATGGATTTGGGCCCAGATCTTTTGACTGGGGGAGTGTGTGACATTGATCCACATTCAGTCCATCACTTGTTGTTTTTGCAATTGCCGCCCTAAGTGCGCTGGGGATGCCCAGACGTGGGTCCCAGGCACTCCACACCACTTGGAGTCAAGCAAGCCGGGCTGATGAGAGGTGTTACCTCGAAACCGGTCCGGTCCTCGGATGCTTGATTCCGTTCTGGGAAGGACATGGCTTTTGTAGTTCGGACTGGACTGTTCCCGTGGGGCAACAGGGTCAGAGCTGATTTGCATATCGCCATTGTCTAACCCAGGGTGGTGTGGAGTGCAAAAAAACGATGGATTTGGGCCCAGATCTTTTGACTGGGGGAGTGTGTGACATTGATCCACATTCAGTCCATCACTTGTTGTTTTTGCAATTGCCGCCCTAAGTGCGCTGGGGATGCCCAGACGTGGGTCCCAGGCACTCCACACCACTTGGAGTCAAGCTAGCCGGGCTGATGAGAGGTGTTACCTCGAAACCGGTCCGGTCCTCGGATGCTTGATTCCGTTCTGGGAAGGACATGGCTTTTGTAGTTCGGACTGGACTGTTCCCATGGGGCAACAGGGTCAGAGCTGATTTGCATATCGCCATTGTCTAACCCAGGGTGGTGTGGAGTGCAAAAAAACGATGGATTTGGGCCCAGATCTTTTGACTGGGGGAGTGTGTGACATTGATCCACATTCAGTCCATCACTTGTTGTTTTTGCAATTGCCGCCCTAAGTGCGCTGGGGATGCCCAGACGTGGGTCCCAGGCACTCCACACCACTTGGAGTCAAGCTAGCCGGGCTGATGAGAGGTGTTACCTCGAAACCGGTCCGGTCCTCGGATGCTTGATTCCGTTCTGGGAAGGACATGGCTTTTGTAGTTCGGACTGGACTGTTCCCATGGGGCAACAGGGTCAGAGCTGATTTGCATATCGCCATTGTCTAACCCAGGGTGGTGTGGAGTGCAAAAAAACGATGGATTTGGGCCCAGATCTTTTGACTGGGGGAGTGTGTGACATTGATCCACATTCAGTCCATCACTTGTTGTTTTTGCAATTGCCGCCCTAAGTGCGCTGGGGATGCCCAGACGTGGGTCCCAGGCACTCCACACCACTTGGAGTCAAGCTAGCCGGGCTGATGAGAGGTGTTACCTCGAAACCGGTCCGGTCCTCGGATGCTTGATTCCGTTCTGGGAAGGACATGGCTTTTGTAGTTCGGACTGGACTGTTCCCATGGGGCAACAGGGTCAGAGCTGATTTGCATATCGCCATTGTCTAACCCAGGGTGGTGTGGAGTGCAAAAAAACGATGGATTTGGGCCCAGATCTTTTGACTGGGGGAGTGTGTGACATTGATCCACATTCAGTCCATCACTTGTTGTTTTTGCAATTGCCGCCCTAAGTGCGCTGGGGATGCCCAGACGTGGGTCCCAGGCACTCCACACCACTTGGAGTCAAGCTAGCCGGGCTGATGAGAGGTGTTACCTCGAAACCGGTACGGTCCTCGGATGCTTGATTCCGTTCTGGGAAGGACATGGCTTTTGTAGTTCGGACTGGACTGTTCCCATGGGGCAACAGGGTCAGAGCTGATTTGCATATCGCCATTGTCTAACCCAGGGTGGTGTGGAGTGCAAAAAAACGATGGATTTGGGCCCAGATCTTTTGACTGGGGGAGTGTGTGACATTGATCCACATTCAGTCCATCACTTGTTGTTTTTGCAATTGCCTCCACAAGAACCACAGCACCGAGACCACCCTCATCGCCACCACAGACGACATCAGAATCCTACTCGACAACGGCGAGACAGCAGCCCTCATCCTCTTGGACCTCTCCGCCACCTTCGACATCGTCTGCCAACTCACACTACACACACGCCTCTACGACGCAGGGATCTGCGACAAGGCCTTGGACTGGATCACCTCCTTCCTCGCCGACAGAACCCAAAGAGTCTGCCTTCCCCCGTTCCACTCCGGAGTCACCAAGACCATCTGCGGTGTCCCGCAAGGATCATCCCTCAGCCCGACGCTCTTCAACATCTACAATGACCAACCAAATCAATGCAGTCTCCTCAACCTGCTTCTACACCCTTCCGCATGCTCCGCAAGATTTACAGATGGATCCCTACAGACACACGAAAAACCTTCACCGAGGCCGTCATCAGCAGCAGACTAGACTACGGCAACACCCTCTACGCCGGAGCCTCATCCAAGCTCATTAGCAGACTGCAAAGAATCCAGAACGCCTCCGCACTCCTGATCTGCGACGTCCCCCCCCCAAAACCACATCACCCCCCACCTGAGAGACCTGCACTGGCTCCCCATCGACAGAAGAATCACCTTCAGGCTCCTGACCCACGCACACAAGGCACCCCACAACACCGGCCCAGAATACCTCAACAACCGACTGGCTTTCTACGTACCCAACAGGAGACTCCGCTCCGCCAACCTCTCACTGGCCGCCGTCCCACGCATCCACAATACCACCTCCGGGGCAGGTCCTTCTCCTACTGTGCCGCCAAGAGGTGGAACTCACTCCCACTCCTTCTACGCCAGACAGAAGACCCTCAGACCTTCAGGAGACTACTCAAGACCTGGCTCTTCGACCACTAGCTGCAGCCACTCCCCCCCCCAGCGCCTTGAGACCCTCGCGGGTGTGTAGTGCGCTCTATAAATTATTGTTGATTGATTGATTGTTGATTGATTGACGTCAGTTCTTGTACATAGCTTTCCACGCCAGGAACGCAGAGCCATGACAGAGACCGACACTGGTGCCATGAAACTAGGGCCCTGAAAGGGATGTCCTTAACCCTAGATATCAGTTCGCAGAACGGGGAGGATGGGTGGGGCGATAAGGAATCTAACACCAACTACTGTTTCTTACAGATATATTGTTACCGAAGGTAAGTAACTTATGCATCTGAAAGAAACACGTTAGTGTTAGATTCCTTACCTCAGAATAGATACCCAAGCAATACCAACCCCAATGATGTGTCTGCCAACTAAGATCACACCAGAAAGTCCTAGAGAACGGAACGGCCGAAAAAGCCATCTCTCCGGACTTGGCTGTCCCGGCAGTAGTGTCTAGCAAACGTGTACAGCGAGGCCCACATAGCTGCCTTACAGATGTCCTGCAAGGGGACTCCCCGACCCAGGGCAGTAGTAGCCGCCGTGGCCCGAGTGGAATGGGCCCTCAGCCCAACAGGAGGCTCCTTTCTAGCCAAAGAGTAACGGACCTTGATGCACAACACGACCCACCGAGAGATGGTCCGTTTGTGCACCACCTGTCCCTTCTTCGTGCCCACGTAACCAACAAAGAGCTGGTCGTCCAACCGGAACTGGCGTGTGCGATCAAGGTAGAGGGAGAGCGCGCGTTTTGGGTCCAGACTGTGGAGCCCCTCTTCCTCTTTTGAAGGATGTGGAGGCGGAAAGAAGGTGGGCAAGGTGATGGACTGCCCGATGTGAAAGGCTGTAACCACCTTGAGCAGGAAAGAAGGACGCGTTCTTAAGACAACTTTGTCCGGATGGACAGAAAGGAAAGGAGGCTGAGAAGATAGTGCCTGGAGCTCACTCACTCTTGGCAGAGGTGATGGCAACCAGGAATGCAGTCTTAAGAGTCAGAAGACGAAGAGGGCAATTGTGAAGAGGCTCAAAGGGAGCGCACATCAGATAGGTTAAAACAAGGTTCAAGTCCCACTGAGGCATCACAAAAGGAACAGGAGGAAACATGTGCTTGATGCCCTTCAAGAATCTATTTACAACAGGGGACTTGAAAAGAGAAGGCTGATCAGGAAGCCTCAATAAGGCAGAAATGTCAGTGAGGTAGCCTTTAAGAGTGCCCAGAGCAGAGCTCTGCTGAGCAAGAGAGAGAAGGAAGAGGAGAACCTCTGAAAGGGGGGCAGACAGAGGATCCACAGCCTTTGCTGTGCACCATGCCACACATTTATTCCACCTGCAGGCGAATACCGATTTTGTGGAGGGACGCCTGGCTGCCAGAATCACATCACAGACTTCAGGAGGCAAGTCAAATGGATTCAAATGCCGCTGCTCAATCTCCAGGCATGGAGGTAGAGGCTGGACAGGTTTGGGTGGAGGACAGTCCCCTGCTGCTGCGACAAAAGGTCCTCCTGAAGAGGGAGACGAATCGGGTGATCGACTGACATGCAGAGTAGCTCGGGATACCAGTATCTTCGTACCCAGTCTGGAGCCACAAGGATGACTTGGGCCCAGTCGCGCCTGATCTTCTTCAGCACTCTGGGCAGAAGTGGTATAGGCGGAAAGGCGTACAATAGACAGCAGCTCCATTTGCGACGAAAAGCGTCTCAGAGCGAGTGCCGCCTTGGAAATTCCAACAAGCAGAACTGATGACATTGCGCATTCTCTTCGGTGCCCAATCGATCTAACCAAGGCTCTCCCCACTGCTGAAAGAGGTCTTGCGCCACGTCCGAGTTCAGACGCCACTCGTGATCCATCATGCACCGGCGGCTGAGTTCGTCCACCCTGGCGTTCAGGGAACCTGCCAGATGTTGAACCACCAGGGTGATGCCCTGGTGTTCCAGCCATGTCCAGAGGCCCAGAGCCTCCTTACAAAGGGCCACGACCCCATCCCGCCTTGTTTGTTGCAGTACCACATGGCGGTGGTGTTATCCATGAACACCTGCACTACACTTCCCCCGACAGAGGGAAGGAATGCCTTCAGTGCAAGCCTGATCGCCCGCAGCTCGAGAAGGTTGATGTGGAGCCGGGACTCCGCCGGAGACCAGAGGGCTCTGATCTCCTTCTCTCCCATGTGGTCCCCCCATCCCAGGAGGGACGCATCCGTCACCACTACGTGCTCCGGTTGGGGTAGGGAGAGATCTGCCGCTGACCCAATCACGGTTCGTGAGACACCACTGCAACAGCCTTGCAGCGCCCTCCGAGATCCGGACGTGGTCAGACAGATTGCCCTGATGCTGTTGCCACTGAAACTTCAGGTTTCACTGTAAAGCCCGCATCCGCCACCTGGCGTGATGCACCAGTAGGATGCAGGAGGCCATCAGCCCCAGGAGCCGCAGCATCAATCTGACCGAGACTCGAGATAAAGGCTGAAAGATCGGAATCAGAGCCTGAATATCCCGAAACTGCTGTTCGGGGGGATAAACCCAAAACTGCGCTGAGTTTAGAACCGCTCTGATGAAAAGGAGCTTCTGATAGGGGCACAGGTGTGACTTCGGCACGTTGATGGAAAACGCCAGCGAGTGCAGGAGGTCGGCCGTAGTCTGGAGGTGCAAGACGACTGTCTGAGGCGAGCCCGCCTTCAACAACTAATCGTTGAGATAGGGGAAGACTGAAACCCTTAATCTGCGCAGATGAGCTGCGACCACCACCATCACTTTCGTGAACACCCGTGGGGCGCTGGTAAGGCCGAAGGGGAGCAGGGTAAACTGCAAGCGTTTGTGGCCTACCATGAACCGCAGGTAACGCGGTGGGCCGGCAGGACGGGGATGTGGAAATATGCGTCCTGCAAGTCCAACACTTCCATCCAGACTTCTGGGTCCAGGGCAGCTAGGACCTGAGCCAAAGTCAGCATCTTGAACTTCTCCTTCTGGAGGAAGCCGTTGACGCTCCGTAGGTCCAAGATAGGGCATAGGCCTCCTTTACCCTTCTTGGGTACCAGAAAGTAGTAGGAATAGCAACCACGTCCTACTTCTGGCCCAGGAACGCGTTCAACGCCCCCCTTGGCCAAGAGGGCCCTAACTTCCTCCTGGAGAAGTCGCAAATGATGCCCCGACATGCGGTGGTACTGCGGTGGCATGGCTGGAGGGGTCGCTTCGAAGGGGAGGGAGTAGCCCCTTTGGATGATTTTCGGCACCCACCTGTCCGATGTGATGGAGCGCAAGTGAAGGAGGTGATGGCAAACCCTGCCCCCCACTGGCATCGAATGGGCCTGAAAATTCGGACTAGGAGGATTTTGAGGCAGATGCTGCGGGTGTGGAATGACCTTGCCGTTGACACCGAGCACCGCCACGGCGGTTACCATGTTGAGGTTGGTTCTGCGGCCTGTGGCTAGCTGGACATGAGGGGGCTCCCCTTCCTTGGCCACGAAAGGGATGAAAGGCGGAAGTTTGCTGTCGTTGGCCGAGGCCCAAGGACTTGGCCGTAGCCCTGGAGTCCTTGATACGCTCCAGTGCACTGTCCGCCTTGTCGCCAAAGAGGCGACGGCCATCAAAGGGCATGTCCATAAGGGAAGCTTGGATATTGCCCGAAAAGTTGGCGGACCTCAGCCAGGCATGGCGGCGAACCGCCACCGTCGTTGCAATCGCCCTGCCTAGCGAATCCGTGGTATCCAGTCCACACGGAATGTAATAGCGTGCTGCATCCCTTCCCTCTGCAAGGGCTTGGGTAAGCTTTGCCTGGACCTCCGCTGGGCATTGCAGCAGCACTTCCGCAACCGTATCCCACAGAAAGTGGGAGTAACGGCTCAAAAGGCAGGCGGTGTTGACAGACCCCAAACCCAAACTCAGTGAGAAGAGAACAGTTTCTTGCCGAACTGGTCGTATCTTTTCGATTCCCGATCTGGAGGGGCGGTCGGGAATGCGGTCTGGGAGGTTGAGCCCTGGATCACCAGGCTCTCCGGGGTGGGGTGAACGGACAGGAAACTGGGGTCGCCAGGAGCCAGGCGGTGGCGTCAGGCCACGTTCCGATCTACAGGGAGGCCTATAGAGGGCTTGGACCAGGTGCCCAACAGAACGTCAGAGAGGGCTTCGTTGAATGGCAGGAGAGGCTCTGAGAAGCTTGCCTGCAGATTGTGCACCTCAGTGAGGAGGTTAGTCCACATGGCCGCGACTGGAAGCTCGAGAGCCAAGGCCTTGGCCTCCCTAGTCAACACCACGCTGTAAGCAGCCCTTCTGCGGCGTCGGGACTGATGATGTCGACGGCGCCGGGGTCAAAGCACCCGACGGCACATAGGCCGGAGCTGCCGGCCCACTTGGGCCCCCAGATGGACCCGGGGGGCCCGAAGGCGCCTCGGCTGGACCCAACGGAGGGAAGCGCGACCTCATGGCCGCGAGGAAGGCACTGATCTCCTCCTGCATCGCATTCAGCTTAGGGACTGGCGGGTGTGGAGCTGGACGTGGCGCTTGCGGCTCCGGCAAGGCCGCATGGGCAGTGTCGCCCGAACCCCCGGCAGCATCACACGTGCGTCTGGGGGAGTCAGAAGAGTGATTTCGCTTCTTCAACTTCTTGTGCCTCGACTTACCTGAGGACTTGGAGACCGAGCTGTGATGACCGTGGCACCCGCGACCGGTCCCTCGACCTCCTCCTGAACCGGACATAGAGTGGTGCGGGCCGACTGCGGGAGTTCAAGGCACTTACGGGACCGCTCCCGCCTAGCCTTTGACGTCTAGGCCCGGCACTCGGGGCAGGACTTCGAGACAGTAAAGGCACAGACGGTGGGGGTCGGTAACCAACATCAAGCGGGTACAGTCGTCCAGGGTTTGAACCCGGGCATCCCTATAGGCACCGGGGTGGAGGATCGACTCAAGAAGATCCAAAAGTGATCAAAAAAGTTAGTAAAAAATTGACTAGGAGTACTGCTCTTCCTGGATCTGCGCTTGCTGGAGCGAAAAAGAGAAGAACTGACGTCAGCGAGCGAGGACGGCATCTAAGCACTCCTATGACGTCATCCCGGCGACCATGACGCCGACGACGGATGCGGAGCCACAGACAACACCTACCGACGCGCAGAGGTACTGCTACGCAAAACTTTCAGGATCCAGTCTGACGCCTGGGGATATTCTAAGGTAAGGAATTTAACACTAACATATTTCTTTCAGATTAAAGCTGCATATTTATGTATATATACATGTTTATATATGTATGTTTTGGAAGTACTCTGTACTTGTTTGTCTAAACATACACATATATATGTATTTTTATATATGCTCCGGTTTTCCGCATGCGGGTGGGGATTATTCAGTGCTTATGACTATTGATGAGTATCCCCTGGAAGAGAAGTAAGACTTTTTTGACTTTGCAGTATAGTTATCTTTTCTCCATAAAAACATCAGTTCAACACTTAAAATATTTAAGGCCCAAAATCTCATAACATGGGTTCCTATGGGAGAAAAAATGTTAGCTGTTTTTCAGGTAATTACATGAATTACAAGTGGGCGTTTTGGGGTTAGGACCAAGGTTTCCCAAGGTCTAGATAGGCACTCCATTTCCACCACCATAGGCACTGGGGCAGCCGGGTAGAGAGTGCAGGGGCCCAACGTTAACCAATGGGGCTAATAAGGCCATTGGCTACTGGCTTCTTACGAGCAGGCCACTCAGGTGTGGAAGAAAACTCCTGGGGTTATGGTCAGCACTGCAGGGGCTAACAACCATCATGGGAGCAGCAGGGTGCCAAGAAGACGGGCCGTAGGATGCAGTGGTGTCTTATAGCATTGGGCTCCTCTTACCAGTTCCGGTCACAGTCAAGGCGACCCATCAGGTTGATGCTGCAGGGGCTTGAGGGAGGTCGAGGGTCACCAGATCCCAGGTCAAGATCACTGGGGAGAGCTTCTCGTGGTGTTGGGCCACTCGAACCAGGGCAGTGGGCGTCTGTTGAAGAATGGCACGGAATAGGAGAGTCGCCAGAATCCGGATTCTGGGAGTAAGTCTTTGTCACAAGAGACAGAATCTGTAAGCTGGTACTCTGGGCTCTGTGGGTTGCTGGCTGCTGGACTCGCCAGGGTTCTTGCTGCAGGTGGGTTGTAGACAGGACAGGCCAATAGGGCTGGGGCCAAAGCAGTTGGGGTCCTCCTCTCCTTCCTGGGTCAGCACAGCTCTTCAGTCCTTTTTCTGTCTTCCTCGAATCTGAGAAGGCTAGGTTCAGGGTTGTAGGAAGGTGGATATCTGACTATGGTTGCCCCCAACTTTTTGCCTGGTGTTTTGCTGGTTTTTCGACTTAGTTGACCTGGGACCCTGCTATTCAGGCCCCAGGCCCGCTGCTCTCTTTGTAAAATGGATTCCATGTACCCTAGGTACATATCTAATTGGATACTGAGTCACCTTATCAGTCCCTATACAGCATACCTTAGGTATCCAGGGCATAGGTGTACCCATGGGCTGCAGCATGTATTATGCCACCCCTAGCTGGCCACCCAAATCTGACACAACTGGCTGCAGGACAGCTGGGGCAAGGTGGTGTAATCACCCTTTGCTTTAGAAATAGTATTCCTATAGCTAGCCCTAAAATGGACACATATATTCCTATCAGTCACTCCTATGGCAGGCCTTAACAATCCTGAAGGCAGAGTGCTTGGAATTATGTGAGATGGTGCTCTGGCATGAGCTGAGCCCGTTTGCAGCTTGCGGAACCAAGTCCTAATAGCTGTTCCATGATAACGCGTACCATATACTCTGAAGTGCATTATAATTCTCGCGGTTATTTGCTAACTTTGGTATCGCTTTATCAAAACATGTTGAGTAAGGTGTCATAGGAATTGGAATACTAACCCCTCGCCAATTCTGGCGACGGGGTTAGCATTCCACCCTTCTAGAGGGACACGACATGTATGTAACTGTGAACCCCGGTTAAAGTTAACTCGAGCCTCAGCATCACAAAATGGATGCTGCCACCACAGACACAAGTCTGACCTCCTGCTGCTGGGAGCCCTTCCAGCGAGGAGAGCTCGGACAAAGGGTTTCCTCTCAGGGGCGGTGCTAGCACCATCCCAGACAGGGTTTTGTGTATGCCAGGTAGGCAGGGCTGAGAGAAAGGTGACTGCAAGTGGCACCCCGGTGCTCACTGTGCATATGCCAGCTCAAACCAGTTCCAGGGGCACCCCAGCCCCTGAGCTGGGGAAAGTCCGGACAAAGGAGAGGGGTGTAACCACCCCCTCCTGGTCCCACCCATGGGCAGGACCTAGTCACGTGCCAGCCCCTTTTCTTAGAATAATGGTAGGAGCGGGCCCCATTCCCAAATTAGATAATCTTGAATCTTGAACTACTTTCCACAAAAGGAACTCTTGACATTCTCTGAAGACTCTCCCTTGTGGCTAAGGAGTAGCCACCCTGCCACCCTGCACCCGCAGGCACCACCTAAGCATCGCGGTTTGCTGCACGTCTGTTAGACCTGACATCATTGGCTTGAGTCTCTCCTCCATTTTTTTCTGTTTGCCTCCACTGTTTTACGATGTTTTACTGGTATATGCTTTGGGCGCCGTGCCACTGCTGATGAGTGCCACAGCGCAAGTGCTCCCGATGTTAAATTGATGTATCGATTGTATCCATGTTTGGCTTATTTGGTTTACTGTGAGTCCCTAGTCTAGTGCACCAGGAGTGCCGGGGCTTGTAAATACAAATGCCGCTCGTGGGCTTGCAGCGCGTGTTGTGCCACCCACAAGAGCAGCCTCGTAAAAGAATGCCTATGGGTCCGTCATTGCGAGACCCACGTGCAGTCTGGTACTGTCACACGGGCTGCGCGAGTATACCTACTTGCCAGTCCCTCAAACCTTCCCTTAACTTCATGTTAGTCACCCCTATGGTAGGCCCACAGGCAGGGTGCATTGTAAGTCTAAGGTAGGACACGCCTGACCAAGTTGGCATGTCCTAATAGTGAACTACAGCCATCTTCGTTTTTCACTATTGCGAGGTAGCCTGCTCTCCATTAGTTAAAATGAGCCGCCGGGATAATTAATGCTATGATCCTAGTTGGCTCGGGGAGCATGGTGCAATGTCGAGTTTGGTATCCCTGAATTCGGGAATTAATTACTCATCCGTTGGTGTGGATGGTTTTTGGACTCTGGGTTCGAAAATAGCACTTTTAGAAAGTGTCTATTTTCTTGTCTAACCATTTCTGGTTTCTGCTGGTTTTGCGTGTGTGTGACAGGAGCTGGGTGGCTCCAGAGGTCTGGATGAGTCAGTGTGGGATGAGTGGGACATTTGCGTTGAGAGTAGGGGGAGAGTAGTTGCTGATAGCCTGCCCTGCCTGATACAATGCTGGCTCCACCTCCTGCCAAGCGACTGATGGCTCTGTGCCTGCCATGGACGATCCTAGCCCCACCTCCTGCCAGGAGGCCGATAGCTCTGCTCCTGCCAGTGACAATGATGGCTCCACCTCCTGCTGGGCGTCTGAGGACCCAGCCCTGCTCCGTGAAAAAGCCAGGTGATTCTGCCTGGCTCCACCCACAACAGACCCAGGATGTTGGGAAAGTCCCCTGCATGGACAAAGGGATCAAAGCCGAAAAGGGGTATAAGAGAAGGACCCCTGAACTAAGAAATCAGATCACTTCTGACAAGGAACCCTGTAACCAAGGACAAGAGGCCTGCTGATCTGAGGACTTGCCTACCCCTTCTGCCAGTGTGCTGTTTGCTGGGGGGGAATCCTGCAGTGCTTCTTTATTTTTGCCAAGGAAACCAGGAGAGAGGAACTGTGTGTGTACTCTCACGCTTGCTAAGAAAATCTCCAAGGACTGGAAGAGTGCCAGTCTCCTGCTGAAGTCACAGGGCTAAAGGACTTCATCTGCTTAAAGTGCTATTTGCTGGAACCTGTGAATCCAGCACCTCTGAAAGAACCAGCAATCTCGACGCCGACGGACATCGCAGAATCCAGCTCGACATAGTGGGTAACGGCCCCAGTGGCCCGCTTCCTCGACGCCGGCCGCCGGGCCCGATCGACGCCAGCAGCAACGCCAGTGAGTAGTGAGTACGACTCCAGCTCCAAGGGACCTCGTGTCTGCACCGCTGCTGATCGCATCGCCCTCGTGCCCTCTCGACGCCGTGAGCGCTGCTCACTCTTTGCAACGTCATCAACGACTGCTGAGGCCTGATCGACACCGAAGACGCGACGCCGGATTGCTCGACGCCGCTGATCATCGTGTGCTTCATTTTCCAAGGTACTGTGTTGTTGGGGGTCCGTGTGACTCCGGGCTCGACGTAGCACTCCTCGCGGTCGACGCAGAACCTTTGGATTAACTTTGCCTCGACGTCGTGTAACTCCCGTGTGGGTTACATTGTTGCTAAGAACTGTGTTGCCAAGAAGAAGAATCGCTTTGATACAAAAGACTTTGTGCTGAAGAAGAAACTACCTTTGAACTATTATTTTCCCTTCCAAAAGTATTTATTCAGATTGTATATATTTTTGTCGTTATTTGGTCTTGTGCTAAGTCTTATATAAAAATCCTTATTTTTATAATACTACTGTGTCGTGTCCATTTGTAGTGTATTCACTGGGTTACTGTATGTGGTCATAAATGCTTAACACACAGCCTCTGAGATAAGCCTGTTCTGCTCTGCCAAGCTACCAAGGGGGTGAGCAGGGGTTATCAAAGGGTGATCCCCTTGCCCTGACTAGAAAAGGTGTGTCCCTATTTGTCAGAAGTGCGTACCTCTGCCAACTAGAGACAGCTGGTTCTAATATTGGACGCAGCAGTGAGGATTTGAACCTTGCATTTATGACCCATGTGCAGTGATTAGTGTGCGCTACATAGTGAAAGCAGACCAAAGCGCAGCCACAATCTAGTTTGGAAGGATCCTATTTTTGGTTCTCCGCTTTTCTGAAACTTGATTTTTTGAACGATGCCAGTTTTGACCATGAGTGACACCGGAGTCACTACCCCTGTTGTTGTCGTGGAGGAGTTCGACAAAGCGAAGGTAAACGACTACGGCTTGAAGAAACTGAAATCCTTCTGCAAGCAGTTTAAAGTTCCTACCAAAGGCTTCTCATTGAAGGAGGAATATCTCAAAGCTTTGGAGGCCTGGTTGGAATCCAGAGATCCCACTGATCCGGTGGTGGTACCGCCAGTGGAAGGGGAAGAGGAGGCGCCAGCGAATGGGCCTGAGTCCTCTCCCGGAAGCAGTGTTTCCTCCAAAGGTCTTTCCCCTGAAGAACTAGAAGAAAGGGCGAAGGATCGGGCATACAACATGGAAATGGCAAGGCTAAAGATAAATGGGCAGTTGGAGTTAGAGAATGCAAGAGCTAGGAGAGAAGCTGATTTGGAGACGAAAAGGCTGGATTTCGAAAGAGAGAAGTTAGCTTTGGAGCTTGATACCAAATGAGGGAGTTGGAGATCCAAGCTAAGAAGTTAAAATTGAATCCCTCTGGTGGCAGCATCCCATCTGTGCCTGCAGAAAGTAGGTTTTATTTTCCCAAAGATGTGATAAAAGATTATCATAGGAACGAAGATATTGGTCAGTGGTTTAAAGCATATGAGTTAGCATTGTTGGCCCACCAGGTCCCTGAGAAGAATTGGGGAGCGGGGTTGTGGGGTCGCTTTGTGAATGAGGGGAGAGATACCCTGTTAGACATGCCTGTTGAGGATAGGATGTCGTATGCTCATATGAAAGATGCTTTAATGTTGCGGTATGGCCTAACCCCCGAGAAGTACAGACAAGCTTTTAGAGAATGTAAGAAGTTGCCTGGTACGACGTGGGTTGAATATGTGTCTTATTTTTGCAGAGCCATGGATGGTTGGGTAAAGGGCAGCAAAGTGGAAAGTTATGAAGCTCTTTATGATTTGTTTGCTTGGGAGCATTTGTCTAATAACTGTTTTCCAGAGCTGCGCCAGCACCTTATTGATAGCAAGATATCTAACCCTAGAAAACTTG